>NC_060149.1:219381434-220077267 GCF_021461385.2 Schistocerca piceifrons
GGAAGCAACCCTAATACGTGGTACAATGGAAAGCACCCTCTGGCATCCACTTCGTAGTGGTTTGCAGACTGTAGATTTAAATTTAGATGTAGACGACAGATATTATCCCTAGGGTCACCAAAAACTTCGGCCTATATCCCATTACGCGACGTCACATCCGCTACAGAGGGGACATTCTCTCACCTACCATAACTTAAAATGCATCTATGACTGACTAGTGCATATTAACTACAGTTTATATTTACGTGAAGGTTGTGCCACGTTTTCTCACAGGCAATCCGACAACGTTTCTGTTGTCTTCAGTCCGAAGACTGGTTTGCTGCTGCTCTCCATGCTACTCTATCATGCGCAAATCTCTTCAGTCTGCTTAATCGGCTGCGGTATACATCCATCTGAACCTGCTTACTGCACTCAAACCCTGGTCACTCTCTACAAATTTTATCCCAAACACTCCCTTCCATAACTAAACCGACTATTCCAAGATACCTCAGGATGTGTCGTATCAACCGATTCCTTCCTTTAGTCAAACTGGACCAGAAATTTCTTTTTTACCAAGTTCGATTTAGTACCTCCTCATTAATTATTAGGTCTACCCACATAATCTTCAGGATTTTTCTATAGCGCCACATTTCAAAAGCTTCTAATCTATTCTTGCCTTCGCTGTTTATTGTCCCCGCTTCACTTCCACACGGAGCTATACTTCATACAAATACTTTCAGAGAAATCTTCCTATCATCTAAATTTATGTTCGATGGCAAAAAATTTCTCATCTTAGGAAAGCTTTCCTTGCAATAGCCAGGTCTCCATTTTCTCTACCTCGGCCGTCGTCAGTTATTTTGCTGACGAAATAAGAAATCTTATCTCCTTCTTTTAATGTCTCATTTCCTAACGTAATTCTATCAATATCACGTGATTTAATTCTACTACATTCCATAACCCTTGTTTTACACTTGTTGATGTTTATCTTATAACTTCGTTTCAAATCATTATCCATTTCCTTAAATTGATCTTCCGAATCCTTTGCCGCCTCTGACAGAATTACAATGTCATCGGAAAATATTGAATTTTTTCATTTCATATTTCTGAAGTGTAATTCCCTTTCCACATTTCTCCATGGTTTACATTATTAAATGTTAAAATGTACCGATCGATTTAAACTGCAGAATACCTATCACCTATGCTAGAGGTGTCCGCAGCTCGTAGTGTCGGGGAAGCGTTGTCGCTTCCCGAACACGGAGTCCCTGGTTCGATTCCCGGCGGGGTCAGGGATTTTCACCTGCCTCGAGATGACTGCCTCATCATCATTCATCCCCATTACGGTCGGAAGAAGGCAATGGCAAACCATCTCTGCTAGGACCTTGCCTAGTACAGCGATACGGGTCTCCCGCATCGTCCCCTATGGTCTGTCGAGGAGCATGGGACTTCATCATCATCATCATCATCATCATGCTAGAGATACAAGCACCTACAAAACAGTGTAAGGCAGTAAAAATACAAATGGCAAAAAGTATGTACTACGCATCGCCGAGCGTGGTAACATCAAACTCGTGTTTAAATATATATCTTTCAGAAATAAATACATAGTCACAAATTAAACATATTTAGAAAAAGAAGCAGCATATCTGACAGAATACGAACATGAACTGCAGTTATTATTTACATAATACAACTGCACCAACGGTTTGGTCAGCTCGACCAAGAGCGCAGTCTATGTGGCAAATAGTCAAGCTAAAGTTTATTTTTGTAAAAATATCAATGTAGGTGCATGTCCTTACATCCAAATTGGTACATATAGTCGTGACATACACTGCTAATATTATAAGTTAACCAATAATTTAAAAAGAGTAAATTAATTTCTTTTGCTTTTGTTTTTTTAATTTCATTCCCCCTTGCACCCACCCTTCTCAGCACGATGGAACAGTCTCACGCGCGAGTCAACATCTGGAACACAATGTCCACTCTTAGTCAGGTAAGTGGCAAAGTTGGACTTCTCAGCCGCATCTTTTCTGTCGACGACTAGTTCACTGTACAGGTACGTGTAGAGGGTGTTTGTTGGTTGCATACCGTTTATGACGGCAATGTACAGGAGCTCAAGTACTCAGGACATGTGAGTGGACATCCAGGGCTTACGTTAAATGATATAACACGAAATTAGGTCAGATTTGTTAATTTCCGGACACAAATCGAAAAGCGTTGAAGAAATTTGCATTCTACATAGGGAAAATAGACTCGACGTACTCGAAGAGCTTGAGATTTTCAAGCATATTTCTAAGAACGATAGTCTCATCCTCAATGAACAATTACAACTACGTAACAAAAATTTTTTCAATTGTTTTAATCCACTGCTCACGGAATTTTGATTGCTCTGTTTTGTACTATATTTTCCTGTCTCTGGTTACGAAACAACATTTTATTCGAAACTCACACGAGTGTGGTACTGAACTTACCCTCATGCAGATATTTTCTGGATTGTACAGCTGTTTGTGTAAGTTTGCTATATTATTATTCCTTTACGTAATAGTAATTTCTGTAAAGCCTAATAGATGGTTCTTAGTTATACTTCATCTGCTTGACTACTGTGTATTTTCAAAAATACATTAAGCTCTCTTCATTCGTATTCTGTTTTTAAAATTAACTGTCTTTTTTCAATTATGAGGGCTGTCCAGAAGGTAAGTTCCGATCGGTCGCTAAATGGAAACCACAGTGAAAATCAGAAACATTTTATTTGTAAGAGTTAGCTACACTTTCTACATACTTCTCTACATAGTCGCCGCTCCGATTTAGACATTTGTCGGAGAGTTATACCAAATTTTCAACACCATCGTCATAGATGGCAGTTGCCTGTGCTTTCCGATAATTATTTACGCTGGTGTATAGCACATAGCCTGCGCCCAAGTATTGTCTTCGTATCCAGAGTTTCATGTGAACAGAAATGATACTCAGGACGAGCCAATTAGGGCTGTGTTGTGGGTGATCGAACACTTCCCATCGAAAAGGGTGCAGGAGCGTCTTCACTGCCCCTGCAGAGTGCGGCGGAGAATTGCCATGGAGAAGGAAGTGCGTGGCAGCTGTGTTAGGTGGGCTGCATTCATTAAGGCGAAGCCTCTCAGCGGTCCCTCCTACTTGGCGGGAGACATTGTTGTTCTAGGCACCTTTACTCGCTCACAGTGTGCTCACAACTGAAAAGAGCGTTTTGATGCGATTTACGGTCATCCTAGACACTACCCAACACATCTGTGCAAAGCTTCATCAGGTTTTCACTGTGGTGTCCATTTCGCGACCCATTGGAACTTACTTTCTGGGCAACCCTCGTATTTCTGTTATAATGTTCCAAATGGGCATATGTCACTGTAGGTGGCACAGCTTCTATTGTTTTCGTGGCAACAATGTAAGCCGCAGGACCGATCAGTCTGATGTTGTTCCTAGCTAGGCACACGTGCAAAAGGCTGGAACGTGTTTCATTTTATTTTTTGACTTGAACATATCTGCTCTTAATTCTGAACATTGCTTTCTTGCAACGTAATTTTATGTAAGTAACATTTATATGTCATGACAATTGTCATCATGGTTAATTCTTGTTGTCATACTTAAATTTCTATGTGTTATTTTATGGGGTTTCCGAAAATTTCATTCTGATGACGACATCTGTAGAGATGTCGAATCGTAGGTCAATGTACCAAACAGTTATATACAACAGGTTGGCTGTATAATCCTATACTGAAACTACTATACGGTTACTGAGAAACAGCCTGTCAAATAATGAGAATATAATTCTGTATGTGGGATACAAGAGGCATGCCTAGGAAGGAAGTTGCCAGGTGTAGGGCAACCTTTGAGGTCGAACAACTAAATAAAGTTAAGAACGGGTTGGGAGTTGGTTCATATTAAGTTCTGTTCGTGCCTGTCATGAAGTTCGGAGCCAGAGGCCCTGCCTCCCAAGAAAGACATCTGTTCTATTAGAGGTCTGGATCACAAGCGAGAAGCAACAGTGTTCCGCTAGCAATTTCAGAAGAGGGCTGAAGGCGTCTCTTTAACCGGACAGAACTGCCTCGGTTCTGAAAGGCAGGGAACTTGGGCCATGTAGGCATAGCCGAAGTTACAATGGGAGAAAGCTTGAAAAGATTTGGCTGGGGCCTTTGCAACAAAATTTTTTAACCAGTTCCCTAAAATATTCCTTGACTGGCTGTCACCCATATCACCAAAACGGTATTCCACTTTATGCCCTGTCTGTTCAATGTAGCAAGCATCACAATCCGAACAAGAAACTTTACGAAAACATCTATCAACGTCATGGGATAGTACAATTCCAAACTGCTGTTGGTAGAAAAAGAATCATTTACTTTAACTTTCTTAAAAGCTGCAGCGATTTTGAGATTAATGACACCATAGTATGGTAGAGCCACATATTTTTTAGTATTTTTACATTTACTTTCGTCTAGTGCAGTATTAGTCACCTTCTTATTTGTGTGCTTGTTTAAAATTTTATTATATTTCATTGTTTGTAAATAGAGGAATAGTCGTTAGTCTTGGTGATATAATTTATAATTTCCATTTCTCTGACGCATTCGTCTTGTTAAAGTGGGACAATGAATAAGCGATTGAAAGCAAAATAGAAAAATGCGTTCTTATGCAGGTTGGGACAGTTTGAATTATAATTAATGATATAATCAATATATGTCTTTTTACGAAAAAGTTCCAAAACAATAACTACCATCAACGATTTCACACATAGATCCATTTTTTGAGTTCAAATGGAAATCTTATTTTCTTGTGCACATCATCAATGGAAATCTTATTTTCTTGTGCACATCATCAACTTTATAGACTATTTCTTCAATGCCACTATCACCACTATCAACTAGCAGAAGTGTGCCATCGACGTACATTACATAATAATCAGTTTGCTTCGCTAGCTCAACGTCTTCATTGAAGAATTTACTCTCAAGATAGGTAATAAACACAGCTGCCAAAAAGATTTAAATGGCGTTTCCCATAATGAGGCCACATTTTTGAATGTAAACTCCGTCATTAAACTTAAAATAATTGTACTTTAGAATGAATGACAAAGTATCAATAAATTCTATAATCTCGCTCTGTGACTTTCTGCCTTAAGATGAAAGATTACTTGTAATGATTTTAACCATCTCATTTACATTAATATTTGTACATAAATTTACAATGCCAAAGGAAACAAACTTCATGCCAGTCGCGACTAGTATGTGCCTTATGAAATCAGTTAATTGTTTACTATTTTTTATTGTTTACTGCTTCCTGAAAAGATAATGCTTTTTAATAATGTCAAACGTTTTCGCGAAACTTTACAAAAAGGTTCACTCATTCCATTAACAATTGGTCTCACAGTGTAACACTCTTCATGGACTTTTAGTTTAGCTCTTAGGGTGGGAGAGTGGAAGTTCGTATCTCGTAGCGTTTGTTTTCCAAATAATGAAAAATTTCTGTGTATATTTTAAGTTTTTCACTTAATTTTTGCAGTGCTTCCCCTGTGGGATCTTTCTCGATTCTCTGTGTTGTTATCTGCAAATAAATGCTTAGTTCTGTTAACACAATCCGATTTTCCGACAATTTTCTTTATCAGATTTTGTAATGATGGCATCACCCTCATGAAGTTTCTCATTCATGCTACCTGCAATAACTTTTTCGACAGAATGATTCCTATTAGATAACCAGGGTTCCTTAGAAAGGACGTTTTCCATTTCAACAGCAATATGATTTTGCTCAATTGTAGCGGATTTTAAATTTTCTAATGCAAACTTTACATGACCTACAGCATCTTTCATAGTTATTTTATTAAACTTCTTTTTCACATTATGCTTCAAGCCCCTAATAAGGAATTGCTGTTCATGTTCGTTAAACTGAATTTCAGTTAAGTTTAACACTCTTGGAAAGAAACTGAATTCACATTCACTGGCAGTACATGTTGTACCAGGCTGTCTTATTAAGTGCAAAAATTTGTTATCAAGTCCTAACCGTGTTGCTGAAGTTATCTTCTCTATAACACTCCTAATATATTCACATAAATAGTCGAAAACTAGTAGAGTTACCAGCTTAGAAAACACTTCCACTTGTACCGAAATCCACGACGATTTGTATAACTGATGTTAGACACAGCCTCTACGTACCTTAGTGCTACTTTGTTGCTAATAATCGCTTTTTGGAAGCGATATGTTGACTGGTGTTAGCAAGCCTTTTTCTAAGATTTCTGTATTCTTCTCACAGTATAATATCTCCTATCTCATCTTCATCTACTTTCTCTTCTCTTTCAGTAATATTGTCTTCAAGTTTGTTTCCATTGTCTTTATTTTTACATTTACACTGGTTCTCTAAATCTACCCATGACTTGACTTTTCCAATTTCTGCGCTACATTCTGGTTTCGAATAGGTAACAAACTTAAAGGCATTACGCCTACCATATTTTCTCCATGGAACACCGGATGACCTATCCGGCTTCAAACTAAACGGTCCAAGTTTATTAGTACACGCTAATCTAACCTTCTCTAATGCACCTTGGTCCTCAAATATTTTCTTGTTAGCCCTATCATCTAATGTCAATCGCTCGACTCTTACATTAATACGATATACATAGGTTACAATTTTGTTAATAATAACAGCATCATATTTGTTAGCAAAGAACTTAAACTCATCGGTTATGTCATAGTGTTTAAATGTTGAGATGTTGTGTGCATTCTCATCATATTTTTCGGTGGCTCCCATCTTTCCATACTCAAACCTAACAGAATCCGGCTGTGTATTCTCTGTGCGCCATCTACACATACGACCAAAGTACGGCCTAGTCATGGTGTTCCGTCGGCGAGTCCATCGCCTCGGACGTGCACGGCGATACCGACGGATCGTCTTCGTCCGACGATATGCATACAACGTCCTCTTCGGCCTCAACGTCCGACGTGTCCGACGCCATCTCCTCCTTAACATTCAAACAATGTACTATATGGCAATCCGCATGTACTACGTGCAGTCTGGATATTAATGCTTCATCACCAACATTGAATTCATTTGAAACAAATATGACAAGTCCACGATGTTTGATAGTCATTCCCGGCTTATTCTTCACGTTGACAGTAACAGGGCGCCCCTCAACAATTCTTTTCAAAATAGACGCAAATGGGCGCCAACGCAACCAATCAAATTCTTCAAACACTATTACATGATGGATGCGACTATCATACCCACCAAATCCGAATTCGGAACAAAACGGCATGTATACATGTTGCTTCCGGGATATAACTTTCTCAATTAGGGTGGATTTGCCAATGTTCGTGTCTCCATAAAGGTACAACTGCTTCTTACGTACCACTTTGGACCGAAAGGCCTCATTATACCACCGGACCACGCGACCCGCCCAGCCATTATACGTAAGATGACACTCCGTTAAACAACGTGCGTCGGACACGTCGGACGTTGAGGCCGAAGAGGACGTTGTATGCATATCGTCGGACGAAGACGATCCGTCGGTATCGCCGTGCACGTCCGAGGCGATGGACTCGCCGACGGAACACCATGACTAGGCCGTACTTTGGTCGTATGTGTAGATGGCGCACAGAGTATACGCAGGCGGATTCTGTTAGGTTTGAGTATGGAAAGATGGGAGCCACCGAAAAATATGATGAGAATGCACACAACATCTCAACATTTAAACACTATGACATAACCGATGAGTTTAAGTTCTTTGCTAACAAATATGATGCTGTTATTATTAACAAAATTGTAACCTATGTATATCGTATTAATGTAAGAGTCGAGCGATTGACATTAGATGATAGGGCTAACAAGAAAATATTTGAGGACCAAGGTGCATTAGAGAAGGAACACCGGATGACCTATCCGGCTTCAAACTAAACGGTCCAAGTTTATTAGTACACGCTAATCTAACCTTCTCTAATGCACCTTGGTCCTCAAATATTTTCTTGTTAGCCCTATCATCTAATGTCAATCGCTCGACTCTTACATTAATACGATATACATAGGTTACAATTTTGTTAATAATAACAGCATCATATTTGTTAGCAAAGAACTTAAACTCATCGGTTATGTCATAGTGTTTAAATGTTGAGATGTTGTGTGCATTCTCATCATATTTTTCGGTGGCTCCCATCTTTCCATACTCAAACCCTGTCTCACTCCCTTCTCAACTAGAGCTTCGCATAAATGTTCAACTGTTGTAACTTCAGTCGTCTCTCTGTAGAAATTGTACGTAACTTTTCGCTCTCTGTATTTTATCCCTGTTACCTTCATAATTTCAGGGAGTTTATTCCAGTCAACACGGTCAAAAGCCGTCTCTAAATCCACAAATGCTATAAACGTAGTTTTGTCTTTCTTCAGCCCAACTTCTAAGCTAGGTTGTAAGGTTAGTGTTCCCTCACGTGCACGTACATATCTTCTGAAGCCAAACTGGTCGGCTTCTACCAGTTTTTCGAGTCTTCTGTAAATAATTTATATCATTATTTTGCAACCACGACTTATTAAACCGAAGATTCGGTAATATTCACACTTGTCAGCACTTGCCTTCTTTGGAATAGGAATTATTACTGTCTTCTTTACGTCTGAGGGTATTTCATCTGTCTCACACATCTTGCTTACCGACTGGAATAGTTTTGCCATGGCCAGCTCTCCCAAGGATCCCAATAATTGTGAGGGATGTCATCTACTATAGGGCCCTTGTTTCCCGTGCTCCATCAAATTCTTTTGCAGTATAATATCTCCTACCTCATCTTCATCTACTTCCCCTTAACTTTCTGTAATAGTGTCTTTAAGTTTATTTACCTTGTAAGGATCCTCTATATATTTATACCGCCTTGACGCCTTCCATTATTTACTTTGTGCGGGCTTGCCATCTGAGCTCTTTAATATTCACACATGCGCTTCCCTTCTCCAAAAGAACTTTTAAATTTAGTCATGCATCCTTTTACAGCCACTCCTGCGTTGCCCTATTTCACTTCCTGGTAATATCTTCTACAAAAGTGGTAGTGTATTCCAGGCTTTTATAAAATATCTGTCAAAGAACATTAACAGTGTAATAACAGCCTAACACTCAGAAAATGTGCAGAATAGTCCATTTACTCGTTATTTCAGCAGAGGATACAACGTTATATAGAGTTGAGCCTAGCTACCATGGTATTCAAAATTGAACCGACTTCTAAGTCGCTACACAGAACGATTATGTCTAGTTTAAAGTAAAAGCATTTTCGGAGAAGGCAACAGTTTTGGCTTTTTGTGGTACATTGATGGCTGGTTCTGTGCAGCTAATGACCCTCGTAAGTCCCTATGTTATACAGACTCCTTCCGAAAACCACTAAAGTAACATCGAAGTAGCAATTCTAAAATACCGATAGTTACTAACTTGTACTGTCGTTAATAAGCCTGGAAGATGCGCGAATTGAAATGATAAATGCTTTCAAATGACGCGGTACTAATGACTGTTTCAGGCGCGATGCGCAACCAATTAATCTGTCCATCACCATTACGTAATCCTGCCTTGGTATGCTGAGGTATTTTCAGGACACGTCAGACGCAGAAGCCTAATTAGTCGACAAGCAATTACGCTGTACGTCTCAGACTGTCCATACGAAAGCTCCCTGTAATGGCTCGCTGCGTTTTCGCAAAATGTCGCTCATAGACGTTAGGCTGTCCATATGCAGTTAATCTGTACATTTCAGCCGACCGTAGCAGAATGTTAGTACAAACTGCTAGGTCGATTCCTGAAAACATTAGTCAGTAGAGCAGTAATACTACTATCTATGCAACCAGAGACTAAAGAAAAAGACAAATCCTTATACACCGATAAGCCACAATATTAAGACCACCTCAGTACAATGAAAACCCAGCCAAAGTTGCAAATTTCAGTTGTTTTATTCACTCGGTGACAAGTTTTGGGCCGCAACCCATTTTCAAATCAATGTAACAGATAGTCAAATTGGTATAATGCATAAACCATGACAAAAATGTGCAAACGAACAGTTACAGCGCATACAATTAACTGCTGCGCTGTAAATGTTCGTTTGCACGTATTTGACATAGTTTTTGCGTTTTTGGAAATACAAATTAGACTATATGTTACGATGATTTGAAAACGGGTCGCAGCCCGAAACTAGTCATCGAGTGAATGAAATAAGTGAAATTTACAACTTTGGCTGGTTTTTCTCGTACTAATTAACAGAAATTGACCTGCAATTATGCCAGCTTGCTGGAGGTTTGTAGTTATGACCACATGTTTAATAGTGTCTTGTTCCACGTTTCAAACACAGTAAAACAGAGATTCTGCTTGCATGGATTCTACAAGTAGTTGACAGGATTGCAGCAGTATGTGATACCAGATATCTACACACAGGTCAAGTAGTTCCCGCAAATTACGAAATGGTTTTCAATCACGTAGCTAGTGACCGATACGTGTTCCAGTTGTAAGGTTTTGAGGACAGAACAACAACTGCGTAAGCTGTAAACATTTATGGTTTAATGTTGCAATCTTATCACGGAAATATACGCATTTATACAGTTTACAATGTGACAATATTACGACAGTTGTCAAACGAACCCATCTCGTCCTCAGAAAGTGAAATAATCCTAAACACAACAATGGTAAATTTTAACTAGAAGTTTCTTTACAAAATTATTCTAACGACTATGTCATTATGTTGGCCAGTGCTACGATAAATCATCCGATTCCGGTTCAAAGTTCGGTACTATTTAGGATGACAATCAAGTCTATGGAGGATGGTTAGTTTTGTGAAAAGTTGAGCGAAGGATTACCCAAGGTCGCTCGAGTTTACAGTGGACGCAAGCTAGTGAACCAACAAGTTTACACCTCTCCCCACAGTATTTACCTTAGCTGTGATGAGCTGACGTCTGCATGGCTGCTCTCGTCCTCTGAAATTCCTACAAAAACTAATTAAGCCTTTGCTTAATACGCTTTATATGGGCAAGTCTTCAGGTCCAGATTGTATACCGATTAGGTTCCATTCAGATTACGCTGATACAATAGCTCCCTACTTAGCAGTCATATACAACCGCTCGCTCACCGATAGATCTGTACCTACAGATTGGAAAATTGCGCTGTTCGCACCAGTGTTTAAGAAGGGTAGTAGGAGTAATCCACCGAACTACAGACCTATATCATTGACGTCGGTTTGCAGTAGGGTTTTGGAGCATATACTGTATTCAAAAATTATGGGTCACCTCGAAGGGAACGATCTATTGATACGTAATCAGCACGGTTTCAGAAAACATCGTTCTTGTGCAACTCTTTATTCGCACGAAGTAATGGCCGCTATCGACAGGGGATCTCAAGTTGATTCCGTATTTCTAGATTTCCGGAAAGCTTTTGACACCGTTCCTCACAAGCGGCTTCTAATCAAGCTGCGGGCCTATGGGGTATCGTCTCAGTTGTGCGACTGGATTCGTAATTTCCTGTCAGGAAGGTCGCAGTTCGTAGTAATAGACGGCAAATCATCGAGTAAAACTGAAGTGATATCAGGTGTTCCCCTGTTCCCCAGGGAAGCGTCCTGGGACCTCTGCTGTTCCTGATCTATATAAATGACCTGGGTGACAATCTGAGCAGTTCTCTTAGGTTTTTCGCAGATGATGGTGTAATTTACCGTCTAGTAAGGTCATCCGAAGACCAGTATCAGTTTCAAAGCGATTTAGAAAAGATTGCTGTATGGTGTGGCAGGCGGCAGTTGGCGCTAAATAACGAAAAGTGTGAGGTGATCCACATGAGTTCCAAAAGAAATCCGTTGGAATTCGATTACTCGATAAATAGTACAATTCTCAAGGCTGTCAATTCAACTAAGTACCTGGGTATTAAAATTACGAACAACTTCAGTTGGAAAGACCACATAGATAATATTGTGGGGAAGGCGAGCTAAAGGTTGCGTTTCATTGGCAGGACACTTAGAAGATGCAACAAGTCCACTAAAGAGACAGCTTACACTACACTCGTTCGTCCTCTGTTAGAATATTGCTGCCCGGTGTGGGATCCTTACCAGGTGGGATTGACGGAGGACATCGAAAGGGTGCAAAAAAGGGCAGCTCGTTTTGTATTATCACGTAATAGGGGAGAGAGTGTGGCAGATATGATACGCGAGTTGGGATGGAAGTCATTAAAGCAAAGACGTTTTTCGGCGCGGCGAGATCTATTTACGAAATTTCAGTCTCCAACTTTCTCTTCCGAGTGCGAAAATATTTTGTTGAGCCCAACCTACATAGGTAGGAATGATCATCAAAATAAAATAAGAGAAATCAGAGCTCGAACAGAAATGTTTAGAGGTTTAGGTGTTCACTTAAATGTGAATTGCAGAGTAATCATGTAGATGTAGATGTAGATGCTGATTTTTCCAGCAGAAACTCTCTCCATGTTTCTCGTTATGCGAGAAAACATGTACTCATCCCTAATCTTGGAATATTGTGATATGCACGCGCATGGCTGGAGCAGCGTGCATATTAAAATGCCCTCTCGGTTCTCGCAAGAACAGTTAACTAACTCGCTGGTTCGTTTCTCCACAGTTGGATTTCAACGACGCAGCAGCTAATATCTAACAGAATGTCAGCCGCAGTGAATGCAGTGTTCACACAAATTTCTCCTCTGCATCGTATAGAGCGTTATGCGCCCTGTTCTTCACTTGACGCCAGTTCAGAGAAGAGTCCCCAAAAAATTCGCTCTCGTCTTTCTCGTACCCAAACTGTCTCCGCACTTGAGTTCTTTCGTTCTCCACGTCACGGCTGTTTTCGACCAATAGGAGCGTCCTCTTATTTTGTGGAAACTCTCTCTGCCAATCACAAGGGTCCTACCATTAAACTGCATCGAAATCTCGGCACTTTACTCCTTCCTAGTTCGTTTCCGCCAATTGGACGTTTTGTGTCCACTCCAGACGCCTAAAAGTTACATGTGTACATCACATGTGTACCACTCACTGTTCACACGATCAACTGTGTCACTGCTTTTGTTCGTATCCATTTGGAATTACGAAATGCAGTCTTCTTAAGCTTCTCTCTGTGCTACTTCTGGTGGCCCGTTACTTGCTCTCCAGTATGCGTCACCTGTCCAGTAGCTGACTCCCGCTGCGGGACGCCCCCTAAAAGCTTTTCGTGGTGCCTCCCGTGGTGTGGCCTGTGCTCCTATCCGTGCCTGCTTCCACATAAAACGTTTCCTCTCACTGATTGTTTCACCTTCTGCTCATTGACATGCATTATATTGGAGCAGTGTGTTAACACCGTCGATTGAGTATCATCCCTTTTGCACTACATACTTTCAGGCAAATCCGGTCATTACCGCTGAAGTAAGTTAGGTGTCACATTCACCTTTCCGTTATGATGTACACTACTGGCCATTAAAATTGCTACATCGAGAAGAAATGCAGATGATAAACGGGTGTTCATTGGGCAATTATATTATACTAGAACTGACATATGATTACATTTTCACGAAATTTGGGTGCATAGATCCTGAGAAATCAGTACCCAGAACAACCACCTCTGGTCGCAATGACGGCCTTGATACGCCTGGGCATTTAGTCAAACAGAGCTTGGATGGCGTGTACGGGTACAGCTGCCCATACAGCTTCGACACGATACCACAGTTCATCAAGAGTAGTGACTGGGGTATTGCGAGAAGCCAGTTGCTCGGCCACCTTTGACCAGACGTTTTCAATTGGTGAGAGATCTGGAGAATGTGCTGGCCAGGGCAGTAGTCGAACATTTTCTGTATCCAGAAAGGCTCGCACAGGACCTGCAACATGCGGTCGTGCATTATCCTGCTGAAATGTAGGGTTTCGCAGGGATCGAATGAAGGGTAGAGCCACGGGTCGAAAACATCTGAAATATAACGTCCACTGTTCAAAACGCCGTCAATGCGAACAAGAGGTGATCGAGACGTGTAAGCGATGGCACCCCATTCCATCACGCCGGGTGATACGCCAGTATGGCGATGACGAATACACGCTTCCAATGTGCGTTCGCCGCGATGTCGCCAAACATGGATGCTACCATCATGATGCTGTAAACAGAACCTGGATTCATCCGAGAAAATGACGTTTTGTCATTCGTGTAGCCAGGTTCGTCGTTGAGCACACCATCGCAGGCGCTCCTGTCTGTGATGCAGCGTCAACGGTAACCGCAACCATGGTCTCCGAGCTGATAGTCCATGCTGTTGCTAACGTCGTCGAACTGTTCGTGCAGATGGTTGTTGTCTAGCAAACGTCCCCATCTGTTGACTCAGATATCGATACGTGGCTGCACGATCCGTTACAGCCATGCGGATAAGATGCCTGTCATCTCGACTGCTAGTGATACGAGGCCGTTGGGATCCAGCACGGCGTTCCGTATTACCCTCCTGAACCCACTGATTCCATATTCTGCTAGCAGTCATTGGATCTCGACCAACGCGAGCAGCAATGTCGCGATACGATAAACCGCAATCACGATAGGCTACAATCTGACCTTTATCAAAGTCTATAGCACGTCATCTTCGTGGTGTAGCAATTTTAATGGCCAGTAGTGTATAAAACTCTTGTGTAAGGTGCGAAATTGACCTTCATTTATTCTGCCACCATACACAGTGGGTACAGATCAGACACATTTGCTGACCAAGATATCAGTGTGAGTTCACTATAACTCCCTCAAACCACTGTAGTACGATTATGACTTTGCACCGGGTACATTTATAGTGTTGGAAGATGTCATCGCTGTAGGAGGAGACTGAAAGCATGAAGTGATGCAGGTGGTCCACAGTAATGTTCACATGGTTCTCTTCTGCCATGATGCCTTCGATTACCACCTCAGATCCAGTGTATGCCCTAGAATAATTCTGCCCTCACCGGCCTGCATCTGTGACGCGGTGCATGTTTCATGCAGCCACTTGACTAGAAGACGGCATGTAAAGATCCAACCATCGCCTTGGTGTACTAAGAAATACACTACAGGCAATTGAAATTGCTACACCATGAAACTGACGTGCTACAGACGCGAAATTTAACTGACAGGAAGAAGATGCTGTGATATGCTTTACATAGCATTCACACAAGGTTGGCGCCGGTGGCGACACCTACAACGTGCTGACATGAGGAAAGCTTCCAAGCGAGTTCTCATACAAAAACAGCAACTGACCGGCATTGCCTGGTGAAACGTTGTTGTGATGCCTCGTGTAAGGACGAGAAATGCGTACCATCACGTTTCCAACTTGATAAAGGCCGGATTGTAGCCTATCGCGATTGTGGTTTATCGTACCGCGACATTGCTGCTCGCGTTGGTCGAGATCCAATGACTGTTAGCAGAATATGGAATCGGTGGGTTCAGGAGGGTAATACGGAACACCGTGCTGGATCTCAACGGCCTCGTATCACTAGCAGTCGAGATGACAGGCATCTTATCCGCATGGCTGTAACGGATCGTGCAGCCACGTATCGATTCCTGAGTCAACAGATGGGGACGTTTGCTAGACAACAACCATCTGCACGAACAGTTCGACGACGTTAGCAACAGCATGGACTATCAGCTCGGAGACCATGGTTGCGGTTACCGTTGACGCTGCATCACAGACAGGGCGCCTGCGATGGTGTACTCAACGACGAATCTGGGTGCAAGAATGGGCAAAACGTCATTTTTTCGGATGAATCCAGGTTCTGTTTACAGCACCATGATTGTTGCATCCGTGTTTGGCGACATCGCGGTGAACGCACATTGGAAGCGTGTATTCGTCATCGCCATACTGGCGTATCACCCGGCGTGATGGCATGGGGTGCCATCGCTTACACGTCTCGGTCACCCCTTGTTCGCATTGACGGCATTTTGAAGAGTGAACGTTACATTTCAGACGTTTTACGACCCGTGGCTCTACCCTTCATTCGATCCCTGCTAAACCCTATATTTCAGCAGGATAATGCACGACCGCATGTTGCAGGTCCTGTGCGAGCCTTTCTGGATACAGAAAATGTTCGACTACTGCCCTGGCCAGCACATTCTCCAGATCTCTCTCCAATTGAAAACGTCTGGTCAATGGTGGCCGAGCAACTGGCTCGTCATAATACGCCAGTCACTACCCTTGATGAACTGTGGTATCGTGTTGAAGCTGCATGGTCAGCTGTACCTGTACACGTCATCCAAGCTCTGTTTGACTCAATGCCCAGGCGTATCAAGGCCGTTATTAACAGGCAGAGGTGGTTGTTCTGGGTACTGATTTCTCAGGATCTATACACCCAAATTGCCTGAAAATGTAATCACATGTCGGTTCTAGTATAACATATTTGTCCAATGAATACCCGTTTATCATCTGCATTTCTTCTTGGTATAGCAATTTTAATGGCCAGTAGTGTAGGATTCATTCGACAGGCGACACGTTTCTATTGATCTATGGTGAAGACTCATTGATGCTGTGCCAACTGCAATCATAACTGACAATGTCGCTGGGTCAACAGAGGATCACTTAGGGGGCGTGTGATGTGGAGCTCCATGTTCAACAATGGCCTCTGAACGGGGCGCTCCAAAACACTTGTGCCTGCACTAGCATTGTACTCTGTCGTCAGATCAGCCACAGATTGCTGCCTATCCTGGATTACACAGTGGAGTATCCTTCGACCTCTACGTTTTGTGATGAGATGAGGACGTCCAGTATCATATTGCGTTATTCCACCATCCTTCAACCACTTTCCATTGGTGCTCACGACTGTAGTACGTAAACAGCCGATCATCTTCGCCGTTTCAGAGATTCTCGTTTCCAGCCGCTGCGTTACAACAATGTGATGTTTTAAAATAATTACTATTAAAAACAGTCTTGATCACGATTTATTTTATAAGGTGACCGGTTTCGACCACTACTGTGGTCATCTTCAGACCATTGAGTGGGAACCCCTTTCTCCAACAGAAAGGGGTTCCCACTCAATGGTCTGAAGATGACCACAGTAGTGGTCGAAACCGGTCACCTTATAAAATAAATCGTGATCAAGACTGTTTTTAATAGTAATTATTTACAAGACATTGATCACTGCTGATTCCCATAATGCATTCAAAAGTAATGTGATCTTTGTCAAAGCCACGTGTACCCGTGTATTTCCGCATTTGCGGCCCATATCTTATGCATCTAGATCTACATCCATACTCCGCAAGCCACCTGACGGTGTGTGGCGGAGGGTACTTTGAGCACCTCTATCGGTTCTCCCTTCTATTCCAGTCTCGTATTGTTCGTGGAAAGAAAGATTGTCGGTATGCTTGTGTGTGGGTTCCAATCTCTCTGATTTTATCCTCATGGTCTCTTCGCGAGATATACGTAGGAGGGAGCAATATACTGCTTGACTCCTCGGTGAAGGTATGTTCTCGAAACTTCAACAAAAGCCCGTTCCGAGCTACTGAGCGTCTCTCTTGCAGAGCCTTCCACTAGAGTTTATCTATCATCTCCATAACGCTTTCGCGATCACTAAATGATCCTGTAACGAAGCGCGCTGCTCTCCGTTGGCTCTTCTCTATCTCTGCTATCAAACCTATCTGGTACGGATCCCACACTGGTGAGCAATATTCAAGCAGTGGGCGAACAAGTGTACTGTAACCTACTTCCTTTGTTTCCTTCTCTATAATGACTGCCCATTCGTCTCTCTTCCGCTTATATTCTTTCCTTACTGCGTCACGAGCTGGCAACACCACCAAGATGCATTCAACTTCGCGGTGGGCAGTGGTGATAATGTTTTGGCTCATCTGTTCAAATGGTTCAAATGGCTCTGAGCACTATGGGACTCAACTGCTGAGGTCATTAGTCCCCTAGAACTCAGAACTAGTTAAACCTAACTAACCTAAGGACATCACACACATCCATGCCCGAGGCAGGATTCGAACCTGCGACCGTAGCGGTCTCGCGGTTCCAGACGGCAGCGCCAGAACCGCGCGGCCACTTCGGCCGGCTCAGGCTCATCTGTGTAAGTAGACAGAAAGGTTCCGTTGACTTGGGTATACGTGATATTTATAAACAGTCGGAGATACAGAAATAACATTTTGATTAATAACAGTACGCAACTAGGAGAGTACTCTCCTATGTGATTAATAATCTAAAAATTTTATTTTTTTGTCGGGATGTTGAAGCAACAATGTATTTAGTGGAACGGAGAACTTTTTAATACCATTTAAGATCTCTTGAAAAAAGAAATGCAGTGCAACAATTTTATGTGAACTTCCTTACTGGTAAATTACTCATCGTGTCAATAGCTTCCGGATGTCATTAGGAGAGGTAAATCGCCCCCAAAAAAATAAAAACTCACATGTATGATGGGTCCGCAGTTTGTGGTCCCGCAGTAGCGTTCTCGCTTCCCGACCATGGGGTCCCGGGTTCGAGTCCCGACGGAGTCAGGGATTTTCACCTGCCTCGAGATGACTGGATGTTGTTGTGTCGCCTTCATCATCATCATTCATCGCCATTACGGCCGGAGGAAGGCAATGGCAAACCACCTCCACTAAGACCTTGCCTAGTAAGGCGGTGCGAGTCTCTCGCATCGTCCCCTACGCTCTGTCGAGGAGTATGGGACTTCATCATCATCATCGTCATATATGATGGAGCGCCTACATTATTCACTTCAAATAACTTTGCAGTTCGTTAAAGGTAGATTTAATCTCTTTTCATCGGGATGGTTAGTGACTGGCGTATCACTGAAGAAAAATCAACAAATATCCTCAATTTTATTAATCATCTAAATACTAACAACAACTTCGTTTCAATTTTAATGGAATAGAAGATCTGTATGAGACAAACTCAGCGATACATCTCTTCTGTAAGTCTGACAAGAAATTACGGAGTGAAAGTATATTTAATATGAAGTTTTATTTGTTGTCTCTGCTATGTGAGTGACGTATATCCCGGACGTTTATTGCTCTTCTCTTCGTCGAGAGTGGTGTGAACACCACGTATCGTTTGCCTCGGCGGAGTTCCCGTTAAGTGTTACGTGAATTTCCAGGCGGCGCGACATTCACCTGGTTGAAAAAACTGCAGAAAAATCCACCTACCCAATATATTTTTACTCCATAATTCCTTATCAGATATACAAAAGAGTTATGTCATTGAACTTATCTCATACAGATTTGCTTCTCTGGCGCAAAATGCTAGTGACCGTCGTATTTTTTAAAACTTGTAGTTGAAGTTATTTTCTGTAGCGTAAGCAGTTAGGAATCTTGGAATCAAGCGCCCTTTGTCTGAACCATTTTCTTCACACATAAAAATTAACACAGTCGTTGCAGATGCCAAGTTAGGAGGGACATCCTATATAATCGCATATGTTGTTTTCTTTGTGGTGATACGAAAGCTATCCATATTTTAAACTCCGACTGGCCACAAAACAAAGAAAGAAATATTCTTTTGGGTACCAGATGTACTTACATGTAACGACATTCCCTATGTTATATATGCGAAATTACAAAGTTATATAAATAAAAAGATCGACGTATTCCTATGTAATTGTATAATAACTGAAATGCTATGCAGATTTCTTTTCCGATATATATTAAATACTTCATATTATAAAGTCAAAATAAAGTTTTACGACCAGAGACTCTTGCTACCAGGCCACGCTTCTAGAAGAGAAAAGAACTCCAAGTAGCTTTTTGTTTTAACAGAGGAAGAATTGCTCTTCACTTATTCTTGCCATTATTTTCCGTCTTTTCTCGACCTACTCTTGTACCGTAAGCATGTACGTTTCATTGTGCTGACACTGGGCTTAAATAGAACATATTTTAATAGCTAAGTCTATTGTATTTATTTCGTAATACTTGACCTTTTTTATTCTCACGTTGACAAAGATAATTTATATGCACTTTTGCATTTATTCAGAGGCCGTAAAGAAAAGATTGTGGGGGAAATGTTCGGTGGTATAAGGGCCGGACCCATTACGCGTTCATTCGTTATTCGTTTGACATCGCTAAGCAGAACCACTCTGAGATCGATTTCTTTCGGTTTTGTTCGTATATTTTTTAAATAAGAATCTTGCTAAGTCGATCGATCAGTCACCACTGAACAATGACGTCGTGAATCGCTTCATTGGCTTTATGTCTCCGGCCCCACGAGTTAATACAGACGGTGAACAGAAATAACACGCTGATGTGTTTTATAAGGAATTTCAACAGCATTTACAATTTTCTTTTATCTAAAAAACTGGATCTAGTTCATCATAGTTAGGTGTTTCCTTCTCTCTTCGCGGTGTTATGGTTATTAGAAAGTTCTTAGGATGCATATCCTCTTCTTACCGTGAATTACTGAGAAAATTTTTATTTAAAACATGTCAGTTAGTGAGTAAGAGAGAAACAAACGCATCAGTGTTGATATTACTTCTCCACACAGTCGCCACCAAATTTCAAACATTTGTAGTACAGTCTCATCTGTTTATTTATTCCTTCATCAGAGACTGGTGCCACATAGTGCTGCAGCTAGTTGTTGACGGAATCTTTGAGCTGATTATCTGTCGTGATGTGCTGACCAGCCAGCCACGCCTTCATCTATGGAAGAGATGCAACTCGCATGTTGCCAAGTCCGGACTATACAGAGGATATTCTAAAATTTCGCAGCCAAAAAGTCTGAATTTTTCCTTCGTTCGATTTGCTATATGGGGTCGCGCGCTGTCGTGAAGGAGACTCATTCATTCGGTAACCAACCCCTCCCCCCCCCCCCCCCATAGTTTGTCGTTTGTTTGAACTGATCGTTCAACCTCCAGGTCAAGCAAGCAACAGACAACTAAAACGTCGACGCAAATAAATCCATACTGGTATCAGCGCTCGAGCGTCGAGATGACATTATGTACGACACTGTACACTGTACACTGTAACATATGTTACGAACATGCAACAGGACTGTCATCCCATACACATTCACACTGTGTGGTCCTGTTCATCGTGCCACTTGACACGATCCTTTGCTATCCAGTGGAATACTATCATCACATTAGGCATGTTTTAGTTGGAGGGTTTTCACAGCGTGAGTTTGGCGTAACATTGAACACAAGTTAGTGTCAGACTGAACTGTGACCACCTAATTAATACTTTGTAAGGTGTCCTTTTATTAAAGTACTTTTACTAATATGGAAATTGTATTACTTCCGTAGAAACTGAAGTGTGGGATATTCCCGAGGACATGGAAAACAGTCAGTTGAGGGTCAAACTTTTTATGCATTCAGCTTAGAGGTCGTATCTTTGAATTTATCTCTTGGAATTTCTATTAGAAGGCGGTGGTTAGTAATGTTTGGAGTCATGTTGTTTTAACCTAGTCTTAATGCTTATAGCGATGCTATCGAACCTTGTCAAAGACTATTTCGCTAATATGCACTTCTTGACGTAAAGTGAAGCACCCAGAATGGGAGGAGGACACATAATTAAACTTCACTGGTTGACAGGGTTGGTGATGTTATTTCACTGATTACAAAATAGCCGAATTTACAACGAACCGCCGGCCGCTGTGGCCGAGCGGTTCTAGGCGCTACAGTCTGGAACCGCTCGACCGCTACGGTCGCAGGTTCGAATCCTGCCTCGGGCATGGATGTGTGTGATGTCCTTAGGTTAGTTAGATTTAAGTAGTTCTAAGTTCTAGGGGACTGATGACCTCAGATGTTAAGTCTCATAGTGCTCAGAGCCATTTCAACCATTTGTATATGGCAACGTTGAGAAGAGATCTCCAACCCCTCGTACTCTTACGGATTTATGGGCAAGCTGCAGGATTCATGGTGTCAATTCCCTGGAGCACTACTTCAGACATTAGTTTAGTTCATGCCACTTCGTGTTGCGGCACTTCTGCTTGGTAGCGGGAATCCTACACGATATTGGGCAGATGTACCTGTTTCTTTGGCTCTCCGGTGTATCTACATACACTCTAAGAAAAAAAAACGATGCACCACTAAGCAGTTATGAAAACTGGACACAAATTTATATTCATACAGGTATCGACGGAAAATACGAAATAGTAAACTTTGGCGGCCGATGGGTGAATGTGTGGTGTTGCAGCAAAATTTCACCGAACGGCTGGCAAGGATAGCACACAGGTAACACGTCGATACCAGGGCATAAGGTCTTTGTGAATTTCATTCCGTGTACTGCATTGGACAGTAATTATACCTCGCATTGCAGAGAGAACGTGTAGTTGGGCTCAAAGAATCCGGTTCTACTAATCGACGAATCGTTCGACATTTGAATACGAGCAGTGTCACTATTCGACCCTGTTAGGAGGTTTTGGTGAAGCATGGCCGAACAAAGTGTCAAGAAGGAAGAGGTCGACCTAGAGGGATGACAGAACGACAGGACGTTGTAATCGTCAGAGAGGCACTCAGAGCGCCATAGTCACCATTATCATCGATCCGACTTGCAGCTGGTGCTTCAGTAACCACAACGACCATTAACATGATGCTCTCAGAAAGGAGGCTAAGCTAATGGCGCCCTTTGCCCCGTCTACGATTGACCTCTGCACAACCAACACGCCCGTTTGCAGTGGTGTCGTGCTCATTCAGTCTGGAATCTCATTGAATGGACTAGAACTGTCTTCAGTGATGAGTCCTGCTTCGAATTGAGTCCCGATGACCAGCGAAGAAGTGTCTTGAGACTCTCCAAAAGCGGTGGGACGCCAACATGACTGTTGTCCGCCATACAGTCCGACAACCAGGAGAGATGATCTGCGGAGGCCATTTCATTTCGTAGCAGGACCCCTTTGGTTGTCATCCGCCACACTCTTACAACACACCGGTACATCAACGATATTCAGTGCCCCATTTTGTTGACCTTCATGGTGTAGTGACTGATACCAAATGTTGAGGTATCAGACGCCAAATGCGGCGTATTGACACCAAATGTAGTGGGTGGGTGCCAGGAGGTGCCGTATTAAAACTCGACGAGAACTTTCCAAATGATTTATTTGTTTCCACTACAGTGCTTCTTTCACCTCGGTCTGCGTCACAGGCCCCGCAGTGCTGAGGCTACTGCCCCAGCAACCTGTGCAACCCAACGCTGTGTCGTGCCAGCCTTGTTCGCCAGCTGTAGAGTTCCGATTACGTCAGGACTGAAGACATGTGTAATCCTGGTCGGTAAATTTAGAGACCTTGTATTGTAACAAGACAGCGACTATTATATTGTCACCATGGCATATATCGTGTTGGGATCATGGGAATAAGATAAGAGAAATTAGGGCACGTACAGAGCCATATAGCCAGTAATTTTTACAATCGCTCAGCGACCACTGTCCTCGTTATCTCCACGCTGCTCCGCCGGGAGCCGTAGGCCGGCCCCGCTGTTGCTTCTTCCTCGGCTGGCGTAGCTGGGAACGCAGCGGCAATGACCGCCCCCGATCCGGCGTCCGAATTTTCGGCCCTCGCCACGGAAGTCTCCGGCGTGTGTCGGGAGCCAGGACAACTGCTCGCGGTAGCGAGCCAAAGACTGGCCCGCCCTGGCTGGCTACGGACCCTACGTCGGCCTCAGAGGGTCGAACCAACGACCCGCCATGGACTGAGACACTGTCGCCCCATCTGTTGCTGCGTGTAGCTCGGCGGAGTGACACGCTCCGCCGTCCAGGAGAGCTGCCACACTTGAATGAATCTCGTTAGAGAACAACACCTGTTTATACTCGGCTGCGCGCCTCTGTTTCGCTAAGGCATCATTCCGAGTCACATATGCCCCACACCCTGGTTGCGCCAGTGGGCCCCTTCTGCCTATAGCTTGCGCCATGTGAACCACTGCATTTAATCTTTTCAGTGGTTCGACGGCCCTGTGGCCTCCATTCTACTTCGCAAACGCTGGTCAGCGTAACTTACTGCAATCCGGCCCGCACCTGGCTGTAACTTGTGCTCAGAATATCGCACAAAACTAACTTTCCCTATCCTAAACGGTGGTGCCGCTACAATGGCAAGCCATCCTGGGCTTACATTTCATCAAGATAGTACCTGCCCACACACGACGAGAGTTTCTACTGCCTGTCCTCGTGCTCGCCAAACCCTACTATGGCCAGAAAGGTTGCCGGCTCTCTTCCCAATTGAAAACGTTTGGAGCATTATGGGAAGGGCCCTCCAACCATCTTGGGGTTTTTACGACCTAACATGAATTAGGCACGATATCTGTCAGGAGGTCATCCAACAACTCAGTCAAACATTGCCAAGCCGAATAACGGCTTGCATAGGGGCCAGAGGAGAACAATTACGTCATTCACTTGCTCAGTGTCTGAAGATCTTTCTCTTGAATAAATCATCCAATTTTTCTGAAATTGTAATCAATTGTTTGCCGGTACATGTACGTCACATATACCGATTTCCGCCCCATGATTCCTTCGTGGTGCGTCCTTTATTATTTTTTTATGTATACACTCCACAAGTCAAGGCACGGCGATGGGTGCAACACGACAGTGTTAATGGTTTTTCGCCCTATTCCACTCGCTTATTGAGCGATTGTAAAAATTACTGGCTATATGGCTCTGTACGTGCCCTAATTTCTCTTATCTTATTCCCATGTTCCCAACACGATATATGCCATGGTGACAATGTAATAGTCGCTGTCTTGTTACAATACAAGGTCTCTAAATTTACCGACCAGGATTACACATGAACTACGTCGCCCTCCTTCCAACAATTTCCATTTAAATTTTCCTAGCAACGCTTCTCTGAATCCGTTCCATGTCTCTCGCGATGCCATATGATGAGCACTCCAGGCACTGGAACAATATCTTTAGAATTGGTTGCGTTTGTACGATACTGCAGTGGCTTTGTTATTCAGAATTACGATGCCGCTATGAAATACGTTAAATGTATTCGCAGTTGCGAATATGAACAACCATCAGCTGTGGAATGGAATGACGCCAGTGAAAATTTATACAAAATCGGGACTCGAAGCCAGATTTCCCGCTAACCGTGAGTGGTCGCCTTACCATTTGCTTTTCCTTGCTACCTCACGACCAGACCCATATTTCCAAAAATCGTCAACCATGCGTTCACAATCTGTACTCGTACAGATAAATGCTATATCGTAGATAAATGCTATATCGTAGTGCGTGTGTTATTCTGAATTACGGTGCAAAGCTGTAGCCGCATAGTTGACAGCTACATTCATATTCGCATTTGCGAATACATTTAATGTATTTCATAACGGCTGTAGCCGCCGCAATGTCTTTTCCTTTGGACATGCATAGTAATTCAGAATATGAGAGGCACATCAATATCACATTTATCTGCCGACGGCAGGCAAGCAACTTTCAAGTAGAATATCTCACCTGTACGAGAATATACATAACGGATGTACGAGTATAGGTTGTAGACGCATGGTTGACGACATATGGAACTTTGGGTCTACCCATGAGTCGTGCTGTTGTAGCCAAATGGTAAGGCGATCAGCGGGAAATACGGGTTCGAGTCCCATTCCGGCACAAGTTTCAATTGCAACCATTCCATTCTACAGCTGATGGTTCTTCATATTCTCAATTGTGGAAACATTTAGTGGTCGCATTAACGTCTTGCTTACGATTCCCTTTAGAGAAGCAATGCATTTTCCCAGAAGCCTTCCAAACAATCTAAGTAATTTCACGTTAATGTCCCATTTCATATCACTTCTACAAGGGAATGGTGCAATTCAACATTCGAAACGTACCCTGACATTTTTGGCACTGGAAGAATACACCAAAAGAAATGCATTGTCAGAATTTTAGCTGCTAAGGCGCACTGCAAGTATTTAAAAAAGATTAAAGTTACTCAGTTTTGCAGCACGAAGAACACGTTATAATAGTGGTCCGTAGAGCCCTTGTTGCCTTGCGCGCGATCAAGCGAATAAGCAGACACAGCCGTGACAAGAGAACACCGCACCGCGTAGCATGAAGTCCAAACTACACTCACGCGAATTTTAAGCATTTGAACCATACCAAAAACGACTCAAACCGTTAATTTTTGTCATAACATGCAGTTCATATAACAGTTAAGCTTTTGCAGATATTGTTACATAGGTGTCTGCCAGAGGGAACAAAATCGAGGCACCGTGTACTGTTACATTCCGAGGAGACATCCATCAGTTGGCACTTTAATTTCTTGGCACGAAATATTTTACAAAAATTCCTGTAGCACAGTGTTTATCATAATTTTTGAGTTATGTACACTCATAAGGGAAAACATTACGATCATGTGCTTAATAGCTTGTTTGCCCGTCTCTGGAAAGAAATACATCACTGATTCTGTGTATCAGGGATCCGACAGTTTGCTGGTAGGTTTGTGGAGGTATGTGGCATTAGATGTCTAGCCACATAAACAACGTGCCGCTGATTTGGGTACTCGGCGATGACGCCCGATAGCGAGCCAGAAGGATTCCATACGATTTACATGAGGCAAATTTGGTGGCCGAGACATCAGCGTGAGGAATGCCTCTTGTAACATAATACTGCTCGTACCATCCTGCGTCCGTGGCGCGCTGCACGTTTCGAGCCGCAGTGCACCTCGAAGACGGCGTTTGTAGAGACGACCATCGACCTAGTGTAGCAAAAATGTGAATCACCCGAAGAGCCGACACGTTTCCATTGTTCGACGGTGGAATCCCGATGGTCCCATGCCTACTGCAATCGCAGTTGACAATGTCGTTGGATCAACATACGAACACGTAAAGGTGGTCTGTTGCGGAGCTCCATGTTCAACAATGTACGATGAACGATATGTTCCGAAACATTTGTGTGTGCACCATCATTGTGCTCTTGCGGCAGGCATGCCACAGATCACCATCTGTTCTACTTTACAGAGCAGACAAGCCTCCGAACCCAGCGTTCTGTGAAGAGTCGTTGACATCCAACCATTTGGCACCTATTTTATAGTGACAGTCTCACTGTCCTACCTCTTTCCGAAGGTGCTCACGACAGTAGCTCGTGAGCATTCGACCAGCTTCGCCGTCTTCGAGATACTCGTTCACAGGCTCTGGTTAATAGTAATCTGCCCCTTGTCAAAGTCGCTTATCCCAACGGATTTCCCCGTTTGCAGCCCATATCTTCGCTAGGGTGATCCCCCGTCCGTGACTGCTCCGCTTACATACTTTTGTTACCGCGTCACATGCCCGCAACGCCACCAGACGGAATGCAAGTCGCGGGGTGCAGTGGTCATAATGTTTTTGCTTATCAGTGTATATTTTGCTGACAACGAAACAGTAATTACTAGTTTTATTTAGATTGAACTGGGATGGCGTAAGAAATGGTCGTGGGCATTTTTTTGCATACTGTGCTGCCTACCAGGCATACTTGATCAAATCCGTAAAACGTGATGATCCAAATTGGCAATGCAGAAATTACTGATGTTTAACAATATCGTTACGCTGATAAACCTGACATGACAAACAGCTGTCGGAAATTATACTGTCCGACAATTTTCTCAAAATGCTTTACACTGTCGTAAAATTTCTTTATTGAAGTGCTGTATCACATTATAGGTTCCAGGTGGAATACGCATTATGCGTATTAACAGTCTTTTAGTCCTCCTTATAAAGACAGAGACGTCGTTATGTCCAGGCCAAGAGTCCAACAAAAGCGATGCACTATTTTCTGCAACTGGCAAAAAGACGTTTCGGATTTGGTACTGAAAATTATTCTCTCCCACTTTTCCAGATTTTGGTACGTAGATTACAAGACTTTTGCGACTAAACAGTCCTTTTCTATTTTTTTGGCCTAATTTGCCTTCAGGTCCCTGAAGACAGACAGAAAGCGGTGGGATCAATAATCCACTGTTACTTATCACTGACACTGTTGAATACGAATGTGTCGTAGCATTTATCGACTGCACAAGTGACTCCTTTTTTCGCTCTAAATGATAAAGTGCGGTTTTCACGCAGTTCTTGCACGAAACCTGCGTGATTGGCTTTATACACAGCTCTTTAGGGAATAACAAGGAGCTACGAATACGTCTATTATATATCTATTAATGAAATCTCCTCTGCACTGCTGCTACGGTCGCACGTTCGAATCCTGCCTCGGGCATGGCTGTGTGTGATGTCCTTAGGTTAGTTACGTTTAAGTAGTTCTAAGTCTAGGGTACTGATGACCTCAGATGTTAAGTCCCATAGTGCTTAGAGCCATTTGAACTATTTGAAATCTCCTCTACGCGTTTACCTGAAGTAAACATCGCACTTTTGCGATTTCCTTTTCCGTATGATTTTCTGAATCTGTTTACCCATGTCGATTAAGCTTGTAAATCAGTAACGTTCACCTCACTTGCAATTCAGAGGGCCTAGTCTCGTAGATTTTCTCCTGTAACTATGCACTGAGCCTCACTACTACTTCTAAATCTTTCGAATAGTTCTTTCTTGCTTTTGCGAGTTTCATTTTGGTGCATATTTTGTACTGTGTGTAAATCTTTGTTCCATTTATACAATTCACGTTGAGATTTTAAGAGACGTAACAAGCTTTACAGAGACGTTAAGTTTAAGTGGTTTCTCCCTCCTTCGTTTAACCAAAAACCTTACTGCCTTTTCTTCGTCACTCGAAGCTATTACCGTACATGTTTTGTTTGGACTACGAAGGTGCTGATTCATGCTCTGGACTTTAATTAGCACAACAACCATCGTTCGAGCCACAATTCAAGGAGTCGTCAGAGTTACTTCTTTTTCTTCTAGAGTTTCTACTATTTCGAACGAAATGTCGATATCATAATAATGATTGTCCAAGAAATAACACTTATGCAGGTCTTCAGGAGAAGTAGGTCATTTCGATTGCATACAACGTTCCTCTTATTTTACTTTGCTAGGTTGGTAACATTAAATGGATACCACATTACTGTGAAATTCTGGAAGCTGCACAGAGACAGATGCTAGTAGCAAGCGTAAACGAAAAAAATTTTAATTCAGTTTTACCTCCAATGTTAACATCGTGATACCATAAAGGCAACTGCTAATTGCTATGGACATTAAATGGGTTGCAAATGTGAGCGAATAGTAACTTAGTACAACTGTGCCAGTGAAAGTATTAATGAAAATTGAAATTCCATTTACAAATTAGTATCACTTTGTGCCGTGTTATCTGCTTACCAAAGTGCCGTTAATCAAGGACATGTGCCTACCATGTTGCACATGTGCTGTCTACAACAACTACGGTAGGGGTATACATTCCTCCAGCCTCCTGGCAAACTACGAATTTGACAGTTTCCAACATTTTTTTAAAAACACTTGTAGTGTAACAATTCAGATTTTGGCATTGTGTTTCTTTCGGTGTATTCCTCCTGTATAAAAAATTTCAGGGCTGGTTTCAACATGTCGAATTGGACTGTTCCCTTGTTAGTATTGCCCCAGCTCACGTAATATATATTATGCGATCAAGGGTATTAAACCTAAATACTTATTTTTGGAAATTTGAGGTACGTCCTATGGAACCAAACTGCTGAGGTCATCGGTCCCTAAGCTTACACACTACTTTATCTAACTTAAACTAAGTTACGCTAAAGACAACACACACACCCATGCCCGAGGGAGGACTCGAACCTCCAACGGGAGCAGCCGCGCGAACCGTGACAAGGCGCCGCAGACCGCACGGCTACATTTCGTGGCTAAATACTCACATAACATGATTTGCTCAGTATGTTCATCAATAATCTTGAAATCGCATACTATAAGGTTCTTTGTCTTTCGCCGGCCGCGGTGGACTAGCGGTTCTAGGCGCTCAGTCTGGAACCGCGCGACTGCTACGGTCGCAGGTTCGAATCCTGCCTCGGGCATGGATGTGTGTGATGTCCTTAGCTTAGTTAGGTTTAAGTAGTTCTAAGTTCTAGGGGACTGATGACCACAGATGTTAAGTGCCTTAGTGCTCAGAGCCATTTGAACCATTTTTTTCTTTGTCTTTCTTACAAGCATTATCTTGTGTTTATCCACATTTAAAAAGGACTGCTCTTTACTTCACCAAGTGGAAATGTTGCCCGCGTCCTTCTGCAGTTCCTTACGATTGTCCAACGACAATACGTTCCCATAGAAAACAGCACCTTCATCAAACAGTCTTATGAAGGCACTGACAAACTACGAGCGTTGTCCAGAAAGTAAGTTCCGATTGGTCGCGAAATGGACACCACAGTGAAAACCCGTTGAAGTTTGCATAGATGTGTTGGGTAGTGTCTCTAATACAACCGTCGATCGCATCAAGACGCTCTTTTCAGTTGTGAGCGCACTGTGAGCGAGTAAAGGTGCCTAGAACAACAATGTCTCTCGCCAAGTAGGAGGGCCTGCTGAGAGGCTTCGCCTTAATGAATGCAGCCCACCTAACACAGCTGCCACGCACTTCCTTCTCCATGGCAATTCTCAGCTGCACTCTGCAGGGGCAATGAAGACGCTCCTGCAGCCTTTTAGATAGGAAGTGTTCGATCACCTACAATACAGCCCTAATTGGCTCGTCCTGAGTATCATCTCTGTTCACATGGAACTCTGGATGTGAAGACGGCACTTGGGCGCAGGCTACGCGCTATAGACCCGCGTAGAGAATTATCGGAAAGCACAGGCGGCTGCCTTCTATGACGATGGTGTTGGAAATTTGGTATAACGCTCCGACAAATGTCTAAGTCGGAGCGGCGACTACGTAGAGAAGTATCTGGAAAGTGTAGGTAACTCTTGAAAATAAAATGTTTCTGATTTTCACTGTGGTTTCCATTCAGCAACCGATCGGAACTTACTTTCTGGACAACCCTCGTATTTATATGTGTTGAGCGTACCAAAGATACTATTACGCTTCCTTAGGGCACATCCGAGGTTAATTTCGTTTCTGTGGTGTCTTCGCTATCCAGTATAACGTACTGGAGTCTTAGTCAAATAGCTATCGAGTCAATCACATACACACTCATTGGAATAACAGAAAACAGAGAAACGTAAGAAGAATGGCTTTAATTCTTCAGGTATTCTACAACGTACTTTAACAAATAGAGACTAACCAAACGCCACCAAAACGGAGGTTTCTTGCAGCCACCTAAATAATAAACTCCCAGGAAAACTCAACATACAGATTGAAAATACCACACTTACTCACAATACAACACAGCAGCATGCGAACCATTGAAAGAAACATCATCGACATGGGCTTTCGGAGCCGAAGGCCCACTCGTGTACCCTTGATGACTGCACGATACAAAGCTTTACGCCTCGCCTGCGACCGTCAACACCGATAGTGGATTGTTGATGATTGGAAACATGTTGTCTGGTCGGAAGAGTCGCGTTTCACATTTTATCGAGCGGATGGACGTGTACGGGTATGGAGACAACCTCATGAATCCATGGGCCCTGCTTGTCAGCAGGGGACTGTTCAAGAGGGTGGAGGCTCTATAATGGTGTGGGGCGTGTGCATTTGGCGTGATATGTGACCCCTGATACATATAGATACGACTCTGACAGGTGACACGTACGTAAGCATCCTGTCTGATCACCTTCATCCATTCATGTCCATTGTGCATTCGTACGGACTTGGGCAATTCCAGCAGGACAATGCGACACCCCACACGTCCAGAATCGCTACAGAGTGGCTCTATGAACATTCTTCTGAGTTTATACACTTCTCTGGCCACCAAACTCCCCAGAGATGAACATTATTGAACATATATGGGATGCCTTGCAACGTGTTGTTCAGAAGAGATCTCCACCCCCTGGTAATGTTACCGATTTATGGACAGCCCCGCAGATTCATGGTGTCAATTCCCCCCAACACTACTTCAACGCCGGCCACTGTGGCCGAGCGGTTCTAGGTGCTTCAGTCCGGAATCGCGCGACTGCTACGGTCGCAGGTTCGAATTCTGCCTCGGTCATGGATGTACGTGATGTCCTTAGGTTAGTTAGGTTTAAGTAGTTCTAAGTCTAGGGGCTGATGACCTCAGATGTTAAGTCCCATAGTGCTTAGAGCCATTGGAACCATGTGAACTACTTCAACGTTAGTCGAGTCCATGCCACGTCGTGTTGCGTCACTTCTCCGTGCTCGCGGGAGCACTACACAATATTAGGCAGGTGTACCAGTTTCTTTGGCTCTTCAGCGTAAATCCCACCGATCACGTGTAGGATGCGTTGGGGAGATGTATTGCGTCACGTCCACATACACCAATGACCATCAAGCAATTGTCAGCCACGCCTGTGGAGTAGGAGAACATTCTCTTGGGCGACCTGGAAAGCTAGTTTTCCGCCACTCTCGTTGAATGAAGAGCCACAAATGAAATGTAAAATTAAAAGCATGTATCGTTTAAATTTCATCGAGCTATGTTACTTAGCATTGATACGTCGCACAGAAGTTACTTTGGTCCTTAATTTTTGCGTAACACTTAACTGCCCATTATATGACACATCATGTTTGTGAAAATGCAACACACAGAGACAATAGTTTGGATTCACTCTAACTGAGAGGTTATATAGTACAGAGTACCACCAATAAGTGATTAGAATTGCTGATAAATGACATACACATAGTAGGACCCTCTCTTCGCGGCCTGAAAGGGTTTTAATTGGGCTCCGCGCTCGGTTATCTGAATATCTCCCATTTCGGCGTTCGTACGATGACTGAAAGGAGGGACTAAGTTAGGATATTCCGCGGTGGTACAATTCAGAAAGACCGAATTCAGTATTTCGGTCTTCTCTTTGTTCTCTTACGTCTCGGCGGTCCCAGTATGGTCTCTGAATGAATGAACAGATGATTTCGAACCGCTTACTGATTTTACTTAAGGTCAAAATCTCTTACGGTTTTTACCCAGATTGCTTGACAATATTTTGCTTTTGAAGTACTGAACGTATCTCTCGTTACTCTCCTTACGCTCATTTTCTCTTCGTTCAGAGAAGACCACGAAAGTTGGAAGTCTGTATACAACGACTATCTGACTACTGAGAGCTGGACTGAAGGCATGAATGTCGCTGTCTTGTGCAAATGTTCAAATGTGTGTGAAATCTTGTGGGACTTAACTGCTAAGGTCATCAGTCCCTAAGCTTACACACTACTTAACCTAAATTATCCTAAGGACAAACACACACACCCATGCCCGAAGGAGGACTCGAACCTCCGCCGGGACCAGCCGCACAGTCCATGACTGCATCGCTGTGTTGTCCAGAAAGTACAAATACCTCACTCTGAAATTAAGATGAAACATGGACACAGAACTGAAGGAAGTTGTCGGAGGCACTCTCACAAAATCAAAATGGAAGTCAGTATATTAAGGAATTGATCTGAAACCTGTCCGCCTCCGTAGCTGAGGAGTCGGTGTAGATGGCTTCCATAGGGAGAACCCGGGTTCGATTCCTGGTATTGCCTTAGATTTTTCCTGGGTGGAAGGACTGGTACGGGGTGAACGCAGCCTCGCGATGCCATTTGGGGACGCCAACATAAATCTGAATGACCAGACGGAAAAACTGAATCCTGCTCGCTCGGGATGATTCTACATATTACAGTGGGTCCTTTAATGACTGTAGGGGTAAGCCAGCTCAAACGTCTGAGGAAAGTAAGGATATACTCGCTCCGTTTCCACATTAAGACAAATGGTTCAAATGGCTCTGATCACTATGGGACTTAACTTCTGAGGTCATCAGACCCCTAAACTTAGAACTACTTAAACCTAACTAACCTAAGGACATCACATACATCCATGCCCGAGGCAGGATTCGAACCTGCGACCGTAGAGGTCGCGCAGTTCCAGACTGCAGCGCCTTTAACCGCACGGCCACTTCGGCCGGCTATGTGTATTGCGGATCCAGGCTATTGTGGATGCAATTGGCCGTCACATTGATGAGTGTTTGTAACGTGGAATGTAAACATGGCGTGAAATTAACAAATGTTACTCTCTCGTGTGGAAACTAAAATGTGTTTCTTTCAATGGTTTAATTGTTATTCCTCTCTCACATCTCCTTACAAATGTTTCCACGAAGTTTCATTGTCCCATGATCACTCGTTTTTTATGGTGGCCCTCTCAAGAGGCGAAAGTTTTGAATTATAACCACCCTATAGCTATACAGCTACATGGCTTTTAACTAATGACTTTTTGAGTTGTGAAGCTTAACACTGTGTCACGTGTAATAAGGAGGCTGGTGATCCTTATACAGATTGATTTTACGTGTGTAGTAACGTAGGAAATTAACCATGGTGCTGCAATAAATGTTTCCAAAATCTGTTGAGCAGGAAGTCGTGTGATTTGTTCGGCGCCCGCAAACAGCCAAGGGGGCGCTGATTCTGCTCAGGACCGCGAGTATGATTTCACACGACGCCACGGAAGCTGCGAGCACGGACGAAAGGAGCGTTTCAGTAACACCTCCAGTAGAACCATTACTAGTAACGCACTGTGCGGTTCGAGCCAGCCTTCGGGTACTTTAGCCCTATCCTGCGGGTTCAAAGAATGTTTTACTAGTTGTGCTGTGGGGCGGCTGGTGGATTTATGTTGCTTATTATATAAATGTAGAATTGTAATGTAGTAAAGAATGCATTTCCCTGCCGTTTAACCATATGTGGGGCGGCGGGTGGAATTAATTGTTATATAAATGTTCCTATTAATTATGCTGTCTTTTGCCGTTCTCAACACTGGCTCTCTAACTACAATTTGGCAACCAGAAAGTGATTAGCAAAACGTGAAGCCTGTAATTAGAATTCCTAGTGCCCACTTCATCTGAGAAATACACTTATAGCTACAGCTTATAGCTCTGAGGAATTAGGAGATTGTCTGGGATTCATAACCAAAAACAATCGTGAAAAAACATTCGCTATATTCTGAAAGTCACAGATAAAAAAAAAAAAAAAAAAAAACACACAATCCAACTACCAGAGCAGTTCAGAGTCTAATGCGCTGATGCAACTATAACTGCCCAAATTAAATGTTTAAGTGAATGCTCGCCATAATTTGATGATAATGTTCATCAAACGCCACGCTAAATAATGGTAGAATGTTTGTACCGCGACGGCACGTGAAAATACGACATAAGCAAACTGAAGATAGATCATTAAAGTCATCCCAGAATTAACACTTCACTTGAAAATGATTTCATGGTTATGCGTAACCCGGCATCCGAGGCTGTTTATAGCAATGATACCGACGCGACGCGACTCCCGACACAGATGGTGTGCTATTCAGCGTCTGGAGAGAACTGGGGCCTTTCTTCCTCGCGCAGCGTTGTTATACACTCCTGGAAATTGAAATAAGAACACCGTGAATTCATTGTCCCAGGAAGGGGAAACTTTATTGACACATTCCTGGGGTCAGATACATCACATGATCACACTGACAGAACCACAGGCACATAGACACAGGCAACAGAGCATGCATAATGTCGGCACTAGTACAGTGTATATCCACCTTTCGCAGCAATGCAGGCTGCTATTCTCCCATGGAGACGATCGTAGAGATGCTGGATGTAGTCCTGTGGAACGGCTTGCCATGCCATTTCCACCTGGCGCCTCAGTTGGACCAGCGTTCGTGCTGGACGTGCAGACCGCGTGAGACGACGCTTCATCCAGTCCCAAACATGCTCAATGGGGGACAGATCCGGAGATCTTGCTGGCCAGGGTAGTTGACTTACACCTTCTAGAGCACGTTGGGTGGCACGGGATACATGCGGACGTGCATTGTCCTGTTGGAACAGCAAGTTCCCTTGCCGGTCTAGGAATGGTAGAACGATGGGTTCGATGACGGTTTGGATGTACCGTGCACTATTCAGTGTCCCCTCGACGATCACCAGTGGTGTACGGCCAGTGTAGCAGATCGCTCCCCACACCATGCATAGTTTCCCTTCGCCAGATTCCGTGCCAGAATACTGGGCTCAACCTTTGAGCAGTTTCTTATTGTGTGGGAGTGTAAGGCACTCGATGGTGAATGGTCTAACTGGGTTAAAATACGTTTATTCAAAATTATGAACTAAGATTATTAGGCAACGGACCAAAAATCGTCGTTTTGAAGACACTGTAAGTGGTACATGAACCTTGGGAGAAACTTCATGGCAGGTAGCACTTACGAGACGCTTCAAATGACACTCTGTTTTCAAGTCTAGCGTAATACAGTAGTGTTTCCTTCTCACAATGGTTCCTTAAGATATTTGTCAGTAATGTTAGTAATATGAATCATGAATGTTGTGTTTCTTGTTCTCAAAATGTATAACTAAGCAAGGGACGGGCAACAGCGTTCTGTAGAGTAGCATAGTCATTGAGAGTTCAAAAAGAAAGTGTAGAGGTAGTAGGGGACGGCCGTGTCAGGATCTGACAGACGCAGAGAGAGCGGAGGCGGGCGAAGTTCCGTGGGAAGGACACAGCGCAACTGCCAGAGGCAGAACAGGTTCCCATCTGTAATCACGCACCACTGGCAGCGTCCCTCATAGAATAATATCCTCTTCACGGCTACGACAGCGAGAACACAGCTGCTCGATGACTGCGCATTAACGTGTCAATGATAAAGAGAATTACAGTAAAGGTTAAAAGGATGATTCTGTTTAGCGCTCTTTTGACGACGAAGAAAGACTGACTAAAGATTAGAATTTAATGTCCCGTCGACGTAGACACCATTAGAAAGACAAGGATGGTTAATCAAATAGGTGGTACCTTAGTCAAGGGATAAAGGAAAATTACAGAAATACACTACTGGACATTAAAATTGCTACACCAAGAAGAAATGCAGATGATAAACGGGTATTCATTGGACAAATATATTATACTAGAACTAACATGTGATTACATTTTCACGCAATTTCGGTGCATAGATCCTGAGAAATCAGTATCCAGAACAACCACCTCTGGCCGTAATGACGGCCTTGATACGCCTGGGCATTGAGGCAAACAGAGCTTGGATGGTGTGTACAGGTACAGCTGCCCATGCAGCTTCAACACGATACCACAGTTCATCAAGAGTAGTAACTGGCGTATTGTGACGAGCCAGTTTCTCGGCCACCATTCACCAGACGTTTTCAATTGGTGAGAGATCTGGAAAATGTGCTGGCCAGGGCAGCAGTCCAACATTTTCTGTATCCAGAAAGGCCCGTATAGGACCTGCAACATGCGGTCGTGCATTATCCTGCTGAAATGTATGATTTCGCAGGGATCGAATGAAGGATAGGTCCACGGATCATAATACATCTGAAATGTAACGTCCACTGTTCAAAGTGCCGTCAATGTGAACAAGAGGTGACCGAGACGGGTAACCAATGGCACCCCATACCATCACGCCGGGTGATACGCCAGTATGGCGTTGACAAATACGCGCTTCCAATGTGCGTTCACCGTGATGTCGCCAAACACGGATGCGACCATCGTGATACTGTAAACAGAACCTGGATTCATCCGAAAAAATGACGTTTTGCCATTCGTGCACACAGGTTCGTCGTTGAGTACACCATCGCAGGCACTCCTGTCTGTGATGCAGCGTCAAGGGGAAACCGCAGCCATGGTCTCCGAGCTGATAGTCCACGCTGCTGCAAACGTCGTCGAACTGCTCGTGCAGATGGTTGTTGTCTTGCAAACGTCCCCATCTGTTGACTCAGGGATCGAGACGTGGCTGCACGATCCGTTACAGCCATGCGGCTATGATGCCTGTTATTTCGACTGCTAGTGATACGAGGCCGTTGGGATCCAGCACGGCGTTCCGTATTACCCTCCTGAACCCACCGATTGCATATTCTGCTAACAGTCATTGGATCTCGACCAACGCGAGCAGCAATGTCGAGATACGATAAACCGCAATCGCGATAGGCTACAATCCGACCCCTATCCACCTATCCAAGTTCGGAAACGTGATGGTATGCATTTCTCCTCCTTACACGAGGCATCACAACAACGTTTCACAGGGCAACGCCGGTCAACTGCTGTTTGTGTATGAGAAATCGGTTGGAAGCTTTCCTCATGTCAGCACGTTGTAGGTGTCGCCACCGGCGCCAAACTTGTGTGAATGCTCTGAAAACCTAATCATTTGCATATCACAGCATTCTCTTCCTGTCGGTTAAATTTCGCGTCTGTAGCACGTCATCTTCGTAGTGTAGCAATTTTAATGGCCACTAGTATATTAAACTGGCATGATGAAAAATGTTTGAACCTTGCCCCTTCTGAATACGTCTATAGTGTTTATCTGCGCCTTCTCACTCACTATCGTCAGCAAGAGCATTATAAATAGAGAAAACGATCCATCTGACAAACATGATTCGGAAAATCGGCCAAGAACTTTCCCGTGGAAGTGGAGCAGCATTCAGCTGACGTGACTTAGGGGAACCATAGCCAACTGCAGACAGGAGTGTCACACGAGAATCTGAACCCCTGCACCTACTGAATATGTGTCCAGCGTCTTATAAACACCACCCTCTTGCTCTGTTGAATGGTTCAAGACCGATATGAAAGAGAGTGACTTAAAGTAGGGTTTACGTATACACTGTCTCATCAAACGTATCCAGACACACCTATGCAATCCAGAACTGACGACTGGATGTCACGAGCGTGTCACCCATCAATGTAAAGAGCCGTGAGCAGAAATTTTGCTGTCAGTAGAGAAACAGTAACAGCAAAATGGGTCCATCACGAGAGTTAAGTGACTTCGAACATGGACTAGTCACTGGATGTCACCTCAGTAACAAATAAATTAGCGCATCTCAACCCACCTACAGCTGCTGTCACCAGCCGAGGTGGCCGAGCGGTTCTAGGTGCTACAATCTGGAACCGCGCGACCGCTACGGTCGCAAGTTCGAATCCTGCCTCGGGCATGGATGTGTGTGATGTCCTTAGGTTAGTTAGGTTTAAATAATTCTAAGTTCTAGGGGACTGATGACCTCAGAATTTAAGTCCCATAGTGCTCAGAGCCATTTGAACCATTTGAACAGCTGCTGTCGATTTGGTTGCGAAGTGAAAAACTGAAGAAAAAAATCACAGCTAAGCCAAGGCCAGGCAGAACTCATGCACTGATGGACAAATATCGCCAAGAATTAAGGAGAACGGTTGTAAAAATCGAATGACATCAGTGGAAGGAATCACTCGTGAGTTCCAAAGTGCTACCAGGGGCCTAGCTAGCACAATGACTTTAAGTATAGCTTTCAAAATGGTGGAGTACAACGGTCGAGCAGCTCCTCACAAACCACACATTTGTGTAGTCAATGACACGTGATAATTGAGGTGATATAAAGGGCGACGCCACTGAACAGTGGATGACTGAAAACGAGTGATTCATATGGATTAATCACGCTATATTTTGTGGCAATACCGTGGAAAGGTTTGAAATTGATGAATGCCTGGAGAAAGTTACCTGCATGTGGTGTAGTGCCAACAGTAAATACGAAGAAGGTAGTGCTATAGTATGATGGTGTTTTTCATGGTTAGGCAGGAGTTCCCTTATTGCGCCGGTCGTTGTCGCCGAGCGGTTCTAGGCGCTTCAGTCCGGAACTGCGCTGCTGCTACGGTCGCAGGTTCGAATCCTGCCTCGGGCATGTGAGCTGTCCTTAGGTTAATTAGGTTTAAGTAATTCTAAGTCTAGGGGAATGATGACCTCAGATGTTACGTCCCATAGTGCTCAGAGCCATTTGAACCATTTTTCCCTTATTGCGCTTAAGAAAACGCTAAATGTTGAAGAATATGAATACATTTTCAGGACTGTGCGCTGTATACTGTAGAGGAGCAGTTCGGAGACAATGATTGATGCTAACAACATGACAATGGACACTGCCATAAAGCAGGATCTGTTAGACAATGGAATATGGTCAACAATATCATTAAAATGGACTGGCTTGCCCTAGGTCCCGACCTGAACCGAAAGGAACATATCTGAGATGAATTAGAATGTCGAATTAGCTGCAGACCCTAGCGTCCAACAACAGTACCCTATCTGGTTTCGGCTCTTGAGGAAAATTGGGTTGCGGTTCCTCCATATAAATACAAACACCTCACTGAAATTGTCCCCAGCAGAGTTCAAGCGATCATACGAGTGGCGTTTGAAAAGTCCGTGCAAAGTCCGAGAGATGACACCACCGGCGCGTATTGAGGTCATGTTTAGTTAGTGGCATCTTCGGAAAGAATACATGCAAAGTTTCAGCCATATTGGTCTATTTCTTTGTGTTTGGCATTCGTGTGAATCAAGGAAGTCGAGTGATTGTCAAAAAATGGAAGAAAAAGAATTTAGTGTGGTGATTAAACGTTACTTTATGAAAGGAAGAACGCCTCAGGAGACTATAGAGAAGCTTGATAAACATTACGGTGACTCCGCGCCTACGATCAGAACAGTTTATAAGTGGTTTCAAAATTTTCGGAGTGGCCATATGGGCACAAGTGATGCTGAACGTTCTGGACGCCCTGTGGAGGTTACGACTCCAGAAATCATTGATAAAATCCATGATATGGAGATGGATGGCAGAAGAGTTAAGGTGCGTGAGATTGCTAGTGCTGCGGACATCTCGAATGAACGGGTACATAATATTTTACATAAAGATTAGAACATGAGCAAGCTGTCCGCAAGATGGGTTCCGCGATTGCTCACGCTTCACCAAAAACGGAATCGTGTGAAGTGTTGCAAGGATGGTTTGCAGCTGTTCTCGGAGAATCCGCAGGACTTTAAGCGTCGTTTCGTTACTGTGGATGTAACATGGATACATTACTATACTCCTGAGACCAAACAACAATCTAAACAGTGGGTTACCAAGGGAGAATCTGCACCAAAAAAGGCGAAGACCATTTCTTCGCCGGCTGGTGTAGCCGAGCGGTTCTAGGCGCTTCAGTCTGGAACCGTGCGACCGCTACGGTCGCAGGTTCGAATCCTGCCTCGGGCGTGGATGTGTGTGATGTCCTTAGGTTAGTTAGGTTTAAGTAGTTCTAAGTTCTAGGGGACTGATGACCTCAGATGTTGAGTCCCATAGTGTTCAGAGCCATTTGAACCATTTTTGAACCATTCCGGAATGGTTATGGCGGCTGTCTTTTGGGATTCGCAAGGGATAATCCTCATCGACTATCTAGAAAAGGGTAAAACTATTACAGGTGCATATTATTCATCATTATTAGACCGTTTGAAAACCGAGCTGCAAGAAAAACGCCGGTGATTGGACCGCAAAAAAGCCTTTTCCATCACGACAATGCACCAGCACAGATCTCAGCAGTTGTGGTCGCAAAATTAATGAAAATAGGATTCCAAATCATTTCACAACCCTCTATTCTCCAGACGTGGCTCCCTCGGACTACTATTTGATCCCCAATTTGAAGAAATGGCTGGCGGGACAAATATTTTATTCAAACGAGGAGGTGACTCCAGGAACTATGCTGTGATATGCAAATGATTAGCTTTTCAGAGCATTCACACAAGGTTGGCGCCGGAGGCGACACCTACAACGTGCTGACATGAGGAAAGCTTCCAACCGATTACTCAAACACAAACAGCAGTTGACCTGCGTCGCCTGGTGAAACGTTGTTATGATGCCTTGTGTAAGGAAGAGAAATGCGCACCATCACGTTTCTGACTTTGATAAAGGTCGGATTGTAGCCCATCGCGTTTGCGGTTTATGGTATCGCCATATTGCTGCTCGCGTTGGTCGAGATCCAATGACTTTTAGCAGAATATGCAATCGGTGGGTTCAGGAGGGTAATACGGAACGCCGTGCTGGATCCCAACGGCCTCGTATCACTAGCATTCGAGATGACAGGCATATTATCCGCATGGCTGTAACGGATCGTGCAGCCACGTCTCGATCCCTGAGTCAACAGATGGGGACGTATGCAAGACAACAACCATCTGCACGAGCAGTTCGACGACGTTTGCAGCAGCATGGGCCATCAGCTCGGAGACCATGGCTGCGGTTTCCCCTTGACGCTGCATCACAGACAGGAGCGCACGCGATGGTCTACTCAACGACGGACCTGTGTGCACGAATGACAAAACGTCATTTTTTCGGATGAATCCAGGTTCTGTTTACAGCATCATGATGATCGCATCCATGTTTGGCGACATCGCGGTGAACGCACATTGGAAGCGTACATTCGTCATCGCAATACTGGGGTATCAGCTGGCGTGATGGTATGGGGTGCCATTGGTTACACGTCTCGGTCACCTCTTGTTCGCATTGACGGCACTTTGAACAGTGGACGTTACATTTCAGATGTGTTACGATCCGTGGCTCTACCCTTCATTCGATCCCTGCGAAACCCTACATTTCAGTAGGATAATGCACGACCGCATGTTGCAGGTCCTGTATGGGCCTTTCTGGATACAGAAAATGTTCGACTGCTGCCCTGGCCAGCACATTCTCCAGATCTCTCACCAACTGAAAACGTCTGGTGAATGGTGGCCGAGCAACTGGCTCGTCACAATACGCCAGTCACTACTCTTGATGAACTGTAGTATCGTGTTGAAGCTGCATGGGCAGCTGTACCTGTACACGCCACCCAAGCTCTGTTTGACTTAATGCCCAGGCGTATCAAGGCCGTTATTACGGCCAGAGGTGGTTGTTCTGGGTACTGATTTCTCAGGATCTATGCACCCAAACTGCGTGAAAATGAAATCACATGTCAGTTCTAGTATAATATATTTGTCCAATGAATACCCGTTTATCATCTGCATTTCTTCTTGGTGTAGCAATTTTAATGGCCAGTGGTTTATTTTGCAGAATTGCACAATTCCTATTATTCGGAACTGATCAACAAATTAGAACAGCATTGGACGAAGTGTATAAGTCTAAGAGGAGACTATGTCGAAAAATAAAAAACTTTTACTCCAAACACGTAAGTAGTTTTTATTTTTGCACAGACTTTTCAAACGCCCCTCGTAAACGCAAAGCGTAGACACACTCCATATTAATTACCATTAACTGGAATGGATATCTAATGATTACCGGACCAAAACAATCATGTTCGACGATATTCCTTGGTGAATTACGTGTTTGCACTTCCAATCAAATGAGGGTACGTCCAACATTGTCGAACATGATCGTTTTGGTGGTCCTGGTGCTATTGTGTGAGGAGGTATAGTATTGCATTGGCATAATGACCGCCAATTCTTTGAACATGGTACATTCACTGGTCAACGTTATTGTGACACTGTACTCATTCTCCATGCACGTTTCTTCAGGGGTGACCGAGCGATGTGGCGCAGTGGTTAGCACACTGGGCTCGCATTCAGGAGGACGAAAGCTCAAACCCGTGTGCAGACTTCCTGATTTAGGTTTCCCGTGATTTCCCTAAATCGTTCCAGGCAAATGCTGGGGTGATTCCTTTGAAAGTGCACGTCCGATTTCCTTCCCCAGCCTACACAATCTGAGCTTGTGCTCCGCCACTAACGACTTCGATGTCGACGGAACGTTAAACCCAATTTTCCTTCTTCAGCAGTGTATTCGTCCCTGACTTAATTTTTTTGGCTGACACTGCACGACCGCAGCGAACGAGCAGATGGACGAGTTCTTGGATCGAGAGGGTCTCCACGAATGATCTGGTCTGCCCGTTCCCTCGACGTAAATCCCATCGAGCACGTGTGGGATGCATTGCAGCACAACCACGTGCTCCAAAGACCATCTAGCAGTTGTCATCCGCGCTGGTGGATGAATAGTGCTCCCTACCACAAGAACCCCTCACCAACCTTGTGGTCAGCAGGGGATCACGTTGCTGAATATGCATTACCGTCCTAGAGATCCATGTCCCGTCGTTTGTAATGTCCAGGGACCATTATAAATCGCGGAAACTTCATTGTAATTACAAGGCTTGTTCAGAAAGCAAGTTCCGATCAGTCGCGAAATGGAAACTTCATTGAAAATCAGAAATGTTTTATTTGCGACAGTTGGCTCCACCTTCCAGCTACTTCTCTATGTAGTCGCCGCTCCAGCTAGGACATCTGTCGCACCGTTATACCAACTCTCCAATATACACGTCATAGAAGGCAGCCGCCTATGCTTCCCACCAATTCTCTACGCTCATTATAGCTCGTTGTTGGTGCGAAAATATTGTCTTCACAGCGAATAGTTAATGTGAGCAGAGATAAAACGCAGAGAGAGCCAATTACCGGCTGTAGTACAGGTGATCAAACACTTACCATCGACCGAGCGAGGTGGCGCAGTAGTTAGCACACTGCACTCGCATTCGGGAGGACGACGGTTCAATCCCGCGTCCGGCCAGCCTGATTTAGGTTTTCCGTGATTTCCCTAAATCGCTCCAGGCAAATGCCGGGATGGTTCCTTTGAAAGGGCACGGCCGGCTTCCTTCCCCGTCCTTCCCTAATCCGATGAGACCAATAACCTCGCAGTTTGGTCTCTTCCCCCAAACAACCCAACCCAACTATGGGACGTAGCACCTGAAGTAATCAGTTCCCTAGAACTTAGAGTTACTTAAACCTAACTAACCTAAGAACATCACACACATCCATGCCCGAGGCAGGATTCGAACCTGCGACCATAGCGGTCTCATGGTTCCAGACTGAAACGCCTAGACCCGCTCGGCCACAACGGCCGGCCTATCCCTCGTATTATCTTTGATGGAGTGGATCATTTATGTTCGCTTCATTATTTCTTTCAGTAACCGTCTGTATTCTATTGTAGCAAATTTTTTTAAGTATGGTTCAGTTTTCATCGAGCTGTGTTACTTGGTAGTGATCCACCACGAGAAAATGACTATAGTACTTAAATTTTGCATGCCTGTGTAAAAGAACCGAATCAGTTTGTGTGTCATCGGCTTCGAATTGAATTATCGACTAACGGGGAGGTTCGCGCCGAACAGTTCCCACGTTAATGGACGGGCGATTAGTTAGGTGGGATGGATTGCAGTGGGCGTCTAAAACAGCGACTCTTCAGGAAATCTAGAATATATATGAGTTTAGAAAAACGTAATTTTCTTTGTGAAATGTTAACAATACTTGTTAGTCGGTTTAAAAACGAGAAAAATTTTATGTTGACTGATAAGAATATAAGTAACTTTGCGTGTGGTTCATGCAGTCGTACGCGTAACTACACCACATCATTGTACAGTTTACAGTTTTGTCTCAAGAAGTGTGCACAATAAAAGTGATTGGTATCATCCCTATAAACTTCGGAACTTATTTTTTCAGTACGGCAGAGCCTTAGTCACTTTCTTGGTAGTTCCACTGAAACCTCACAGCAAAAGGAGTGGACGCAAGATCTACTTGCTAATCCTGTGCTGCGAAGATGATATCACTTGAAGAACTCGGGTTGATGCACATTTTAGAAAGTGTGTGTTTTGCTTTTCTTGCAGTTGGACACAATTAACCCTTACACATCCTGCTACTCAAGTACAAATGGAGACAGCTGACTGCATCTGTGATACTGATAACAAAGAGAAGGGATTCGCAATCGCACAACGATGGCACATATTAAGCCGCGATAGATTTTTTATTGGCGAAGATCGTCGTACTGACAGATTAAAACAATGTGTCCGTAGGTAGGAGAGAGATACCGGTGGAAGTAAAATTCAGAGGGCGAATCGTGGTTCATGGTCGGATAATGCAGTCAGTAAGACCGCCGCCCGCGAAATGTAGTTCGAGGTTTGAGTCCTCCTCCAGCATACAGTTTTAATATGACAGGAAGTTTCAAAACAGAAAACATTCTGCTACAGAATGAAATATTCGCTCTGGGAACAATTCACTGTGCTGTGACTAAACTATTTTTTCAGTATCCTTTCTTCCAGAAGTGCTAGTCTGGGAAGGTACACGGAAGAGCTTCTGGTATGTTTGGAATGCAGGAGAGAGCTATCAGTGGAAGAAAAGCTCTGAGATTGGGTTATAAGTCGCTCCTTGATAGCTGCGTTGATAGGAATACTGTTTGCGAATGGTAAGGTTCTGGGTGCAAGTCCTTTAGTACGTAGTTTTAATCTGCAGGGACGGTTCAGTCCTATGATAGTAACATTTCGGTACCACAAAATCATGATGTACGACTCTGAAAATATTCAGCAGTGTGTCGTGGATGGCTCAGCAGTTATCAAACCTGCCTAGTAAATCGGATATCCCGGGTTCGAATCCCGGTCTGGTACACATTTTTGTTCGTCACCGCTGATTCCGATTAATGTCCCGCTGTAGTTGACAGCAGTGACCCCCCTTCAATTTACATGTAGTGTTTCACAGCTGGGGGATCTGCGTGGTATTTGTTCTTTCGAAGGAACAGACACCACGCATTCAAATAATTGAGCAGTGGTACTTATATTATACTACAGTTCGCCATTGCATTGAATCTTCCAGTGTTGGTATTTGTGTGTATGAGTGGCTAATTGCCTGTCGAGGAAAATGTAATGTGGTGCCATATGGCTTAAACCCCACTTGGCAGCACCAATTGCAAGTGATCCCACACTGAGTGTATGGGTGATCACGTGAACGACCGTTTTCTCATCTCGGCCGCGCGGGATTAGCCGAGCGGTCTTAGACGCTGCAGCCATGGACTGTGCGGCTGGTCCCGGCGGAGGTTCGAGTCCTCCCTCGGGCATGGGTGTGTGTGTTTGTCCTTAGGATAATTTAGGTTAAGTAGTATGTAAGCTTAGGGACTGATGACCTTAGCAGTTAAGTCCTATAAGATTTCACACACATCTGAACATTTCTCGCCTCGTGTTGACTGTCATCACCACGTCCTTAAAAGAGCTCTCTGATTGGCTAAAAGTCAAGAACGGAGGCTCCAGAACAACTTGACTCCAGGTCCGCGACATCAGTTCGAATGATGAGATCGCTCTGAGCATAATTGTGCACTGAGATAGGCATATACATAGTGCAACTGCATTTTCATTCAAATTGGACTGTGTATAAGTATTACAGTTTGTGATGAAGTGTAGAGCCACCTTCACAATAAAATTATTGTGGCATGCATGAAAATTACAGCATCATTCTGCAGATTCAGAGAATTCTAGAGCCTCATTATAGCCACAACAGGTGTGATCAACAGTCCTATGACCCTGCGAAATCTTCTGCGAGAGAGATATAGCTGTGTAAGGTGCAAGATGAGTAGACAAGACTTTTTCCACATGTATCTGAAGTGCAGACTTCAAAAGGCAAAGCCCACGTGAAATGTCACGCTGTCACAACCAACCATATCATAACGATCAAAGAACACGAGAGCCTCATTACTGTCACAACAGGTGCGATCAACAGGCCTACGACCATGCGAAATCTTCTGCGAGAGAGACACAACTGTATAAGATGCAAACTGAGTTGAAAGAACTTCTTCCACATGTTCCTAAAGTGTACACCTCAAATAGTAAAGCCCACGTGAAATTTCAGGCTGTCACAACCCGTCCACATCATCACGTTTCAACACTATTTTCGAGTGAAGCTGTTACACCTGGCTGTGTAGGGTAAAGAGCCCACACTTTGGGTGGTTGCCTAATTCCTGGTAGCTTAATATCTCTCTTGCTTGGTGTCTAGTAGCGAAGGGCATTCTGATACGCCGTTGTGAATTTAGTGCCGGTGCTGTTAACATTTGGTTCTCCTGAGCTAGTTTTGTAATTTGGTCAAGGTAAACATTTGCTACAGAGTTCGGTTGTAAGTCCTTCCTCAAGCCAGGTAAGACATATTTTTAAAGTATTTCATATGATAAAGTAGTTTGAAGCATGATCTTTCTTATTTAATCAGTAAAAGTGTTGTCCACTGCTCAGTTAAAGGTTAGGTTGTGCCTAAATAGAAGTAAAGGCTAGTCCCTAAGAGCAGTAATAGGTTGCACTATTTCGGGTACCCGAAATTTGGCGTCAGTTTATGTGTTCTGCATTTTATTCAAGATGTCACCTTTCGAGTTTTTGACAGACAGTGGGCCATTGGCGGGTTGTGCGTACTGCGGAGCGGCAGAAATAAAAGTGGCTGCACATGCTTTCAAAAATTGTGGGATCTATCCTTGTGACCCCCTGGTTTCTACACCTGTGGATTTTCAAATGGTTCAAATGGCTCTTAGCACTATGGGACTTAACATCTGAGGTCATCAGTCCCCTAGAACTTAGAACTACTTAAACCTAACTAACCTAAGGACATCACACACATCCATGCCCAAGGCAAGATTCGAGCCTGCGACTGCAGCGGTCGCACGGTTCCAGACTGAAGCACCTAGAACCGCTCGGCCACACCGGTCGGCTATGGATTTTCCTACTGAGCAATCTGACGGATATTCTGATAAGATCTCAGAAACTACTGCAGGGCCATAGACTACTGCAGTTACTGGAATGGAAGAAACAGCAGTTTCTACTTTTGAAATCAGCTCGCCTCCTCTGCTTCCACCATCAAACCCAATACCAAGAGCCAGTAAAATAGCAGAGTTGACGTCATCTTCTTTTAAATACGCTTTAGAGCAGTCAGTGGCTGAAACTGGTGTTACCTCGGCGTATCATAAAACGCCCAAAGGACTAAGCGGAAGGACAGGACCTTAGGGTGGGGGGAGCATTTACCTTTTATTGTTCACAATACTTATTAAAGTCAATCAATAGATAACAGTTGTCATAAACTTCAAGTGAGAACATTTGTACTTGAAAACCATCTGTTAGCTTTCGATAGCCAAGCAAGTATAACAACTTTTCAGATGAGAAAGATAATACCTTTTTATAAAAAATAGAATACACTGAAAGCTTAAAGGGCTACAGTAAGTTCACTTACAGTTTTAAAATCCCGCCCAAATATATTCATTTAAAAGAAAGAGTAGCCTTACACATAAACTGTGAGTAACTATTTTGCATTAACAAATAGTGAAGAAATGACATTTATAATAATAAACTCCCAGTCGGAGAACATTAATACATGAAGCCTATCAGTTGGCTTTAGTTACTAACAAATGTATAACAACTGTTCAAATGAGACAGGTAATATCATTTTATAGAAAACAGAAAGCACTGCACGCCATAAGAGCAATCGTAAGTTCACTTACAGGTAGTTTTAAAACCTTGCCCAAATATATTCACTTACAAAAAGAGTAACCTTACGTACGGACTCCAAACTAGACAGGCAATAATATACACCAGACACTTCTGCTAAAAATAGTTCCCAGCTCACGGCATCGGCCAAGTGCGGATATGAATGTCCTGCGGAGCAACCAACACGGGCCACACCTGGTAGTGCCGTTAGGGGCCCGATTTATTGGCCCGACCGAGGGTGCGGAGTACACTAGGTGCTTGCGACTGCACTTCCCGGGTGCTCCTCCACCCCCAAACGGTTATTGGGTCCACCTGGGTCTTAACGAAACGTTCTATTCCTTCAGATTCAAGAACAAGCGAGAACCCGAAGGCGTAGCCCAAACCCACTACTTAGACACAGATGTAGAACAAATTGTCAACAATTTTTTTTTTTTTTGGTCATCAGTCTACTGACTGGTTTGATGCGGCCCGCCACGAATTCCTTTCCTGTGCTAACTTCTTCATCTCAGAGTAGCACTTGCAACCTACGTCCTCAATTATTTGCTTGACGTATTCCAATCTCTGTCTTCCTCCACTGTTTTTGCCCTCTACAGCTCCCTCTAGTACCATGGAAGTCATTCCCTCATGTCTTAGCAGATGTCCTATCATCCTGTTCCTTCTCCTTATCACTTTTTTTCCACATATTCCTTTCCTCTCCGATTCTGAGTAGAACCTCCTCATTCCTTACCTTAGCAGTCCACCTAATTTTCAACATTCGTCTATAGCACCACATCTCAAATGCTTCGATTCTCTTCTGTTCCGGTTTTCCCACAGTCCATGTTTCACTACCATACAATGCTGTACTCCAGACGTACATCCTCAGAAATTTCTTCCTCAAATTAAGGCCGGTATTTGATATTAGTAGACTTCTCTTGGCCAGAGATGCCATTTTTGCCATAGCGAGTCTGCTTTTGATGTCCTCCTTGCTCCGTCCGTCATTGGTTATTTTACTGCCTAGGTAGCAGAATTACTTAACTTCATTGATTTCGTGACCATCAAACCTGATGTTAAGTTTCTCGCTGTTCTCATTTCTACTACTTCTCATTACCTTCGTCTTTCTCCGATTTACTCTCAAACCATACTGTGTACTCATTAGACTGTTCATTCCGTTCAGCAGATCATTTAATTCTTCTTCACTTTCACTCAGGATAGCAATGTCATCAGCGAATCGTATCATTGATATCCTTTCACCTTGTATTTTAATTCCACTCCTGAACCTTTCCTTTTATTTCCATCATTGCTTCCTCGATGTACAGATTGAAGAGTAGGGGCGAAAGGCTACAGCCTTGTCTTACACCCTTCTTAATACGAGCACTTCGTTCTTGATCGTCCACTCTTATTATTCCCTCTTGGTTGTTGTACATATTGTATATGACCCGTCTCTCCCTATAGCTTACCCCTACTTTTATCAGAATCTCGAACAGCTTGCACCATTTTATATTGTCGAACGCTTTTTCCAGGTCGACAAATCCTATGAAAGTGTCTTGATTTTTCTTTAGCCTTGCTTCCATTATTAGCCGTAACGTCAGAACTGCCTCTCTCGTCCCTTTACTTTTCCTAAAGCCAAACCGATCGTCACCTAGCGCATTCTCAATTTTCTTTTCCATTCTTCTGTATATTATTCTTGTAAGCAGCTTCGATGCATGAGCTGTTAAGCTGATTGTGCGATAATTCTCGCACTTGTCAGCTCTTGCCGTCTTCGGAATTGTGTGGATGATGCTTTTCCGAAAGTCAGATGGTATATCACCAGACTCATATATTCTACACACCAACGTGAATAGTCGTTTTGTTGCCACTTCCCCCAATGATTTTAGAAATTCTGATGGAATGTTATCCATCCCTTCTGCCTTATTTAATCGTAAGTCCTCCAAAGCTCTTTTAAATTCCGATTCTAATACTGGATCCCCTATCTCTTCTAAATCGACTCCTGTTTCTTCTTTTATCACATCAGACAAATCTTCACCCTCATAGAGGCTTTCAATGTATTCTTTCCACCTATCTGCTCTCTCCTCTGCATTTAACAGTGGAATTCCCGTTGCATTCTTAATGTTACCACCTTTGGTGACCAGCCTACTCTTCTTCACTACTATATTGTGATCTGAGTCTATATCTGCTCCTGGGTACGCCTTACAATCCAGTATCTGCTTTCGGAATCTCTGTCTGACCATGATGTAATCTAATTGAAATCTTCCCGTATCTCCCGGCCTTTTCCAAGTACACCTCCTCCTCTTGTGATTCTTGAACAGGGTATTCGCTATTACTAGCTGAAACTTGTTACAGAACTCAATTAGTCTTTCTCCTCTTTCATTCCTTGTCCCAAGCTCATATTCTCCCGTAACCTTTTCTTCTACTCCTTCCCCTACAACTGCATTCCAGTCGCCCATGGCTATTAGATTTTCGTCCCCCTTTACATACTGCATTACCCTTTCAATATCCTCATACACTTTCTCTATCTGTTCATCTTCAGCTTGCGACGTCGGCATGTCTACCTGAACTATCGTTGTCGGTGTTGGTCTGCTGTCGATTCTGATTAGAACAAAAAAAATGGTTCAAATGGCTCTGAGCACTATGGGACTTAACTACTGTGGTCATCAGTCCCCTAGAACTTAGAACTACTTAAACCTAACTAACCTAAGGACATCACACACATCCATGCCCGAGGCAGGATTTGAACCTGCGACCGTAGCAGTCGCGCGGTTCCGGACTGCGCGCCTAGAACCGCTAGACCACCGCGGCCGGCTGATTAGAACAACCCGGTCACTGAACTGTTCACAGTAACACACCTTCTGCCCTACCTTCCTATTCATAACGAATCTTACACCTGTTATACCATTTTCTGCTGCTGTTGATATTACCCGATACTCATCTGACCAGAAATCCTTGTCTTCCTTCCACTTTACTTCACTGACCCCTAGTATATCTGGATTGAGCCTTTGCATTTCCCTTTTCAGACAATTATAGTCCAACAAATCGCGTGTGCTGACGCAGCAACAACACGCTACAACCGCAACAACACTCTACTACCAAATTTCTCAAACAGTGCTATGTTAATAAAACCAAAATCAACCACTTAAAACAACGTTAAATAAAAAGGCATAGCAGCAATATTGCAGGAGTTAAAACAAATTGCGAATGCTAGATTTAGCTTACAAGTAACAAACACATTCAGGGTTGAGATATTTTAAGCAACCGATTGAGCTCATTCCACATGTGATGCTCCACGAAAAACACCAAATGAAGTTTTATCCTTACGATAATCGAGCCCTTGGTGAATGCCGACATTCAAACCTCCGCACAAGTTTCTCACAGAGTTAGGGTACTTTGGTATATCATACAGTTCAAGATCCACCCGATTGTCTGGAACAAACTAAACACTCAGTTTTAAAACATACACAATAAGCCCCACAGCTTGGATGGTAAGGCAGAATGCCGACGCTGATAGAGACCAAGCAACAAAAATGGCGCACGAAACTGCGTAGGGTCCGATCACAACATGGATTACTAACCGATTTTCATAACTCAGCACTCGCTAATACACTACTGGCCATTAAAACTGCTACATCACGAAGATGACGTGCTACAGACGCGAAATTTAACCTACCGGAAGAAGATACTGTGATATGGAAATGATTCGCTTTTCAGAGCATTCACAGAAGGTTGGCACTGGTGGCGAAACCTACAACGTGCTGACATGAGGAACGTTTCCAACCGATTTCTCATACACAAACAGCAGTTGACCGGCGTTGCCTGGCGAAACGTTGTTGTGATGCCTCGTGTAGGGAGGAGAAATGCGTACCATGACGTTTCCGACTTTGATTAAGGTCGTATCGCGACATTGCTGCTCGCGTTGGTCGAGATCCAATGACTGTTAGCAGAATATGGAATCGGTGGGTTCAGGAGGGTAATACGAGGGTAATACGGAACTCCGTGCCGGATCCCAACGGCCTCGTATCAGTAGCAGTCGAGATGACAGTCATCTTATCCGCATGGATGTAACGGATTTTGCAGCCACGTCTCGATCCCTGAGTCAAGAGATGGGGACGTTTGCAAGACAACAACCATCTACACGAACAGTTCGACGATGTTTGCAGCAGCATGGACTATCAGCTCGGACGGAGACCATGGCTGCGGTTACCCTTGACTCTGCATCACAGACAGGAGCGCCTGCGATGGTCTACTCAACGACGAACCTGGGTGCACGAATGGCAAAACGTCATTTTTTCGGATGAATCCAGCTTCTGTTTACAGCATCGTGATGGTCGCATCCGTGTTTGGCGACATCGCGGTGAACGCACATTGGAAACATGTATTCGTCATCGCCATACTGGCGTATCACCGAGCGTGACGGTATGGGGTGCCATTGGTTACACGTCTTTGTCATCTCTTGTTCACATTGACGGCACTTTGAGCAGTGGACGTTACATTTCAGATCTGTTACGACCCGTGACTCTACTCTTCGAAACCCTGCATTTCAGCAGGATAATGGACGACCGCATGTTGCAGGTCCTGTACGGGCCTTTCTGGATACAGAAAATGTTCGACTGCTGCCCTGGCCAGCACATTTTCCAGATCTCTCACCAACTGGAAACGTCTGGTCAATGGTGGCCGAGAAACTGGCTCGTCATAATACGCCAGTCACTACTCTTGATGAAATGTGGTATCGTGTTGAAGCTGCATGGGCAGCTGCACCTGTACACGCCATCCAAGCTCTGTTTGACTCAATGCCCAGGCGTGTCATGGCCGTTATTACGGGCTAAAGTAGTTGTTCTGGGTATTGATTTTTCAGGATCTATGCACCCAAATTGCGTGAAAATGTAATCGCATGTCAGTTCTAGTATAATATATTTGTCCAATGAATATCCGTTTATCATCTGCATTTCTTCTTGATGTAGCAATTTTAATGGCCAGTAGTAGGTGAGGTACACCTGCAATACGGAAGACAGAAAGTGCATGGCCAGCGAAAGACGTAAATAGAATGATGTCACCTTATTAGGTCAGAAAAATAATCGTCCAACAGCATCAGGGAAGTAGGTCACCAGTACAATCTCCCTATGAAATGCAGTCGGTTAACGGCCAGCAACTGCTTGGCTGCGGAGACCATCTCAAGAGACAGCTGTTACAATTGTCGCCTGTACAATGCCTTTTCGAAACACATATTCACCGAAGCTCACTCGCGCTCGCCCGTCGATCTGCTGATTGCCGTGCCACCTCGCGACCGACTCACAAGCGCCGAATCGTTAGCGTCTCTGAACAAATATCGATAGCCGCAAAGTTGGCATGGCTCAGTGGCTAAAGGGAAAAAAAACAAGGCTACAGAAAAGATACTACTTTCAATAAAACCTACTCGAAGAGGTTCATGTGATGCATGTGATAGATCTTCAGCATATGAGGCTAACAAAGAAAGCCCCTTGTAAGGAAGAACCAGAGAGGCACGAATCAGCAGTATTATTCTGAGGAAGACACAGTTTCAAGTGATGATGAAACCATGCTGAATTATTCATAATCTAAATACGGAAACGACGAGGAGTACATTTACTGCGAACAACTGTGGTCAATTGATACTTTTAAAAAGACCTGAATTAAGTGCATCGATTGTTTTCGCTGGTTTTATGAGCCTTGTGCAGGTGTCGACGATGATATTTAGAATGATTTTAAATGTGACTTTTGTACCAAAAGACACATTTTTCTTGTTATGAAACGCCTGTGAAGTGATCGACAATTATGCAGCACTCGTCACTTCTGCAACAAACATTTAGTACGAATAAAGGCTATGTTACTAATTCATTAAATTTTAGTCTTTATTTTATAATTAGGAAACCCGACATTAGGAACCCTTTTTCTGGAGGTAAAAATTACACGCTTTAATTCTTTGTCCTGCTATTACAGAATGAGAAAATGATCGGAAGATTTTCTGCAAGGGTAGTATTTAAATATTCGCTGGTACCAGTGCAGCACATTTTCCATAATTTAAAGACTGCTAATTTACTGGTAATCTTCAATTTAAAAACGGTATCCGATAATAGGGCACTTTCCCCTATATGTGGCATCATACCTCCGACCACAGATCTCATCATTCCTACGGATTACGGTAAGGTAGTTTTCCAGCTAGGTAACACCCCAGATATGTCCGACACAGTTGATATTTGGTGAATCTTGGGACCAGGAAATAAATTGTATTTCTTCATCATTTTCGTCAAACTGAAACAGAATATTTCTGGTTTTTGTGGTTTGAATAACTGTGCTGTTGGGAATTCCATGTCTGCTGAGGAAGATGTCAGTCGTGAACCGATACCAGTGGTTCTTCAGTAATACAAATAGTCTGGAACTTCTGTAATGATAAGAGCATGTCCTCCTTATCACAATACTGGCAGCACCACACTGTAAGTCCAGCTGTGCACACGACAGACAAGAATTTTTGTCAACAACAGTACAGCGTTACACAACTATATATAGGATGTGGTGGAAAATGTAGTTCATTTTACCAGACAATATGAGTCTATGACTGAGCGATGCATCATACTGGACTGCAGTGAGAAGGAATGAGGTACAAATTCTCGCATAGCCATAGTAGCAGTAACCCCTTCTAAATTTGAAATTTGTTGAAGTTAGAAAAAGTATTGTTACTGCGTCTGATATTTTAAGCACGTAGGGTGTAGTTTGTGGAGGTCTGTATGTGAAGAGATACGTTGAGCAATCCGTGAGGGGGAGACCTATTGTCACCTGATTCTTCTCTGCATCATCGGGAGAATTGCTTACCTGGTTTCTTCTAAAGGTTCCTCGATGTTCCAATTGGATTTATTCACCATTGGGCGCGACTACTAATATGCGATAAATAAACAGTGAAGTTTGGAGCGGCTTTTGGGAATATTACTACGACGTCACAATAATTTTTCAAAATATGAGTGCCACCTCATTCATTAACGAGAATGAGGAAAATGTATTTTCACAATTTACCACAGCTTGGAGCCAGTTTGAAAACATTAATATCAGCATGATCAGAGAGTCTAATTATAACCTTCCGAGTACCGTAATATTCACAATCCAGTACACAATATACGTCACCACGCAGTTGTGATGGCTCCATATGCATATAAACATTCCCCGTGACAAGGCTAAAATTAAATCACTTTTAATTAAACGAAATAACCACTCATGGAACACACGTGTTGCTTGCCTGAAAACTATTCATAGACAGTGCGCTGGACTGCCGTAATTCTCTCCCGCCTTCCCTTTCAGGGCGCTTTTGTGATTGGTCGATCAAATCCGCTGTAACTTTCCCACGCCCTCTGGCCACCTGTTACTTGTGGAGTGGGTAATATCTCATTCCTGCTTGCTCGCACAGTTAACAGCAGCGTAAACATTTAGATTCAATATAATAAAACAAGGCTCGAAATATAGCATAAACGCCACATTAAGCTCATTTAAATACTCCGTGGTTTTCTTTATTCGATGGAGCTGAATGCTGCGAAGGCACAGCCGAATGTCTGCCCACCTCTCCCTCAATTCAAGGTTGTGCTCCATCGCAAATGACTTTCTCGTCTACGAGATGTTAAGGCCTAATTTTTCTTCCTTCCTTGTACTCCGAAGCTATTGATGTACCACAGTTACAAGGAAGTTAATCATTCTTTAGAGTTAAATGCAGCATTCTTTCTGAACATACGAAACCTTGATTAAAAAAATTAAGAAAGTGAACTGTTGAAAGGTGATCATTTTCTAGCGAGCTTCTTTCATACATCGCGCACCTGCGCGCTATGCATAAATCACTTGTCGATAGTCTCTAGCTGTTGCCGTCCACGAGGGCGGTACAACTTCGACATACAGGAAAGGGCAGAAGTCTTTTGTACTAACGTTAGACTGATCAGAGCTTTGAGCGGTGCCGGCCATGCAATTTTAAAAATAAACCTATTTTTCTCTAGCTTTCGTCCAGGGCAGCACACCGGAGCAGAAGTGTTTCAGACTTGTGTATTCGACATAGGCGCATTCGACTAGCAACACTCAACATCATGGTCAGATCGCAGCAAGCAGCGAGCATTTGGTTTGTATTCACATGACAGGAAACAGTGAGGGCGTCGAAATTATGTAAAACCATATTCATTCCGCGTTTCATTTTGCATTTCGACATTGCTGTGGATAATGTCACGTCATCGTTTTCTACTGCGTTTCTGTCTGTACCATCAGTAAATTCAAATGACTTATAGATTCACTCATTTGTAAAACTAGTAAGGCTATTTAGGAACAAGTGGTAAATTTATTTTACATTCTTCTGTGCCATGATATTCAGAGAGAATGTTAAATGTTCTCACTAGATCTTTGTCTTTAACCATAACGGTGGACTTTGTGCATCAGATCTGTTGTAAGTAGGCTGTTTAGGTTTTTATGTTGGTAACGTCACGTAGCGCTCTGTATGAAAAACACTGGCTGTGCTGTGTGCAGTCTGTGGCTGGTTGGCATTGTTGGAATATTCGCTATTGTAGTGTTGGGCAGTTGGATGTGAACAGCGCGTAGCGTTGCGCAGTTGGAGGTGAGCCGCCAGCAGTGGTGGATGTGGGGAGTGAGACGGCGGAGTTTTGAGAGCGGACGATCTGGACGTGTGTCCGTCAGTAAAACGAAATTTGTAAGACTGGATGTCATGAATTGATATATATATTATGACTTTTGAACATTATTAAGGTAAATACATCGTTTGTTCTCTATTAAAATCTTTCATTTGCTAACTATGACTATCAGTAGTGTGCCTTCAGTAGTTAGAATCTTTTATTTAGATGGCAGTATTCGCGCTCGCTGTATTGCAGTAGTTCCAGTAACGAAGATTTTTGTGAGGTAAGTGATGCATGAAAGGTATAGGTTATTGTCAGTCAGGGCCATTCTTTTGTAGGAATTATTGAAAGTCAGAGTGCGTTGCGCTAAAAAGTATTGTGTGTGAGTTTAGTGATGATCAGAACAAGTAAAGAGAGGAATGTCTGAGTACGTTCAGTTTTGCTCATATCTTTGAAAATCAAATGACGTCAGAGGTTTATCGGCAAAGCAATTCATAAATTTTTCCAAAGGGGACGTTTCATTGTTTATGCATTACACCGGATTTTTCATACATTTGGGCTTCGAAAATTCATTATCTTCCACCTTTCAAATGGTTCAAATGGCTCCAAGCACTATGGAACTTAGCATCTGAGGTCATCAGTCCCCTACGCTTAGAACTACTTAAACCTAACTAACCTAAGGACATCACACACATCCATGCTCGAGGCAGGATTCGAACCTGCGACCGTAGCAGCAGCGCGGTTCCGGACTGAAGCGCCTAGAACCGCTCGGTCACAGCGGCCGGCTTCCACTTTTCCTTTGCTCACAAATTTCACCACATGTTCCTCAGCTTCATATTTGAATACTTAACATTTTTTTCATACAAAAGGTGTTCCATTAACTTATATTGCAATTTGCTTAGGGCCCGCTACACAGGCTTACGGCGCTTGCATTTATCTTCTGTAAGAATTTTTGAGAAACACAGGTTAGGAGACACTAATGCGATTCTTCCAGCGAAGACAGCGTCATCATAAATTAATGCTTCTACCACACAAGTTCTCTCTGTTCATGATATTAAGTAGTGTAGGCAGCACGTGAAGAACACATTTGTCCTGTGCAAACTGAGTCTGTAACGCTCGATTTTGTTACACTTTGAGGCAGTGTCGTATGAGGTTTGCAGTCGACGTAGAAGTTGAAAAAACAGCTGTGCTGCATAAGAGGAAACCCCTCCCGCTCTCGTTGTGCTTTACACGAGCTTTGCCTCCTCTGAATCATTAAATTCAAGCCAGGCCGCCTTATTGATGGATTACATATAGTGTCTTGAAGTATATTTCATGGCAGAAAGCGGATTCACAATCTTCCATGAACACTCACCACAGTTTCAAAAAGTGTGGCAGGCTTACACCGTGAATTTTTGTGTCGCATGAATAAAACATAGCCAAGTCGTACTTTCAATTCTTAAATTGTTCTTCATGAATTGAAGAAAAATACAGTATTATAACACCTCCTCTAGTTACGCAGTAAGAAGTTTGGAAACAAAATTGTGCCCACAGGCTTTAAACTTTATGAGCTTCACGGTAGTAAAACAGTTGTACTGATGTTATAATAATATCTGCGGTGTATTTCTGGGACGCATAGTGGACACAAGCTTCAGAATCTTAGCTCTCGATTTATGAAAATTTCACTGTGGCTAAAGCTTGATTCAAAAGCTGTTGATCCGCCGTGGTAACTGCAAGTGTGGTGCGGTAACTCCAGCACGTCTCGTGGCAAGCGCCGCAGCTGCCACAGATTGCGTCTAGACGGCTGCTTGATTCGGGTTCAAGGCTATCGTCTGGACACAATTGACTGACTTGACTGCATTTTAGCTTTGATGCGTTGTGACGCAAACACAGCACACAATTGAGCTCGTTGTTGGTTCTAAGCTCTGAAGGCCCCATTCCCGCTGTATTTCTCTGCGCATCATTATCACTAACCGTTTCGCTTTATAAATTAGATGTCATCTTCGATTGAATTTCCTTTCACATTTTTATGTATTATTTTCCACAAACACCATAACCGAAAGTACGTTCATTGCGATCGTTATTCATATAGAGTTCATACAGGGGTTGGACAAAAATATGAAAACACCACGAGAAATGCGTGCTTGAACATAACATGTCCTCGGTACGTTGCAAATGTCATGGTCAGAATAGTTTTCTATGTACATATGAGTGCATTATGTCAAAACTAAGTGAATTCGGACGTGCCCAAATTATTGGGGTCCTTAAAAATTATTGGGGTCCTTATCGTGTGTGTAAAGCAAAAATGGGATAATAGAATGTAGTCGAATTAAGTCGGATGATGCTGAGGGAATTAGATTAGGAAATGAGACACTTAAAGTAGTAAAGGGCTTTTGCTATTTGGGGAGCAAAATAACTGATGATGGTCGAAGTAGAGAGAATATAAAATGTAGACTGGCAATGGCAAAATTTGTTAACATCAAGCATAGATTTAAGTGTCAGGAAGTCGTTTCTAAAAGTATTTGTATGGAGTGTAGCCATGTATAAAAGTGAAACATGGACGATAAATAGTTTGGACAAGAAGAGAATAGAAGCTTTCGAAATGTGGTGCTACAGAAGAATGCTGAAGATTAGGTGGGTAGATAACATAACTAATGAGGAGGTATTGAATAGAATTGGGGAGAAGAGGAGTTTGTGGCACAACTTGACTAGAAGAGGGGATCGGTTGGTAGGACATGTTCTGAGGCCTCAAGGGATGACCAATTTAGTATTGGAAGGCAGCGTGGAGGGTAAAAATCGTAGAGGGAGACCAAGAAATGAATACACTAAGCAGATTCAGAAGGATGTAGGTTGCAGTCGGTACTGGGAGATAAAGAAGCTTGCACAGGATAGAGTAGCATGGAGAGCTGCATCAAACCAGTCTCAGGACTGAAGACCACAACAACAACAACATGGCGTGTTTTTCCATAATCAAGAGAGCCGAAGTGATTGATGTGTCAAGAGGCACCGTAACGAGGATTTATACTGCATACAGGCAAAGCGGAGAAACATCATCCTCAAAACACAGTGCGGACGAAAGAGTGTGTTAACGTGACGGACGGTCATTGAAGAGGATTGTGACAAAACATAAGAGGACGACAGCTGCTAAAGTCACTGCAGAACTGAACGACACACTCGACTACCCTGTCAGCACTGAAACAACACGAAGGGAACTCCCAAAGCAGGGAATCGCAGGGCTAGCACTAATTCTACAAACAATCATCAGTGATTCAAATACCCGTAAAAGGAAAATTTGGCGCCGAAGTCATAAAACCTGGACTGTGCAGATATGGAAGAAAGTCATTTGATCGGAGGAGTCTTGTTTCATATTGTTTTCAACTTCTGGTCGAGTTAACTTCCTAAGTGTGAAACACGGCAAGTGTTCGGTGATAATTTGGGCACCAATATCGTTGCTGTAGTATACAAAGAAGTTGCAGCATTAGAAAACTGCAGCGAATGCAGGAAGATCTGCAGTGGATAGGCACTTGGTGAAGGGAGTGGCAACTGACTCTTAACATAGACAAATGTAATGTATTGCGAATACATAGAAAGAAGGATCCTCTATTTTATGATCATATGATAGCAGAACAAACAATGGTAACAATTACTTCTGTAAAATATCTGGGAGTATGCGTACGGAACGGTTTGAAGTGGAATGATCATATGAAATTAATTGTTGGTAAGGCGGGTGACAGGTTGAGATTCATTGGGAGAGTGCTTAGAAAATGTAGTCCATCAACAAAGGAGGTGGCTTACAAAACACTCGTTCGACCTATACTTGAGTATTGCTCATCGGTGTGGGACACGTACCAGATGGGTTGACGGAGGGGATAGAGAAGATCCAAAGAAGAGCGGCGCGTTTCGTCACAGGATTATTTGGTAAGCGTGATAGCGTTACGGAGATGTTTAGCAAACTCAAGTGGCAGACTCTGCAAGAGAGGCGCTCTGCATCGCGGTGTAGCTTGCTGTCCAGGTTTCGAGAGGGTGCGTTTCTGGATGAGGTATCGAATATATTGCTTCCCCCTACTTATACCACCCGAGGAGATCACGAATGTAAAATTAGAGAGATTCTAGCCCGCACGGACGCTTTCCGGCAGTCGTTCTTCCTCCGAACCATACGCGACTGGAACAGGAAAGGGAAGTAATGACAGTGGCACGTAAAGTGCCCTCCGCCACACATCGTTGGGTGGCTTGCGGAGTATAAATGTAGAGGTAGATGTACTCTACAAGATCCCACTACTGCCAAGAATTATGTAACCATTTTCGGTTTGTACCTCAAATGGTATGCTGTATTCCAAAAAAACAGGACCCCTGTTCACACTGATCGCGTTGTCCAGATTGGTTTATGAGGACGAGAATGAATTGTCGCATCTCCCCTGGCCAGCACAGTCTCCAGATCTCAATATTATTGAGCCTTTGTGGTCTACATTGGAGAGGAGGGTGGGTGATCGCTATCCACCTCCATCATCGTTGCCTGAAATTGCTGCTGTTTTGCAGGAAGAGTGGTCTAAAATTACCTTGAAAACCACACAGGACCTGCATTTATCCATTCCGAGACGACAGGAAGCTGGTCTGAACGTCAACGGTTTTCCTACACTGTATCAGACATGGTAGTATGTTATGTTTTTGGTATCTCCATATTTTTGTCCATTCTCTGTATTTGTGAATGATAGTGAAGTAACCGGTAATACCGTCACTATAAGGTTTTATTTTGGGGCTGTATTTGAATGTTACCCAACGTGTCACAATGAGAATGTGTTCTTATTTATATTTGTTAGCGACCAGTTCGAGTCGTTGTTATGGAAATGAGTGTTTGGCGTTGCTGGCCGGGAGACCCTTTACGGGGCAGGTCCAACCGCCTTGGTGCAGTTCTTATTACATTCGACGCCACATTGGGCGACCTGCGCGCCGGATAGGGATGAAATGATGATGAAGACAAAACAACACCAAGTCCCTGAGCCGAAAAATCCCGGACCCAGTCGGGAATCGAACCCGGGCCCGTAGGACGCCAAGCCGTCACGCTGACCACTTTTTTTCTTTTTGTTTTTTTTCCTATATTTTTTATTGCTTTTTCAGCCGGCAATTGAACTTCTTTTTTTTTTTTTTTTCTGGGACCGGAGGGGGCTCGGGGGCAAAGTGGGCAGGCGTCGAAACCCGAGGCCTGGCCACAGTGTCCCCCTCACCACCACTGAGCCTGTGGTGCTTAGGGAAATGGGAGACACAGGAATCAACAATAGTGGACGGCGTTGTTATTTATTTATTTGCATGTGTTTTTTGTAATATTCACTAATATCATGAAATTATGTGAACACATCGGCGAAAGATAAAAGAAATATAAATTCTGGTTAAAGAAAAAGAAAGGAAAAAGGAAAAGCAAAAAGAAATAAAATCCGCGACGCGCTCTCCCATCCGCGGAGGTCAGAAGTAGAATAGATTGTAGGTGGTTGAAACTCAGACACCGCCGGGGGAGGAGGGGTGGGTGCCCTCTGAGCCAGGCACCCCCCAACTCAGTGGAGGTCTAACAAAGACCGCTCGAAGATAGTTAGCAAATAATGTTCGGTAACGTGGCGTGTTTTCGAGAGCTGCATGGGCAGTTCGTAAATAGGTCCAGAAGTCGAGGCGGGATTTAGGTCCCTCATGACAGAGATAAGCGACTGCCCACCCTTTGACCCATGTAATAGCATGACATTTGGCGGCGGGAAAATGTCTGTCCTCCGGGTATAGAAACATTCGAGGTCCGATTGTGTCTTGTCTGGTGGCACCCCGAGATAGCAGGCACTCATTTGCTGCACGAAGCACCATACATCTTGCGATGCGCGCATGTCAGACGGTGTTCATCAGTGTCCAGTTGCTGGCAAAGGAGACAAAGAGGGGATTCTGACAAGCCAATGTTGTGCACGCGCTGCTTCGTGGCAAATTTCCTGTTGACTATGTGATACTACAGTGCCCGGATGTTCGTAGGGAGGAAGGGCTTGTGGACGGTAGTCCACACTATGGTCCACTGGATGGAGGGATGTTTGGTCTCCATCACATTCCGGGGAACACAGCGCACCAACAGGCTGTAAAAGTTCTTAGTCCTAGGTGGGCGTGTATCTGGGAGACTGGTATGTATGTAACTGTAGTCGACGAAAAGGGTCGAAATATGGGACAAATGAGGCACGATATGGCCGACAGACACCGGTGGTGAGGTGGAAGCAGGCAGGAGGACCTCAAGCAAGCTGTATGTTAGAGATGTACCCTGGCCCATCCACTGTTTTCTCATGGTACTCATGTACAAGGCTGCAGCTCGCATACGGACATTGACGAGCCCGACGCCACCATACCGTGAGGGCAGGGTAAGTGTCTCATAACGGACTTTAAACATTGAACCAGCCGTGAGATAACAGCCAAACGCCGCCTGAAGGTTGCGCCCAATTGCAGTTGGCAGAGGGAGAACTTTCAACATCAATAATAATATTTATACAAAAGGAACCCACCACCTTAGTGATTAGTGGGTCATAACAATTCTACAATGTTATATATTCAGCAGCTATTTTTATTATTATTATTATATTGGTACTATGTTTATTATTGTGAGCTACAGACAGGATACTACAGGATAATAGGCAGACTACAGCTATTAATCTATTCTACTTGCTAATTGTTAGTTTTCTTCCTACTTATTAATTCCTAACTGCCTGCAGCGTTACAGGTGTGTCAGCGTAGATACAAACCTGCTACTTTAGGCCCTGCTCATCGAGCTAATCCCGATGAGCGTGCCCCTGTCACTGGGCAGGCCAAGATTGTTTGTCGCTGCAGGTTCCTAACTTAATGTCTTTATCTAAAGCTACAACTACTGTACTAACCTACGTCAATTCCGGTGCTATTTTGGTCTAGATTAGTGTACCCTGGTCCCCCTAGTCCTGCACGTGGCGGATTGCAACTGAAAAGTCGACCTGTCCACGCACAGGCGGTATAGGATCAGGGTAATTGGACGCGTTCAGTATATGTCTTTAGTCATGGAAGTCCCTCAAGTATGCTGTCAGTACTTTCCGTGATACCTCATCTGCCAGTCTGTTTAGAGTTTCAAAAGTTTCTTCATGTCTTAATAGGTCATATGTGTTGTTATGTGGAAGCTGTAGTCTTAGTGTCACTGCTACATCATCGAAAAGGGGGCACTCGTAAACCACATGGTCGGGAGTGCCCTCCGAAGCACCACAGTCACACTCGGGTGTAGCCTTTTTCCCAAACCGACACAAGTATGTCGGGTAGGGCCCATGACCAGTGAGAAAGTGTATTAGACCCCGCGTTGGCTCGAGGTACTTCATCCCTAGCCTTTCTTTTACATTTGGCAGGAACCCAAAGGTTCTTCTGCCAGTTTCTTGCGCTTCCCAAGACTGCTGCCATAAGTCCTCACCCTTTCTGCGTATTTCTCCCTTGTCCCTCACCAGTGTTCCCAGGATATTCTCTATTTTCGTGTTGTTCCCCTTCTTAACCCAATACCATGCTGCTTGCTCTCGTATTTTTATATCTAAAGGACAGAGCCCCATTATTATTAATAGTGCACTTCCTGGAGATGTTCTGTACGCCCCTATAGATCTTAACAGCATGTTTCTTTGTACTCTTCTCACTGCCATGGCAGGCACCACCCTCGTGAGCCTATGTGCCCAGACTCCCGATCCGTAACCCACTGCTGACGTTAATATACTATTATGGTACAGCTTGATTAGGTGTGGTGGAAGGTGAAATCGTTTATGGCCTATGGAAGTAAGGTTGTTTAGTAATTGTAATGCTTTTTGGGTTACGGACTCAATGTGCCTTCCAAAGTTCCACCTTTCATCGATGATGACGCCCAAGTAGCGAGTCTCATGTCGTCTTATAACTGGTGAGCCTCCGATTCTGACTGGAGGGTTCCTTACCAGCTGACCCTTCAGTAATAAGTACGTCGATTTAGTTGGTGAGATCGTCATCTTAAGGTACGTTGTCCAAGACGCGACGCACACTAGCGACTGCGACGGGTCGCTACGTGACGTCAGAAGTTGCCTGCTGGCGCATGCGCAGTTCGAGTTTGGGATGCGACGCGCGACTGTTGCGGCAGCTCTCGCAGCACTGCACCAGTGAGCAGTGTTGCGACGGAAGTCGGACGACACAAAGACGTACGGCTGCCAGAAAGATGTCGAGCCAGTCAAGGAAAACTGAAATGAGCCACTCACAGGATGTGATGCTCTGTGAGCTGGTCTCGCAACATCCTTGCCTTTACGATTTGAAGAACCCTAAATATAGAGACACTATGTTCAGAGACAGAATTTGGGAAGAAATTGGTGCACAGTTGAAACTGGAAAGACGTACGGCTGCCAGAAAGATGTCGAGCCAGTCAAGGAAAACTGAAATGAGCCACTCACAGGATGTGATGCTCTGTGAGCTGGTCTCGCAACATCCTTGCCTTTACGATTTGAAGAACCCTGAATATAGACACACTATGTTCGGAGACAGAATTTGGGAAGAAATTGGTGCACAGTTGAAACTGCCAAGTGAGTGAAATATATAATATTTTCCCATTAATGCAAATTTTTCAGGCCTGTTATGAAAATCAGTATAATCCGTGCACATGTAGAATTAGAATGATGAAAATGAACTTGAAGGTCAATTTTCGCATTACTCTTTTTTGTGACGATAAAAATTGAAAACGGCAAGTACATTATAAAATGAACAATGTAAAGTACAACGAGAAAGTTACATTTTACAATACCTTCACTTTGAAAGTAAACGGTAGATTGGTGTCTTGATGATACCTTCTAGTTGTAAAAAACCACCACCAGATTGTTGTACAGCTTTCTGTAATCAATAGATGTTCGTTTTTGAGGAAGGCGTTTCTCAACAGATTGCGCAAACAGTATGCTGCAATAAGTAATTTGTCACATTCACTTCAATTCATTGGTAGAAGATGGTGCTCAAAAAACTTGTGCCAAAAGTGCACTACTGTTTTACAAGGCCCTTCTGGTCTGACACAGTTCACAATTGAAATTCGTCTTTTGTAAATCCTGGAGTCATCTTTTGAGTGAAGCTTGGCAAGATTAAATGTTCATGTCATCCATAACGATGTATGCTGTCAGATTATAAGAATATGGAAGTTCATTTGGATGGGAATAATGAGTCAGTCGGCTATGAAAGTTGCCTTAGCTTATTCCAAAAATTTCTGCATGGGAGAAACTGACACGTATAATTTGGGGAAATTTTGTGAACAAGCACGGACATTATTTCTTCCACATTTCTGCCAGTGTATACTGTAGACGTTCAGAATGAAAATTCTAGAGATGTTTAAGGTGTAACCGTATCTTATTGTCAAGAACTTGAAACAATGCTATGACGCTATCGTGCGCTTATTGTTAATAAACTTATCTTTCATTGGAATTTTAGGTGAAATGTGCAAAAACAGATGGAGGAATATTCGGGACTCGTGTAAGAGAAATAAACGAGAAAGAAAGCTTGGAACAGGTTCAGATGCCTCAGCAAAACCAAGAAAATGGGTTCTGCTTGATCACTTGGCTTTAAGAAACCTACATTTCGTGGCATTTTAAATGAAATTGTCAAGAGCATATGTAGAAATATTAGTAACTCATTCCGGAGAAATATATGACATAAAATGGTTTCATTAGGTCCAAATGTGTCAGCGAAACAAAACAAATGCATTCTCTATCGTGTGATGACCACACGATTCTCGTTGCGCGTCGACAGAACTGGCGGCTAGTCGCGACGCTCCCGGAGATATATGTGCCCAAATCTCGGAAACGGAGATTGATATCATTCTGATCTCAACTTTAAAAATAATTTCGATATGTTAGCTTCTTTTCATCGACAACGATGTATGACCTAACGTGAACCATACGTAAAGTAGCCAGCGACCACATTTTTCACTGTAGACAATTAAAATTTTATGCAGTAGGTCGCTTGTAAATTAAGTATCGGAATAACTGTGACGAATATCGGAAAAATAGACACCTCATTATCAAGCTGTGATGTGAAACTGTAAGATACGCAAACATCAATTTTTTGTGCCTTTTACTTTCCTCACAATTGATAGAGAAGTAATATACAGCGAAAAGAACACGCAAAACCGGAAGAGATACTTTTGAATTTTTTAAAGTAAAAGGAGAATCTGTATCGAAAAACTAACTCTGGGAGCCGATGTAACTTTGTTGCATTAACATACAGTATTTTTTACAGCAAGAAAATCGGAATTCTTATTTTTCTTATGTATTTGAATCCGCCGCCGCCGACCGGAGCTTGGGAAACGGCGACGACTCCTGTCGCGTTGCGGCCGTGTCGCCGTCTGCCAGGGTGGGAAAAGAGGAGGGGGCAGCGTCGCAGTCGCAGCCAACTGTCGCGTCTTGCACAACGTAACTTTAGTATTCGTACACCACAGTTGTAATTTGGTCATTGCTCTGTCTATTTTTGGCTCAATGTCCTCACGGCTCCGGCCGCCGACCAACAGAAGGAGGTCATCCGCGTAGGCTATCACCTCTAGCACTTCTTCACTCTGCTGCAAACTATCTAAAAGCGGCTCCATATGGATGTTCCAGAACAGGGGACCTATAAGACGGAACCCTGGGGACATCCCTTAGTTATAGTTTTTCCTACTTTACCGCTAGGGGATGATAGTCAGACCTCCCACCCTTCACAATAGCTCCTCAGGCAACCATATAGCGACCCTGGACACTCCTTCTTCCGCAAGCAGGAGAAGAGCGAAGGCCACCACAGGTTGTCAAAGGCGCCACTGATGTCAACCATGATGCCAACAACGTACTTGTATGGGGTAGAGTCGCAGACCTCAGCCGCCAGAGTGATGGCATCAGTTGCCGATCGCCCCGGCCTGAAGCCGAACTGCCTGCCACTCATCCCACACAGCACTCGGTGTGCAGTCAGTTTGTCAGCTAGCAGTTTCTCAAATAATTTCCCAAGGATGTCCAGTAGGCAGATCGGTCTGTAGGACTTGACATCCGTTGGGTCCTTGTCGGGTCCCTTTTTGATTATCACAACGTTTGCCTCTTTCCAGATTTTCGGGAATTTTTCCTGTCTTAGGCACTCATTGTATAACTGGGTTAGTGGCGCCACCAGTTGAGGTGCCAGGAACTGCACCATCTCCGCCACAATGCCGTCTGGGCCGGGGGCTTTCCCTGTTTTTAGTTCTTTGATGTGGCCAGCCACCTCCTCATCAGAGAAGGGGTAGACTGCCCTGTTGTTAGCTATTCTGTCCAGATCTTGATTTCGCAGCTGGGACTGGCCTTCCGTGTCGCTGGCCTTATCGTCATCAGGCAGCAGGGATCGGAGAAGGACCTCAGCAGTCTCCTGCCAGGACTCCGTCATCCCATCCCCGTGCCTGACTGTTGATAGCATCATTGGGGATCGGATCTTTTCCCTTACTAGTTTGTAGGGTACTCCCCATGGATCCATGGCCAGCTGGTCCAGCACAAATCTTTCCCAACTGCGTAATCTGACTTCTTTCAATTCGTTTTGAAATTTCTCTTTTGCCTCCCGGTATTGCAGCAACCATCTTTGCTTTTCCCATCAGACGACACTGCGCTGGTAGTGCCTCCTCAGCCTTCTGACAGACTGACGCATTTCCTCAAGTTCAGCTGACCATGGTGACGGGGAGGCCGCCATGGCCCTCCTTCTGGTTGGAACAGCTGCCTTAACCGCTCTAGTAACTGCGCCCACCAGTTCTTCGGCCCGCTTGTCTATGTCCAGGTCTTGTTGTGCGTCACCTTCTGGCAATGGAGGAATGTCGCACTCTCTTGCTAGTCTCTCCCAATCAGCTCTCTTGAAGTTCAGTTGCAACTCCCACCCCGTGGCCCAGAGACAGCCTCTATTCCTGAGGCTAAACATTATGAGATTATGGTCACTTGTTGTAGCGTTCTCTCTGATTTCCCAATTCTGAATGATGTTGGCAGAGTTTGGTGTAACTAACGTTACATCTATATTGGTGCCGTGCCCCCCCCCCCCCCCCGTTGCATAAGTGGGAGGGTTGCCAGGTCTATTTGCAACCAACCACAAGTTGTAAAGCCATAATCATATCCTCCACTTTCTCGCCATTTTCCTCTCTTGTGCCACTGTACCACAGGGGGGATTTTGCATTTATGTCGGCTGTTATAACCAGTTTGCGTCCCCGCAACGCCGTGGCTACTCTTGTTAAGTGATCCAGATGTTGTTCAATGTTGTCTCCATATTGAAAATACATGTTTATAAAGGTTATAATTCCCATGGGAGCCTGTACCTCCACGACGTTGCAGTGACTGGTGGAAAATTGTGAGAGTGTTGTTACACGTAGAGACTGGGTTGTGATGACAATTGCCGCTTCGGGGGCTTCCCCACTACAAGCTATTTGCCATGTTGCGGCTGCAAAAGAAAGTTTCCCAGCTTGAGAGTACGGCTCCTGCAAGCAGAGTACGTCAAGCCTCTTCTCCTCCACCTCTCTTCGGAGCTCCTGCATCACAAATCTGCTGTTACGCGTGTTTAGTTGTCCAACAGTTAATTTAGTCATTATGGGAAGTAAGTGTGCATTCTATCGTCAGGCCAAGTCTTGCTCCAATCAAAGGCGATTCGACCATTAGCCAGGACTGATTGAATGTAGATGTCATTTACGTCAAACTTCTCCCCACGTCTCTCAAACACTTTCTTGAGTAAGTCTCGCAGCGCTCCGAAGTCGGTGGGAAGGTTCACTGACTTTAATTGTATTCTATCCACAGCCTCCATTACCGAGAAGGTGACCCTTCTTCCTTCCTTATGTCCTACCCGGACCACATGTCGTAAGGCAGTGGTCAGGATAGCCGGCTGCTCCAATCTCGCTAGTTGCATTGTAAATTCAATGTTGGGATACACCCTAATCGGATCTACAGGCGGTAGCCTGATTACTGGGGTATCTGCCACAGTTGGGTTTGCGCTGGTGCTACTAACTGTACTTCCTTGGAGTGGTTGTCGTTTAGTTTGTTTAGGTTCGTGAGTAGGGGCCAGGGAGGCCGCCACCATTACAGGGTGCTTCTGCCGTTGTAGATTTTTATTCGGCCTTTCTCCCAGCTTTGGGGAAGGGGGAACTGTGTTCTTTTCCGGAAAATCAGTTTGAATGCATCTGTCCACCATAAAGGGATCTGTTTGAATTTCTTTCTCGACTGTCGTAACTTTTAAAGTGCCCGAAAGCGACCTTAAAAATTCCTTAAATCTGTTAGCCCTCACAGTATCCCTCCTTCTTTTACTCGGGGACCTGTGTTTAAGCATCCTGTTATCTGATCCCTGCTCAGCCATAGTCAATTCTGGAAATGAGACGTTGTTCTAGCATCCGGTAAGTGGGGCAGTTCCGTCCCGTGGCACCACAGGATTTCTTCCCGAGATTTTTACACGGAATGCAGACCCCTGTTGCTTTACATTCCTTTCGGTTGTGTCTACTCTCACCGCACCTGGAGCAAGCCGACCCCCTGGTGCAGTGCCTCAGAATGTGGTCCAGGTCACCACAGTTATGGCAGCGAGGTATCACGATATAGTCTCTGGTGTTAATGGCGTGAAAGCCTACATATAGTCTGCCCATTGATCTTATTCTTTTCCACAATTGCGCAGAGACCTCGGCCACGTGATGTACCACATCACGATCTCGAAAGAGGGAGAACCTGCGCGATGTGAACCAATTTTGATGCCACATAAAGATTAAGAAACTCAACCTTCCGGGAGGCCTCGTCCAATGTGCATTGCAGAAGATTTGGCGACATTCATGGCACTGCCAGCGGCAGCCCCATAACGGGTAATCAATTCGAGGACTTCTCGAATCTCAGAGCCGGAGCGAATGAGGAGGAGGAGGTCATCAGCATATGCCCGACAGCGAAAAGTGTGTTGACGTAGGGTGAGGCCAGAGAGCTTGGTCGTCAAACCACCAATAAGGGGCTCAAGGGCAATGGCATACAGGAGGGTAGAGAGGGGGCACCCCTGCCGTATCGAACGGCAGGTAGGTACCGGCCCTGCTAAACGTCCATTGACTTGGACACGTGAACTGGCACTGTCGTAAAGACGCCGGATGACGTCGAGAAACGGAGGGGGGATGCCCATTCGGGTTGCCACCGAAAACAGGAAACGATGACGCACTTTATCGAAGGCGCTGTCGAAGTCTATAGCGACGACCGCTGCACGGAGTCTGCAGGCCGCCGCCATCGCAATTAAGTCGCGGCATTCCCCTGTGGCAGTCTGTATGTTAACGTGTCCTCCAGGCGTCGTTTGCTCTGGCGAGAGGATATGAGGGAGTATTGTTCGGAGCCGCATTGCCAGTAAGCGCGCGAAAATCTTGTAATCGGCATTGAGTAGGATGAGCAGTCTGTAACTCGTGACCATCGAACCACGGGCTGGTTTGTGGACTGGTATGATGATGCCCTCAGCAAAGGCGGGTGGGATTGCTTGGTCAGATGTCATCAGTTCTTGATACATAGTCGTCCACCGTGGAGCCATGAGGTCCCGAAAGCTACGGTAAAACTCAATCGGTAAGCCGTCAATGCCGGGCGATCTGTTGACATCACCCTTGGCGATTGCGTTGTTGACTTCGTCTAGCGTGACCGCCACTGTCAAAGCGTCCGCCTCCGTGTGGAAGAGGGTGCGCGTGACGTAATGCAAAATGGAGTGGTCTGCTGCAGTTTCAGCGTCTTCTTCACTATAAGTACGACGGTAGTGCTCGACGAATGCGTGGACGATGTCATTCTGAGTGGTCACCTGCGTGCCATGAGGCGTCGTCAGAGTGCTGATGATCTGCCAAGTCCGCAGCTCGTGGTCGTGCGGTAGCGTTCTCGCTTCCCACGCCCGGGTTCCCGGGTTCGATTCCCGGTGGGGTCAGGGATTTTCTCTGCCTCGTGATGACTGGGTGTTGTGTGATGTCCTTAGGTTAGTTAGGTTTAAGTAGTTCTAAGTTCTGGGGACTGATGACCATAGCTGTTAAGTCCTATAGTGCTCAGAGCCATTTGAACCATTTTTTTGACCTGCCGACGACGCCGTCGTTTGTGGGACACTATACGATGCACGGATGGAATTTCTAAATCCGCGTAATCGTGGCGCCGCGTCCGTATCACGACCCCTTGCAGTTTCCGGCGTGCCAGCGCAATTATTTTCGCCTTAGTTCTTTGCCGTTCCAACTGGTTGTCCGGGGTTGGCGGTTGAGCATCCAGATCTCGGAGAATCGCATAATAGAAGTCAACAGTGGTGCGATGACAGTCGGCCATGTCCTTCCCGTATCTCATCAGTGTCTTCCGGATCGCCGGCTTGGCGCAGTCCAACCACCATGTCAGTGTCGAGTGGTAGCGGGGAAGGAGTCGTTCGCAGGCTGTCCACGTTTCAATGACTTGTTGGCGACACGCCAGGTCATGCAAGTGTGAAGTATTGAGTTTCCATGGCGCACGGCTGCGCCATACTGATTGCGGCGGAAGGAGGACCGTACAGATGTAAGCGCAATGGTCGGAAAAGGCCAGCGGCCAGCGTTCGGCACCCCGTATCGCAGATCTAAGAGTTTGTGAGACATATATTCTGTCTAGTCGGCTTGCGGAATGACTGGTAAGAAAGGTATGGCCAGAAAGGTCGCCGTGTTGAACTTCCCAGGTATCGTGAAGCAGGAGGTCTCGCACCACTATACGTAGTTCCTGGCATGTAGTATAGTGGGGAATCTGATCTTTAGGATGCAGAACGCAGTTAAAATCACCTCCTAGTACGCAATGGTCATAACGCCCTAAAAACAGGGGAGCGATTTCCTCGGAATAAAACTGGGCTCTTTCATGCCGTCGGTCGGTGCCTGAGGGAGCGTAGACATTAATGATGCGTGTCCTCATGGCAGTGAGTGCCATGCCCCGAGCTGATGGAAGGAAGGCTACGTCGGTTACAGAAATCCCGTGGCGGACGTAGATGGCCACTCCGCGGCCCATAGGAGGCGTGGGCGGTATAGCCATTGATATTCGGGAGACTAGCCAAGTGAACTTCCGGCAGAAAGGCGAAATCAATATTCGAAGCCCAGAACATCTCCTGCATAAGGCGGATTTTCACCCTGGAACGGATGTTGTTGGTGTTGAAGGTTGCTATCCGGTAGGCCTGGTGTCTGATTGCTGGAGGCTGGTCCACTCCGCTGTCCGCGCAAGGGTGTGGGCGTCGCAGCGGAACGTTATCCCGCTGGCCCGCAGGGGAGTCTGGGGAGAGTATGATTCGTGGTGCGGCCGTGACGGCGCAGGGTCCCGTAACGGGTCCTGCTCCTCGACCTCCTCTTCGTGCCACGCCGTGGAAGCGGGCACTGGTGTATCTTCCATTTTGTCTGCAGAAGATGATGTAATTGTGCGTGGTGTATTGTCGCCTGTGATACGTTCATGATTTAGTTCAGCGTCAACACGGGGCGCAGGCACACCGGTGGAAGTCTCCGCGCTCATAACGTCTTCGTCAGCAGTAGCGAGTGCTGAGGCCTCGTGCTGGTCGACAGTTACGTCCTCCTCGACTTGTAACGTCTCCTCTTGGCCGGAAACTGTGCGACGTCTTCGCTTGCGACGTTTCGGAGAACGTTGTTTCCTTGTGCGACCCTCCGTGTCCGACGACGGAAGGGAGTCGCGTCGTTCTGGCAGAAAGGCCGCTGTAGGAACGATGAGCGAGTCGATTTCCATCGTGTTTCCGAGGTTAGGGTCAGCGTCCGGTTGCGTCGGCATCGCCGCAGCGGCATCGATGGCCGGCCGAGGCGGCGGGCCGTCCGAGGCGCTCTCCGTCGGTGTCTGGTCGGGCTCGTTGGTGGCACCGTTTGTGGTGACCGGGCGACGTTGCAAAGCGGTAGGAGAAGTTAGAGCAGCGGCGTAGGCCACTGGTAGCACTGTAGGTTGCGACGTAGGTGGTTCTTGGGCAGCTGGCCGTCGTATATAATTATTGCACGGCATCCGCCGATCTGTAAGTAGGACGGGACGTGGCTTCGGAGATCAATGGTGACCTGTCGGACCCCGTTTAGGACAGGATACGTCCGAAACTGTGTCCACTTCTCCGCAGTGTGACCATGGACTGTGCCGTATGGGTATGGTGCCGCGACGACTTCCTCAGCAGGAAGCTCGAATGGCAATTCGAAAATGCGTATCGTTCGCATATCTAAGCCTGCGTGGTCGACGGTTACCTCCCCCACATTGCCATCAGCATGACAGAAGCGGAGCCCCTGTTTGGTCTCACGTAGTATGCGTTCGCACGCCGCGTCGTTAATGATTTTCACATAGACCGTGCCCCTCACGATTGACAAATGTATGCCGATAATATCGGTCGCCGGGATCTTCTCTTCCTCTCGCAGAAAACGCTCCACCTCGAGTGCTTTGGGTCGGGCATAATCGTTGCAGAAAGTAAATCGGAGTGTTGATTTACGGTAACGGTTCACCATGGATCGTACAAGGTAAGCCGGCACTTAAGCAACGGCCGTCAGAATGTAAACAAAGCGAGCTCGCGCTCCGCACGAAGTCAACACGTACGCGTTCGCTCTGTTGCCCTGCCGAAGGCAGACTGACCACTCAGCTATCGAGGCGGACGAGTAGTTGGTGACCATTAGACATCAAAAAGTAACAGAATTTTTAGGTATATGTACGTAATAAATAAATGAAGCGCAGCATCCTAAGAACAAACCTGCATGAGTTATAGCTTTCGGGGCTCCACCGGAGACCCTCGCAATAAATTGCAGAGACACAATCGGTATGTGGATCTAATTAATGAAGAAACAGTTAACATAAATGGTAATTAAAGGTAAAGTAAACCTTTTTGTGTCTGATGATTAGCGTTACTGGTACGAAAAAAAAAAGTGGCTCTGAACACTATGGGACTTAACATCTACCGAGCGAGGTGGCGCAGTGGTTAGACACTGGACTCGCATTCGGGATGACGACGGTTCAATCCCGCGTCCGGCCATCCTGATTTAGGTTTTCCGTGATTTCCCTAAATCGCTCCAGGCAAATGCCGGGATGGTTCCTTTCAAAGGGCACGGCCGACTTCCTTCCCCGTCCTTCCCTAATCCGATGAGACCGATGACATCGCTGTCTGGTCTCCTTCCCCGAAAAGAACCAACCAACCAACTTAACATCTGAGATCATCAGTCCCCTAGAACTTAGAACTACTTAAACCTAACTAACCTAAGGACATTACACACATCCATGCCCGAGGCAGGATTCGAACCTGCGACCGTAGCGGTCGCTCGGTTCCAGATTATAGCGCCTAGAACCGCTCGGTCACCCCGGCCGGCACAGGCGCGAAACATGTCGGCAAAGCGTAATGTAATAAAAGAGCAACAACGCACGACGAAAGAATTATCCGAATGGGACGGAAATCAATGGTTCAAATGGTTCAAATGGCTCTGAGCACTATGGGACTTAACACCTCTGGTCATCAGTCCCCTAGAACGTAGAACTACTTAAGCCTAACTAACCTAAGGACATCACACACATCCATGCCCGAGGCACGATTCGAACCTGCGACCGTAGCAGTCGCGCGGTTCCGGACTGAGCTCCTGAACCGCTAGACCACCGCGGCCGGCGCAGACGGAAATCGATGGATGTGATATACATGTGACATACACGTACAGAAAAACTGTATGATGTATCTAAGAGAAAAAGCTTCAGAATCTGAACAAGGCAATAAAGTGTTGGTCCACTCCTGGCCCTCGTGCAAGCAGTTATTCGGCTTGGGATTGATTGATAACGTTGTTGGACGTTCTCCTGAGGGATATGCATCAAATTCTGCCCAAATGACGCCTTAAATCTTCAAAATGCCGAACTGGTTGGAGGTCCCTGCCCATAATACTCCAAACGTTTTCAATGTGTGAGAGACCAAGCGACTTTTCTGGCCAAGGTAGGATTTGGCAAGCACAGTGACAAGCAGTAGAAACTCTCACCGTGTGCATGCTGAAATGACAGCCGAGAATGTTTTCCGATGAATGGCAAGAAACTGGAGCGTAGCATGTCGTCGACGTACCGCTGTGCTGTAAGGGTGCCGTGGATAACAACTAATGGGGTCCTCCTATGAAATGAAATAGCACTCCATACCGTCACCCCTGTTTGTTTGGTTGCAGCTATGTTGGTATTCCACGCTGTCCAGGTTGCCTCCACATACGTCTTGGCTGGTCATCGGGGCTCAATTCAAAGCGGGCCTCATCACTGAAGGCAATCCTATTGCAGTCCATGAGATTCCAAGGCGAAGACGCGTCTGGAGACGCCCTGGACAGTGGTGGGATACTAACCTGACTGTTGCTCGCCATACGGCCTGACACCAGGAATGATGGTCTGAGGTGCCATTTCGTTTCACAGCAGAGATTCCTTTGGTTGTCGTCCGCGGTACCCTTACAGAACAGTGGTACGGCGAGGATACTCTAATCTCCGTTATGTTGCCCTTCGTGGCAAGCCATTCTGGGCCTACATTTCAGCAAGATACTTCCCGCCCGCACAAGATGAGAGTTTCTACTGATTGGCCTCACGCTTGCGAAACCCTACCTTGGCCAGCAAGGTCGCAGGATCTCTCTCCAATTGAGAAAGTTTGGAGAATTATGGGCAGGGCCCTCCATCCTACTCTGGATTTTGATTATTTAACGTGCCAATTGAACATAATTTGGCACGATATCCCTCAAGAGGACATACACCATCTAAGCCGAATAACTGTTGGCACAAGGGCCAGAGATGGACCAAAGCGTTATTGAATCGCTCAACTTGTAAAGCTCTTTCTCTTGAAAAAAATCTTCCAATTTTTCTGATATAGTAATCATTAGTTTGCCTGTAGGGCAACGGCCTTGCCGCAGTGGATACACCGGTTCTCGTCAGATCAACGAAGTTAAGCGCTGTCGGGCGTGGCCGGCACTTGGATGGGTGACCATCCGGGCCGCCACGAGCTGTTGCCATTTTTCAGGGTGCACTCAGCCTCGTGATGCCAACTGAGGAGATACTCGACCGAATAGTAGCGGCTCAGGTCAAGAAAACCATCATAACGACCGGGAGAGCGGTATGCTGACCACACGCCCCTCCTATCCACATCCTCAGCTGAGGATGACACTGCGGTCGGATGGTCCCGATGGGCCACTTGTAGCCTGAAGACGGAGTGCTTTTTATTTTGCCTGTACATGTACATCAGATCTACTGATTAGCGTCCCATTCGAATAATTCTTCGTGGAGTGTCACTTTTTTTTTTATCTTAGAGCGTAATAACACTTTGACATTCTGATTTGTTGCGTAAAATGTTACTCAACAAAGCGAACGTAGAGTCGGCTATGTCGGGAACTAACTGGGTCACGTGACCAGATACAGTCACGTTCGAGTTGACAGTGGTGCGGCTTTTTAGCTCACAGTGCAAGCACGGAAATTGGTCGCTAATGTTGGCAGATGTCCCGATTTTCGAAGGATGCCCCGAGTTTTAAGAGCGTCATGACTCGTCCCGCGTAAGCGTTTCCGGGGGTTGCAAATGTCCCATATTTTGTGCATTTCTAACAATTTGAAATATAATGCGTATTCATCTAAAAAATGGTGGAGTACATTAAAGTTCCGAAACAAATTTCTGAACACATCGATGGCGGTAACCTGACAATTAGAATACGGTGCGTCAAGATGTCGCCGATGAGTTGCTATGTCAGGCACAAGAAAAGGTACACAGCCATACACTGAGAGGGTTGGACACGCCAAGGCTAGCCTGCAGTGTGGCGCAACGTAATTATCGTCAGACGCCATGAAGAGCAAACATAACGCGGATTATATTATGCATCCATTATACGTCTCCCAAATAGTTCTTCTCCATCTGCCATAGCTATGGCCCGACGCCACAGAGGGCGCACGAAACACGGGCTATATCATGCTTGCGCCTGGCGTCAAGCAAGTAGTTCTGAAGTGAACATTAATTTGCCCATCCGAGACACAAGAGGACGCACAGCTCCGCTCAGGCAGCATCTGCTTAGTGTCGCAGTACTCACCGAATATCTACTGCGTGTCGCAGTAAGTGCGTATCAATAGTGCCTCGTCCGCCCCGATAGCTGGGTGGTCAGGGGACGGACTGCCGTCCTACGGGCCCGGGTTCGATTCCCGGCTGGGTCTGAGATTTTCTCCGCCCAGGGACTGGGTGTTGTGTTGTCTTGATCGTCGTTTCATCCCCATCCGGAGCGCAGGTCGCCCACTGTGGCGTCGGATGTAACAAGACTTGCACCAAGGCGGCCGGACCTGCCCCACAAGGGGCCTTCCGGCCAATGACGCCAAACGCTCATTTCCATTTCCAACAGTGCCTCGAGACAGCATCAGGACATATCTACTGTCACGGCCACGAGAACCCGACTGGACATTCTACTCGTTATGTGATCATTGTTCGCTGGATTGAGAACCAGACTTGTGTTCATAGAGTGAACTCCTCACAACATTTTAATTAATTTTTCTTATGTTCAAATTGTAAAGCAGCCACAAGTCGCATGCAGCTTTGCCTTAAGTTTTTCCATCTCACTTAACTGTCATCTTTAAACGAATCACATCGCTGTGTTCGACTTCTGCAATCTATACATATAGGCGGCTTTTAATGATTTTAATGAGCATTTACAAATACGACATTTATAAGTCAGCGTCTGAAAAAACGCCAATTTAATTTCTTTTTTATGTTAATTTAGGAGGTATTTATAACTAGTTATGGTCCTTAAAATAATATTTATCTCCGTAAAAAAATGGTTCAAATGACTCTGAACACTATGGGACGTAACTGCTGAGGTCGTTAGTCCCCTAGAACTTAGAACCACTTCAACCTAACTAACCTATGGACATCACACACATCCATGCCCGAAGCAGGATTCGAACCTGCGACCGTAGCGGTCGCGCGGTTCCAGACTGCAGCGCCTAGAACCGCTCGGCCAGTTGGACCGGCTATCTGCGTCAAAGCGGCGACTCTTTACCATCTTTACGATGTCAGCAGAGCCAACTTGAATGGTCTCCCTAATTATCGTCTGGTTTAAACGCAAAAGTTTCATCTAATTTGAAATTTGTTTACTTCATGAGTATACGCAAATACGTATATGTACCAATATATACTTTGTTTAATAAATATGTATGTTGTCAATACCTTCCTCTCCATGTATTGCACTGTAATAGTGGTAGACGTAAGAGGAATCAGGTCATCATGTCTGAATGGTATGTTTAATCTACAATAATACAGTTTAGTTTCAATGGAATTGATATCCTGTTATATGCTGATTTATGTGTATTAACACCCGTAAAAGTGGCAATTATAATTCTAACTTGTAATTCTACTGTATTTTTTAAAAAATATTTTAATAACCAGCTTTGTTTTTTAGACTCGTATGCGTGAACGCCCGAAAATTCGGCAGATGTTCGCCTTAATAGTGATATTAGTGTTTTATGAGTTACATTGGTTTATATTATGCTTTGTGAGGTAGTTTCAACCGAATCACATATCGACAAGGTTTTGACTCGCTCAACAAGGAAATGTGCTGCTTAATGTTAAAATGCGCCTGACCAGAGAGTTTACGTTAACTGTACACAACGAGCTTACTCCATTTTATGAATGACGGTGGCGCTACACACAGTCCGATATTTGTAACGTGTAGCCCACGGCTACGTAATTTAAGTCATCACGCTGTAAATTGAATGTGTGAATTTATCTTGTTGTAAGGTGGTGTAACACATAGCATTCCCACAGACGTGGAGATACTCGTATTGATCGAGTAAACATGTAAAAATAAAGCTTGTGGCGGCTCTACAATTTTAATTTATAACGATCGTTGTTCCCCTGCAGGCAAATGCCTGCGTTCGCTAAGTTATTCTTATGGATTATTAATGTCTGTTGCCAGTTTCTGCCCAAACCTGTGACGAAGCTGTTTAGTTTCTGCGTGCGAGCAAACTTCAATAATAGCAGCTAATGTCTGTGGTAGGCAGTTGTGCCCCTGCCATCTTTAAATTGGACGTCAAATGAATTTGGTGAACACAACGGAAGTAGACTGATGTCTCAGCTATGCTGGAATTTTACGTAGCGAAAAGACTCAGCTGCATGGCTTTCATTGTTGTGTTACTATCGCCACTCCGTTGTCTTAAAAAAATGGTTAAAATGGCTCTGAGCACTATGGGACTTAACATCTGAGTTCATCAGTCCCCTAGAACTTAGAACTACTTAAACCTAACTAGCCTAAAGACATCACACACATCCATGCCCGAGGCAAAATTCGAACCTGCGAGCGTAGCACCCGCGCGGTTCCAGACTGAAGTGCCTAGAAACGCTCGGCCACACCGGCGGGCTCTTTTTAAAACTTCTACCTCCCCCCCCCCCCACATCTCCTCTTTTACCCATTAACTGACCACAACTTCTCTTCACGCAGCCATTAGTACTCTCGTTCCATGGGGTGACTACCACTCGCTTCCACCCACTTGTTCGTTTCGTGCTTTCGTTTGTAGTGACAAAAAAAGGAAAAAAATAGGACTGGTAGGTAGTTTATAGAATGCTCGACCCTCCCCGGCTTCACACGGGTAGCACTCAATATGTACAGCCGGAGGACTTGGCTGGCGTTGAGGTAATAAACTACATACACGAACCGTCTTCGTGAATCAGTCTTTCTATTAATGAAGAGAGTGTCAAAATCCTGCAGTACTCCCTTAGATCAGTCTTCACATACAGACAGAAAAAGGCGGCGGTGGACTCATCATCATCATCATCATCATCATCATTTAAGACTGATTATGCCTTTCAGCGTTCAGTCTGGAGCATAGCCCCCCTTATAAAATTCCTCCATGATCCCCTATTCAGTGCTAACATTTGTGCCTCTTCTGATGTTAAACCTATTACTTCAAAATCATTCTTAACCGAATCCAGGTACCTTCTCCTTGGTCTGCCCCGACTCCTCCTACCCTCTACTGCTGAACCCATGAGTCTCTTGGGTAACCTTGCTTCTCCCATGCGTGTAACATGACCCCACCATCTAAGCCTGTTCGCCCTGACTGCTACATCTATAGAGTTCATTCCCAGTTTTTCTTTGATTTCCTCATTGTGGACACCCTCCTGCCATTGTTCCCATCTACTAGTACCTGCAATCATCCTAGCTACTTTCATATCCGTAACCTCAACCTTATTGATAAGGTAACCTGAATCCACCCAGCTTTCGCTCCCATACAACAAAGTTGGTCGAAAGATTGAACGGTGCACAGATAGCTTAGTCTTGGTACTGACTTCCTTCTTGCAGAAGAGAGTAGATCGTAGCAGAGCGCTCACTGCATTAGCCTTGCTACACCTCGCTTCCAGTTCTTTCACTATGTTGCCATCCTGTGAGAATATGCATCCTAAGTACTTGAAACCGTCCACCTGTTCTAACTTTGTTCCTCCTATTTGGCACTCAATCCGTTTATATTTCTTTCCCACTGACATTACTTTCGTTTTGGAGATGCTAATCTTCATACCATAGTCCTTACATTTCTGATCTAGCTCTGAAATATTACTCTGCAAACTTTCAATCGAATCTGCCATCACAACTAAGTCATCCGCATATGCAAGACTGCTTATTTTGTGTTCACATATCTTAATCTCACCCAGCCAGTCTATTGTTTTCAACATATGATCCATAAATAATATGAACAACAGTGGAGACAGGTTGCAGCCTTGTCTTACCCCTGAAACTATTCTGAACCATGAACTCAGTTTACCGTCAACTCTAACTGCTGCCTGACTATCCATGTAAAGACCTTTAATTGCTTGCAAAAGTTTGCCTCCTATTCCATAATCTCGTAGAACAGACAATAACCTCCTCCTAGGAACCCGGTCATATGCCTTTTCTAGATCTATAAAGCATAGATACAATTCCCTGTTCCACTCATAACACTTCTCCAATATTTGTCGTAAGCTAAAGATCTGGTCCTGACAACCTCTAAGAGGCCTAAACCCACACTGATTTTCATCCAATTGCTCCTCAACTAATATTCGCACTTTCCTTTCAACAATACCTGAGAAGATTTTACCCACAACGCTGATTAAAGAGATACCTCTGTAGTTGTTACAATCTTTTCTGTTTCCATGTTTAAAGATTGGTGTGATTACTGCTTTTGTCCAGTCTGATGGAACCTGTCCCGACTCCCAGGCCATTTCAATTATCCTGTGTAGCCATTTAAGACCTGACATTCCACTGTACTTGATGAGTTCCGACTTAATTTCATCCACCCCAGCTGCTTTATTGCACTGCAATCTATTGACCATTTTCTCCACTTCCTCAAACGTGATCCTATTTCCATCATCATTCCTATCCCATTCTACCTCGAAATCTGAAACATTACTGATCGTATTTTCACCTACATTGAGCAACTCTTCAAAATATTCCCTCCATCTGCCCAAGGCATCCACAGGATTCACCAGCAGTTTTCCTGACCTGTCCAAAATACTTGTCATTTCCTTCTTACCTCCCTTTCGAAGACTGCTAATTACACTCCAGAATGGTTTTCCAGCAGCTTGACCCAATGTCTCCAACCTGTTTCCAAAGTCTTCCCAAGATTTCTTCTTGGATGCTGCAATTATCTGTTTGGCTTTGTTTCTTTCTTCAACATAACTTTCTCTGTCTACCTGAGTTCTAGTATGTAGCCATTTTTTATACGCCTTCTTTTTCCTTTTACAGGCTGTCTTGACTGTGTCATTCCACCAAGCTGTTTGCTTCCTCCTACTTTTACACACTACTGTTCCAAGAGATTCTTTAGCCACTTCTAGTACTGTGTCCCTGTACCTTGTCCATTCCTTTTCCAATGACTGTAATTGACTACATTCAACTAACTGGTACCTTTCTGAGATCGCTGTTATGTACTTGTGCCTGATTTCCTTATCCTGAAGTTTCTCCACTCTTATCCTCCTACATATGGACCTGACCTCCTGCACTTTCGGCCTCGCAATCCCAATTTCACTGCAGATTAAATAATGATCAGTGTCATCAAAGAATCCCCTGAATACACGTGTGTCCCTCACAGCCTTCCTGAATTCCTGATCTGTTATTATATAGTCAATGACAGATCTGGTTCCCCTGCTTTCCCAAGTATACCGGTGAATGTTCTTATGTTTAAAAAAGGAGTTTGTGATTACTAAGCCCATACTGTCACAGAAATCCAAGAGTTGCTGCCCGTTCCTGTTGGCCTCCATATCCTCTCCAAATTTACCCATAACCTTTTCGTACCCTTCTGTTCGATTTCCAATCCTGGCGTTAAAATCACCCATGAGCAGAACACTGTCCTTGTCCTTTACTCTAACAACTACATCACTGAGTGCCTCATAAAAACTATCCATCTTATCTTGATCAGTCCCTTCACAATGCGAATATACTGACACAATCCTAATTTTCTTGCTAGACACTGTCAAATCTATCCACATCAGTCGTTCGTTTACATACCTTATTGCAACTACGCTGGGTTCCGTTTCTTTCCTGATGTAAAGCCCTACACCCCATTGTGCTATTCCTGCTTTGACTCTTGACAAGTAGACCTTGTATTCTCCCACTTCTTCTTCTTTCTCACCCCTTACCCGAATGTCACTAACAGCTAAAACGTCCAGCCCCATCTTACTTGCAGCCTCTGCCAGCTCTACCTTCTTCCAAGAGTAGCCCCCATTGATATTAATAGCTCCCCATCTCATTACCATTTGTTTGACAAGTCGTATCTTAGGAGTCCCTGGTTTGTCAGTTAGAGGTGGGACTCCGTCACCTCCAAAGGTCCGAGGCCTTTTGCTCTGATTGTTGCCAGCATCATATTTAAAGTACCAGGGAAGCAGGTTGCTAGCCTTACTTGCCCCGAGTCCCATTGGGTTTTACCCCTAACGGCTGAGGGACTAACCGGTGGATTTGGTAGTCTTTGCCGTATGAGCACAAAGGTGACCACGACTCAGAATATGTCCGAGATGCCCAGCCTTATTCCAAAGTAACTGGTATCCCGACTGTCGGGACCACTTACTTGGCCACTCATACGTTGCCCGTGGTTCATGAACTAGGACATGACTACAGGAACCCACACCATGAACCACTACATATAGAGAGATATGTATAGATGTACGGTTTCTGGTCAAGCTTCGCTGGTCTCAGGAGTCAGCGGCTGTTTACTGCTTTTCCTGCCAGTAACCGCCACCTCAATAGCTGACCAGCTCGTAGCTCCCATCTTTGCTACGAGATGCTAGTATAAACGAGGAAAAAAATATTGAACAAATAAAAATACGTGTATCTCACAGTCATAATCAGTATAAAATTATATATCATATACATAAAACCTTCACGTGAATCATCCTATTAGTGAAAACCATATGAAAATACAGTAGTTTCTGAGTACTTCTGGGTGTGATTTTTATATCTCTTGCGAACAGAAACCAGACTGTCACCGTGTTTTTTAATTGTCTGTCTATTATTTTACATGTCTGCTTCCTGTGAATTTTATTAGCATCACCAACCCTTTGATTTATGTTTTGCGTTCCACAATGTTCCGCCATTTTACCATTTAAGGCACCGATTTTATCGCCTGCTTTTATTATTTATTATCTTCATTAAAAAAAAAATTCTTTAGGCTGAAGAGCGGCATACTAAGCTGCTGCCAGCCCGCCCCCTTCAGAGGGAATCGAATAACAATAAAGGAAAAAAAGCGGAGTACTTCAAATTATAACTTGTACAGAGGTACATATTTCAAAACAATTTGAACCAAGCTACATGCTAGTTAGTTATATGAAGCAACTACAGTAACAAGCCCAAACAGTTCAAAAGGCTCTGAGCACTATGGGACGAAACATTTGAGGTCATCAGTCCCCTAGAACTTAAAACTACTTAAACCAAACTAACCTAAGGACATCACACACATCCATGCCCGAGGCAAGTTCCGAACCTGCGACCGTAGCAGTCGCGCGGTTCCGGACTGAATCGCCTAGAACCGCTCCGCCACCGCGGCCAGCGCCCAAACAGTGACCCACATTATGTGTTAAAGTTCCATTAGTACTTTTAGGGAAAAAAGCATACAATTATTTATTGTTCGTGTGTATCTTTGTGTTTAATCCTTTAATGAGCATTTTTTTGGTACTGAGAATTTCTTATAGATGAGATTAGGAGTCGTAGATGACCAATTTTATTTTTTCCAAAATATTTTTATTACCAGTCTGAAGTTGGTACTTCCGATAAACAGAATATAATTTTTGACTACAGGTGTACTAGTGTACCAGTTTTGTTAATAATGCGTTATACATGTCTAATGACTGAAATCTTTTTGTGTCCCCATTCTTAGCTCTTTAGACGTCACTAAGCCTCATGCGGTACTTCGCGCGATGTGACGAGCAAACAGAGGTTAAAGGGCTAGGGCACGATACTTCGGTAGTGTGAGACGAATGGGAATTGGGATTTAGGAGGGAGGCGTGCTTGATTAGTCCATGCAGTTGTGTCTAACCACTGTGTCAAGGTGCCGTAGATGGTTAAGGTATCTGTCTACTAAGCAAGCGGCCTGGCTTCGAATACCGCCCTTGGTACAAAATTTTCACGTGTCGCCAACGCTTTTCTTCATTGCTCGAATGCGACAGATATTGGGATTTCTCCTTTCCGAATATATTTTAGCTCTTTGTCGCGTGGATTTGTGTAAACCGCCAGTACCTAAGTCGCTGTTTTCCACAAACTTGGTTCTTCCAATACCAGTGATCGCAAAAAATGTCTTCACAGGCAGCCGCGACAGCTTGCTGTTAGCATCATTAAATTTATTGACGGTGAGGAGGAAGGAATGACAATGCTAGCGGAAATGGTGACGGAACGTACAAGCAAAATGTTAAAGTTGAGTGTGTTGATAGCATCTGACCGTGGTGGTATAGTGTGCGAAGTCCGGCTCTGCCCCGAGCGGGCAGGTAGTTGTTTACTCACCCGCTCCGGCTCAGCGTCGCAGGTGTTTGGGAGTTTATATCTTCAGTAGCGTTCGTGCCTTTGTGTATGTGACATATGGCATCCAAGAGCGTTCCAAACAGAGGTACTGCGGGTTTTTCCATTTGATAAATCACCGCGTAACGCGCAGTCAGGATCATTAGAAATCTATGACTGATTAGTTGATACTTTTCATGTTACCTCGGCCCAAGTGCATACCGCCTAACTTGACGGCTCAAACGGTTCAAACGGCTCTGAGCACTATGGGACTTAACACCTGAGGTCATCAGTCCCCTAGAACCTAGAACTATTTAAACCTAACTAACCTAAGGACATCACACACGTCCATGCCCGAGGCAGGATTCGAACCTGCGACCGTAGCAGTCGCACGGTTCCGGACTGAATCGCCTAGAACCGCTCGGCCACCGCGGCCGGCGCCTGACTTTACATTGCGATTTACGTGTTCTTCGTGAAATTCGTGGATCACTTTCGAGTAGAGAAGTTCCTGTTACAGCATGGCAGTCAGGTTCTGTTCCGACCTAGAGATGGTTCGATCAGTAAGTGCTCCTTGCGAATGCGGACATTGAATATACCAACGTCCGAATATTCAGTCTTCCAAATGGAGTAGAGGATATTTATCGTAAGGAAATTTTGTCGCAAAGTGGTGCCGTGAGACGTATTTGCCGTGAATGCTGGTCAAGTCAACGCAGACTCCAATCTTACAGCGGCATAAATTGGGTGGAAATGCAAATCAAAAAGAACATTCCATGTCATTGAAGGTTTGTAGATATTGTTTCCATATTACGTACAGCAGACAGGTGTTTTCTATGCAACGAAAGATACCGTCTTCGAACCAATTGTCCCTGTAGAGTTTTACTTTTATAATCTTTCTTGGAACAGCGCCGCAATTTAACAGTTGCTGACCTTGTCCCCCTGGTAAAGAACTCCTTCGGTTCTGGTTGTTATGCGACAGTTTCCACTATCACTGTGGGCGATTTTCCGAAAGAAAATCCTTACCCCGCTCCTGCTACTGCTTGGACAGCAGCGCACGCGGTTCATAATTATCGGCGCCGCACTCAGGATGGTGAGGATGTAGATTTGCGTTCTCTTGTCCCATCTTCCACTGAGCCGTGTCTGTCTGTCACTCCTGCAAGTAGTGTGGTACCACATAGCCCTGACGAAGAGGAAATCAGGGAGGCTTCTTCTCTCGGTGTCCATCCAGTTCGGATGTTGGCTATCATGATGACTATTCTTCTCTTGTTGGTAGCAACACGGAATAGTTCTGTTGAAGACATATTGAACCAGCATCTAAGGTCGTCAGACCAAGATATTTGTCTTCTTCCAGGACCTCTTTTGCTGTTGATTTTCCCTTGAAGTACTCTTTGTAGCAAATCATATCTATTTGTATTACGCATGAAATGTCCTAGATATTGCAACTTTCGAGATTCCTCTATCTTGATTCTTCTCAAAACTTCTACATTTGTCTCTCTCTGGGTCCAAAGTATTCTCAGGATCCACCTATAAAGCCACAATTCAGAGGCCTCCAGCTTCTTCTTCGAGTTTTTATTTAAGGTCCATGTCCTTACCCCCATATAGGAGGACAGAATATACATAGCAGTATAGAAGTCTGACTTTTTTTCTTAGAATTAGATTATGGCTTTTGAAGACAGCACTCATTTTCTGAAACACACTTCTTGCTTTCCCTATGCGAATCTTGATTTCTTTCGAGTTATCCCAATTTTTATTTATTATATTTCCAAGGTGTGTATATTGTTTTACCCTTTCTGTAGTACTTTGGTTTATGACTAAGTTAAATCCTGTAATATTCTCCTTACTTACGACCATGAGTTTTGTCTTTGTGGTGTTTATTTCAAGCCCATACTGACTGCTGACTCTTACAATTCTATCCATTAATAATTGTAACGCTTCAATAGTGTCATAAAATACAATAGTATCATCAGCATATCGAATGTTGTTTAATCTTATTCCATTTATCAAAATTCCTTCTTCTACTTCTTCCAGGGTTTCTCTAAATATGAATTCTGAGCATATATTGAATAGTGTGGGTGACAAGTTGCAGCCCTGTCTTACTCTCCTGATAATTTTGGCTACTTCAGTGTGTTCTCCATCAATACGCAACACCACTGTTTGATTCTAGTAAAGATTCTTGATGGTTCGCAGATCTCTTTCCTCCATTCCAACATTTTTCAAAATCTCTATCAATTTATCGAGTTTTTCTCTATCAAAAGCCTTGTGGTAAACTAATAGGCAAGTAAATACATTTTTATTTACATCTCCGAAACAATATTTGTTTACTGGACGAGGCTCCTGTCATACCCACGGCATTAACGAACCCAAACTAATTAAGGGCTATCTGTTCCTCACATAGTTTATATATTCTTCTGTGTATCACCCTCAAAAACAATTTCAAGATATGGCTTGCTAAGCTTATCGTGCGATAATATCAGCATTGTTTTGCATTTGGCTTTTTGGGCAGAGTGATGAACTCTGATTTCAGCTACTCCAATGGAAAGTTTCCAGATACATAAATTTTATTGAAAATTTGGGTTCACCATTTTACATGATTTTTATCCATCAATTTTAAGAACTCTGTCTCTACTTTATCTGGTCCCGCAGCCTTCCCATTCTTCATCTAATTGATGGCTGTTTGAACCTCTACTTCTAGTACATCTGTACCACTTGTTTCATTTGTACTTGAATTAAAAGAAAATCTAGTGTCATGAAATAAATTTTCTATATTTCTTCCATGTCTTTTTCTTGTCTTCTAATTCCATCATCAAGTTCCCTGCTTAATTTACTAGTTTTTCACTGATGCTCTTCCTATATTTCCCTGTTATTTCTTTGACTTTCTTGTGTACATTGGACCAATCAAATTTCTTTGATAAAACTCTGTTTCCTCGCATTGCTCCACTTTTTCATTTTCTTTTGCCTCCCTTATGTTTCTTCTAATGTTCATATTTATCTTCCTGTATTCCTTTGGGTTTCCCTTATTTGATCTCCTATCCTCCATTAGATTCAGTATCTCATCCATCATCCAAGACATCCTCTTCTTTCTCTCTGGTTTCATGTACTTTTATTTGCTGTACAACATTCTGTAGTTTTTTCAATTCTAAATTGATATTGTTAGTGTGATGGCTTCTGTCTTAATCGTCAATTGAGTTTTGTTTGTATATTCTGTTTCACTATTTGGCCTTCATTTTCCTCAAATTGTAGATCTGCTATTTCTTTCTCTTCATTCTAAATTTAAAAACTCTTACAAGTGATGTGTGATCAGAGTTTGCGTCTGCTCCTGGGTATGTTTTTATAGATCTGCAACTGTTCCAGAAACGTTTATTTACTAGTATCAAATGAATCTGGTTTCTCACACATTTGTCAGGTCTGTCCACTGGAGACTTCCATGTATACAATCTTCTAGGTGGGAATTTAAACCAGGTATTCATAATCAGCTGATCATTTCACACCTCAAAATTTTCAAAATCATCCCTCCCTAGAATTCCTCTCTACTAGACCAAATGGTCCTATCTTGTCTGATGTTCTGTCTTCCCTTATTTTGGAATTAAAACCCCCCATCACAATATTGTCAACTCACGTTTGTTAAGTTTTCTCAAAATTACATTTATGTTATCATAAAAATCTTCTATATCTTCTTTTGCCTTGTCCATTGTAGGGGTATATACTTGTATTATATTTATGTCACTAGGGCTACTTCCCAGCTGCAGTAACATTATACGGGCTCTTACAGGTATGAAACTTCGAGACATCTTTCTTGTTTAGCTGATAGTCTTACACCGACTCCATGCGCATGCTTTCCGTCTGCTCTCCCTGAGTATAGCACCCTATGTCCATTTATGTCAATATCTCATATGTTTGGCCATCGCATTTCGCTAACTCCAGGTATCTCTATTCCCATCCTATCGATTTCTTGAACTGTATTGCGTATTTTCCCTCATTGACTCATTGACTTTACATTCCAGATTGCCGCTTTTATTTTTTCCTGCCATTTGATTTTCTTCATGTCTGTACTCAAAACTGCTCCTCCTAGAGATCCGATTGAGAAACTTACTCCGGATGCTAATTTCGCCACAAGCATAGCCATGATGATTACCAGAACATGCCATAAGGCCTTTAATGTAGTATTTGTCCAGTGCGTTCTACATCCTTTTACGGTTGACCACCTTCATGTTTCCTCCATGTTTAGAGCCAGTTTCCGAATTCCAGGGCAAAAGACTGGCCTAACCTCAATCCGCCGTCGGAAAGAGAGAGACTCCTTATCCCGGGAGTCACTCGATCGCCAGAGGCTCGTCAGTCTAAAGCAGGATGCACCACTTGCAGGTGAGGATGGTCTTTGGGTAGAGTCTACCCCTTATACCCAAGGGAAGCAGTCCCTGGTATTCTTGCTGCTGCGAGGGTGGTTTCTATGGAACCGCCATCGAGTGAGTGTGGGTCAGAGTCGTTTCCTTCGCAGCCTCCACCACAAGTGCATTTGGTAATACAGCGATGTCCTCCTGTTCCTTCGTCTGCTCTCGACGATGGGGATGGTGGTGGGCCGCCTCTCATTGCGGAATTTGCTACCCCAGAGTTGTCTCCCGCTCTCTCTGAGGTCCATTCTGATTGCTCTCCCTTATAAAGCCGGCATGCGTTGCAGAGTGATCCTTCCGTGGTGCAGGCCTCTGACCCTGGGACGTCACAGATTGCTATGGATTTGCTACGAGATTCGCCGACGCCGCCGACTGCTATTATGCAGTGGCTATTATGCCTCACAGCCGGAGGAGACAACGCGTACAGCTGGACCGTGCAGTGGACCGCAAAACGACCAAGTGTATAGATTCAGTTGGGGCACGTACCAGCACCCCGCTCTCAGATTCGTGATTGGTTCAAATGGCTCTGAGCACTATAGGACTTAACATCTGAGGTCATCAGCCCCCTAGAACTTAAAACTACTTAAACCTAAATAACCTAAGGACGTCACACACATACATGCCCAAGGCAGGATTCGAACCTGCGACCGTAGCTGTCGCGCGGTTCCGGACTGAAGCGCCTAGAACCGTTCGGCCACCACGGCCGGCTTCGTGATTGGATTCCGCGATGGACTGTGACGGGCGGCTAGTGGAATAGTCATGCTGCTCTGTAGCTATTTTTTTTCTCTTTTGATTGATGGCTAAATATTAACCGAGTGGAACCAGAGCTGCGTCTAGCTCCACTGCATCAGTTTATATATGACTCCTGTACTCCTGCGAGAAGTTCTGTTTTTCAGTTTCCTCCTCCCTGTGGCAGCCGAATTTTTAGCGGGAACTGGCTTACACTTTGGGAAGGCATTCCCATTGCAGAGAAAGAGGTGCAGAGGGATATGCTGTAGACTTTTCGAACTCACCTTGGTTGACTTATATGCTCCGTTTGGTTCTGGTCGAACAGTACACCGTTTTATAAAGAGGATATTATTTATCCTTTACGTAGAAGTCCTCGGGATCTATGGTTGGGTGGTGATTTTAATTGTGTTCTGCGTCCTGTTGAACAGTTTCCCCGTTTTAGATGTTGTCGAGATCTAAACGAGTTGATACGCTCCATGCACTTGAAAGATGTTTGGGAGTGTTAACATCCGACGCTAGTTAAATTTGAGTATTTTACTGCAGATTCTAGTAGCAGGATTGACCGATTTATCTTATCGGATTGGATGCTCAATCGCATTCTTGCAGTCGACGTTAACCCTGCTAGCTTTTCTGCTCACTGTGCTTTGACCACTACTCTACAACTTAATCAGAAAACCTGTGAAACTATTCCAGTCCTCATTGATGTTAAATGTCGCTCACTTGAAAGATACTTCTCTCGATGATGTGAAACACTTTGTGTGGGAGAACAGTCTACGATCCTCTGGGATGTATTCTACCACTATTGTATGGTGGATTGCCCTGGCTAAACCGAAGCTCCGTTAATCTCTGATCATGAGAATTCGGAGAATTCATGAATTTTGTTATCCTCTCTTGCGTGACTTGTATGATGATGTGGATCGCGCCCCCTGCGTATTGCAGATATACGTTGTATTAAAGCAAAGTTGTTGTAGTTGAAGCAGCTGTGGTATCGACAGCAACGATGCCACAGAATAGTTTCTCAAGTTGGCATTATAGAGACACAGCCGACAGCGCCCTCTAGCCGGTGCTGTCGAGGTCTACGAGCTCCGCTACTGCTTCAGCCCATTTGATCAGGTGCAACGAGTCAGGAGACTTCGCATCAGCATCGCACCTACGTTCAAAGTTATGTAATCGTTTATCGCCTTGTTTTTGCACCAGTAAACCGTTTTCTCGCAGTACCGACTTGTATTACCTTTTCCTGTTCCTCACCCACGCGCCGCCTCCCAGACGGGATACAAAAGAGCGACAGCTGGAAGGATTACGGGTGCGATCGACATCCCGATCACTAATGGCGGACAAACTAACTGCTTCAACACCAATCTGGCATCGCTCTTGCATTAAGTTTCTTACAGCAGCTGACAACCGTCAGCTGGTATCGCAACTTGATGTAGTTCATGTCTCACATTGAGGTAACAAAAGTCATGCGATACTTCCTATTATCGTCTCGGACCTCCTTTTGCATGGCAAAGTTCAGCAACTCGTCATGACATGGACTCACAAGTCGCTGGAAGTCTCCTCTGCGGAAATATTGAGCCATGCTGCCTCTTTAGCTGTCCATAATTGCGGAAGTGTTGCCGGTGCAGGATTTTGTGCACGAACTGACCTCTCGATTACGTCCCATAAATGTTGAATGGGGTTCTTCTCGGACGATATGGGTGGCCAAATCATTCTCTCGAACTGTCCAGAATGTTCTTCAAACCGATCGAGAACAACTGTGGCTCAGTGACCTGGTGCATTGTCATCCATAAAAATTCCATCATTTTTTGGGAACATGAAGTCCATGAATGGCTGCAATTAGTCTCCATGTAGCTGAACATAATCATTTTCAGTCAGTGATCCTTTACAATCCATGTAAACACAGCCCACACCCTCATGAAGCGACCACCAGCTTGCACAGTGCCTTGTTGACAACTTTGGTCGATGGCTTCGTGGGGTCTGCCCCACACTCGAACCCTACCATCAACTCTTACCAACTGATATCGAGACTCATATGGTCAGGGTATAGAGTCCAACTGATATGGCCACGAGCCCAGGAGAGGCGATGTCATGCTGTTAGCAAAGGCACTCGCATTGGTTGTTTACTGTCATAGGCCACTGATGCGAAATTTCACAGGTCTGGCCTAACGGATACGTTCGTCGTAGGTCACACATTGATTTCTGCGGTTATTTCTCGCAATGTTGCTTGACTGTTAAAGTGCGCGTCATTTATGTTGCCGGCCGAGTTTAGGTTCGTTCTGCGCATCTGACGTCACAAAACACAGTCAGCCAATGAACAGAGAACGACGTTGCCACATCTCGACTGCAGTGCAGAGCACGGACGAGTGCCTTCAGTGTTAGAAACGTTCAGTCATAAATAAAGTAATAGATCAAAAGCAATGTCTTGATAGCAGACTTTGTTTCTTGAAAGTTTGGAAAAACCATTCTTTATACCAATTGCTTCATTTTCTATCAATTAATTAAACCAAACAAGCAATAAGACTCTTAATTCAGGCGATAGCAAGGAAAGGTGTTTGTATCAATTTCACGAACCGCTTTTTCGCAATAAAGAACAGCGGTAATTGTTAATTCCTATTGTACTTCGACGAGGTGCGAGTAATTCATAGGCATACCAAAAATGTCTGTCAGAATTTTGCGTGACCTGTTAGAGTCCTTATGGAGGGATATTACAGGATGAGCTACGCTGGTGTAACGGTTAAGGCGTTGGGTACGTAAGTGAAAGATAAAGAGTTCAAAGCTTGTGCAATGCTAAAAATTTTCTTTATTTAAAAAGAATATCGAAGTGTCTTACTACACGAATTTTATTCGTTTGAATGCAATTTTTTGAAATTTCTAGTGCTTTGTCTCTTCATTAACCCTTTCGTTGTTGCAGTCACGTGCTCCCCGCATTCCGCGCTGTGCGCGATTTTGTCATCACTGCACTGCTCGCCTGTGCAGACACATGGTGTTCCCACTGCTTTGACACACTTATCATTCGATTTCACAAAAACTATTTGGCCTAAAAATTAGATTTTTACATATCTTCTTGACTGATACCTTCCCCCCATAAATGACTTAATTTTGTTTCGATGTTCAACCTAGTTATTGTGCAGCATTAAATGTAGTAAACCATTGCACGAAATTTTGAAGAGTTTGCAGAGGTAAAAGTCCATAGCATATACTTTCCGTATGGTCGATTTTAGTTGCCACAATGTTGAGAATGAAATGTGGACAAGGTACCTAAATTTCATATAAAATTTAGTGTATAACAATATCTCATTTAATTTAAGTACCACATAGGTGTCCTATGTAACATTGAGAAATATTCCGTCTTTCGCGACTGCAATAAAAGTTTTATTTACACCGGGCGCGTTTGGCTTTATTTTAAAGCACTTCAGTCAGTCAAAAGAAGTGGGGGGAAGGTATCAGTCAAGAAGATGTGTAAAAATCTAATTTTTGGGCCAAATAGTTTTTGTGGAATCGAATGATAAGTGTGTCAAAGCAGTCGGAAACACCATGTGTCAGCACAGGCGAGAAGTGCAGTGACAAAATCGCGCACAGCGCGGAATGCGGGGAGCACGTCTCTGTAGCGGCGAAAGGGTTAATGCGGCCGTGGTGGCTTTACTTCATAAACTGCGCGCTCCCCCTTAAACGTAAGCATGCGAACTATACTATACTATGGCGCTGCTTCTCTTGGCGCGTGCGTAGTGTGCAACTGGCAACGCAGCAATCTCCCGCGTCTGGGCGGGCATGCGCGAGCCGCCAAGATAAAGGAATTCAACTATAGCACTGACAACTCCACGCAAGCGCCGCTGCTCTCGATCGATAGGTGGAGGCCATCGGCCACTGTGTTGCAGACTCTTGACAATGTGGATCTTGGAATACTGAATCCCCTAACGATATCCGAAATCGAAAGCCCCATGAGCCTAACACCAGCTACCATTCCGCATTCAAAGTCTGTTAATTCCCATCGTGCGGCCGTAATCACGTAGGAAACCATTTCTCATTTATCACCAGAGTACAAATGAGAGCTCCGCCAATGAGCTGCCCTTTTATACTTTGTGTACGAGATGCTACCGCCATCTTTATATGTGACTATCGCTATCCCGTAACTTTTGTCTCCTCAGTGCACATCAGTACTACGTGCAGCTTTACGACGTGGATACACCTAGAGACTTTTCCTTCGACCCGGCTATTGGGACTCTAAGTAGCCAATCGCCGAATTCTTGGCCACCTTGCAACCAGATGAAGTATACGATCTTATTGTTACTTCTACTTCTCACAAATCGACATGCATGGATGGGCTTCCCAAGCAATTTTACGAGAGTTTTTGTCCCCTCTTCGGCATCACATTTACATCCATGTTGAAGGTGGTGAAAAGGGGGGCGGGGGATGGGGGTAGTTGGGACCGCTCCATTCACGGTGGAGAAAAGTGAGTTGAAACCTAAACATCTTAGTCGCACTACTGTTGGTAATTTTCGTCCTCTCACGTTACTGAATTCTAATTACAAGACAGCGATGAGGGCGGTAATTCGCAGGGGACCGCAGCTCTTGGTCGTGCGGTATCGTTCTCACTTCCCGCGCCCGGGTTCCCATGTTCGATTCCCGGCGGGTTCAGGGATTTTCTCTGCCTCCTGATGACTGGGTTTTGTGTGATGTTCTTAGGTTAGTTAGGTTTAAGTATTTCTGAGTTCTAGGGGACTGATGACCATAGATGTTAAGTCCCATAGTGCTCAGAGCCAATTCGCAGGATGTCTGCCATGCCGGGATCTGTCGTCGGCGAGTATCAGAGCTGTCTTCACGCTCGCTCTATTTTTGCCCTTGCGGCCGAATACCGTGATGTGCTTTCGGTTGCTGCTGTTACTTCTGTCCATTGTTCATTTGCCTTTTTTGATTTTGAAAGGCTTTCCATCGTGTGAATTATGTATTCCTGCTTCTGATTTTGGGGATGGATGGGCTTACTGTTGAGGCTCTTAGGGTGTTATCGAACTTGTTCACTGACATTGCAGCTTCGGTAGTTGTCAATGGGCAGCTGATGTCCTCTATTACCATCCATCGGGAGTGCCACAGGGGAGCCCGCACTCGATGTCTTTGATTATCTTATTAGCTGTCGAGCCGCTGCTTCTGAAGGTTCTGTCCCAGCTACAGGTTTGGATGCTTTCTGGGAGGACCTTCGCAGTTGCGTGTATGCCGATGATGTGATGTGTTTACTCCGTTGACGTGTATAGATACCTCTGATGAAGATTATTGCCATGCCTCGGGAACGCGAATCAAATGGTTCAAATGGCTCTGAGAACTATGGGATTTAACTTCTGAGGTCATCAGTCCCCTAGAAATTAGAACTACTTAAACCTAACTAACCTAACGACATCACACACATCCATGCCCGAGGCAGGATTCGAACCTTCGACTGTAGCGGACGCGCGGTTCCAGACTGTAGCGCCTAGAACCGCTCGGCCACTCCGACCGGCCGCGGATCAACGAGGGCGAAGTAAACTTCTTACTTTACAGGATTTCGATGGAGCAGTAATCACGTGGACCACAGCTGTGGTTCGATGCACAGCACTGGGAGGTTTTATTGATTGTTGTCCGCTCGAAACGTCGACTCTCAATTGGAAATCGGCTACTGATAAAATCCAGGAGGCAGCAATGCAACATGAACGACGTTCTCTTACCCTTCTTCAGAAGGTACGAATTTTGGATACTTACGTGTTGCGTAAGGCATTTTACATAGCAATGCTTTTCCCGCTTCCCTCTCTGACTGCCGGCCGCGGTGAACGAGCGGTTCTAGGCGCTTCAGTCCGGAACCGCGCGAGTGCTAGGGTTGCAGATTCGAATCCTGCCTCGGGCATGGATGTGTGTGATGTCCTCAGGTTAGTAAGGTTTGAGTAGTTCTAAGTTCTAGAGGACTGATGACCTCAGAAGTTAAGTCCCATAGTGCTCACAGCCACTTGAACCCTCCCTGACTGATAAGAAACCTAAGTAGGTGTCTGGTCGCTTTTTATGGAAGCGTCCGGTCTTCACATTACGATACGAGACTGTGACGAAGCCACATTACCTCGGCGGATTGGGCCTTTCTGACATTAAGAGTAAGGCGTCCATCTTATATGTTCGGCACATAGTATTGACGATCATTCAGGAATTATATATCTTTAGGTCTCGGTTATTCATCTTAATGCGTCCAGCGACTCTTTTTCCCCGTGTCTATGTTGGTTGTGTGAATTTTAAACTGAGACACATTCGTGAATTTTACCTACCTGTGAGCTATCTGGTGGCTGACACTTTGCAGCGGCCGTTGCTCACGACCAATTTCTTGTTGGCCACTGTGAAGGAATTCCCTGCCGCAATGCCGTTGAACTATTATCACCGTGAGTATCCTAGAAAATTGAGTCGAGCAACATCAGCCTTCCTGTTCTTTCGATGGCAGTGGTCTTTTCCTGATACAGGATGGTCAACAACTTTATTTCCACCAACGAGGGTCTATATCCTATCAGGATTAGTGACACAGATAAATGCAGTACGTGCGCGTTCCTAGAAACTTTGCAGTACCGGTTTACTTGTCGTGGTTACCTAGCAAACTGGTCCTGGCTCAGGAAGCAGTTGGCTTTCCTCACTCTGTCTGTTGAATCTACATATTCCACTGATATAATTCTGCGGCTGTTTACTTCTTTTTTCCTGAGGACAAAGACTAATACGATCCTATGGTTGAATGGCCACTATGTACATTACGTCGTTATTGGTGAGAGAGATGATTATCATTTGGCTTTTTAGTTAATAGTTAACCAACCATTACCACACTGAGCAGCATCACCTTTGGTAAAACTAAAATTCAATACACATCCACTAAACTCGGAGGGACCCTGCAGTATAACTTGGACACCAACTGCATTAGCTGTTGTAATCTCCAAATCGTCGATAGCCTTGTAAACGGTCATGCGTGAAAATATTCTGCATCTCCTGTAGCGGGGCATTTTCTGTGTGAACGGTCCAATGCTGTTCACGTGCGAATGCCCGAAGACTGACGCCTTCTTTACAAAACCATGACTTACATAGACAAAACTGTTGCCTCCTTAAGCCCTTAGTTCTTGTTGTACAAAACCCGACGAGAGAAATTTTATTTAATTTCTATAATATTGGGTAACACCACCAACAATTTTAACATTCTTATATCCAAGATCATCCTTGATCCATATACATACTTCTCCTTGCCCATTAATCTTACGATGATTCCTGATCCTTAATAGTAATGGCATTGTGGATGTATAATAGGATTTACCTATATCTCTACTATATACCTCCCCAGTCTGTAAGGTCCGATATGCTGTCACATCCTTACAATTAAAGGTCTCAAGTCCTAGAGCTGTTTTGTGTGTGTGTAGTTAATTTTACTTTTACCAAAGTTGATGCTGCTCAGTGTGGTAATGGTTGGTTAACTATTGCAGTAGTGCACTATAATGGTGAGAAAGTAAAAACAGTTCCAGGACTTGAGACCTTTAACAGTAGGGACGTGATAGCATATTGGACCTTTCAGATTGGGGAGGTATGTAATAGAGATATGGGTAAATCCTTATACAATCACAATGCCATTAGTATTAAGGGCTAGGAATCATCGCAACATTAATGAGCAAGAAGGAGTATCTATATGGATCACGGGTGATCTTGTATGTATTTCGCGCTCCGAAGTGACGTCACACATTGACCGCTAGCGTCAGTCACGAAGCAAAACGTGTGCATCGAGAACCAGAGACTCAAGGAGGCAACAGTTTTGACTTTATAAGTCATGATTTTGTAAAGAAGGCGTCAGTCTTCGGGCATATGCAACAGCATTGGAACACTCACACAGAAAATGCCCCGCTACAGGAGATATAAAAGACGTTCGCGCATGACCGTTTACAAGGCTTACTGTTCCCGCTTCCAACTGCCCTGATTCCGAGAACTCTTTGCCAACTTTTCAGGGACATGGCGTTGGAATGTTCCGGCAACAGCTTCTGCACTCACTGTGCCTCTGTTTCCATGTCTCTGTTTTTGCTTTGCATTTCTTTCTTTTGCTTTGTTGCTATTGTTTTCACGAAAAAAACATAAAAATAAAAATGCCATGTGAGTAGCAGATCAGTGACGAGTGAGTGTGGGTGTGGGGGTGGGCGAGGCATCATAGCCGAGCCTCGGGGTTCGATCCTTGCCCATCTAGAATCCGCCTGCCTGAAGCTGCAGTGACAACTGTTGACTGCTTTTAGTAAATTGCGTTACCTTTCCTTCATTAATATTCAGATACTACTGTTGTGCTTGTCCTAATTAATTCCATTTTCTTAATAAAAAACAAGTAAAGCACCAAAACTCTGGCCCCAGAGGTCACGGATTCAATACCGGACAGAGGTGAGAAATTTTCCATGTTTCAAACCCTCCAGGATGGGCACAGGTCCATACAGACTGCAATAAAATGTTTACCGCGGATCGGTCCCAGAAGTAAAAGGCGGCAGGCTTTCACCACAGACTCTATTTTTATTTTTAAGTTGATGGACTGCATATTGCAGAAGGAAGGGCTTGATGGTAAGCGCAGTGCGATTTAAGTCTGCTCCACAAGGAAGAAGAAGAAGCATAGTGCACACAACAAATATCTCACTAACTGTATGGATAAATGCATTATTAAGCAGCAGTTTCTGCGATATTGTGAGCAGTTCAAAGAAACATGAACTTCGCGAAAACTTCACAAGAAAGTTCTGATACAAAACGTTCTGTGTATATGAGTTAGTGTTAAAAGGCAACTACACGACATAGTTTGAAAAAGGTGTGCTGCATTCGATTTTTATAAGTAAATGAAGCATCATAAAGTGGTAGCCAGTGGTTTATTCGAACGCATTACACTGTGAATAAATTTTGTCACAATGAGAGTGTGCAAAAAGTATTTTCAAATGAAAGTGTCGATCAGTTTTTGTAGTTGAGATACGCAGGGTACTGGCGTATAGACGTGTTCCGTGTGACAGAGTTCGATTTGTAAGAATATTGGAGAGTGTGCTGTTACTGCCCCCTCTCCCTCTTTCAAGATGTCACACCAGATTTTACATTCCAATCTCTGTTTTTTAACATTTTAGATGTGCATCACGGTTTCACTGTCGTTTACACTGACGGCTCCAAATAGGAGCATTTCCTTGGCTGTTCTGTGGTGTTCCCTGATCATGTTACCCGGATTCGCCTCCCTGCTGAATATACCGTTTTCGCAGCGGAGCTCCACGCGATCCTGAAGGCACTGGAGCAGATGCATCGTGTTCGGGGTGATCGATTTCTTCTCTGCTCCGATTCTCTTAGTGCCTTACAATCACTGCAGAACCTATACCCGACTGAGGAGATAATCCAGCTGATATACGAGGGTTGTTTTTTAAGTAAGGGCCGTTTTTATTTTTTAAAAAAAGATAGAAATACTTTTGTAAAAAAGCTTTTATTTTCTGATTCTACACACTTTTACCTATTTTTCTACATAGTTGCCTTGTTTATTTAAGCACTTGTCATACCGTACAACTAAGTTTTTAATTCCCTCTTCAAAGAATTCGGCCGCCTGCTCCTACAGCCAAGAGTTCACGGCCGCTTTCACTTCATTGTCGTCATTGAAGCGCTGCCCGCCATGATGGTGTTTCAGGTACCGGAAAAGGTGAAAATCGCTAGGAGCAAGGTCGGGGCTGTAGGGTGCATGGTCCAAAACTTCCCAGCCAAAAAAATCAATCAAATCCCGAGTCTTTTGAGAGGTGTGAAGCCTAGCGTTATCGTGCAGGAGCAAAACTCCTTTTGTCAGCATGCCGCACCTTTTGTTTTGAATTGCTCTGCGGAGCTTCTTTAGAGCTGCACAGTAGGCATCTGAGTTGATTGTCGTTCCTCGTGGCATAAAGTCCACTAGCAAAACACTGCGCCGGTCCCAGAACACAGTTGCCATAATCTTGCGCTTTGACAGCGTCTGTTTGGCTTTGACCTTGACGGGTGAGTTTGTGTGTCGCCATTCCATCGATTGTCACTTGCTTTCGGGAGTGATATGGGATACCCATGTTTCATCTCCAGTGACAATTTGACTCAACATGTCATCCCCTTCTTCCTCGTAACGAATCAAAAAGTCCAATGAAGTGGCAAATCTCTTCCCTTTGTGGTCCTCCGTGAGGAGTCTGGGTACCCACCGAGAACACAGTTTCTTAAAGTTTAGGTTTTCAGACACAATTTTGTACAAAACCGATCTTGAAACTTGTGGAAATTCCAAAGAAAGAGTAGAAATTGTGAATCTTCTGTCCTCACGAATCTTTGTTTCGACTGCAGCCACCAAATCATCAGTGATCACAGAAGGGCGGCCTGAGCGTTCTTCGTCATGGACGTTTTGACGGCCATTTTTAAACTCTCTAACCCATTGACGCACTTTACCTTCACTCATTGCATTCAAGCCATAAACTTCTGTTAACTGACGATGAATTTCTGCAGCTGATAGGCTTCTCGCGGTCAAAAAACGTATCACTGACTGTATCTCACACGCGGCGGGCGATTCAATAATCGTAAACATTATAAAGTAGCACAGCGATGCGTACACGTCAGCTACAGAGCTGCAACTTGCATCAGTGTGAACGGGAAGGATGCCGGCAAGTGGCACGGTGGCTTGTTGTGGCGTCCGCGCGAACTACGGGACTATGCGCGCGAACGGCCCTTGCTTAAAAAACAACCCTCGTATGACCAACTGTACTTGCTCCAACGGCGGGGTAAAGAGGTATCCTTCTGCTGGGCGCGTGGTCATGTCGGCATATGGGGCAATGAACAGGCCGATCGAGTTGCCAAGGAGGCCTGCAGAGAGCAGGATGTGGTCCAGTGTCCTATCCCCTTGCAGTCAGTCATCGCTGCACTCCACAGGAAGTGCATGGAGTTGTGGGAGGACGAATGGCTGGCGGTGACGGCCAATAAACTGCGGTCGGTAAAGTCAACCACTCGGCCGTGGCGTTCCTCTTGCCGGTTTCACAAGCGGGAAGAGGTGGCCCTCACACGTCTTCGGATCGGGCACTGTCCTCTCACACATAGCTTTTTATTACGGCGGGAGAATCCTCCGTTTTGTGATGCCTGTGGTGTGCACATCTCTGTCCGGCACATTTTAACAGACTGCATTTTATACCGTGATGCAAGGGCAGAAGCACAAGTTGATGGGGATCTGCCTGGTGTTTTAGCTAACGCTGAGACGTGTGTGTCTAGGGTTTTTAAGTTTTGTGCTGTGTCTGGACTCTGGCCTAAACTTTTAGGCTGGAGGTTTTAGTGTATTGCAGAGTGGCTGACTCCTCCCTTTTTTCCTTGCGGTCAGCCAGCCACTTCCATCTGCTACAGTGTTTTAGCTCCCTCTACCATTTTCTTCCTGTGTTGTCCATGTTTTACTGCTGACGCCCTGCTTCATCCCACGCTTCGGTGTGGGTGATCACATATTTTTCAATGATTATTCCCCGTGTTTTATGTTCCGTTTTATATAAATGTTCTGAGTTTTTTTCTTGACATCCGTCTCACTAGGTTACTGAACGGGCGCTGAAGACCTTGCTGTCGTGCGCCCAAAAACCCCTCTTCTACTACTACTACTTCTACTCTCCCTCTTTCCTAGGGGTAAAGATGACGGTGCAGCTATCTCGGCAAAGTCCTCAGTTTGCTTTGCCCGTTAATACACGGCTAGCCATTCAAATCGCACATCATGAAGATGGTATGCAACAGATTTCAAAGTGAGGTTAAGAGTACGAAATGCTTGAACATGCAAATGGTTACCATTGCAAAAGAAAAAAATAAATAAAAAAATGGGTGTGAAATCTTATGGGACTTAACTGCTAAGGTCATCAGTCCCTAATCTTACACACAACCTAAATTATCCTAAGGACAAACATAAACATACACACACACACACACACACACACACACACACACACACACACACGCCCGAGGGAAGACTCGAACCTCCGCACAGCCCATGACTGCAGCCCCCATGACCGCTCGGCTAATCCCGCGCGGCAAGTACTTCATTGAATCTCTTGTCGCACTCAAAAGTCATCTCTCGAAGTGCATTAATTGCTTACTCTTCAAAATGAAGGTGCATAGGCATCTCCTTCTGCAAAATTACTTCAGCACATTCAAGATTCAGAACTGATTTTCTGTCATGAAATCCCTACCTATTATCAGGTTTCTGGCCAGCTTCGGCACTCGAGGAAGTCCCATTCTAGTTTGTGCCCTTGACAAAAAAATTCGAGCTGCACCTGTTGGTTCATTTCTGTACTCTTCCAAACTATGGCTCCCTTGATCTTCGTCTTCTTCAACCCTACTAACGGCCAATGCTTGTTTTCAGCGTACCGCTGGAATGCTGTATCCAAGATGGTGGAACCCTGATTGTCGCTATCCAGAAGAGCTCTCAGTTGGATCGTCCCTATCATAACTATAATTACCGGCTGCAAATGTTGTATGTTTTGCCTTTGTTCTAATGGCATGTCTTCGATGTCCTCATATCATAACAAGTTCATTTGGTGGTTTCCAAGGTCGTTTACGGGTTCCACTACCGCCATTCCCATGTCTCGCCCTGTTATTGCAATGATACGTTTCCCGTATCATTGTTTTTACTTGGATTGAGACAATGTATCTCTATAACATCAGCCAAAGGTCTGGTTCCCTCTGGCTCATCCAAATTTAGCCTGAATCATTGTCAGTTATTACTATGGTAGTGGTTCCAACTTTCGCGATCGGGTTGTTATGGGCGAAACTGCCCTACTCCATGCAGTCGAAATCGATCATCTCCACAACTTTTGTAGGTACACTGCGGCTTGACATGATTATTTTCTGATTCCTCTGATGTTTCTCGTGCAGTTTCTTCTCCATGCACAAATTATAATTCTTGAAGTAGACTCTTAACTGATTCTATGTCTTCTCCACAATGTCCTCCATGAACATGCTGATAGTTTGCTGTTAGTTTTATGAATCAATGCCGTATAATTTCTGATGGACTACATGGAGTGTCAAGAAACGGTGTTTCCTTAAGCACTGCCTCAAACAATTTGACGGAGCTCCAGAAACAAGATCCTTCTAAAATTCTTCCTATTATGATTTTATTCTTCATTCTCTCGTACATCACCCTTGGCCGGTAGTCTGCCAAAAACGTCTCCTTCAATTCGCTTTATGAAGTGACTCTTCCTCGTTGTGGTTTACCCTTCAAAATAACAGCACAGAAATTGTAGCTTGTACCGTAATGGCCACAAGGGTGGTAAATACTGTCAGATCGTTCATTCCACGCTTTACGAAGTAATGGGTTACTGCTATCCCTGAATTCATGAAAAAAATGGAAATGAGCGTATGGCATCGTTGGCCGGGAGGCCCCTATTCGGGGAAGTTCTGCCGCCAAGTGAAAGTCTTATTTCATTCGACGCCACATTGGGCGACTTGTGCGCCAGTGATGAGGAGGAAATGATGATGAGGACAACACAACACCCAGTCCTCGAGCGGAGAAAATCTGGAACCCGGTCGGGAATCTAACCTGGGCCCGCTTGCATGAGAGCCGAGCACATTATCGCCAAGCTAAGCAGGCGGACAATGCATGAAATTTCGATGGCACGAGAAAACGTTTCTAGTGGGATTACTCCTCATCTCATATTCTTCTTCTACTCTCTGCTGGTGAACATCTTCTCTCCCCAAATCCTCATGAGTCAGGAAAACTTCCCCACCGATAAATATACCGTGAATCAACATTTCCAGTTTCTCGAGTGTGACTTCTGCCGAGCGGTACACAGTTATATGCGCCACTTTCCTTTTCTTGCCATCCCAACACCCGCGCAACCTTTGCCTTGAAGGCTCCGTAATCTCTAGCCAGGTGATCGCTCTTCTTCTGTTGCCTACAGTTCAATTCCTCCTAATCGTGCTTGCAAGCAAGAGGTACTTGTGCCTCCGCAGTTTCTGCTATTGGTACCGGACATATTCCAACCGATTTTCGCCCTTCTTGTTCTGTAATTTCGTGACTGCTGGTCTGGGGCTTCGCAAAATTGATTTTCTATTTTATCCAGTAAGTGACTAATCCTCTTTTCAGTTCCGTCAATGCGCTTCTCCACAGTTTCGATACGATTTGCTTGCTTGTCCTGACGATGTTCCACATCGCTAAGACGTTGCTGTGAGATCAGAATCATCTCTGGGATCCAATTTCTGCTAACCATACTTCCTGCCTAGCCAACGTCTGCTTAATCTCCGCACACTGCATTTTCACATCCATTATCTCTTTACTTATTTTATCCAGCATCTTCTTACTCTGTCTTATATCTTGGCTCTCTCACACAATAGTCATGAGCAAAATATCAAATACAGCTTGCCCTCCAACCGGATTTTCTAATGATGCTCTGGGACAGGCTCAACTCAGTATTACTAGGTGTGGCAATATCTGACCTATGATGTCTTCCTCACTGAAGGATCCACCATTCACATGTGAGTCTACATTTAGCGGCATCACCTTGTTTTCATCCGTGCAGTCCTCAGACCTCTCTTCCCTAATTTCTGCACTGTTTCACTTACCAAAAACATCCCCTCGCTCGTTCACATCTGCTCACTGTGCAGTGTCATTTCCTTCCTCTCCTGCTACATCATTCTCCTCTCTACTATGATCTGCTTCACATCTACATCTACATCTACGTGATTACTCTGCTATTCACAATAAAGTGCCTGGCAGAGGGTTCAATGAAGCACCTTCAAGCTGTCTCTTTACCGTTCCACTCTCGAACGGCGCGCGGGAAAAACGAGCACTTAAATTTTTCTGTGCGAGCCCTGATTTTTCTTTTTTTATTGTGATCATCATTTTTCCACATGTAGGTGGGTGCTAACAGAATGTTTTCGCAGTCGGAGGAGAAAACTGGTGATTGAAATTTCATGAGAATATCCCGTCACAACGAAAAACGCCTTTGTTTTAAATAATGCCACTCAAATTCACGTATCATGTCTGTGGCACTATCTCCCCTACTTCGCGATAATGCAAAACGAGCTGCCCTTCTTTGTACTTTTTCGATGTCATCCGTCAGTCTCATCTGATGCGGATCCCACACCGCACAGCAATACTCCAGAATAGGGCGGACAAGCGTGGTGCAGGCAGTCTCTCTAGTAGACCTGTTGCACCTTCTAAGTGTTCTGCCAATGAATCGCAGTCTTTGGCTGGCTCTAACCACAAAATTATCTATGTGATCGTTCCAATTTAGGGTGTTTGTAATTGTAATTCCTAAGTATTTAGTTGAATTTACACCCTTAAGATTTGTGTTACTTAAAGCGTAATCGAAATTTAGTTGATTTCTTCTAGTACTCATGTGAATAACTACACACTTTTCTTTATTCAGGGTCCATTTTCACTTTTTGCACCATTCAGATTTCTTATCTAAATCATTTTGAAGTTCGTTTTGGTCATTTGATGTCTTAACAAGACGGTAAATGACAGCATCATCTGCAAACAATCTAAGACGGCTACTGAGATTGTCTCCTATTTGTTAATATAGATCAGGAACAGTAGAGGGCCTTTAACACTTCCCTGGGGATATTGTTTCTGTTTTACGCGATGACTTTCCGTCTATTACTACGAACTGTGTCCTTTCTGACAGGAAATCACGAATCCAAAAAAATGGTTCAAATGGCTCTGAGCACTATGGTCATCAGCCCCCTAGAACTTAGAACTACTTAAACTTAACTAACCTAAGGACATCACACACATCCATGCCCGAGGCAGGATTCGAACCTGCGACCGTAGCAGTCACGCGGTTCCGGACCGAGCGCCTGAACCGCTAGACCACCGCGGCCGGCTCACGAATCCAGTCGCACAACTGAGGCGATATTACATAGGCACGCAGTTTGGTTAGAAGACGCTTGTGAGGAACGGCGACGAAAGCCTTCAGGAAATCTAAACATATGGAATCAATTTGACATCCCCTGTCGATAGCACTCACTACTTCATGAGTATAAAGAGCTAGTTGTGTTTCGCAAGGACGATATTTTCTGAATCCGTGCTGACTACGTGCCAATAAATCGTTTCCTTCGAGGTACTTCGTAATGTTCGAATATAGTATATGTCCCAAACCCCTACTGCAAATCGACGTTAGTGATATGGGCCTGTAATTCAACGGATTACTCCTACTTCCCTTTTTGGGTATTGGTGTGACTTGAGCAATTTTCCAGTCCTTAGGTACGGATCTTTCTGTGAGCGAGCGGTTGTAGATAATTGCTAAATATGGAGCTATTGTATCAGCATACTCTAAGAGACACCTGACCGGTATACAATCTGGACCAGAAGCCTTGCTTTTATTAAGTGATTTAAGCTGCTTTGCGACACCGAGGATATCTATTTCTATGTTTCTCATCTTGGTAGTTGTTCTTGATTGGAATTTAGGAATATTTACTTCGTCTTCTTTCGTGAAGGAGTTTCGGAAAATCATGTTTAATAACTCTGCTTTAGTGGTACTGTCATCAGCGACTTCATCGTTGTTATCGCGCAGTGAAGGTACTGATTGCGTCTTGCCACTGGTGTGCTTTATGTATGACCAGAATCTCTTTGAGTTTTCTACGCGATTACTTCTTCGATTCTCTCTCTACCCTTATTTGATTCCCTATTCGCAGTCGTTCATTAACTCAGACAAAATTTTCGCTAAAACTATCTCAGTTAACAAACTCTCCTGACGCTATTTTGACACTGTTCACACATATACCCACTCCAAAATTTGCAACGGTGGTAGAAACGCCGAACGACGACATCGAAATGGAACAGAATCCACAAAATATATTGCAGCAGCTGAAAGAAGTATGAGTTAGTCACATGTGCCAGAAACTTAAGATGCTAAATTTAATTTTAAATGCGATGAAGAACCAATACAAAAAATTTGTAACTATCCGTCAAAATATTACCACTAATTACGAATTCATGTCACAGGGGATCATTTATGTAAATCCTGTGTCAGAAATTTCAGTTCAAATCCTGGCACAGTAAAGACATTTATGCCAAGTGCCAACTGAGCTATGAACATGAGCATTCTGTCTGTCCTAAGGAGCTGCATCAGCTAGACTACTGAGAGGCAGATAGCTCCTCAAAGAACCGATATACTAAATTTAGAACTGGGCGCAATGGATTCAATTATGTCAAAGGTGTGGTCCTAGTAAATGAGCTCTGGTTGTTCGGCTTGGCAAAAAATATTTACCATATGCTGCAAGGTGATAGGGGTTCACTAACTGCTGAATTAAAATCTTGTATCACGTTAATTTATGAAACTTCCTGGCAGATTAAAATTGTGTGCCCGACCGAGACTCGAACTCGGGACCTCTGCCTTTCGCGGGCAAGTGCTCTATCAACTTTTTTTTTTTTTTTTATAAAACCTTTATTAAAAAAAAGCAATGTTACACATTGCAAATACATACTAGTTATACATACATGAAGTTATTTAAACAAAGCGGTTTGATCATTTCAATTGCGCTGACATTAAGGAAAGACAACAGAAGATTGTGTTACTGACTAAATCACCAGAAAGAATTAAATTAAACATAAATACTTGAGAATGGCGGAAAGGAGATATATAATAAAGTTGACTAGCCTTCCAACTACACTTTCTGGACATAAATTGAATCTAAGTATTTGAAGTGATCAGATCTATATAATCAGTCTTTCACTGCAAAAATGAACAGGGCAATGTGCCAGCCATTGAATATTACATTTATCGGATAGTATCTTATGGTTTTAACCAATCGATAAGGAGGTTTCTATAAAAACTGTCTATTTCCAAATTTCTAGTATAAGCCAATAATGCACCTTTCATGATTTGTGTTTGGCACTATTAGACACACAATCTCAATGTCACATAAGTTCTGTACATTAGATTATAAATTTCAAAAAACTACTCTCTGAAGTAGAGAAAGCACACATCATCAATATACTGTAAAATCTTAAATAGTATCCTTAAGGTAACTACAATACATCACTGTCAACACAGTCTTCTTTTTTATATTAACCAATGCCCATTCTTTCAAATACAATTTTTAGCATATTACCGAACTTTTTCTTGTGATTCGAATAGCTTCTAATCTTGTGGAACTCCCACAGCATGTGTACCTTGAGCTCTATGATGCTATCGGATCCTAATTTGTTAAGGACGTAGTTAACAAAATTTCCCAGCAACCAGTACACAGCGTTATTTTTTGCTTCTGGGAAATAGCGTGCTTCAGGCCTGTGTATCAATGACAGCGATATATACTCAGGGGATGTTCTTGTAATCAGAGCTATTTGCTCCCGGATCCACTTCCAACTATTCATGTGACCACTGCAAGTATATCGATGAATTACTGTGTCAACTAGATGACATTGTTGACATAAATTTGTTTCACAGAGTCCGATTGCGTGCAGTCTTTCATTGGTGCTAACTATGTTGTTAACTGTCTTGTACCATGACGTTTTTATATTAGACGTGAGCACATTAGAACTAATGTTTTTCCAAATCTCAGTCCACTCAATGTTTGGAAACTGTCGTTCTATTTTGTTTCTTCCTTCGCTTTTCTTTCGTTCCCGCATTATGGCTCTCGATGTTAAGTGTCGGGACTGCCTGAGTTCGACACTGACATAACTAAACTCAACATAGAAAATCCTCACGTGCTGTAAGCGACTGTTGATATTCTGCACGTCAATCGGGGGAAGCAGGCTTGGAGGTTTAATGATGTCGAAAAGTTGGCTGGTTATGCTTTCTCGCGAGTCTCTTATTAAATTAACTTGCCTTTTGATAAAAAGAGCAGAGGCTTTATCCGTTATATCAATTAATCCTAGTCCACCATTTTTAGGATCTAAAGTGGCTACTTTAGCAGATACTCTGAACACTTCACCTCTCCACAAAAATTTTGTGATGTTGGACATTATTCTCCTCGCTATCATTCTCGGTATTGGAAACAGCTGGGCAGTATAATAAGCCTTAGCAAGGATGCATGAGTTGATATACTGTGTTCTTTGAACTTGGTTCATATATCGAGTTAAATTCTCTACAATGGCTCCTTGCACTTTATCTGCTGCAACTTTCCAATTTAAAGCCGTCATTTTCATAGGGCATGCTGTCAGGGTGATCCCAAGTGTTTTATGTTGTCGGACTAAGTTTGCCCACTCGACGTTGATATTATCAAAACCTCTGAGATTTAACATCTTACTTTTTTTTCCGTTTGCATTGGCTCCAGATGCTCTACAGTACGAATCAATCACTGTTGCTAGCGTGGTTACCTCGTCATTATTCCTTATAATGACCCCTATATCGTCAGCATAGGCTCTTATAACTGTTTTGTTTCCTGATAATGTTAAGCCTTTTAATGTAGCATGGACATGTCGGAGGAAAGGTCCCAGCGAAATTGCGAAGAGCGACATGGACAGAGGACTTCCTTGAGGAACACCTCGTTGTATTTTCATCGGCCTGGATTGTTGACAATTCACCGCTATTTTAGCATTTATTCCAGTTGCTATGTTCTTAATCAACTGTATAACCCTATCGTTGAAACCTATTTTCTTCAATGTCTGTAGAAGATATTCATGGTTTACTACATCGAACGCCTTATAAAAATCTAAAAACAATAAAGCACACTTTATGTTTGTTACAGAAGTTATTGCAATGATATCCCTGAATTCCGCTAGATTTTGAAAAATGGTTCTGCCTTGCGCACAGTTCTGATGTTGACTAATAATTTTATCTGTAAGGCATGAAATTCTCTTGTTTATTATTCTAGCTATTAATTTATAATCAGAATTCAGCAGTGAAATTGGACGAAAATTATTTAAATCTTTGTTTCCATTATTTTTTGGCACCAGAACAATTTTACTCTCCTTAAACTCAGCCGGAATCATTTTACCCTGAATAACCTCATTTACAATGTCCGTGATTTTCGCACCCACTATTGGCCAGTAACGGATGTAAAATTCTGCTGGCAGACCATCCGGTCCTGGGGATTTTTTTGGTGGCGAGGCGCACAGAGTCTCATACACGTCTTCTTCACTGACAACCTCGAGAAAATTTTCGTTGTCATCTTCTGTCAGCTGTGGGGCTAGGATGTCAAGGAATTCTTCCAAGGAAGCATCACTACTTTGATGTACAGAATATAGCTCGCAATAATAGCGATAAATCTCGTCCATGATATCCTGCTGGGTGCTGAGAATCGTGCCGTGTTTTGTTCGAATTTCTTCAATAAAAGTCCTTCTCCCGTTTTTCGTATGCTTCACTAAATGATATAGGGAAGTAGTTTCATCTGCTGACACCGAATTTGCCTTCGATTTTATTTTCAACCCTTCCATTTGACTTCTCTTGATATTAAGTAACTTGGCTTTGACTTTTTTGATGTCTGCTATCCGAAGTGAGGAACCTGCTGAGACTTGATCATATAGATCTCTCAAAACGGAATAGTAATACTCTATAGTGCATTTCATTTCCCTTGCGCTCTGGGCACTGTATTGAATAAGAACTTTCCTCAACTTTGGCTTTGCCATTTTAACCCACCAGTCAATAGCAGTGGCATATCTACTACGGGCTCGCAGGCATATTGCCCATGTTTCTTTAATCAGATCTTCTAAATCATGATTAACTAACAAGGAAGTGTTCAAATTCCACTGATTCTTGAATCGGCGAACCGGCTGTCTTGTTAGATTTATGCAAGCTAAGACACTTGAATGGTCTGAAAAGTACGTAGGAATGGTTTCTACTTTTGTCACGGAAGTTACAAGATTTTTAGAAATATATAGTCTATCAATCCTGCTACGTGATGTTGCCGTGACATAAGTGAACTCAACAATGGAGGGGTATTTGATTTCCCATATATCCTTTAATTCTAAACCAGTAACTAATTGTTTTAGTTCACTTGAGAAATTAAAATTAGGTAACTGATCTTTTCGATTTAAAACACAATTAAAATCACCTCCAAGTAATAACTGTCTTGGTGATTTCCTTAACAAGTATATCAAGTCGTCTTTGAAGAAACGTGCCCTGTCAGCTCGATGAGAACTTCCTGAAGGGGCGTACAAGTTGATGATAGTCACATCATAGATATTTAGTCCTATTCCCCTTCCGGATTCCAGTCGTTCCACCTCGCTTACTGTAATCCCTTCCCTTACCAAAATAGCTGTTCCAACACTTGTTTCGGGAGATACATTTATGTAACTGACAAAACCGGGAATTACCAAATCCGAAATTAGAACTTCTTGTAACAGGGCAATATCAGTCGCGGATTCGTACAAAAATTCCTTAAGGGCCGATAATTTCAAACCGGTCGTGATTTTATTTATGTTTATAGTGGTGACAGAATAAGATTGCGTCATTGTGCTGTCACTATGTAGTTGTTTTGTTGAACTAATTTAGTTTACTGTGGTTCAGGGTTCAGTTAAGCTGTAACAGTTTTCTCGGAAGGCTGAACATGGAATAACACTTCAATCAGTTTATTAGTTACTGTCCCGTTTTTTTTCTAGTTCTGATGTTTTCTCTTGTACCGCAAGCAGACTGATTTCCTGGTAAACTTTCTGATTTTTCCTCCAGTGATTCGTGTACGACCGTTTCGGACTGAACATTCTTTGGGTTTGGGTCGCCCCTACTGGATTTTCCCTTCCCTTGGTTACGAGCTACATTCTCATTTGGTTGCGTCGGTATTTTACTTCGCGGCTTATCTGGAGCAGCAGCAGACGCTTTAGCAATTTCGGTTGCCGGCGCCTGCCCTGAGGTGTTGACCGTGATTTCAGTTTGGCCACCACTTCCTCGTTCTTTATTAATTTCTCTCACTTTCTGATCGAGGGAAACAAATGGAGACTGCAGTTTTGCATCCTCTCCCTGAATTTGTTTATTAACAGATAGATTCTGATCTTTGCAATCGGCTACTGCACCTGTTGTTTCTTGCAAATTAATGCTGCTTACACCCCTTTCATTTTCTGGTACCGTATGTGTATTATCTTTCTGTTCATTAGTTTCCATTCGCATTTTGCCTTCAGGTTCCTCTGCCTTCTCACCGCACTGTTTTTGCTTGCGAAGTGAGGGAGTGGGACAAGACAGCTCGTCCTCTGAACAACTATCAGTTATCTCCAGAGGTCGTTTTTTCGGTTGCATTTCAGTTTCACGAGTAGTGGCAACGGGGTTTCCTTTTGTTGTTAACGGGGGAAATTGACTGTTATCGTGAAGGGAGACATCAGCTTGTCCCGCTGCGTTAACATCCTCAACCAGTTGTTCCGGGCTATTCTTTGGTAACAGATCATTTAAGGTAAGCTTCTGACGCTGTATCAAATTACTTTTAAGCACAACAGTTCGCCGCGGACATTCCTGTCTGAAGTGGCCGGTTTCGTTACATATATGACATGTAGCTTCCTGACCTGTATAAACAATTTGTGCCTTATACCCACAAACAGTTATGTGAGACGGAATATTCGTCTTAACGTCCATCTCTACACAGCGGACCCCGTTAAAACACTGCAGTTTAAAGCGAGGCGACCATCTTTCATTTGCAATTGATTTAACGTCTCCGTAGTTTAAAAGAGCTTCCTTAATCTTATCATTTTCAATTTCAATGGGGAGATTCAAGACACGAACGGTTTTGTAATGAATGTCCGCTCTATAGACGGAAACCTTACTTTTATAACCATTTCTATGCACAAAATCTACTTCATAGCCCCACTTTCGTAACACTTTATCAACAGTCGAAGCACTGATTAACTTGACAAAAACACAGTATTTTTCCTGATCCAGTTGCCAGGTATGAACGGTTTCAGAATTTAGACCAATTACCTGTGTAATCCAGTCATCTATTTCCGGGGATGTCGGCTGAACAGGACGAGATTCTTTGTCAAAAGCAAATACCAGAGTGTTCTTCCTGAGGTTTGTAGCCATGGTTAATCCAGCGAAGCAATTTCGGTTAAACAACCGAAATTCCAAGTAGCAGCAGCAAGACCAGAAAGAGCGATCAGATCACAAGGAACAGGAACGAACACGGAGATTAACGGACGGACGGCACTCGGCGAAGCCCAAGTATAGCGATGTAAACACTGAAGTGGAGCGGAACAGTTAACAGCGGCCACTCGCGAGCGCGGCTGAAACGGAACTGCCAACTGAGCTACCGAAGCACGACTCACGCCCGGTACTCACAGCTTTACTTCTGCCAGTACCTCGTCTCCTACCTACCAAACTTTACAGAAGCTCTCCTGCGAACCTTGCAGAACTAGCACTCCTGAAAGAAAGGATATTGCGGAGACATGGCTTAGCCACAGCCTGGGGGATGTTTCCAGAATGAGATTTTCACTCTGCAGCGGAGTGTGCGCTGATATGATAGAGCACTTGCCCGCGAAAGGCAAAGGTCCCGAGTTCGAGTCTCGGTCGGGCACACAGTTTTAATCTGCCAGGAAGTTTCATATCAGCGCACACTCCGCTGCAGAGTGAAAATCTCATTCTGGAAACGTTAATTTATGTTTATTTGTAAACATTCTCAGCATGTACAAGTCAAAAAATTACATTAACATGGAACTTAATTTAGCACATGACAAAAGCAGCATTTAATCAGGACAAATAAATGACAGACACCATGCACAGATTAACTTCGCAAAGTTCTTGGACTAGGAATCAGGGACTTCAGAAATAATTAACATCCTAATAACTTACTCACGTGAAACTTGGCCACTGTGTTACATGGTAGTTTATTAGCAAATTGTTTTGCAACGTATTTGATGATGTAATACTCACATCTCAATCGTTAATGTATTTGATCCTTTAACATTGCAGCATATTCAATACTGCCAGTGATCGCTCAGCTAATTACTTGTTCTCTTCCTTCCTTTTATTATTGAGAGGGCACCCTTTTATATCACGCAGCTTTGAAAGTTTTCTAGCTGGCTCACGTAACATATAAATTTAATTAAGAGAAGCAGGAGGGATTATAAATGTGTTCAGAGTAGGTAGCAGACAGGGAATTTGTTACGGCCCATCTCAGTGCAGCAGGCAACTTAGGGTGGTCTATCTGCCATAAAACTCTATTGTGAGAGCCACCTGAAGGAAACCTTTTAGAAAGATAACACGTGAAGTCAAGAGTAGTCTCCAGAATGGCAAAGCATGAGACTGGCCATGTTTCTGCAGTCATGCCATGAAACAATATTCGTTTAAAATGCTAGTAACAGGCACTCTGACTGGCTCACAATAATTATTTCTCTAGAAGGGCTGCATTCCCATCTGTGTCTACTTGTAAGCCCTTCAGTTGGTCAAAGGAAGAAACCTGTCACGCAGTGAGAGAGATTTTCTGTCTTCCTCCCCACACCAGACTATCATTAGTTAACCATGACAAAATCTGTGAAAGTAGGAATTTCTTAAACTTCTTTAGAAAACTGTTATCGATTGGAAATCGCAAGGTCTACTGCAATTGAACGATGAGATCCCTACACTGGCAGAAAGAGCCTAGTTTTGAGGAGTTGAGAGACGACACTTTCTGTCAGGTGATGGGAGAGAGTAGATTTGCTTTGTAGACGCCGAAGAGTGTACATGCTTGCTGCGAAGGCATAGCACAGAAGGATGCCTCAATATTAGAACTAGGTACAAAGGGTGAGCTGGACTCAATCTTTAGCAGTTACTGCCGCTATCTTCCTCACTCACTGTAAATGAGTGAAAAAATGAACAGAGGAGGCAGTCGCTGAATCGAGGGGGATGTGAATCTACACTCATGCTCATAAATTGAGGATAATGCTGATACATGGTGAAACAACGCTCTGGTGGGCGGTTCGCGGGTTTTAATCACCTCGGTGTATGACCACGCGGTGCATTTGACCTCCGGTCGTCACATGGTGGCGCTGGCAGCAGTCCACATACGCAGAGGTGTGTTGGTGCATGTAAGAGCACGGTGCAGCGAGTAAGTGTGCAGACGTTTTCAGACGTGCGAATGGTGACTGTGTGTTGAAAATGGCTCAAAGAACACATATTGATGACGGTATGAGGGGTAGAATACTAGGGCGACTGGAGGCTGGTCAAACACAGCCGGTCGTAGCACGGGCCCCCGTGCGCCACAAAGTGTGACCTCACGATTATGACAACGATTCCAGCAGACAGGAAACGTTTCCAGGCGCTACGGTATGGGACGTCCACAGTGTTCAACACCACAAGAAGACCGATATCTCACCATCAGTGCCCGCAGACGGCAACAGAGTACTGCAGGTAGCCTTGCTCGGGACCTTACCGCAGAAACTATAACAGTTGTCTCCAGACACACAGTCTACAGACGACTGAACAGACATGGTTTATTCGCCTGCAGACCTGCAAGGTGCATTCCACTGACCCCTGGTCGCAGGAGAGCCCGTAAAGCCTGGTGTCAAGAACGCAGCACGTGGTCATTGGAACAGTGGTCGCAGGTTATGTTCGCGGACGAGTCCAGTGAGTCTGAACAATGATTCTCGCCAGGTTTTCATCTGGCGTGAACCAGGAATCAGATACCAACCCTTTAATGTTCTTGAAGGGGAGCTGTACGGAGGTTGTGGTTTGATGGTGTGGGGTGGGATTATGATTGGTGCACGTACACTCCTGCATGTCTTTGACAGAGGAACTGTAACAGGTCAGGTGTATCGGGACGTCATTTTGCGCCATTATGTCCGCCTTTTCAGGGGTGCAGTGGGTCCCACCTTCCTCCTGATGGATGATAACGCACGGCCCCACCGAGCTGCCATCGTGGAGGAGTACCTTGAAACAGAAGCTATCAGGCGAATGGAGTTGCCTGTCTGTTCTACAGACCTAAACCCCATCGAGCACGACTGGGATGCTCTTGGTCGACGTATCGCTGCACGTCTTCAAACCCCTAGGACACTTCAGGAGCTCCGACAGGCACTAGGGTAAGAATGGGAGGCTATACCCCAGCAGCTGCTCGACCACCTGATCCAGAGTATGCCAACAGTTGTGCGGCCTGTGTACGTGTGTATGGTGATCGTATCCCATATTGATATCGGGGTAGATGGGCAGGAAACAGTGGCGTTTTGTAGCACATGTGTTTCGGGACGGTTTTTCTCAACTTACAGATCTGTGTCGTGTGTGTTCCCTATGTGCCTATGATATTAGCACCAGTTTTGTGTAGTGCCACGATGTGTGGCACCACATTCTGCAATTATCCTTCATTTATGAGCCTGAGTGTAGTTAACTTACAATGCACAATTTTAACATTTGCAGCCAGCTAATTGCTTCTATGACGCACTTTGGCGATTATACTAGTGTTCGTATTTAGTTTCCGGATTCATTCTTTAACCACCTTTAACCACTAGCCATTCTCACAATCATTGGATGTATCTGCGACATCTTTGCTCGTTATGATTTTATATGTCCATCCACCTGTGTCAGGGTTAAATTTCAGAATTACGATCCTCTTGCCACTTACTGAATGTTTGCGTACTTATTTCAGTGGATAATTCATTTGTCTGATGTTTGATAGTGACAAACCAAACTTTTATAGCGACAGCTGGTTTATGTTGTCGACAGATGAGCCCCTTCATTAACACACTGTTCAAAAGAATGAGGGGAATACGTATATCAAAATACGGTATGTCAAATCTATTTTGATATAGGCGGTACCTGTGGTCTTACTGTGTGGCTTCAGACCTTCCCTTTTAATGCAGACAACAATTAAAATCATTCGATATATATTGACTGTGTCATGCATTACAGGGTCAGGTGACCCCTCGGAAGGGAGTGATTACCGTGGTCCCTGTGTTTTCTCGTGAGGTACACAGGTGGCAGTTGTCATTTGTAGCGCTACAGTCTGGAAACGCGCGACCACTACGGTCGCAGGTTCGAATCCTGCCTCGGGTATGGATGTGTGTGATGTCCTTAGGTTAGTTAAGTTTAACTAGTTCTAAGTTCTAGGGGACTGATGACCTCAGAAGTTAAGTCCCATAGTGCTCAGAGCCATTTGAACCATTTTTTGTCATTTGAGGACGTTGTATTCAACCGAACACATGCAATGCGATATCTTAATGCAGTGAAAGTTGTAAGTCCGAAAAGGGTGGACTTTCGGTCGTGTTGCTACAGATACCAGTGCCTCTCCATGTGCCATCCATAGGTTGAAGAAACGCTACAGGCAGACAGGTCATTACACTAGGCGAGTAGGACAAGGTCGCCGACGCTTAAAAATCCCACGTGAAGGCCGAAATCTGCCCACCTCTGCGTTACGGTATCGTACAGACACCGCCAGAGCACTACAAGAGGATCTGAGAATGGCCACGGGAGCCGCTATGTCCGATCAGACCGTAATGAACAGGTTACGAGAAAGGACCTTAAGACCTAGACTCCCTGTTCGAGTATCGTGCTTAACACGACAACGTCTTGCAGCTCGCCGTCAGTTCTGCCGTTCCCGTGTCAAAGGCAATTTTGTGACTGGCGAAACGTGTTATTCACAGACGAGTCCAGATATCTTCTGACACAGGATGATGGCCGTGTTAGTGTGCGGAGATCTGCAGTGAGCGGTACCTGCCAAATATTGTACGGGAAATGGACACATTTCCAAGCTTCTGTGATGTGTGGCGAGGCTTCAGAGTTGACAGCCAAACGGATCTTGCCGTTGTCCATGGTCGCCTTACCGCCAGGCAATACATCGAACAGATCCTGTTGAACCATGCAATGGCTACTACATACGATGGTGGCCCCGAATTCCTTCTAATGCCAGAGCCTACTTGGCGGGCGTCAACAAGGTGTCTTCCGAAACTGACACTGAAATAATGGAATGACTGGCGGTGAGTTCCGACCTAAACCTTATCTACATCTGCATCTACCTCTACATCTACATTATTACTCTGAAAATGACAATTAAGTGTCAGGCAGAGGGTTCGTCCAACCACCTTCAAGGTGTTTCTCTACCGTTCCACTCACGAACGACGTGTGGGAAAATCGAGTTCTTGAATCATTCTGTGCGAGCGCTCCCGGCGGGGTCAGGGATTTTCTCTGCCTCGTGATGACTGGGTGTTGTGTGATGTCCTTAGGTTAGTTAGGTTTAAGTAGTTCTAAGTTCTAGGGGACTGATGACCATAGATATTAAGTCCCATAGTGCTCAGAGCCATTTGAACCATTTTTTTGTGCGAGCGCTGATCGCTCTTACTTTCATTCTACTAAGGCTTGAAGTTCCTCTTTTCGTTCTTTCGTGTTTGCGATTTAAAAAACTTGGTTGTCTTGGAAATCAGCTTTATGCAAACACAGTTAGTTTATTTTTATATTTACCCAGACATGTTTCGACACCAATGTGTCATCTTCTGTGGGTCAAATTTTTTATTTCTGTAAAGTACAATATCACATTTGTAATAATTTAACTGATGTAGGCCAAAGAAACACAATATTTGCAATTTGCTTCGTTTGGTTTAGACACTCACCTTAAAATTACATCGCTAACTGAATTGTATTATTATACATCGATTTTAGTGCTCTTTTTCGTCGTTTTTTTGACAGCATGTCACCTGCAAACTAGCCATGAAGAAAATTATTGCGTATTTGTGGAGAGCTGTTTCAAAGGTAGAGGTTATGTACGTTTCTGTACTTACATTTTTCGTCCTGTTTCGTGTCCCTGGTTGGTATCTCCATCAGCTGCTATTGTTTTCACTCAGTTTTACACAAATTTCTGCTCACTACTTCACCTCTCATGCACATACACAAAATGTGTCGAAATGTGATCTGAGCAGACACTTCTGACAACACACTCAGTGAGAAGTATTATGTTATTGTCGTTGTTCTCTTGTTCATCGTTGGTCTTGTGTTTGTTATGGCTGGCTCTGAGCACTATGGGACTTAACTACTGTGGTCATCAGTCCCCTAGAACTTAGAACTACTTAAACCTAACTAACCTAAGGACATCACACACATCCATGCCCGAGGCAGGATTGGAACCTGCGACCGTAGCAGTCCCGCTGTTTGTTATAGCGCTGGTTTTGAACGTGTGTGTATGTGTGTGTGTGTGTGTGTGTGTGTGTGTGAGAGAGAGAAAGAGAGAGAGAGAGATGGAAAGAGGAGTGGTGAGGGAACAAAGAAAACAGAAGCTTTTTTTACTGCTATGATTTTTGTGGGGAGTCACCTTTGTATAGCTCACTGAGTGTTCCAAACAGTTTTTTGTTGCACATTGTTGTATTTTCATTCAGGACTCTCTTTCCCTGTGTTATTGCTTTTTGTATGTGGTAGTTGTCCCCTATTGTGGGCTTTTAATAGAGACTGTTGCTTTCTCTGAGGATCTTAAGATCAGTCTCCATGTTTTTTGGGTGGTGGTTTTCTTGTATTAGATGGTCTGTAAAAGTGGAGTGTGTACTATCACGTCTTAGGGCTCTGAGGTGTTCGTAGTACCTCGTTTTGAAATTTCTGCATGTTTGGCCAATGTAGACCGACTGGCATGAACTGCAGGTTAACTGATATATTCCAGCTTTGGAGAATTTGTCTGCAGAGTTGTTCTTAAATCTTAGATTCATCTGCACTGTATTATTTGTGCGGAATGATATGAGTAGCCCTTGTTTCTTCAGTATGTTTCCCACCCTGTGGATGTTTTTGTTACTGTATGTTAGTATGTGCCATGTAGGGTGTTGCTGGTAGCATGTGTTTGTCTGGATCTTGTGTTCTTGGTTCTCTGTTGTGGCTGGTGATCTGTTGATGGCTTGTTCTCTTTTAATTTGATTTTTAATTTTGTTATTTAGTTCGTTTATCATTTGTGTGCTGTATCCATTCTCTCTGGCTATTTGGTGTATTGTATTTAGTTCCTGTGTGTAGTTGAGTTTGTCCATTTAAGTTCTGTTGAGCCTGTGTAGGATGTGTCTGAAATTTGAGTGTTTGTGTGCTTGGGGGTGGTTTGAGTTGATGTGAATGGTTGTACTTGTGGATGTAGGTTGCCTGAAAATTCCAAACTTATGTTTGTTGTTGATTCTGTGTACGGTAAAGCCTTATTTATTTTATTTTTATTTTGACGGTCATTTCTCCCTATGTTGGTTGGCGCCAAAAAAAGTATTTTCGCAATCGGAGGGGAAAGTTGTGATTGTAATTTCACTAGAAGATCCTGCCGCAACATAAGACGCCCTTGTTTTAATTATTGCCACCTCAATCACGTATCATGTCTGTGGCACACTCTTCCGTATTTCGCAATAATACAAAACTAGCTGCCCTTCTTTGAACTTTTTCGATGTCCTCCGTCAGCCCCATATGATGCGGATCCCACACCACACAGCAATTCTCCAGAAGAGAGGGGACAAGCTTGGTGCGAACAGTCTTTTTAGTAGACCTGTCACACTTTTTTTTTTAAGTGTTCTGCCAATAGATTGTACATATGTGGGACATGCTTGACAGACGTGTTCGCTGCCGTCCTGCTCCACCACAGACTCCCCAAGAACGCTCATTGGTTCTCATTGAAGGCATAAACGTTATTGAAGCCAATGAAAAGCACGAGTACGACGGAATGCATGACAGTTTCCACTTTATTTTCGATACCTGTCGCACATTTCAATTCTTCAATTCTTTTTATGTCAATGATTGAGGCTGTAATGATATCTTGTTGTGTACTTAATTCTGAAAGATAAAGACATATTTCGGTAACATACCCAGTGCTCAATTATTGCTCAGTGGAGTATGGCAGACGCTCAAAATCAGGTTCCCCTAACTCAACCGTTCTCCTATGTGGTGTGGTACCTGTACTTACACGCTTAATTGGGCCACCATAATAGTTTTCTTTCAATAAGATGCTGCCGTTTTGCGACATTGTTTTCTTTTTTTAAATAGCATGATCTTATGGGGACATCCCCAGACCCCGACACACACACACACACACACACACACACACACACACACACACACACACACATACACACATTCCTTATGGTATCATGTGCCACTCACAAAACCAGAGCTAGATGGAGGGGAGCACCTGTATGTACAAGTTATGATTTCTGTTATCTTATGTTGGGGTTGAATATTAATGTCAATTTTAGAGCCGCACGTGCATCCACAATCCGAGATTCGACAGCAGTCGAAGCAAAAACTTTTTGAACTGAACGATTCTGTACAAGCATGGGAAGAGGACATGGGTACCAGGCATAATCACAGAGCAGCTCCGCAATGTCATGTTTAAACCAAAATGTTCTAATGGAGTTGCAAAGCGCCATAAAAATCAAATGAGGCTGCACGGCACTCGTATACACATTGGCAGAATGGCTAGGCTGATTCCTTTTATAGAATCAGGACTATACCAAGGGTACCTTCGATGCAGCCATCTGCCCCACCTAGTATCTCCAGCAGCGGGTCCCAGCTGGATCCACCCAGCTATGAAGCGATAGAAATGGGCGTCGCGCCACACACCTCAGACTATCATACGAACGTCGAAATGGCTAATGCTTGACTGGCTGCTGACTCACTGTTGGTTTGCACGGGTTTTCCACAGTGCCGTGGGCAAATTCCAGGGAGTGCAACGTACGTGCACCCACCAAATACTCATGCCGGCAAGAGAGGAAGCAGGATGCTAATGTAGACAGCTGCCTTCATCAGTTCCCCTCCCATGGGAGGCAGTTGTGTACCAAGCAGGGGCAACACAACAAATACCACGACAGGCGGCAGCACACAGACACAGCTGCTCATCTGGCCCCTCTTAGTTCTGTACAGCAGCCGCCAGATGGCACTCACAAAGCCGGACCTCTTTCTGCATCAGCACCATGTCCTTCAGTGTCTCATATTCGTCCGCCGAAACGTGGACAGCCATAAAAGACAGCGCTGTTAACCGGGACTACATTGCTTCCACCTTGAACTGGCGGACATGGAAATTCTTCTGCCGATAGGCACAAATAATGATGTGTTGCAGACACTCAGACAGTTCTGAACCAGCAGGTAGACAGTTCATTTCAGTTCAGTGCCTGCAGCCACCTAAGTATAGTTACTGAATGACTACATTCAGATTTAGCGTTAGCTATTTGTGGAGTAATAGGGCAATCAAGACTATGTGCAATAATGCAAAATTACTTTCAATCAGAGTGATAATTTCATATCTGACCGAGCGAGGTGGCGCAGTGTTAGCACACTGGACTCGCATTCGGGAGGACGACGGTTCAATCCCGCGTCCGGCCATCCTGATTTAGGTTTTCCGTGATTTCCCTAAATCGCTCCAAGAAAATGCTGGGATGGTTCCTTTGAAAGGGCGCGGCCGACTTCCTTCCCCATCCTTCCCTAATCCGATGAGACCGATGACCTCGCTGTTTGGTCTCTTCCCCCAAACAACCCAACCCCCCTCATGTCTGACAAGAGGAAGCAAAGTTATTTACACTACTGGCCAATTGCTACACCACGAAGATGAAGTGCTATAATCGCGAAATTTAACCGCAGGAAGAAGATGCTGTGATATGCAAATGATTAGCTTTTCAGAGCATTCACACAAGGTTGGCGCCGGTGGCGAAACCTACAACGTGCTGACATGAGGAAAGTTTCCAACCGATTTCTCATACACAAACAGCAGTTGACAGGCGTTGCCTGGTGAAACGTTGTTGTGATGCCTCGTGTAAGGAGGAGAAATGCGTACCATCACGTTTCCGACTTTGATGAAGGTCGGATTGTAGCCTCTCGCGATTGCGGTTTATCGCATCGCGACATTGCTGCTCGCGTTGGTCGAGATCCAATGACTGTTAGCAGAATATGGAATCGGTGGGTTTAGGAGGGTAATACAGGACGCCATGCTGGATCCCAAGTGCCTCGTATCGCTAGCAGTCGAGATGACAGGCACCTTATCCGCATGGCTGTAGCGGATCGTGCAGCCACGTCTCGATCCCTGAGTCAACACATGGGGACGTTTGCAAGACAACAACCATCTGCACAAACAGTTCGACGACGTTTGCAGCAGCATGGACTATCAGCTCGGACACCATGGCTGCGATTATCATTGATGCTGCATCACAGACTGGAGCGCCTGAGATGGTGTACTCAACGACGAACCTGGGTGCACGAATGGCAAAACGTCATTTTTTCGGATGAATCCAGGTTCTGTTTACAGCATCATAATGGTCGCATCCGTGTTTGGCGACATCGCGGTGAACGCACATTGGAAGCGTGTATTCGTCATCGCCATACTGGCGTATCAGCCGGCATGATGGTATGGGATGCCATTGGTTAAACGTCTCGGTCACCTCTTATACGCATTGACGGCACTTTGAACAGTGGACGTTACATTTCAGATGTGTTACGACCCGTGGCTGGCCGGCCGGGGTGGCCGTGCGGTTCTAGGCGCTACAGTCTGGAACCGCGCGACCGCTACGGTCGCAGGTTCGAATCCTGCCTCGGGCATGGATGTGTGTGATGTCCTTAGGTTAGTTAGGTTTAAGTAGTTCTAAGTGTTAGGGGACTGATGACCTCAGAAGTTAAGCCCCATAGTGCTCAGAGCCGACCCGTGGTTCTACCCTTCATTCGATCCCTGCGGAACCCTATATTTCAGCAGGATAATGCACGACCCCATGTTGCAGGTCCTGTACGGACCTCTCTGGTTACAGAAAATGTTCTACTGCTGCCCTGGCCAGCACATTTTCCAGATCTCTCACCAGCTTAAAACGTCTGGTCAATGGTGGCCGAGCAACTGGCTCGTCACAATACGCCAGTCACTACTCTTGATGAACTGTGGTATCGTGTTGAAGCTGCATGGGCAGCTGTACCTGTACGCGCCATCCAACCTTTGTTTGACTCAATGCCCAGGCGTATCAAGGCCGTTATTACGGCCAGAAGTGGTTGTTCTGGGTACTGATTTCTCAGGATCTATGCACCCAAATTGCGTGAAAATGTAATAACATGTCAGCTCTAGTGTAATATATTTGTCCAATGAATACCCGTTTATCATTTGCATTTCTTTTTGGTGTAGCAATTTTAATGGCCAGTACTGTAGATATATCAAGTGCCATACATTAAAATGCACCAAAACTAAGGACTATATTGTAACATACTCGAACCTTTCTGAAGTGATAAATATTACACGTCAAAAAACTGCGGGCACTCAGGTTTAAACAGGCTACCAGCAGCACGTTAGCCAGTGACACGAACCTTTACACCTCACTCTAGGAAGTGGCAGCGTACGGCGGGTGGGCAAAAATATGGAAGCACCAAAAACAACACATTACCATGTCTAATACGATGTGGGAAATCCGTTGGCATTCAAAACAGATTCCAATCGTCTCGGAATGGATAAATACAGTTCCTGTATGGTTTTCAAGGGAATCTTATACCATTCTTCTTGCAAAATAGCGGAAAGTTATGATGTCGACGATGGAGGGGAATAGCAATCGCGGATACTTCTCTCCAAAGTAGACCGCAAAGATTCTATAATACTGAGATCTGCTGATTGTAGCGGCCAGGGGAGATGCGAAAAGTCACCCTTGTGCTCGCAATACCAGTCCTGGAAGAACACGGGCCCTGTCGTCTTGGAAAACATCACCACTAGAGAACAAACATTGTACCGTGGGATGGATCTAGTCAGCCAAAAGGGTCACGTACTCCTAGGCAGTAATGGAAACGGCGTGAAAGAAGACTCATCCGACGAAATGACTTTCTTCCATTGCTCCATCGTCTAGGTTTTATGGCTTTCGCACCACGTTTTCCTGTTACGGGTATTGGCATCACTGATGTCTGGTTTTGGAATTCCAGCTCGCCCTGTAATTGCATACTTCTGGAGCTCACTTAGTGTTGCTTTGTTGCTGAGAGGGTTCGCAAGAGACTTCTGCAACTGTCATCCCCTTATTTTTCGTCAAAATTCTCTTCAATGAGAGTCCGTCACGATCACTCAACACACAAGGTGACTTACCAGATGATGATTTTGCGCTTGCCCTGCATGCGGTATAAATCTTGAAACTCGAAACACTTCGGCTACCTTGGTTACTAAAGCACCCAGCACACGAGCGCCAACAATTAGCCCACGTTCTAGTTCACTTAGCCCCAACATAATGCGCCCACAACTACACACAACACTTTTCTGAACACTACTGACCCTTGCAATGTATGAGGGCACTGCACAGGTGCCGTTCGTGGTCAAATACAACAACGCCTACTGCATGCTTGGTTAGCATGCACTTCTCTTGTTGTTTCCATATTTTTGTTCACTCGCTGTGCAAGGACTGAACTGCAACGAAAAGATCGGTGAGAACCAAATCAAGATGCATCCATATGAAATGAGATCAGTACATTTCGTGTCATACATATCCCTTGCGACGAGGTAAGCCACTGTCCTCTGTCCTCGCCATCAGTTTGGTTTCCCCATTGGTGCTATAACCGTGTACCCCGTAGGATAACCCCTAGCTCCTACCCTCCAACGGCCGCAACGCCTTCTCCAGAATCACCTTGACCTTTTCGCCGCATGGTGTAACCAGTGGCTCCTGAAAATCAATCCCTCTAAGACCCAGGCAGTCATCGTAGGTCATACCACTCGCTCCTTCCGGCTCCTGGATGTCTTCCTTACCATCTGCGCCTGTCCTGTCCACCTCAACCACACCTTCACCTACCTTGGCCTCACCATTGACCATCACCTCACCTGGATCCCTCATCTCCACTCCATCCAATCCAAAGCCCACAACTGCCTCTGACTCCTCAAACTCCTCTCTGGCCAGACATGGGGGTTGCACCCCTCTACCATCCTCCACACCTACAAATCCTTAATCCGTCCCATCCTCTGTTGTGCCAGTCCCGCCTGGATATCTGCCCCCCCCCCCCCCCCAAATTCTATAAGTCCCTCCAGATCCTAGAGTGTCATGCACTCTGCCTCGCCTTCTGTATACGCCTCCCGTCCCCCATGCGGATCCTCTATGACCTCATTCCTTTCCCCCATCAGCTCCTATTCCTCGTACATATCCACATACTCTACACCTCCCGCCACCTTGATCCCCCTGACCCCCTGGTTGCTCCTCTCCTCTCCTGTCCCTGCCCCCTGCCACGCCTTCACTGTTGTGTCCCTCCTACCCTCCATCTCTACACCCTTCATCTCCTTTCCAAGGTGGCTCCCCCTCCCAGATGATGCGCTCTCTCCCTCCATTTGTCCCTCCTATCAACCCTGATCCTCACCCCCCCTCCATTCCTCCGTCCTTTCCCTGGGCTCCCTCTCCCCCCCCCCCCCCACATTCCATCCTGTGTTGTCTCCCCGCCTGACCTCTCCCTACTTCCCTTCTCCCCCCCCCCCCCGAGTCCTTTTGTATTCCCCTCCTCTGCCTTCCCCACTCCCTGTCACATCTGGTCAGCACCCCCCACCCCTCTTATGGGTCCTCATCCTCCATTGGCTCCTTTCCCCCCTCCCACCTTCACTTTTCCTCTCCTTTCCCACTTTTTTATTTTCCCATCATCTGTCCAGTTTCCCCCCACCTGCTCTCGGCTGTGGTATGTCATATTTGCCAACCTTTTAGTGCAGTGTCCCAGTGAATGTTCAGCGTTGTTTCGTCTTTCCAAGTGTTGTGAACAGAAACCCTGCTGTCGCTGGGTGTGAATTTTATGTCTTTTGCGAGCACAAACCAGACTGTCGCCGTGTTTTTTAATTGTCTGTCTATTATTTTACCTGTCTGCTTCATATGTATTTTATTAGCATCATCATCCCTTTGTTCTATGTTTTAAGTTCCACGATATTTTTGCCATGTTCCCATTTAAGTCTCCGATTTTCTGGTCTGTTTTTATTCTATATTATCTTCACCTTTTTCAAACAAAATCTGTAGGATGAAGAGCGGTATACTCCGCTGTTGCCAGTCCGCCCCCTTTGGGGGGAATCGAAATTCAACAAAGAAAAAAAAAGTAGGATAACCTCTGTTAATTGTATTCGGAAACCATAGGAGGAGACATCAGTGAGAGCGAAGGTTTTAGGGAGACTTGGACACGTGCTTAGATAGTCCAGTAATTCGCCGCGACGCAATAGTCGGCTGGTCAGCCCTACCCGACCGTGGCGTCGGACGCAAATTGTTCCTGAACATGGAAACAGAGAAACTAAGATATTTTGGGATTTGTTTTCAATTCGGACAACACCTTCCCAAAATAAGTGATATGAGTAGATGGCTAACACAGTCGATTCGTTCATAGGTTTCAGAAGTTTCACGATTTGAATATGATTCGCCGCAAACACAACTTTGTAATATTATTTAATGATAACACATGTCTACTAATAATTAACGTTATAAACAGAACACCTAACTCTTCACACCAAAATGGAGAAATCAGTAACAACACCATCTCATAAGCTGCTTGTGAGTACATCATACTTATTTCTTCATTTAAAAAAACCGTTAATATACCAATGCATATCTAAACAATAGAATGTGATCAAAAGTATCCGGACACCCCAAAAACATACATTTTTCATATTAGGTGCATTGTGCTGACACCTACTGTCAGGTACTCCATATCAGCAACCTCAGTAGTCATTAGACAGCGTGAAAGAACAGAATGGAGCGCTCCACAGAGCTCACGGACTTTGAACGTGGTCAGATGATTGGGTGTGACTTGTGTCACACGTTTGTACGCCAGATTTCCACACTCCAAAACATCCCTAGGTCCACTGTTTCCGATGTGATAGTGAAGTGGAAACGTGAAGGGACACGTACAGCACAAAAGCGTACAGACAGACCTCGTCTGTTGACTGACAGAGACCGCCGGCAGTTGAAGAGGGTCGTAATGTGTAATAGGCCGACATCTATCCATACCATCACACAGGAATTCCAAACTCCATCAGGATCCACTGCAAGTACTATGACAGTTAGGCGGAGGTGAGAAAACTTGGATTTCATGGTCGAGCGGCTGCTCGAAAGCCACACATCACGCCGGTAAATGCCGAACGACGCCTCGCTTAGTGTACGGAGCGTAAACATTGGACGACTGAACAGTGGAAATACGTTGTGTGGAGCGACAAATCACGGTACACAATGTGGCGATCCGATGACAGGGTGTGCGTATGGCGAATGCCCGGTGAACGTCATCTGCCAGCGTGTGTAGTGCCAACAGTAAAATTCGGAGGCGGTGGTGTTATGATGTGGTCGTGTTTTTCATGAAGGGGGCTTGCACCCTTGTTGCTTTGCGTGGTGCTATCACAGCACAGGCCTACACCGATGTTTTAAGCACAGTCTTGCTTCCACTGTTGAAGAGGAATTCGGGGATGGCGATTACATCTTTCAACACGATCGTGCACCTGTTCATAATGCACGGCCTGTGGCGGAGTGGTTACACGAACATAACATTCCTGTAATGTACTGACCTGCACAGAGTTCTGACCTGAATCCTATCAAATACCGTTGGGATGTTTTGAAACATCGACTTCGTGTCAGGCCTCACCGACCGACAGTGCAGCACTCCCCGAAACTAGTTTATTGGAAACTAGGGGCAGTCGCATGAAAAGCCACTTGCCAAGTACTCAGGATAGGAACCTCTACAGCACACCTAAGAATAATCGAAATCCGTAATTAACAGGTGTAATTGTCTCCTTGTGAGTCGCAGCTGCTTGCTTAGCCCACTGCTGTGAGCGTCTGAGCCCACGTGATACGCCTTCCCCGCCTCTGGCGGTGCCGGCCGCTGTGACCGAGCGGTTCTGGGCGCTTCTGTCCGGGACCGCGCAGGTTCGAATCCTGTCCCGGGCATGGATGTGTGTGGTGTACTTAGGTTAGTTAGGTTTAAGTGGTTCTAAGTGGAGGGGACTGATGACAGTTGTTAAGTCCCATAGTGCTTAGAGTCATTTGAACCATTTGAATGAAATTGAGAATAAGTATATAGGCAATGTTTGAACTCGTACAGCCAGCGTGGTAACCGTGAACCTTCCCCCTTCCACTACGTTCGCTCGAAACACATTTAACGTGACGAGAAGAGGAGATATGCAGAAAAATTTGACATCGAGTTTCTCGGTGAGTAGGAGCCTTTACATAGAAAGCCACTAGCCACGTACTCAGTCCCTCTGCAACAGATCTAAGGCTCATCAAAATCCTTGATTGACAAGTCTGATGACCCCCTTATCTGTCTTTAAAAGTAGGCCACTCGAGCTCTTTCGTATCTCCTCCAGCTGCTATTTGGAAGACGACCTGGCTGTGGACTTTGATATTCTGGTTATCATTATTGGCATTTTTGTCGGGAGCGGACATAAAGGCAGTGAGGAGTTCTTGCCTTATTGTGTTTACGGCTATGCATTCGCTCCCAGTGTTAGTTTCACAGATCCCAAGTTTCTGGAATTTTGGAAGCAGTAGCTATTGCTATAACAGCAACAGTTCCAAAACCAACAGCAACAGTTTACAACGTAAGAAAAATGGCACCTGCAACAGCTGGTACTGCAACAGAAGCTGTGCCAACAACTATGGCAGCAACAGCGAGAACCGACTGTTGCTCTCTGGCAAATCGTGCCTCAGCAGCAACTACTGCATCAGTCAGCGGCCATGGCTACGTCCCCACCGCCATTAGCTGCCTTCAGCAAGTCTTCGGGAGTCTGGGAACTCTTCCTCTGCCATTCTGAACAGTACTGTTTTGCTTATAGCATTTCTGCAGGGCAGTAAAGTGCTTTGCCTTTGTCTTCTAGTAATCGTTTATAGGAAGTTTTGCCTCTAACAAGGAAAAATCACCCACTCGACCTCGGAATTTGAGGAGAAAGTCAAAGACTTGCAAGATATTAGCCACAGCAATCGGTCCTGAGCGAAAATTTGGGCCATAATTCTTATAGTTATACCTTCTAAATGTACAGGTTTTAAGTTTCGCTCGTAACCATTGTTTGTCACTACCTCCCCCCCCCCCCTCCCCGATTGCTATCGCCTAATGCTCAGGTGCTAAGTACTGTACAACAGTGTGACAGGCAGAGGCCTCCTACTCACGGGATGTTGAAGGTGATATGGCCTGCAAGCGAGGAGGGTACCATCTCGCGCATGCAGAGTTCAAAAGAGTGAAGCAGTACAGACAGTGATGGATTCAGACAATGATCTCAATATCGGTTCCACTACACTTCCTGTAAAGGAAAAGTTATCGCTAACAGAAATTAGTGTACTGGTTCAGGCGTAACTATATGTTAAAAAAATGAAAATCTTTGATTTTCGTTATTAATGTTAATTTTACTCTGAAGTATGACTTCATGACATAGCAATGCTAGCAAAATTACATACAGGATGGTAAAATATTGATACTGGGTGTTCACAACTGTGAAGCGAAATTCCTGTGTATTACAAGGCTTTTCAATGGTAAGATGATTGATGACCATGTCCGGGGCTCGATACAATCAAATTAAATACAGTTGCGGCCAGAGAAATCAATTATACTAAAATGCACTATGAAAATACCCAAAACTGAATGGGGTCTGTATAGGATACATAAATATTACTGCAAAGGCAATTGCACAATTAAAACAGTTCAGTAATTTCAGAGTATAAAGCACTCAGTAGTGGATGATCAATCTTTTTCGTTAGATCAGATATCTCACTGTTCTGCTTCAATTAAGCCCGACAATCGTGAATATATTGAACTACAGGTCATGGTTGAATGTAAAAAAATTGGAAGAGACGGAGACGACCGCAGTTCTGAGTGTCAATTGAATATCACTGAGTGGCGTAGAGCGAGCTCATGTTTACCTTGAGTTGGCGGCGGCAGTGGCTGCTGTCGACGCAAGCTGTGAACCTGACAATCTATTCTAAATCTCTCTCGATTGTTAAACACCAGTCGGATGCATTTCCTACGTCTTCATGAAGCTGAGACTCCTAATTATTCCCAAGATAAGTTAATTGGCATGGTACACACTATTTGGATGGAACAGTGCATACGTCGTTGCCCTCAAATTGCTCGCAAGCATTAATTGTCAGTGTTCGGTGTGATTCTCCATACTAGGAGACTTTGCAGTTTAACTCCTTACGAGTTAAGACAAGCCTGTGAGCAAGTGTTCTCTCGCAATCGTCTCAGAGTGGCGCGAGTCGCCTTGCTCAAACATTCGACGATTTTCAGCACGAGAAAAAGCGAATTACTCTGTCTGCAATTTGTCTATATCAAAGTTGGTGGCCACGCGTTTCCTTTCTGGCCAATCAGAACGTTCGTACTTGTTATAACTCCACCCACTAAAGTTTTCTGTAGCCTATCACAGGCGTCGTTTCTTTCGTAGGATAACTTATGTTAAGTAATACTGAGACAAACAACTTTTCTTTCTTGTGTTCACAGTGAGTCACCAATGTTTAGAGTTGGGTTTCTATGGACGTTAATCTTCCTTCTCCGGCCGTGTTTCTGTAGAAACGCTTTCTGAAGGGTCGTCATTAAAATTAGGGACAAGTGTAGCGTTTGCCGAGGGCATACACATTGGTTCCAGGGTCTCATTGTGTACGCTAGATGTCCCGCTGTGAGGTTTCAGCTGAACGCGGGATGGCCGTGCCGTCGTAAAATTCTCCTTCCCTCAGAAGTGCATCTCATAGCTCGGGTCTGGGAAATTACTTGCGTGCAATTACTAGTGTGAGTTTTACAGGTTTATATTCATGAAATGTCGGTGTGTTTATTCGCTTTGCCTATCAATAAAATTCGTAGATTTTAGAGTAACTATGTTGTGTGACACATAGAGTTAACTGGAATTGTTTCAGGAATGCAATGTAAGGTGTGTTATTTGTTTGAAACCTTACACACACAATACGTCAACCTCATGCACAAATAATTTCAGTATTATTGTAATAATATTCTCGTATTGGTATTCTATACCTATATTTACGCCACAAAATCCACTGAAGAATAATTATAAAGTGAAGTTAATGATTTTTTATTTAAAATTTAATCATGTCAATAGAATGTATTTCTCTTTAACAGCGCCACCATTATAAACCAAAGAGAATAACGCACAACAGCAATGTTAATAATTAAATAGCGCTATGCTACTTCTTAAATAAACCATCACTTAATTTCAGCCGGCCAGGGTGGCCGAGCGGTTCTAGGCGCTACAGTCTGGAACCGCGCGACCTCTATGGTTGCAGGTTTGAATCCTGCCTCGGGAATGGATGTGTGTGATGTCCTTAGGTTAGTTAGGTTTAAGTAGTTCTAAGTTCTAGGGGACTGATGACCTTAGAAGTTAAGTCCCATAGTGCTCAGAGCCATTTGAACCATTTTTTGAACTTAATTTCATTCATTTACTCTGAATCTGTGTATTTCAACATAAAAATGTTCATGGCCAAGAGATCTCTGGCATTAACTACAGGTTAGAAACAGTACACTTTGACGCAATTGACAAAGCATGTTACCAGTGTCAAAGCAGTATTTCAAAATCTCTTAACTCTGCTGTAAAGTACTTGGCACTCGAGCGTTAGACAGCTGCAGTGGAGCGGAGGGAGTGACCAATAAAAAAAAAAAAAAGAAAAAAAACACGGTTCAAAAGCTGCAGTTTCAGAAGGACATAAATGCATACTGTAAGAACCAAATTTTGGCGTGGGATGGACTGCTGGCGCTGTTATCATGCAATTGTGATTCCCCCTCCCCTTCAAATATGAGAACGAGTTGATGAAGTTTCCTTGTAAGTCTCACATGAGTTCACGGGTGTTCAGATCGCCGGCATCTCGTGATAGGCTTACATGCATCAACCTTTGTGCCCCCTCTTCAATGTCGAACAACCTCTTTTGTAATGTTGATTGGTCAGGTCAGAAATGCCATCTCTCCTCAGTGTTATGATGTACATCATGCATGTTGTAGAAACACCAGTCTTCTCCCGACTGTGGCAGCAGACGTACCAGGAGCAGTTGCCTACACTGTGCAATGGACTGCTGAACCTGCGCTTAAGAGTAGCCACCCTGCCCTTGTCTCCGGCTGCGTGCTCAGCTGCAGCATGAAGACAACATTGCAGTCCACACAGTCACAGTTTCAGAGCTGGCGTCTTCACTGTCAGTTGTAATGGTTCTTTATTTACGTGACCATTACGGCACTCCAACGCCAGTTCTCGATACCAGTAATATCGTACTACTTTTCTGTGAAGTAACAGACATATTTTTGTGACAATATTCACATTTGGTTTTATTAATGTGTAGGTACTCCGATGTATCGATATATTACAGTGATATGGTTCTTGTGTGTATTCATTTCTGTGAGACTGTCATAATCTTTGACTTACTTGTAACCGTTTTGGCGCGAATGCGCACAGAGCAGTCTTTGTTTCACTTTGCAGAAGTTAAGTTGTTGTTTCGCTTTGTAAAAGAACAGTCAAGTCTTGTGTTTGGTTAAAGAGGAAATTAAATATATGAAGATTGATACAAAACTGTTTTCTTGATGATGTGACAATTCAGAAGAAGTATATGTGAATTTACAACAAGTTTAGTAAAAATGTGGATCGTGAACATCAAGTCAAAAATTATTTCTTCGATACCATTGTTCTGATCTAGGACTGTTTGATCATTAAGAAATTCCTGAAAAACCCATTTGTTAGGTCTTCAAATATTGCTAAAATACAGAACTGGACCTTCTAGCAGTCAAAGTGGAATCACCCTAGAATCAACAAGATGAGCCATAACAACTTCGACGAAATCTACGTGGGAATCCATTCCAGATAAGTGCCAAAATTAATGACTTTTTTACAGTGACTTCATTATTTCCATTCTGACGATACCATCCACAGTCAATAACTTTGTTGTTGCCCGATAAAGCGAACATATGCTGCGTGAGCAACATTATTAATCTGATTTCTAACCTACTTTGCAAGTGGTGGTGTTAGACAGTGCACAAGCTTACTTTGGGCTTGATGCTGTTTGGCCAGTCCATATGCGGCGGGTCGAGGTTAATTTCTCGTGTCTATTCGTCGTTGTCACTGTGCAGGCTACAAATTAAAATTCACCTGCCTCAGAACGGCGTCTGCTCAATGTCCCTTCACTCAGCAACGTAGATACTTACAAGATGATGTAAAAGCAACGTTGATATAAAACACCACCTAACATCTACAATTACTGAGGCCTGCAACCCTAGTTATGAAAGAAATTTCTGTAGAAATACAGTCATAAAAAAAATTTTCGGGTGGTAATAAAATGGAATGGCTTCTGGAAAATAATGTCCGAAATTTCCGCACAAAAATGCTTATTTTGTCCTTGATACCCAGAGAAAAGGTACTAATCAGTCCACATTTAAACTATTGGCTGTTTCTTTCCAGTTCACGATTCATACACACATTTCACATGCACAGCAGCCAGAAATCTGTCCAAACCAGACCCAAATTAAACAATGTCTTCACAGTCATTAATTTCACCACTAATATGAGTTGTTACATTCGGTCCTTCTTGTGGATTTCTGCTCACCAAAAATGCTCACAAGCTGAATACTGAAACATGCCACACGGATACTATGGAGGCCAATATTTTACACGCGAATATCTGTCGAACAGATTTAGTCAAATCCTGTGGAATTTCGCCAAGCAGTCCTCAACAACAACTGCTATTGACTTCGCTCACCAATAACTCAAACACTAAGTCATTCTTCATCTTACACATTTTTTTGCTGGCACTAGTAACATGACCGTCCACGTTGAAAGCTTCCCTTCTTCCAGCCTCGCTCATGATCATACTCGCGCCAAAACTGGCCTGCACCAATCCTTATTCACAGTCGCATTTGCGTCAATCTGACATGCATATATTAAAGTAATGTTTAATAAACGAAAACGAAAAGACAATAATTCTGGAAATATTCTTTAGATACAGATTTTACTCCAGCTGACTTTCTGGCTGCTCTGTTACAATAGCAATCACACCTAGACGTATGCCATCAGCAAAGTGGGTAAATCCCCTAGGATCATTTTCCCACGACAGTCTTGTGTAACTCTTGCAGGTTACTTAAGACGGTATTTAATACAATATAGAAATTTGACGAATGTCCCACATACACACACTCATTTACTCACAGGCTCACATAACACATAATAAAATAAATACTGATTTTATTAGTTCTTTCTGAAGTTATTCTAGATTTCATGCTTTGAAAATTGTAAGGTATTTGAAATTTTTTTAAATTAAATTTCAGTTAAATAATTCTATACCCTGATACTTCAGACGAGTTTTTCAGTTGACAACCAAAAACAAGTCATAAATATTCCCAGGTGAATTTCCCATCTTAAGTATAGTTTTTATAACTTTAAAGTAAATTTTTCTATCTTCGAAAATACGCCCGCTAGAAAGCTCATATTTTCACACCGCCTTTCTATTAATAACAAAGTGCAGTATACAAATTTTGAAAGCGATTACAAAAAACTACTATCCTTTATTTAGATTCTTATAGGTGGTGGATGTACGCTTTCAGTAAGAGACATTGAATAACTTTCCCACGGCAGGCAGTGACAGATGCACGAGTAGGCCGCTAGACGTCAACCCCAGAAGTTACATACAGCAAGCTATCCTAAAACGAACGTTCCTTTGGAACAACTTGCGACGGTACACATGGGATTCCGGCTGGACACCAGCGCTAACGTGTCTTTAATAAATGAAGACACGTACTGGCGGCTCTGCTCACAACCGCTGCGACGGGCCAGGCCGCTGCTTACTGCTGCAGGGTCATTTTTATCCCTGGAGAACTGTCGCAGACGGCTGAGTAAAAATACGGTGAGAGGGTACTAACATTCTCAGTTTTGCGCTCTCCTACTGCCACGATGACGTGAGCATAAAAATGCCGGCCCTTACTATCATAACCAGCTGCAGCCGTTCCTGGGTAAAATCGCGTACCGTCCGAAATTTATTCCCCAAGTGACGCAGATTGCACGCCCTCTGTCAGCTGCGCCAGAGTGGCATCAAATACGCGTGGTTGGACAGTCTCAAGAAGGCAATATACGCCGAGCCTGCCATTGACACGACACACACGTTCCACTGCAGCATTGCGGCGGTTTTCGTCTCATGTATTATGGGATGGTTCTATCACACAACTGCCTTTTCCTCCGAAACGTTAAACGCTGTGCAGCTGAACTATTCCCAAATAAAGAAGGGGACTTAAGCAATCACCTATGGGGCCAAGAAATTTCATGTGTATTGGTATGGCGGCAAATTCCATCTGTTGACTGACCATAAATCCTTGATTTCTTTTTCGATAAAACTGCTCAGCGTTGCCCTTAAGTGGCTGACGACGATGTCCCATACGCCGTAACAGTGCGTGGGGGACGATGCGGGAGAACCGTACCGCCGTACTAGGCAAGGTCCTAGTGGAGGTGGTTTGCCATTGCCTTCCTCCGGCCGTAATGGGGATGAATGATGATGATGAAGACGACACAACAACACCCAGTCATCTCGAGGCAGGTGAAAATCCCTGACTCCGGCAGGAATCGAACCCGGGACCTCGTGCTCGGGAAGCGAGAACGCTACCGCGAGACCATGGGGACCAGTATGAAATTCACTTTCGCCCCACCTCTCAACACACAATCACAGATGCTCCTCCCGCCGCCCTCTTGACCCCTGCGCAAACTTCAATAGCCATGGAACCTTTTTGCCCTGGATCATCATCTACAAACAACTCTGAACGAACTCCTGCCGCTGACGAATCAGGTAGCTTCGGCGTCGCCTGCGTCCCAGTATTGTGGGAAGTTTTCCCAGCGGTCCACGAAGGGTGGCCGGACTGAGTTTCACGCCAGGCCGATCCAGTTTTTCGCAGTTAGTACGCAACACCATGCTGTGCTTCTTAACATTGACCACAGACGACCGGCTATCAGGGCGTCAATCCGCCCCTGCTCTGATCTTGCATCCTCCAGTTACTTCATGGCTCACACTGGGAGATGACGCGCATAAAGTTATTAGCCAGGCATCAGATATACAGGATGAGTCCTAAGACGTAACACGCCTTTCATTTTGTGAGGCCGGCCGCTGTGGACGAGCGGTTCTAGGCGCTTCAGTACGGAACCACGCTGCTGCTACGGTCGCAGGTTCGAATCCTGCCTCGGGCATGGATGTGTGTGATGTCCTTTGGTTAGTTAGGTTTAAGTCGCTCTAAATCTAGAGGACTGATGACCTCAGATGTTAATTCCCATAGTGCTTAAAGCCATTTGAACCATTTGAGCCATTTCGTGAACGGTTACACATATCGAAACCAAGTTTTCGGCAAACAGAACGTCGAGTCCCAAATGTGTTTTTGTTTGGTTAATGTTTTTAGCGCTGGTATCAACGGACTTATTGAAGCAAGTACGTTTTTTTAAAATGGAACCGTGCACCTTTTATGACTGCATTCAATAGCTGTTAAGAAGACAGTTGCAGTGATATAGCGTTTGTTGATGTTGACATTGAAACCTGTCGTGAAAAAATTCGAGAAATGTCCTAGAATTTGAGAGGACGGTGGCCGTAATCGGCATTAGCGGCGCAAACATATACAAGCAGAGCTCTCGTGTGTCGGAATGTCAACACATTTGCCTGATTACTTGTCTGCGCTGCAGGGCGCTCATTCCTTCTTCAGCACTCGTTGCGTGCAGACATGTACACCAATGAGGACAAATTGGATATACACTTTAATATGCAGAACGTGTAAGAAATTCCGTAAGAACAGTACAGCGGTATAGGGCTATCTATCTGGATCGCCAATGTCAGACGCGCTAAGCAATTGCACGAATTATTAAGACGCTAGTGCGCACAGGCTGCTTGAACGTCAAAAAGAGGACAAGAATGAAGACTGCAACTGAAAGAGAACACGAAGAAGCTGTTCTGGCTATGAAGCTAATGAATCCTCTCAGTGGTACGAGACAGACCAGCAAGGAATGTGGAATCAGCCAGACGAGTGCCATTCGCATCCTGCTTCGACAGAATTTCGGTCCCTATCATCTGTCACTACATCAGGCACTCGACGACCGTGATTTCGAGCGTGGTACAGAATTCTGACGCTTTGCCGTTCAGCAACTAAGAGACGATCTTACGTTTTTCTAGCGTTTGCTTTACCGATGAAGCAACGTTTACTAACCACGCTAATGTAAATCTGCATAACATGCACACTGGCTTCATCAGGTGCAACATAAATGGCCGTGCGGCATAAACGTATCATGCGGCATCATAGGAAATTACACTGTGGGACGTTACATCGTCTCAGGCATTCTAAATGGACATTCGTACGCACACTTTCTGACGAACATTCTGCCGGTTCTTATAGAAGAGGTATCACTTGATACTCGTCAGTGTATGTGGCTGTAACACGACGGTTATCCAGATCATTAGTCCAGTGTTGCACCGCAAATATTGACTGAGAATTTTACTGGACGTTGGATAAGACGAAATTCTGTTGTCAAATGGTCTGCGAGGTCCACCGATTTGACTCTTCTTGATTTCTTTCTTTGGGGAGCAGTCTATAATGAAGCCCCAACTACGCTAGACGATATGTGTCGTCAAATCGACAGTGCATGCTTTACCATATCATCCATATAATTATATCTGTGTGCCCGCATCTCGTGGTCGTGCGGTAGCGTTCTCGCTTCCCACGCCCGGGTTCCTGGGTTCGATTCCCGGCGGGGTCAGGGATTTTCTCTGCCTCGTGATGGCTGGGTGTTGTGTGCTGTCCTTAGGTTAATTAGGTTTAAGTAGTTCTAAGTTCTAGGGGACTGATGACCGTAGATGTTAAGTCCCATAGTGCTCAGAGCCAATTATATCTGTGCATCGTCCTTTCAAACGGCGATTGCAAATGTGCCTTTCAATCCATGGTTAACAGTTTGAACACATGCTTAAATAAAGGATAAAGTTACTTTCTCGAAAGACGAAATTTGTGTTACGTGATTTGAGTGGCTACGGAATCATTGTTAGTAAATTGTTTATTTCATTTACTTGTGTACGAAATTGCATTGCAGTGTCAAATAAGTCGACAGCGCGCATTGCACGTAGCTGATAACACTGTCATTACGCGCTTACGTTCGGTATGAAACGACTATTCGTGAGAAGAATATTTATTTTGCAGTGTACAGACGGTCACAAAGTGTTTTAATTAAAATGATTAGTTCAACGAATGTATCCCATATGGTACAATTTATAGCAGTGTAGGTAGCGACAGTTGTTCAACAGCATATAGACTGAAGCGCAAAAAAAAAAAAAAAAAAAAAAAAAAAAAAAAAACTGGTGCAGACGTGCGTATTCAAATACAAATATATGTAGATAGGCAGAATACGGCGCTACGGTTGGCAACGCCTATATAAGACGACAAGAGTCTGGCAGTTAGATTGGTTACTGCTGCTACAATGGCAGATCATCAAGATTTAATTCTTTGAACATGATGCTATAGTCGACGCATGAGCGATGGGGCACAGCATCTCCGAGGTAGCGATGAAGTGAGGATTTTCCCGTACGACCATTTCACGAGTGTACGGTGAATATCAGAAGTCCGGTAAAACATCGAATCTCCGACATAGCTGTGGCTGGAAGAAGATCCTACAAGAACGGGACCAACGACGATTGAAAAGACTCGTTCAATGTGACAGAAGCGCAACTCTTCCGCGAACTGCTGCAGATTTCAGTGCTAGGACACCAACAAGTGTCAGCGTGCAAACCATTCAACGAAACATCATCGATATGGGCTTTCGGAGCCGAAGGCCCACTCGTATATACGAACTTGATGACTGCACGACACAAACCTTTACGCCTCGCCTGGGCCCGTAAACACCGACATTGGCCTGTTCATGACTGGAAACATGTTGCCTGGTCGGACGAATCTCATTTCGAATTGTATCGAGCGAATGGACGTGTACGGATATAGAGACAACCTCATGAACCCATGGACATTGCAAGTCAGCAGGGGACTGTTCAAGCTGGTGGAGGCTCTGTAATGGTGTGGGGCGTGTGCCGTTGGAGTGATGCGGAACCCTGATACGCCTTGATACGACTCTGACAGGTGACTCGTACATAAGCATCCTGTCCGATCATCTGCGCCCATTCATGTCCATTGTGCATTCCGACGAACTTGGACAATTCCAGCAGGACAATGCGACACCCCACACTTCCACAATTGCTACAGAGTGGCTCCAGAAACACTCTTTTGAGTTAAACAGTTCCGGTGACCATAAAACTCCCCAGACATGAACGTTATTGAGCACATCTGGGATGCCTTGCAATGTGCTTTCAGAAGAGATCTCCACCCCCTCGTACTCTTCCGTATTTATGGACAGCCCTACAGGATTCATGGTGTCAGTTCCCTCCAGCACTACTTCAGACATTAATGGTGTCCATGCCACGTCATGTTTCGGCACTTTTGCGTACTCGCGGGGGCCTACACGATATTAGGCAGGTGTACCAGTTTCTTTAGCTCTTCAGTGTATTTTACCCCGAAGAAGCAAACAGCCACGTACAGGAAAAGATAGATCAAATCTTCCTTCTAACATTTAGATATTTAGTACAGTAGTTGCTTTTTGTAGGTTATAAGACCTCTTTATTGTTGAAGAATGGGCAGTTGATTTCTCTGTTTCAACTCTTGCAAATCTCTGAGGATACCCAAATGTGAAATAAAGTTTCCCTAAGCCCTTTGTGATACGTTAGATTCTAGCCTATGTCGTATTTCCATATGCAACAATCTGAGGTGAACCTGGATCTAGTTCGTAAGTTGGTTCAAGGGGAAATAAAGCTTTATTCTCTATAGCGCAGGCGTACCTTACATAAACAACTACGCAACCTGGCTGCTTGGCAGTGCTGGCACCGCAAATGGCGATTCTGGCCTCACATTCTAGGGCACTTCTTGTATTTCCTAACGACTGATTTTAACGTCAACATTAACGTACGCTGTATCACTGTTATTGTCTTCTCAAGACCTATCGAATGCAGTTATGAAAAGTATATGGTTTCATTTAAAATAAAGTACTTTCTTGAATATCTCCGTTGACACTAGCGCTAAAAACAATAACCAAACAAAAAATACGTGCCCCTCGATGCTCTAACGTTGGTCTGAAACCGCGTTTCAATATGTGTAACCATTCACGAAATAAAAGGGATGTTAAGTCTTATGTGACTCATCCTGTACGTCGATGCCGACTATGAACGTGCGTGTCGGTGTTGCCACGCGTAGCTCCCAATCCGCCGTCCATAGCGCAACATTTTTCGCTATAGCGTCCATGGGACAGGCTCCACGTCAATTCTGCCGTTTCAGGGAACTGTGTGGCTGCTGGTGGCTGATATTCTCTCGAACTTCTCGTTTATGATGCACATGTCGTCCACTGTCCTCCTGCTACCAATTGAGCCATTGAGAGGATTTTCGGCAGTGAGGGGGCACTTTGCACCCTGGTGTCGGGGAGTGGTCCCAATTTATGTCGACTTCGTTTCGGCCTTTCTGCTGCTGTAACGCATCGACCATGTGACCACCACCCCTTTTCACCTCACCTCCAACGTGGAGGTCGAGCGGGTGGTCTGCAGATTCACAAGCCATATGTAGAAGGCCTTGAGACATCATCGACTGAGAAGACCTTGCACGGCTTCCCGGTGATTTATCGGCCCACCCCCAGGAACGGGGTCAGTCCAGCGGATATCCCGCACGGACACTGGTATCGCATCCTATTAGACCTCCCACATCTGTGCAGCATGCACATCCTGAGTACTGTCACAAATAAGTGTGGGGCGTCTGTGTGAGCAGAGATCTCCAACTTGTAAGATGTAACTAAAAACTTTTACCGTATTATACGGATTCTATTAAAGGTTTGTAGGAGAGCAGTATCCTTCTGACGCAGCATTAATGACGTTACTGAAGATATCTATGGTTTTGACTCAAGAGCTGGAATATGCCTTTCAGAAAATGAGCGAGAGTTTGCTTACAGCACCAATACTGCACCAAACAAAATGGAACAAAAAAATTCTTGGGCTAGGGTCTTCGGAATACATTATAGGAGGAGTCCTCTATCAGCTGGGTGAAGTGGACAGAAGAATACAACATTGTATGAATGCATTTGCAAGTCGAGTCTTAAGTGTGTGGGAAAGAAACTATACCGTTACTGAGCGTGAAGTACTTGACACTGAGTGATGGTTTTAAAAGTTTTGTTTTTGTCTTTTTGGTAAACACACAATGTTATCACCGACTGTTGTACATTTTCCATCTTTACGCAGCATAAACGAATGTCAGGTAACAAGTTAGGTGTTACTACTCCAAGGGTATTCGTCTGAATTATGTATTTCACAAGAGAAAACATAGTTGCGCCCAATGCTGTTTCAGGATTTTCAGGACCAGGCGAAGTTCAAAACATCGCCCATCAGTCAAGAAAGCAGAATGTATGGAAGATGAGAAACTCAATGTATACATCACCTACTGAAAAAGCCGGACAAGTGCGTATGAGACACACGCTCAGAGGATTATATAAAAACTTAATTACGTATGCAGATAGTTCATCCTTTCCGGGAATTGGGAATTTCGACGAAACTAACAAGATGTCGGCTCCGGGAATTCCTAGACTTTCGAGAATGTTTTAATTTCAAGTTTTCAGTTTAAATTTGTTGTGTAATTTCGCATTGGCTACAGAGATTTTTCATTTATTTTATTTATTTTGGAGTTACATTAACATGCTATGCTAAGCGGCATTGACATTGCGTTGACTTCGTCTGTTCCTGTCGCTGCAGTATTTGACGGAAGTTTCCCGAGAAGAAAACCGTACAGACGACCATTTTTCAACAGATATTTTATGGGATATCGGAACCTCATCCCAAACAAAAAAATGGTTCAAATGGCTCTGAGCACTATGGGACTTAACATCTTAGGTCATCAGTCCCCTAGAACTTAGAACTACTTAAACCTAACTAACCTAAGGACATCACACACATCCTTGCCCGAGGCAGGATTCGAACCTGCGATCGTAGCAGTCCTGCGGTTCCGGACTGCAGCGCCTAGAACCGCACGGCCACCGCGGCCGGCTCATCCCAAACAATTAAAGTGCAATCCTGTATCAGTTACCAGTACTGCTTTGCTCTGAAACATTTCATATGCTGTACATGGCTAGGCATAGACTGTTGGGAAACTTTCTATGTAGAAAGAGCTGTTCGTAAAGGACCTGCGATGCTAGTGCGGCAATGGCGCGGTAGCCGTTCGACCTTGTTCCTGTTGCTGATGTATGGCAACGGCATCGTTTCCACAACAGCGGGGGACTTCAGTCCATCATAGATCAGCCAGTTAGCACGAAATGTTTGCAGTTTTAAACATTTGGTTGGCTGTGTTCCAGCAACCGTACGCTATTTAATTACAGGACGTATACACAGCAGCCGCGCGGGATTAGCCGAGCGGTCTGGGGCGTTGCAGTCCTCAACTGTGCGGCTGGTCCCGGCTGAGGTTCGAGTCCTCCCTCGGGCATGGATGTGTGTGTTTGTTCATAGAATAATTTAGCTTAAGTAGTGTGTAAGCTTAGGGACTGATGACCTCAGCAGTTAAGTCCCATAAGATTTCACACACATTTGAACATTTTTGAACATATACACAGCCACTCCGGTTGCACAAAATTTCGTCAATTGACCACGGTTTCGATTGCACTAGGCCAGTCTTCATCAGAGTAAAAAGTTACATGTAATCACACCATGGTTTAAAATGTCTGAGCAAAAGTGTTCTCTATGACATTTCTGTTTGACGAGGACACTTTTGCTCAGACGTTCTGAACTATGGTGTGAATACATGTATTCCATGTAACTTTTTATTCTGATGAAGATTGTCCTAGTGCAAACTAAACAATGGTCAATTGACAAAATTTTGGGCAACCGAAGTGGATGCATACAGGGTGGTCCATTGATCGTGACCGGGCCAAATATCTCACGAAATAAGCGTCAAACGAAAAGACTACAAAGAACGAAACTTGTCTAGCTTGAAGGGGGAAACCAGATGGTGCTGTGGTTGGCCCGCTAGATGGCGCTGCCATAAGTCAAACGGATATCAGCTGCGTTTTTTTACATAGGAAACCCCATTTTTTATTACATATTCGAGCAGTACGTAAAGAAATATGAATGTTTTAGTTGGACAACTTTTTTCGCTTTTTGATAGATGGCACTGTAATAGTCACAAACACATGGCTCACAATTTTAGACGAACAGTAGGTAACAGGTAGGTTTTTTAAATTAAAATACAGAACGTAGGTACGTTTGAACATTTTATTTCGGTAGTTCGCTTGTAATACATGTACCTTTGTGAACTTATCATTTCTGAGAACGCATACTGTTACAATAAATGCTCAAAATGATGTCCGTCAACCTCAATGCATTTGGCTATACGTGTAACGACATTCCTCTCGACAGCGAGTAGTTCACCTTCCGTAATGTTCGCAATGACATTGCGCTCACGCATGTTGTCAGGCGTTGTCGGTGGATCACGATACCAAATATCCTTCAACTTTGCCCACAGAAAGAAATCCGGGGACGTCAGATCTGGTGAACGTGCGGGCCGTGGTATGGTGCTTCGACGACCAATCCACCTGTCATGAAATATGCTATTCAATACCTCTTCAACCGCACGCGAGCTATGTGTCGGACATCAATCATGTTGGAAGTACATCGCCATTCTGTCATGCAGTGAAACATCTTGTAGTAACATCGGTAGAACATTATATAGGAAATCAGCATACATTGCACCATTTAGATTGCCATCGATAAAATGGGGCCGATTATCCTTCCTCCCATAATGCCGCACCATCCATTAACCCCCCAAGGTCGCTGATGTTCCACTTGTCGCAGCCATTGTGGATTTTCCGTTGCCCAATAGTGCATATTATGCTGGTTTACGTTACCGCTGTTGGCGAATGACACTTCGTCGCTAAATAGAACGCGTGCAAAAAATCTGTCATAGTCCCGTAATTTCTCTTGTGCCCAGTGGCAGTACTGTACGCGACGTTCAAAGTCGTCGCCATGCAATTCCTGGTGCATAGAAATATGGTAAGGGTGCAATAGATGTTGGTGTAGCATTCTCAACACCGACGTTTTTGAGATTCCCGATTCTCACGCAGTTTGTGTGCTACTGATGTGCGGATTAGCCGCGACAGCAGCTAAAACACCTACTTGGGCATCATAATTTGTTGCAGGTCGTGGTTGACGTTTCACATGTGGCTGAACACTTCCCTGTTTCCTTAAATAACGTAACTATCCGGCGAACGGTCCGGACACTTGGACGATGTCGTCCAGGATACCGAGCAGCATACATAGCACACGCCCGTTGGACATTTTGATCACAACAGCCATACATCAACACGATAGCGCTCTTTTCCGAAATTGGTAAACGGTCCATTTTAACACGGGTAATGTATCACGTAGCAAATACCGTCCGCACTGGCGGAATGTTAAGTGATACCACATACTTATACGTTTGTGACTATTACAGCGCCATCTATCACAAGGCGAAAAAAGTGGTCCAACTAAAAAATTCATATTTCTTTACGAACTACACGAATATGTAATAAAAAATGGGGGTTCCTATTTAAAAAAACGCAGTTGATATCCGTTTGACCTATGGCAGCGCCATCTAGCGGGCCAACCATGGCACCATCTGGTTTCCCCCTTCAAGCTAGACAAGTTTCGTTCTTTGTAGTTTTTTCGTTTGACGCTTATTTCGTGAGATATTTGGCCCGGTCGCGATAAATGGACCACCCTGTATACGTAATGTAATTAAATGTTTGTAAATTATATATATATATATAAACCTTCATCGTGAATCATTCTACTTATTACTGAAAACCGAATCAAAATCCCTACAGTAGTTCCAGAAATTTTTGACAGATGACTAATGCAACGTAAGTTTGTAGCGGCAAAAAATATTTTTATGTGGTATAATGACAAGTTAACAATTTTCTGATATTTTTCTTTACTTGTACTGTAAAACCTTGCTTCTTCCCAAATTTCATGGTTCCGGGTAAACAGGAAGTATATCACAGATTTTGGTGACAGAGTTTGTGTGTAGCAAAAATGTCCTTAGCTTCTGATTGCATTGACTTAGAAGCTTAACTTTTTACTCCGACAAGGGAACAGAGAACTTAGATAGAGACGTAAATTTCAACTTGATAGTTTTATTCATTCCTGAGAAAAAGGTGTCTTAACGGTCGGGCAGAGAGACAGACGGACAGCAAAGGCCGGCCGGAGTGGCCGAGCTGTTCTAGGCGCTACAGTCTGGAACCGCGCGACCGCTACGGTAGCAGGTTCGAATCCTGCCTCGGGCGTGGATGTGTGTGATGTCCTCAGGTTAGTTAGGTTTAAGTAGTTCTAAGTTCTAGGGGACTGATGGCCATACGAAGATGAAAACGAGGTAAAAATTATGACCTACTGTCTTAAATGTCTCGACATTTAAGTCATGCTCCTTTCGATCGAAAACAGTGTATGAACAAAAAGAAAGACGGTGAAGAGCTACACGGTCTTTGCCTACGTACAGTTTGCGCACATAATGACGAGCCATTATATTATAACCACCTCCTTAATATCGTGTCCGTCCACAGAGATATTCACTGATGAGCCAAAACATTACACTGAGGTGACAAAAGTCATAGGATACCTCCTAACATCGTGTCTGTCCTCCTTTGCCCGGCGTAGTGCAGCAGATCTACGTTTCATGGACTCAACAAATCGTTGGAAGCCCTTGCAGAAATTTTGGTTCATGCTGCCCATATAGCCGTCCAAACTACGAAAGTGTTGCCGGCAGAGGATTTTGTGCACGAACTGACCTCTCGATTATGTCCCATAAATGTCTGATGGGATTCACGTCACGTGATCTGGGTGACAAAATCATTCGCTCTAATTTTCCATAATGTTCTTCGAACCAGTTGCTCAAAATGGTTCAAATGGCTCTGAGCACTATGGGACTTAACATCTGTGGTCATCAGTCCCCTAGAACTTAGAACTACTTAAACCTAACTAACCTAAGGACATCACACACATCCATGCCCGAGGCAGGATTCGAACCTGCGACCGTAGCAGTCGCGCGGTTCCGGACTGCGCGCCTAGAACCGCTAGACCACCGCGGTCGGCGAACCAGTTGCCAATTGTGCCTCGGTGACATGGCTCATTGTCATCTATAAAAATTTCAACGTTGTTCGGGATCATGAAGTCCATCAATGGCAACAAGTGGTCTCCAAGTATAGAACATAACCGTTTCCAGTCGATGATCGGTTCAGTTGGACCAGAGCACCCAGTCCATTTCATGTAATCACAGCCCACACCATTACGGAGCTATCACCAGCTTGCACAGTGGTACCATCAGACCTTACCAACTGATATAGGGGCTCGTCTTATCAGGCCACGGATTTCTAGTTGTTTAGTGTCCAACCGGTATGGTCACGAGCCCAGGAGAGGCGCTGCGGCCGGCATCGTCCTGTTAGCAAAGGCATTCGCTTCGGTCGTCAGGTGCCAAATTTCGCCGCACTGTCCTAACGGACGCATTCGTCGTATGCTCCACATTGTTTTCTGCAATTATTTCACCCAGAGTCGCTTGCCTGTTCGCACTGACACCTCTACGCAAACGCCACTGCTCTCGGTCGTTAAGTGAAGACCGTCGGCCACCGCGTTGTCCATGATGAGAGGCAATGCCTGGAATGTGGTATTCTTGGTACACTTGTAGGGAAGCAGCCTACTCACGCCATAGTAAATTCACATCAGTCTTTCCATTGTGTGCCAGCCAGTCCGCTGTAACTAGCTCTGACGTCATAAATGTTGCGCAATACTTTAAAAATCAAGAAAATAACCTGAAACGGTTCTAGCATGTCAGGAGTACTACTAAATTAATATGTGTTGAATATCAGTTCGATAACTTTAACCATTTTCGAAATTTGGACGTTTTTCTGTAAAAATCATTGGCGCAACAGAAAAGAGCTAGAGACTTAAAAATTTATATTTAGATTCCTTTTTCATAATTATTTAATAGAAACAGTCTTCTGGATCTCACAAATTAAGATTTTAGGTGAAATTCATGATTTTCTGGTTTTTGTCTTAAAAACTAAGGAAGCAAGATAGATTAAGTAGGCTAATAAATAAGGCTAGGATGTTTATATTTAAGTAGAATGGGGATCCGCTATAACCATAAAGATGTGAGAAGTTTCATTTGAATAACTATAAAACTATAGCGATAGCGTATCTCCAAAGGGCAGGTTCAGAGCTCGTCTACTGCGTGTAGTGTAATTAAATTAATTCTCTCGCCCAAAATAATTGACTTAGCCACATCAGACTTTTATTATGATTACTTACCTGTGTGTTGAATGCACATTTAAATTAAGAGCTTCATTGGCCTTCAGCAAAAGAAGCTATAATTTATTCAATAACTTACAGTGGTGCATTACTAGCCCAGCGGCTAGTCGGGAGAGCCGATTTGATCAGACGTTCCCTAAGCCGTCCGCACCACGGCTTTATATATAAGAACGCTGCGCGAGGAAGCAAGGCCCCAGTTCTCTCCAGACGCTGAATAGCACACCATGTGTGTCGGGAGTCGCGTCGCGTCGGTATCATTGCTATAAACAGCCTCGGATGCCGTATAAAGTTACTCGGGATACGCGTAACCATGAAATCATTTTCGAGTGAAGTGTTAATTCTGGGATGACTTTAATAATCTATCTTCAGTTTGCGTATGTCGTATTTTCACGTGCCGCCGCAGAACAGACATTCTACCATTATTTAGCGTGGCGTTTGATGAACCTAATCATCAAATTATGGCGAGCATTCACTTAAACATTTAATTTGGACAGTTATAGTTGCATCAGCGCATTAGACTCTGAACTGCTCTTTTAGTCAGATTGTGTGGATTCTTCTTTTTTTTCATCTGTGACTTTCAGAATATACTGAACTATTTTTAATCAAAATCGTTTTTGATTATGAATCCCAGACAATCTCCTAATTTCTCAAAGCTATAAGTTGTAGCCATAAGTGTATTTCTCAGATGAAGTGGGCACTAGGAATTCTAATTACAGGCTTTACGTTTTGCTAATCACTTTCTGGTTGCCAATATTGTAGTTAGAGAGCCAGTGTTGAGAACGGCAAAACAACAGCATAAATAATAGGAACACCTATATAACAGCCGGCCGTAGAGGCCGTGCGGTTAAAGGCTCTGCAGTCTGGAACCGCAAGACCGCTACGGTCGCAGGTTCGAATCCTGCCTCGGGCACGGATGTTTGTGATGTCCTTAGGTTAGTTAGGTTTAACTAGTTCTAAATTCTAGGGGACTAATGACCTCAGCAGATGAGTCCCATAGTGCTCAGAGCCATTTGAACCATTTGAACTTATACACTCCTGGAAATTGAAATAAGAACACCGTGAATTCATTGTCCCAGGAAGGGGAAACTTTATTGACACATTCCTGGGGTCAGATACATCACATGATCACACTGACAGAACCACAGGCACATAGACACAGGCAACAGAGCATGCACAATGTCGACACTAGTACAGTGTATATCCACCTTTCGCAGCAATGCAGGCTGCTATTCTCCCATGGAGACGATCGTAGAGATGCTGGATGTAGTCCTGTGGAACGGCTTGCCATGCCATTTCCACCTGGCCCCTCAGTTGGACCAGCGTTCGTGCTGGACGTGCAGACCGCGTGAGACGACGCTTCATCCAGTCCCAAACATGCTCAATGGGGAACAGATCCGGAGATCTTGCTGGCCAGGGTAGTTGACTTACACCTTCTAGAGCACGTTGGGTGGCACGGGATACATGCGGACGTGCATTGTCCTGTTGGAACAGCAAGTTCCCTTGCCGGTCTAGGAATGGTAGAACGATGGGTTCGATGACGGTTTGGATGTACCGTGCACTATTCAGTGTCCCCTCGACGATCACCAGTGGTGTACGGCCAGTGTAGGAGATTGCTCCCCACACCATGATGCCGGGTGTTGGCCCTGTGTGCCTCGGTCGTATGCAGTCCTGATTGTGGCGCTCACCTGCACGGCGCCAAACACGCATACGACCATCATTGGCACCAAGGCAGAAGCGACTCTCATCGCTGAAAACGACACGTCTCCATTCGTCCCTCCATTCACGCCTGTCGCGACACCACTGGAGGCGGGCTGCACGATGTTGGGGCGTGAGCGGAAGACGGCCTAACGGTGTGCGGGACCGTAGCCCAGCTTCATGTAGACGGTTGCGAATGGTCCACGCCGATACCCCAGGAGCAACAGTGTCCCTAATTTGCTGGGAAGTGGCGGTGCGGTCCCCTACGGCACTGCGTAGGATCCTACGGTCTTGGCGTGCATCCGTGCGTCGCTGCGGTTCGGTCCCAGGTCGACGGGCAAGTGCACCTTCCGCCGACCACTGGCGACAACATCGATGTACTGTGGAGACCTCACGCCCCACGTGTTGAGCAATTCGGCGGTACGTCCACCCGGCCTCCCGCATGCCCACTATACGCCCTCGCTCAAAGTCCGTCAACTGCACATACGGTTCACGTCCACGCTGTCGCAGCATGCTACCAGTGTTAAAGACTGCGATGGAGCTCCGTATGCCACGGCAAACTGGCTGACACCGACGGCGGCGGTGCACAAATGCTGCGCAGCTAGCGCCATTCGACGGCCAACACCGCGGTTCCTGGTGTGTCCGCTGTGCCGTGCGTGTGATCATTGCTTGTACAGCCCTCTCGCAGTGTCCGGAGCAAGTATGGTGGGTCTGACACACCGGTGTCAATGTGTTCTTTTTTCCATTTCCAGGAGTGTATAACAATTAATTCCACCCACCGCCCCACATATGGTTAATCGGCCGGGAAGTGTTTCAACATTCAAACATTTTAAACAACATTTATCCCACCCGCCGCCCCACACACTCTTGACACTGTGGATCGCGGAATGTTGAATCCCTTAATGATTTCCCAAGGGAAATGTCCCATGCGTCTAGCTCTAGCTACCATTCCGCTTTCAAAGTCTTTTAATTCCCGTCGTGCGGCCATAATCATATCGGTACCTATTCACATGAACCACCTGACTACAAATGACAGCTTCGCCAATGCACTGCCCTGTGTACCGGACACTACGGTCATGTGCATATGTTCATATCGCTGTCTCATGACTTACGTCAGCTCACTGTGTGGTAACCCGCTTAACTGCGTGTTGGTCAATCTTTGGACTGCAATAAAGCAAGCAATTCTTCAAGGCATGGATTTAACAAGTCCCTGATAGGTTTCTGGAGGTATGTGTCACCAAATATGTATGTACAGGTCACCCAGTTCCCGTAAACTACTGGCCAGTGGTTTGCGCGAAGCTGGCGCCCAACAGCATTCCAGATGAGCTTTATCAGGTTCAGATTCGGTGAATTTGGTGGCCAAGACATCAACGTGAGTTCGCTATCTCGCTTCTGGCGTAACTCATAGCTGTGATGGTGCCTTCGATTACTATCATAGATGCTGTGGAATCCCAGGTCAATATCCCCCATAGCATAATACTACCACACTCCGAGCCACCATTTGTCTGGCTGAAGGTTTATCCGGACAGGATCATCTATCCGGTGTAACAAGAAACGTGATTCATCCGACCAGGTGACAAGGTTCCATTGATCTATTGCCCAACCTCGATGATCGCGTGCCGAACTCAACAGTAACTCATGATGTTGTTGGTTCAACATGGTAACACCTAGAGACTGTCTGCTGCAGAGTCCCACATTTAACAGTGTTCACTGAACTGAGTGCTTCGAAACACTAGTGCCTGCACTAAACTTGCTTCGAAACACTAGTGCCTGCACTACACTTGCACTCAGTAGCCAGATCTCTCACAGGTCACCATTTTGTTTGACAGAGCAGACAAGCCTCCGACCCCAGCGTTCTGTGGTGAGGCACGACCTGTCACCGACTCTTGGGTCCACCATCCGTCACCCACTTCGCCCGCATCTCGTGGTCGTGCGGTAGCGTTCTCGCTTCCCACGCCCGGGTTCCCGGGTTCGATTCCCGGCGGGGTCAGGGATTTTCACTGCCTCGTGATGGCTGGGTGTTGTGTGCTGTCCTTAGGTTAGTTAGGTTTAAGTAGTTCTAAGTTCTAGGGGACTGATGACCATAGATGTTAAGTCCCATAGTGCTCAGAGCCATTTGAACAATTTTGAATCACCCACTTCCTATAGATACTCACGATAGTAACACGAGGACAGTCGACTAGCTTCGTCGTTTTCGAGATGCACGATCTCAGGCGCCGGTCCATAACAATGTGGCCTGTGTCAAAGTAGTTTATAGCAATACATTTCCAGCCCGTGTCGTCGCTAGAATGATTCTCCATTCATCTCCGTCCCACTTATACAGGGTGGTCCATCGATAATGATAGGGCCAAATATCTCACGAAATAAGCATCAAACGAAAAAACTACAAACAACGAAACTCGTCTAGCATGAAGGGGGAAACCAGATGGCGCTATGGTTGGCCCGCTAGATGGTGCTGCCATAGGTCAAACGGATATCAACTGCGTTTTTTTAAGTAGGAACCCCCATTTTTCATTACATATTCGTGTAGTTCGTAAAGAAATATGAATTTTTTAGTTGGACCACTTTTTTCGCCTTGTGATAGGTGGCGCTGTAATAGTCACAAACGTATAAGTATGTGGTATCACTTAACATTCCGCCAGTGCGGACGGTATTTGCTACGTGATACATTACCCGTGTTAAAATGGACCGTTTAGCAATTGCGGAAAAGAGCGCTATCGTGTTGATGTATGGCTGTTGTGATCAAAATGTCCAACGGGCGTGTGCTATGTATGCTGCTCGGTATCCTGGACGACATCGTCCAAGTGTCCGGACCGTTCGCCGGATAGTTACGTTATTTAAGGAAACAGGGATGTGTTCAGCCACATGTGGAACGTCAACCACAACCTGCAACAAATTATGATGCCCAAGTAGGTGTTTTAGCTGCTGTCGCGGCTAATCCGCACATCAGTAGCACACAAACTGCGTGAGAATCGGGAATCTCAAAAACGTCGGTGTTGAGAATGCTACACCAACATCTATTGCACCCTTACCATATTTCTATGCACCAGGAATTGCATGGCGACGACTTTGAACGTCGCGTACAGTACTGCCACTGGGCACAAGAGAAATTACGGGACTATGACAGATTTTTTGCACGCGTTCTATTTAGCGACGAAGTGTCATTCGCCAACAGCGGTAACGTAAACCGGCATAATATGCACTATTGGGCAACGGAAAATCCACAATGGCTGCGACAAGTGGAACATCAGCGACCTTGGGGGGTTAATGGATGGTGCAGCATTATGGGAGGGAGGATAATCGGCCACATTTTATCGATGGCAATCTAAATGGTGCAATGTATGCTGATTTCCTATATAATGTTCTACCGATGTTACTACAAGATGTTTCACTGCATGACAGAATGGCGATGTACTTCCAACATGATTGATGTCCGACACATAGCTCGCGTGCGGTTGAAGAGGTATTGAATAGCATATTTCATGACAGGTGGATTGGTCGTCGAAGCACCATACCATGGCCCGCACGTTCACCAGATCTGACGTCCCCGGATTTCTTTCTGTGGGCAAAGTTGAAGGATATTTGGTATCGTGATCCACCGACAACCCCTGACAACATGCGTGAGCGCAATGTCATTGCGAACATTACGGAAGGCGAACTACTCGCTGTCGTTACACGTATAGCCAAATGCATTGAGGTTGACGGACATCATTTTGAGCATTTATTGCATTAATATGGTATTTACAGGTGATCACGCTGTAACAGTATGCGTTCTCAGAAATGATAAGTTCACAAAGGTACATGTATTACAAGCGAACTACCGAAATAAAATGTTCAAACGTACCTACGTTCTGTATTTTAGTTTAAAAAACCGACCTGTTACGAAGTGTTCGTCAAGAATTGTGAGCCATATGTTTGTGACTATTACAGCGCCATCTATGACAAATCGAAAATAGTGGTCCAACTAAAACATTCATATTTCTTTACGTACTACACGAATATGTAAGAAAAAATGGGGGTTCCTATTTCAAAAAACGCAGTTGATATCCGTTTGACCTATGGCAGCGCCTTCTAGCGGGCCAACCATAGCGCCATTTGGTTTCCCCATTCAAGCTAGACAAGTTTCGTTGTTTATAGTGTTTTCGTTTGACGCTTATTTCGTGAGATATTTGGCTCGGTCACGATCGATGGACCACCCTGTATACTTTCCGTACCTCTCGCGTGACCGTAATGCCATCAGGTTTCATATAATCTCTTGGTGGGATATGTTCATAAAGTTTTGACTATCATTGTACCCTTCGAAGTTCTTCAAGAATGACTTCAACAAGCGCTGGCTCCTACCTCGATATAATTTCGGTTACAAACAGGTGAGTGGTATAATAACAGGTATTTTAATGCTGAGAATCGCGTTGGGATTTTAGAGACATATTTACAGATGCATATTTCATCTTTTGTCGTGATACACAGATTTAAATCGTAGACGCACATGAGCATGAGCAGTACGTAGTACCATGGACCACTTTCAGGCGAAATTCCCAGAAGTATCCCCCCACCCCCCTCCATCAACTAGCCAAGCAAAACATTATTCTTTTTAAACGACGATAAAAGAAAAAAGGACTCCAGTAACAAAACAGATGGTCCTTGCTCTGACTGTGGATATACGGCCAATTTCTTCGTGGCTGGGAGCAAGCATTGCTTAAGCAGAAGCAATCTCTTGTGATGCCGAACGAACCATACAGGATATGCAGGTCCCTAACTGCGAGCAGAGGACGAAGCACAAGGCTGAGGTAAGTGAGTGGTTGGAAGCAATATCAGAGGTATCAAACCACGCAGCATCCACGTTCGAAAATCTGCGACACCGCAAAAAAACATACTTGACAGATAGAAGGGATAAAACTGTATTGACTATAAATCTATAAATGGAGTTTAATACGGTCGAAAGAGACGAATATTTGACACTGGACAGTGGCGACGTCCAAATCTTTAAAGAAGCCACGTTTAACACTGGCTGTATAAATTTTGAAATAGATACAGTGTTGCTCCAAGATATAGAGACTCTACAAATAACAGGAATCCCAGACCACAATCTAGTAGTCAACACTGTATATGAAAGTATCAGTTATGAAGCACATGCGGATTTACAAAAAGATAGAGAAATTGCTTCTTATCTGCATACATGCACCTTTAGGGTCCAATATGACTTACATTAATCACCCAAAATCTTGTATATTCAGTTACATAAAAAGATGTAGACGCGAAAGGAAAATACAGGGCAAATTTACCAAGATTTCGCAAGTTGTTCAACCTCAAACCAGATGGAACTGAAATAACCAAACAGAGACTGGACAATTACGTGAAACAAACTTACATGACCCAGTACAGTCAACTTTAGTTAGAATCGTTTTTGTGTGGTATTGCTACGCATACAATCCCCACTGAGAAGCGACTGCATAACATAAAACTACAGCCTAACTCTCTTTGCAAAAAGTGTACAACGACGAACCTCCTACTTAAGTTTATCGCTGTATGGCACAAGATAGAGCTTGAAATTGGGCTCATAAGAAACTGGCGACAATAAACAGTACTACAGCTTGCAACGTAGAAGGGGTAATATTTGAGGGGGAAAAATATTTGTTTTACTGTTGTGTTCGTCTTGCTGCTTGTTAAATGAAAATGTAAATGACTAATGATGGCATTATTAACTATTGCTTCCAAAGAAGTTCGACTTGTGAGCTCCCACGTGCGTCAGCATGAGGAAAAAAATTAAAAAAAGCAAACAAAACACTGTTCATAGGGCTGCCCAATAAGTGGTTGGATTTCAAAATACTGTCTTCGTCACTGTGTGGGGATAAACAACGCATCCGCTGCATTTAACCCTAAATGAAAGCAGTCACAATTTTATTGAAATTGGAGGCAGGAATTCGCATTGAAATAATATTCACTTCTCAGTTTTCACAGGCTGAATTTATTCCAGAAAAAAACAAACGAAGTATTCTTTCACACTATTGACAACAGTTTATTATTAAAATAATGTCTGACAGTGCGAGAACCTAAGTAACTCGGCCAGTATCGTATGTTTGATTAACATTTAGAAAACCCACAAAAATTATTCAAAGCGCTTCAGCACACTTCTAAGCTGAAGTTTCTACAATCGTTGACTAACGATATTTTAAATTGCAGGTCACCATCAAAGATAACTGCTGAACAGTTCATAGATGTTTGGAGTAAGGCGCCTACCCGAAATTATTCGGAGTCCGCATGATGAATAATGTTTCAAACATTTGCGATCGACAGTCGCGAAATATTTACGAGCCCCAACGAACCGTTTGTGGGACGCGAAATTGTTCGAAGTTCACACATGCGAAAATTATTTCAGTTTCTCGCGATCGTCACAGGCGAGAGTTTCACAAGTCCCGACCGAATACTTGGAAAATATTTCAGTTACACACACGAGGCGGATTCCATCCGCACATACGACCTGTCCTTACGAGAGCTCCACTCCAACTGTCTCCCGAAATACAAGTCTATCACGCGAAAATGCCCAGCTCTCGCACAGAACGTGAGTAAAACTCATACACAGTCGATTTCCGAAAACATGTATAAAATATAAATTTATACATGTTACACATGAATTTGGACGTAAATTTCGTTACATTTTCAATACAGTGCCGCTTGGGGTAGCCGCGTGGCTGTGGGCGCCTTGACACGGTTCGCACGGCCCACTTCCGTCGGAGGTTCGATCCTCCATCGAGCATGGGTGTGTGTGTTGTTCTTAGCGTAAGTTAGTTTAAGTTACATTAAGTAGTGTGTAAACCTAGGGACCGATGACCTCAGCGGTTTGGTCCCACAGGAACTTACCACAAATTTCTAAAATTTTTCAATACAGCTCTTAACTTCCCTGTAGCTTTAGTAGTTACTCATATGGACGCTATTTTGCGTCGTTGTATCACTAATAAATATTAAACAATTACATTAATTACAGTCATACATCTCTAATTACCTCTATTTACTAATGCTGCTGCCACTTTCAATCTTTTGTGGTTTATTTGCTAGAAAATTCAATTTTGCATGCACATAATATACATTCCGCCCTGTAATTGCAGGTACGAAACATTCACAGAAAATCTATTAGAACCAATGGCGGCTCGTAGGTATACAGTCTGGGTTTCACAATCTTATAAATTCAGATAAATATGAGGGTGTGGAATTAATAGCGTCTGCTGTGTAACGCTTATGCTTATCAACATATTTATACATCTTCAGCCGCTGTAAATAATAATAACAACAATAATAATAATAACAATAATAATATAAATAATTTTTCTGAAGAAAGGAGAATTATTTTCGTGGAATTTTGTTGTTTTATACATACACTTAGAGATGAAAGTATCCGGACACCTGGCTGAAAATGATTTAGAAGTTCATGGCGCCCTATATCGGTAATGCTGGAATTCAGTATGGTGTTGGCCCACCCTTAGCCTTGATGACAGCTTCCACTCTCGCAGGTATACGTTCAATCAGGTGCTGGAAGGTTTCTTGGGGAATGGCAGCTCATTCTTCACGGATTGCTGCTCTGAGGAGAGGTATCGATGTCAGTTGGTGAGGCCTGGCTCGAAGTCGGCGTTCCAAAACATCCCGAGGGTGTTCTGTACGATTCAGGTTAGGACCCTGTGCAGGCCAGTCCATTACAGGGATTGTATTGTCGTGTAACCACTCCGCCACAGGCTATACATTATGAACAAGTGCTCGACCGTGTTGAAAGATGCTATCGCACTCCCCGAATTGCTCTTCAACAGTGGGAAGCAAGAAGGTGTTTAAAACATAAGTGTAGGCCTGTGCTGTGATAAGTGCCACGCAAATCAACAAGTGGTGCAAGCTCCCTCCACGAAAAACACGACCGCACCATAACACCACCGCCTCCAAATTTTACTGTTGGCACTACACACGCTGCCAGATGACGTTCACCGGGCATTCACCATACTCACACCCTGCCATTGGATCGCCACATTGTGTTCTGTGATTCGTCACTCCACACAACGTTTTTCCACTGTTCAGTCGTCCAATGCTTATGCTCTTTACACCAAGCGAGGTGTCGTTTGGCATTTACCGGCGGATATGTGGCTTATGAGCAGCCGCTCGACCACGAAATCCAAGTTTTCTCACCTACCGCCTAACTGTCATGGCACTTGCACTGGATCCTGATGCAGTTTGGAATTCATGTGTGATGGTCTGGATAGATGTCTGCCTATTACACATTACGACCTTGTGCTGTACGTGTCCCTTCACGTTTCCACGACACTATCACATCGGGAACAGTAGACCTAGGGATGTTATGGAGTGTGAAAATCTCGCTTATAGACGTATGACGCAAGTGACACCCAATCACTCGACCACGTTCGCAGTCCGTGAGCTCCGTGGAGCGCCCCATTCTGCTCTCTCACGATGTCTAATGACTACTTAGGTCACTTACATGGGGTATTTGGCCGTAGGTGGCACCACAATGCACCTAATATGAAAAACGTTTGTTTTTTTGGGGTGTCCGGATACTTTTGATCACATAGTGTAATTAAGTACAGTTGATGACAAAACGAAATGATCTTTAAGCTTTCTCTACTCTCCGTTTTGCATTTTTGCGTAAGTGGGAGTTTTCACGCTTTTTATTTTTTCGGACAAATGAACAAGGTCCCTGATTCATGTATTAGCTAACGAATTTGCTTCCGGGCTTAAAATCAGGCATTTTTACAGTGCACTCACAACTACTTACGCTTATTATACTCTTCTTTTTTAAATGTTTGCTTGTAGTTACGCTTATTTGATTTCGTCACTTTTTCGGACAACGGATCTGCTTTGAGAGAGGCCCCACTTCCTTTGCGGCTAATTTTTCCAGGTAATTTTCTTTTCTTTTAGCGCGTAATACAGGTTCAAGAGAGTTCAAAATGGCTCAAATGGCTCTGAGCACTATGGGACTTAACATATGAGATCATCAGTCTCCTAGAACTTAGAACTACTTAAACCTAACTAACCTAAGGACCTCACACACATCCATGCCCGAGGCAGGATTCGAACCTGCGACCGTAGCGGTCCCGCGGTTCCGGTCTGCAGCGCCTAGAACCGCTCGTCTACACCGGCCGGCAATAGGGTTCATGCTGACACTGCACAGGAAAGCTGATTGCTGCACAGTAAACAACCACTTTCAAACACAAACTGCCGTTTGCGGAAATTATTAAATTCAAGTAAAATATCTACCAACAGGATCACTTGACTAGAATATAAATGAGACACTGAGAACCACAAGGGCCAAAATCACGCCGTCTTCGACCCCCCATATTTAAGTGAATAACAGAGAAATAAGTGAGACAGTTTTTCGTCAGTGTTTAGTACAACGTGAGCCTACAGCACAGGTAAACCTGATCCACCATAAGATCAACAGATGCCAGAAGCATGAATAAATGCTACAGTTTCAAAATCGACTGTGGTGTGTTTTATAGTTCTCAGCGCCACAAGTGGATTACTGTACGATAAAATCCTAAATTTAATGTATTATATCTCATTCTGAATCTCACAAAATAAGTTTTTCTATCGGTATAACTACACTCCTGGAAATGGAAAAAAGAACACATTGACACCGGTGTGTCAGACCCACCATACTTGCTCCGGACACTGCGAGAGGGCTGTACAAGCAATGATCACACGCACGGCACAGCGGACACACCAGGAACCGCGGTGTTGGCCGTCGAATGGCGCTAGCTGCGCAGCATTTGTGCACCGCCGCCGTCAGTGTCAGCCAGTTTGCCGTGGCATACGGAGCTCCATCGCAGTCTTTAACACTGGTAGCATGCCGCGACAGCGTGGACGTGAACCGTATGTGCAGTTGACGGACTTTGAGCGAGGGCGTATAGTGGGCATGCGGGAGGCCGGGTGGACGTACCGCCGAATTGCTCAACACGTGGGGCGTGAGGTCTCCACAGTACATCGATGTTGTCGCCAGTGGTCGGCGGAAGGTGCACGTGCCCGTCGACCTGGGACCGGACCGCAGCGACGCACGGATGCATGCCAAGACCGTAGGATCCTACGCAGTGCCGTAGGGGACTGCACCGCCACTTCCCAGCAAATTAGGGACACTGTTGCTCCTGGGGTATCGGCGAGGACCATTCGCAACCGTCTTCAGCGATGAGAGTCGCTTCTGCCTTGGTGCCAATGATGGTCGTATGCGTGTTTGGCGCCGTGTAGGTAAGCGCCACAATCAGGACTGCATACGACCGAGGCACACAGGGCCAACACCCGGCATCATGATGTGGGGAGCGATCTCCTACACTGGCCGTACACCACTGGTGATCGTCGAGGGGACACTGAATAGTGCACGGTACATCCAAACCGTCATCGAACCCATCGTTCTACCATTCCTAGACCGGCAAGGGAACTTGCTGTTCCAACAGGACAATGCACGTCCGCATGTATCCCGTGCCACCCAACGTGCTCTAGAAGGTGTAAGTCAACTACCCTGGCCAGCAAGATCTCCTGATCTGTCCCCCATTGAGCATGTTTGGGACTGGATGAAGCGTCGTCTCACGCGGTCTGCACGTCCAGCACGAACGCTGGTCCAACTGAGGCGCCAGGTGGAAATGGCATGGCAAGCCGTTCCACAGGACTACATCCAGCATCTCTAAGATCGTCTCCATGGGAGAATAGCAGCCTGCATTGCTGCGAAAGGTGGATATACACTGTACTAGTGCCGACATTGTGCATGCTCTGTTGCCTGTGTCTATGTGCCTGTGGTTCTGTCAGTGTGATCATGTGATGTATCTGACCCCAGGAATGTGTCAATAAAGTTTCCCCTTCCTGGGACAATGAATTCACGGTGTTCTTATTTCAATTTCCAGGAGTGTATAACGTATACTGATATCCCATCTAATGTTGCTACATAGTGAGTGAATGGCCTATCTGTGGAGTGTGCTACCACCTGGTGACACTGATGTAAACTTGTAGTTGACTGGTAAGGGCTAGCAGTACACGCCATGACATGTGCACATTGTTTATCAAATCCGTATGTATTTGGTCCATAAGGCAATTACGTCACGCCAGTTCCACACGCGCAGAAGCTCCTTAAAAACATACACAAGTGAATGTGTGCTCATGACCCTGATGCCAAGTTTCACCGAGACTAGAGGAGCAATGTAGCACAGCGCGGTAGGTTCCGTACCGTGTATTTCAGATTACTGTAACAACATTATGTTTAACTGCATTCAAAGAAAAATAAGCAATAAATCCGCAAGGTGTCAAAAGTTAGGGTGTTCGCGTGCGGTTACACAACAGCCGCCACTGGTTTAAATGGTTTGATAGTGCTGACTGAGCCCTATTCATTGACACTACGTTTATCTCAATCGCTTAAGGATTTTTATGGATAATCCAAAACATTAAATGTTTGGTAACTTGTAAACTAACATCTCGTAGTGTTTCTCTGGCACTAGTTTGTTTCAGTATTTATTTAGAGTTTCCCTTACTTCGCGTTTTCTTTATTCAGTTTGTTCGGCCAAGGCGGCTATCCTCTGCAGTTCGTTCAAGCGGTCCGGATTTCCCCACCGCGTGTTCAGAGCGTTAGGCTAGCTGATGTACACTCAGGATTTCTCATACTTTAAGCTCCGCCAATCAACGGGCGTCTAACGTGCTGCCACCTACTGACAACGCTGCAAAACGTGTCCAGTGTAGCAAGACCACAACACAGAAACCAAGATGGCGGCAGTCTTAGGCCAAGTATTTCAGCGGTACCCTAATACGAATTATTTACAAACTTCATAAATGGAAAGTAGATTCTAAATTACGCAAGAAATGTCGTATTGTTATGTATTTTTCTATATTCAAACTTAAATAAAAAGTTGTTACTAAAGTCACAAATTACATAATAAGTACTATGACGAAGTAAAATTTGGAGATGCAACTCAAAATCAAATGCAAACAACTACTATATAACACATGTAAATGGTATATTTGGACAATAATAATAATTTGCAAAATAGAAGCTACATAGCAATAATAAGTGAAGTGTGTAACTAAAGCTCAAAATTGTGTTAAACAATATGCAGTTAATTCTAGTCACTGTTATTATGTAATATGCTAGAAGTGGTTTGATTTTGAGTACCTGTTGGATTTATTTACTGCTCAGCTTGGTCACTTTGCATTTTGTTATTTTTGCTGCAATGTCTTCATGAGTTCCTCTTTTTTGTTTTACTAGAGTTCGAGCAATTTCCTTTGAAACACACTTTTCATTCAATAATTTTTTGTAATTATTAATAAAAATATTTGAAAGCACTTTAATACTTTTCTTGATTATTGTCTTAAAAGGAATGCCACATTTGCACACATCACTGAGGTTACTAATGGCATTTTCACACAGTTCAGTTCCTAAGGCAAGTACTGCATCTCTTTGATTTTCAGGTGTGAGAAATTCTGGTTCATATGTGCTGCTAATCAGAACTTGAAAAAGTTTATATATATTACAACACAAGGAAATCATTATAGAAGAAGGACACTTCAATCCCCCACAATTCAGTTGGCTGAAATAGTAAAGGACATCTTTGGTTTCACACTGCAAGAAAATTTCATCTTCTGTATGTAACATTTCTTCACAATATAAGCGTTTCCCACCTTTTTGCAGCTTTTCAAGCACTGTTTTGCTGGTGTAGCTAGCAATACAAACCAAGACATTCAAATCTTTATAAATCATGGGTATGTTTGCTAGTTCCTCTAGAGCAGGTTCTAATTTATCTAAATTTTCATACGTTTGCTTTTTTATGCTGTAATTCACTTTTGCTGCAAGATCATTTAATGTAAATTCACCATGTTTAGTAGATCTGAGCTTTAGTAGACTTATTACTTTGCATTCCCTCTCAGATTCCAAGATTTGCTCGATTGAAACATTATATGTGCAGCCACTTAGCCTTCTATAAGCTCCAAATCTTGCTTCTAAAGCATCAGTGTGTAATTTTGCTGTAAGAATGTAGGACCAGTTGTATGGGTTAAAAATGTATCTGCATAACTGAACTGTTGTTGCAGGTGTGTGAGAGAAAGCAGTATATGTTTCATTGGTTAATTTTCCATGAGTAGGCAATGTATGCCAGATATCAAGATATGTTTTCAAATTTTCAAGAAACAGAAGTTTGGAGTCAGTAGGTCCAGTGATTGGACTAGAATTATCATCTGATGTGTATTTGCCTTTCATGGGATGCTGTACATTAGAAACTGTCCACCATTTAACCCTGAATAGTTCCATCAGAAACCTCAATCCCCTGACTTTTCAAAATTTCTAGTGCTGCCACATTTGTAGAATCAAAAACACTGAGAGCAAAGGTAACATTCTGTCTCTCAATAGAAGTTGGATATACTGCCTTTCTCACTAGCTTTGTGGCAAGTTTCAACAGTTTATTTTTCTCAGAATGAAACAAGTTCCTCAAATCTGAAAACTTTGCTTCACTGACAGTATATTCACATGCAGCATTCCCTTCATCACTGTGTAGAAAGGTATTGATGAAAGCAAATGTATCCTCAATATTTGTTATTACGAAGGATTCATTTTTTCCATTCAACTAGTTATTTCTGATACACTTAAGCAAGTGCACACTGTCAAACAGAAGAAAGAGAAATTTGGATGGAGCAACTGGATTTGTAATACATGGCTGTGAAGTGCCACCACACATAAGCTGATACATTTTCCTATTAGTGCTATTGTTGCCTGTTACCAGGCATATAACATCATATGCAAGCTCATGCATTAACTTTAATACATCAATTGTCATTTTCAGTAGTGTATCAGAATTAATATTTTTTACAGGAAAGAGAGCTATTACTTCTTTATAATCAGAACGTAGAGATGATGCCATGAAAACCTGCATTGTACCTGCTGTTGCAGTATCTGAAGTATTCTCAGCAGCACCAAGTATATTTCCTGCCTTATAAGAGAATTTTGAATTAACGTAAACTTCATCTAGCATCACTGAAATTATCTTGTCACTTTCCTGAAGAAATTTATATTTTCCCTCAAAAAAGCTACCTGTGATGGACCAATACAAAGTTTATTTGGACCCATTTTGCATATAAACTGCCTTAAATAGACAGGATGAGGTAATGTTAACACATTTGTTTTTCTCAAGTGATGGTAGGCACTAGGAAACGAAAAGCAAATGGTTGCCGCCCATACCAAAAGCGCAGGAGAATATCTGCTTTGCTTTGTTATTACAATAAATGATCCAAAACAAATTCTGTTTTAGGTGTTATTTCAGCATCAAAATCTCTACCAGCTTTCAGTGCTTGTTTGAGAACATCGACTAAAATTATAATCTTGTCAACGGTGCCAATAGAGTTATCTGTGAAACCATTTAGGTGACTCACCAGATTGTCAAATTTCGTCCACTTGTCACATTTCAATTTCTCTTTCTCCCCATACTGTAATATCCATGTCAAGGTTTCTGCAGGCAAACACACATTTTTGTGAAACACTTTTACTTCCAAGGAACTTGATATCTTGAAGCACACTGAAACTAATGGCACATCACTGACTGAATCATCCTTTAATTTAATGAAAGATACGTAGTCATCCTTTACTAAAAGTGTAAATCGACAAACATTCCTTCTCTGCACTTCGCTTTTAAAATGCTGAAAGTCAGGTATATTGTCATTTTCGCACCAATTACTGAAACTACAGTCATCACGTTCCAGTAGCTGTTGAACGCGATCTTCAGGATTCTTCCTTTCCTTAGGAACTGGTACTGTGTGATAAGAAGGTTCATTAGGAAAGATAGTTGGAATTGCATCATTTGTTAGTTTTGGTATTTTTCATGGCACACGTATTGGTTCACTATTTTCCACAGGAAAAAGTCTTCCCTAAACACAAACTTAGGTTCAAAATGCTTAATGCATACCACAGTTTTATCGTTCACTTCAAAATTATCTCTATGAATTAGTTTAATCCATTTGTTCCTCAATGCTGTTTCTTTGGGAAACTTAAATGTTGAGGTATCGTATGTTTTGCCGTAATTGGATTTACATCCTGGTACACAACAACTACGACCCATCGCAAGAACAGTTTACACTTTAAATTATGCCGGACTTACTACAGAATCTATAAAATAAATATTAGCGTAGCACTTGTGACGACATTCACAGCATATAACATAAATAACAGGTAGTACCGAGTGAGGTGGCGCAGTGGTTAGACACTGGACTCGCATTCGGGAGGACGACGGTTCAATCCCGCGTCCGGCCATCTTGATTTAGTTTTTCCGTGATTTTCCTAAATCACTCCAGGCAAATGCCGGGATGGTTCCTCTGAAAGGGCACGGCCGACTTCCTACCCTAAACCGATGAGACCGATGACCACGCTGTCTGGTCTCCTTCCCCAAACAACCAACCAACCAACCAACCAACAGGTAGTAATAAACGGTTTCGCTTCTCTTGAACGTCACGTATACAATGTTACACACACCCGTTATGGAAACACAAACACGCTGGTTTGTTTCCCCCACGATTGCCGCCATATTGTCAACTATCGATATCTGCCTTAAGGTCTTGGGTCTAGCATGGCCCGCAACTGTCAAACCACGCTCTCCTGGCTGTCACAACACTCACGGACTCGATGCCAGCGTTAACGACAGGACGCCTGCTCACAGTCGCGTCTGTTGTTAAAGTTTTTCGCAGGCATTTTCACGATATACAGTCTCAAACGCAAACCACTGCCATCGAGCTGGCTGGGACATGTACCCAGAGACATAACGGAACAATTATGCGTGAATGATGAGCCTTTCAATTATTATATCTTGAGCATAGAATAACCCAATACACTCCTACTCCTACTAGAATATTCCCTACGAATTGAAAAGGGACACCGCAACCTTAAAAACGAATTCGAGCTGCGTACTGTAAACGATTCCCCAAAAAATTGAGTGTAATTCTATATGCCACTTATCAGCAATCACCGTTCGTAGAAGAATTTCGATTTTGGCCTTAAGACAGTGAAGTATCAAATGGACTAGCCAGGAAACTTATCATTAATTGTGCCAATTGTAAATATACCAATTCATATTGGAATTCTGATACGTGTAAAGATAGTTATTTTGAAGTAAATGTTAGGTGGTTTTATGGATTGAGTGCTATTGGCGAAGGACACACTGCAGCAGAAACAATGTGTGCTATGATGAATATGCCACGCACACCGTGTAAAATCAACAAGTATGCAGAATTTACTGGAGATACTGTGGGATCTGTAGCATGTGAGTCAATGAAGGGCGCTGCAAACGGAACTGTTGAAATAAATGATGATATAACTGACATACCAGTAGTTTTTGATGGCACTTGCAGAAGTGCGGCTACAGTTCTAAGAATTCTGTTGCTGCTGTGATCTGTGTGGATACTGGAAAGGTAATAGATTTCCAGATTTTAACAAAACATTGTTATAAATATAAATCATGGAATGAAGAAGGGTATGTCTACGACAGAAATTATGAAAGAACAAATGGTGGTATGGAGGTCTCTGCAGCTATTGAAATTTTTAGTCGATCTGTGAACGAAAGGGGAGTGTGTTAAACTAAGTTCTTAGGTGATGGAGACTCAAAAGCATATAACAGTGTAGTAGCCGCTCAGCCTTATGGTGAGATTATTATCACAAAACCGGAATGTGTTGGTCATGTCCAGAAGTGGATGGCCACCAGGTTGAGGAAGCTGAAACAAAGTTTGAGAGACAAAAAACTTTCTGATGGTAAAACGATAAGATTCAGGCTGACAGACAAAATGATTGCTGAACCACAGCAGTATTATGGGATGGCCATTAGAAATAATACAGAGGATTTGTTGAAAATGAAGAAGGCGGTATGGGCTATCTTCTTCCACAGACTGTCAAGTGATGAAAAACCAGTGCACCACCTTTGCCCTCCTGGACCTGATTCATGGTGCAATTACCGCAATGCCCAGTACTCAAACAGGTCATACAGCCATAAATATTCCATCCCAGCAGCAGTCATGGATATCATAAAACCTATTTACAGAGACTTAAGAAATCCTGAATTACTGAACAAGTGTCTGCATGGTCAGACCCAAAATCCCAATGAGTCATTTAATAATCTTACGTATATGAACTCGATTACCAAAAAATATTTTTGTTGGAATGAAGATACGAAAGTGGGTGGCCAGTCATGCTGTTATTGCTTTTAATGATGGAAACATTGGTAGGGTGAAAGTGCTACAACATATGGGAATTAATCCTCGAGCAAACAACAGCAGAGAACTTGAAAGGATGGACAAGCTTCGTATTCATAAAGCAGAGTATGGAGCACAGTTGGCCACTAAGTAGTCCAGAAAGAAGAAAAGAAGAAAAAACTTGGGAAAAGATCAAGAGGATGATGTACAGTATGGTGCAGGGTGCTTCTGAGTGACTAAAAATAAAAAATTAAGCATATATTACGTGAGTTACAGTCTTTTGAAACTTTAGAAGCCGTTCCTGAAAAATTAAGTTTTCTGTTGCATTCTTGCCTAAATCTCAGAAACCACTTCGAGCAGAGTATTCAAATTTTCAGGGAGTAATAACATACATATCATGTATTTACTGAACTAAAAGAAGAACATTATGTTATGCATAATTAAAATTATTTAGGTTAAAGTACAAAAAAGTACACAAAATTTTAACCGTGTAATTAAAAATTGTATTTCCGAAAGCAGTGGCTAAAATGCAATTATTGTAATTCAGTAGACTCATAACATACAGTTTAATGTCCTGTAAAAGTTTCATGTTAATGGCTTCAGTGGTTCCTGAAATACAGGGAAGCCAAGTCACTAAATGTAACATTGTCTGAATAGGGCATTCCAACACCCCTTAAGGCAGAACTGCATGCTATAAGCAGCTAATCCGAGGTCGAATGTGTAGTGTCACCTGCCGTTTACGCAAACGACATTTCGCACTTCCTGTTTATGACAAGGAAAGATGACCGTGACAAAATAGTAAAGTTGTATTAGATAGGGAATAAGTCGCGAAACACATACTGTGTGCTGTCGTTTTGTTTCGCGTCTGTGCAGAGTTGAACGGAGAGGCGGCCGGTTCGGGTAATCAGCAACTCGCGTCGGCGAGTAAACGTCTTCACCTGCTATGGGATGAGCCTTTTACGTTTTTAAGTCGCGGCTGGGCAATGTCTTGATTGCCAAGGAGCAGACGCCCTCTCCAAGAATGTAAACAGCAACGAACAAAGGAAGCTCTAGAATGAAATGTCACTTACTTCTTGTCGAGCCTTCGAGGCAAAAGTCACGTTTAAAATAAGATGTACGCGGGGCGTTTGAAAAGTCCGTGCAAAGTCCGAGAGATGGCACCAACAGCGCGTATCGAGGTCATGTCTAGTTAGTAGCATCTTTGGAAAGAAGGATCACCAAGTTTCAGTCATATTGGTCTATTTCTTTTGTTTGGCATTCGTGTGAAACAAGAAAGTCGAGTGATTGTCAAAAAATGGACGAAAAATAATTTCGTGTGGTGATTAAACATTACTTTATGAAAGGCAAAACGCCTCAGGAGACTAAAGAGAAACTTGATAAACATTACGGCGTCTCTGCACCTTCGATTAGAACAGTTTACAAATGGTTTCAAAATTTTCGGAGTGGCTCTATGGGCACATGTGATGCTGAACGTTCTGGACGCCCTGTGGAGGTTACGACTCCAGAAATCATTGATAAAATCCATGATATGGTGATGGATTACAGAAGAGCTAAGCTGTGTGAGATTGCTGGTGCTATGGGCATCTCGAATGAACGGGTATATAATATTTTGCATAAACATTTGGACATGAGAAAGCTATCCGCAAGACGGGTTGCGCGATTGCTCACGCTTGACGAAACATGGAATCGTGTGAAGTGCAAGGATGGTTGGCAGTTGTTCAGGAAGAATCCGCAGGACTTCAAGCGTCGTTTCGTCACTGTGGATGAAACATGGATACATTACTGTACTCCTGAGACCAAAGAACAATCTAAACAATTGGTTACCAAGGGAGAATCTGTACCAAAAAGGGCGAAGACCATTCCTCCGGCCGGAAAGGTTATGGCGATTGGTTTTTTGGGATTCGCAAGGGATAATCCTCATGACCTATCTGGAAAAGGGTAAAACTATTAAGGGTGCATATTATTCATCGTTATTGGACCGTTTGAAAACAGAGCTGCAAGAAAAGCGCCGGCGATTAGACCGCAAAAAAGTCATTTTCCATCACGAAAATGCACCAGCACAGACCTCAGCAGCTGTGGTCGCAAGATTAGTGGAAATAGGATTCCAATTCGTTTAACATCCCTCCTACTCTCCAGACTTGGCTCCCTCGGACTACTATTTGTTCCCCAATTTGAAGAAATGGCTGGTGGAACAAAGATTTTATTCAAACGAGGAGGTGATTGCAGCAACTTGTAGCTAGTTTGCAGACTTGGACAATTCCTGTTATTCGGAAGGAATCAACAAATTAGAACAGCGTTGGACGAACTGTCTAAGTCTACAAGGAGACTATGTCGAAAAATAAAAAAAGTTTACTCCAAACACGTAAGTAGTTTTTATTTTTGCCCAGACTTTTCAAACGCCCCTCGTATGTGTTCCAACTTACGAAGTAATTGTGATCTGTACACCCACTGAAACAACTACAAGACAACATTTCGTAACTAGAGTAGATATTGTTTTTCCTTCCATCAATAACAGCTACAGAGAAGAATTCAAGTCTTTCCAGGGTTAAGCACGGTCTACGGAGATACTGCTTTGCAGGACCTCCACATAAAGAAGACAATTAACGGCGACCGAGTTACGTTAAAGATTAATTAACACACGATAATTCGGGTGACAGTTCAAATGTGAGTGTTCTGACTCAGCGCCAAACACATAAGAAGAGGGTCAAAAACTCTTCAAAGCCGTGTCTGGCAAAAAAGCGGTCAATAGTTACAGTAGATGGATTACATCCGAAGTTCAGCATACCTGATCGGTTCGCACTAATATAATTTTGTATCGTTGCATATTCATTGATTCAATTCCCGTACATCCATTCATATCATGTCAGTGCATTTGATTTATTTTGTGGACATCAAATACTTAGAGTAATAACGGTTCTTGGAATCGCACCATACTTTTCAGGGTGTAGCTTTCTTTTAATGTCGCCCTGTGTTTTTAATGTTAACAATTAATGCAAAGAAAATACCTGAATTATTTGTTAGCTACTATTATTATTATTATTTTGAGCTATTCCTCATTACAGAGGCTTAGCTCCAACATAATAATTTACTTGGAAATTACAATACAAACAATAAACGTTCTTAAACTATATTTTCAAAATATTCCTCCAGGTGTTTCGATCTTGTGTGTCCTCTTCCTCTGCGCCCATTCTCCTCATTGTGTGCTCTACATTTCCGAACCAGGTGGTCATAGGTCGTCCTCTTCTTCTTCTCCCCTCCGGTTCCCACTCCAGTATCAATTTTGGTATTCTGGTTTTCTCCATTCGTCGTACATGCCTGTACCACTGTAATTTCTTCCTGTCCATTACATCATATATTCTTTCTTTTATTTCCATTCTCCTTATTATTTCGGTGTTCCTTATCTTTTCTTTCCTGGAGATTCTTGCCGATCTTCTCCAGAAGTCCATCTCTAGAGCTTGTAATTTTTTAATGTGCTTCGTGTTAATTGTCCAGTTCTCCGTTCCATACAGAACCACACTCTCTGATATGGATTTGTATATTAATTTTTTAGTTCTGCTCATTACATTCCTGCTCCATAAGACTGAGTTAAGCATCCCAATGACCCTCCGTCCGCTACTAATTCTTTTATTGATTTCTGACTCTGATTTTCCCTCGATTTCTAAAATGGATCCCAAATAACAAAAAGTGTTTATCTTTTTGATTTTCTTTCCTTCAATGTATAGCTCATCTGAATCATTAGTCAAGTATTCTGTTTTTTGGTAATTAATCTTCAAACCCCAAGTTTTGTATGCTACTGCTAGATGATTGCACATATAATTAGCATCCTCCCCATCTTGTGCTACGACTACTTGATCATCAGTAAACAATAAATTATGTAGGTAAACTCCATCTCTTATTTCTAATCCCATACAATTACATTTACGAGACCATGTTCTAGGGCTAATATCTATATAGTTTTTAAATAATGATGGTGACATGGGACAGCCCTGGAAAAGGCCTTTTCTTGTTCTAAATTTCTGTGAAAGTTTATTACCAACTTTCACTTGGCAAATGTTATCTTTATACATCTCTTGTATTATTTTAATCAAGGAAGGGTTTATGTTTGCCATATGCAGTGCTCTCCAAAGTCATTTTCTTTGAACAGTATCATACGCTTTTTCTAGATCTATGAAAATTAATCCTATATTTTTTGATTTTTCCCTATGTTTCTCCAAAATCTGTCGTAATGTGAAAATATGGTCTACACATGATCTCCCAGCCGTGAATCCACATTGCTTTTCTTGGGTTCTAAAATTGTTTTCAAGTTTGTTTTTAATTACTTTCGCAAAAATTCTCATTAATGTGTTTGTAACACAAATTTCTCGATAGTTTGAACAAATTTTACGATCCCCTTTCTTAAATATTGTATTAATGTAACCTAGCTTCATCTCGTTGGGTACTGAATCTCCATGTATCATTTTGTAGAGGAGCTGTGTTATCAGTTTCAGAATTTTGTCACCACCATATTTCAGACACTCCAGATTGATATTGCCTGGTCCCTGTGATTTACCATTCTTTCCTGTTCTCAACGCCTGAAGTACTTCACTTTCTAAAATCTGGATCTCATCATCTTCATGTCCTTTTTCTTCCACTGTTCCTTCTTCTAGATATTCTTCTCTGTCCCCATTTAATAATTTCTGGAAATACTCTTCCCATTCCTTTTGTGTTATCAGTCGGAGATTAGTTTTGCTTTTTGTATCCTGTCGAAGCCCTTTTAATACTGACCATGCTTCTTTTGCTCTCCCAAATCCTAATTTGCTATTCACCTTGGCACATGTTCTTCTGTGAATGAGTGAAATATTCTCTACAACAGTTACGGGTAATATGTCTTGGCGATGGAGCTGCAACTGTAACACTGAAATGGAATCCTCTGTGACAAGGGCCCACCTATTTGCGGAAATGAAATGCTAGTGAAAAAGTATCACTTGCCTTCTGACCTCTTTCTTGACACAAGTTATTTACATTGTTAAAGGTTTCAGGGAGCGACCTCCGAACAAAAAGTGAAACACAACAGGAGTGAGGTTAACTGCCAGACAAGCATTTTAAAATGTAAATGCTTTTTCTTTGTATTCATACTCATTGTTAGTATAATACTGGAGAGTGTAACTCGCGGGAGCTCGCAGAAATGCATAACAACGGATCAGTGGAGATCTGTTCGAAGTTTCTGTTTTCAGCAGTTTCTGCTGGCACGTGATCATAGCTGACGATTTGTGCCACGGAGAATATTCTGCGAACTAGATTACGCCAGTAACGTTCATGACCTGGTGAGCAGCTGTCTTAATCACACTTTTTCAGAGTAATTCTATGAAGAACTGGAATGTACATTGCATTAAACAAAAAAAGGAAGGCGCCAGTTTTAATTTCACTCTACACATGCAACGTCAATAGAGCTCTTTCTCCTTCTAGTAATTACTGGGTTAGCATGTTTTTACCTATGGAAGAAACGTTATCAGTCTCAAAATGCTAACCTCTCGGTTTATGAGTTAAGTTTTGGCAAAGGTTTTCTGAATTATGTACTTCAGTTTGTGTGGATTTTTAGTCATTAGCTACTTTTTTTTTAAAAGTACAACGAGCTATTTCCTTATTTCGATCACAGATGTTCTGTGTACAAACTACTGAAACGCAAAAACAAGACTACAAGCGATTATGTATTCCACATAAACGTACGTAACTTTCCTCCCCAGCTGACAGTAACTTGATGTGAAGTGAGAAACGTTATACTAGAGATTCATGCCTATTCCACTATTAGTGAAAACTAGTAAATCCCTATTCTCTATGGAATCGAGATCCCATGAATAAAACAGCTTCAAACGTCTGATTACTTTACAAATGAGTTAATATGTTGGATGTTTACCTTTAATCATGAAAGCGAAAAAATATTTAGAAATGATTTGAAATTACGCTTAAAGTTTATTGGAAGTCGCTAAGTGCAATGCATCAGGTTGTTGTTGCACTGTCGGAAAGAAACACTGTATGAATATGAACGGCCGGCCGCTGTGACCGAGCGGTTCTAGGCGCATCAGTCCGGAACCGCGCTGCTGCTACGGTCGCAGGTTCGAATCCTGCCTCGGGCATGGATGTGTGTGATGTCCTTAGGTTAGTTAGGTTTAAGTAGTTCTAAGTCTAGGGGACTGGTAACCTCAGATGCAAAGTCCTAAACTATGTGTCATATAATGATATAATTTGGCAGGCACATTCAATGATATATGTAGATACTATATCCAAAGTATGTTGTGAACAGAGTTAGTAGTGAAGAAGTAATTAATGAGAACGTCATGCGTGATGTTGAAGTTTTAGTGCATGGACAATATAGTTGGCAGAGTTAAATTGTTAAAATTCTTATTTCACTCGTTACGACTTGTAACACTCTGTTTGCTGCTCGGAAAACTCTAAGAGATCTGCCATTGTACCAGAAGATAAATCGCTGCCTACTGTCTCCACTTATCCGTCTACTGGCGTTCCACAAAACAGCCCCAAAATTCTGGGAAGAATTTCTGAGGAGAAGTTAAAATGTGCGAGAGTCAAACGATCATGTTAAATTAAATACTTTGATTTAAACGAAATAACAATCACTTTAACCTAGCCTCTCCTAACCCTTTCTCATTCTTCTCCAGCTGTTTATTAACACTTTTGTGTAAAAAATGTCTACCGCGGAAAACTCCCATGTCGAAGTTTGCTGAGTCACAGATCTACTTTCTGTACTATGTAGCACATTTAAAAAGTAGTTAACAAGAATCGAAGTCAGCCATACCACACACTATTATTTAGGCAGCATTGGCAACCTATCATTGATTCCCACGCTCACAAAAGCAGTAATAACACCATTTTTAAAGAAAGGGAATACGTTGACTCTTGTTTTTAAAGAAATTGTTGCATTTACTACTACTACGTTGTATCAACACAACATACAGCGACATAGTTGTAATTTGCAGTAGGTATAGTATTCCACTCCACAACACCAAGGTGTTAGAACCAAGTTTTTTACTGCCAGCATAGTTGCATGCCATAATTTTGACGACCATTTGCGGGCTTGTTACTGCTACGAAGATACGGAACCCAGTTGATTTTGGGCCCGCTGCACTCGACTTTGTTGGTTGCTCATGCTGACGTACATACTCGATAATTTATACCGTTTCCATTTTAAGACTATGTTGGTCTTTGTCATTACCGTTCGTACTTTGATGACAGATAATGCTTGGAGCCTGAAGACAATTCTCTTTGGGGTCGAAACTGGTAGTATATTTTGAATAAACGACATATGGGTTACCAGAGACCATAGAGAGCAGTCAGCTGGGCGCACTAACAAGTAAACCTACCCAAAGGATACACTTCGAATTTGATCGGCTTTGAATACGTTGTATTGTAGAGCAAAATAAAAGACACATACTTTTTATACGAGCCCATACGGCCATTGAGGGGTTGTAACATCCCCTTAAAAAATTGAGTTTATTGTTTCTGATCAAATACCTTTGATAGGTAACAGATAAAAAAATACTTCAAATAAAAGTTCTGTGGTTGTTAATGTACGTTACAACAGTGCACCAAGATTTGTCGAAAAAGTCATTTTTTTTAAATCCTCTCGTCCTCACTATTTCGTTTTTCATTTCGACATTTTACTAGTAGCAAAACTTTTATTATCAATACTACCAAATTCAGCCATTTATGATGAAGTGGTATTCCAAAGGCGCAAGTGCATGTGATTCGTGGGCAAAATGAAAGTGCATTTTGCATTTTGTTGAGCCAAACAATTCTGCAATTCCTCAGTACTGTACAGATTTACATTAGTCTTTCAATAATAATTTACAAACAATTTCAGGTATAACGTAATAAATCTGAAAAGGTAGCGACTAGAAAAAAACACCATATGTAAAAATAAAACATAAATCCAACATAATATATTTCATACTTCACAAAATTAAAAGAAAAAATATATATATAGAACAATATATCTAGAATACATATTTATGTGGTTAAGAGTTATTTAACAACCCAGCATGACAACTGATATTGAAACCGACGCGTGTCAGGTGCGCGTACAGCGATATAGAGATATTTCTAGCTTGTGTCTGACAAATGCTTCTTTCGAAGACCACTTCATCACATATGATTAAATTTGCTATTAACGATGCTATACATTTTGACATTGGACAAATGTCAAAATGAAAAACAAAATAGTGAGTTGGAGAAGATTTCGAAAAAATTGCTTTTTCGACAAATCTGTGTGCACCGTTGTAACTTGAATTGGAAACCATAGTACTTTTAATTGAATTTTTTATTTCTGTTACCATTTCAACGATATTCATTCAGAGATACTAAACTCAATTTTTTTCAAGGCGTTGTTTCACGCCATTAATGGCAGCATGGCTACGAATGAAAAGTGTTTCGTATACTGGTCTACAACACATTCAAAGCCGATCAAAACCGAATTTTGAATTTTAAATTGAGTGGAATTACTTGTGAGACTGCTTTATCTTCTGACATCCACCCCATATCGGAAGGAAGCGCATTATCCTCCCCTCTATACTCGAATACAGCATCCCACACACAATGACGTGCTCTGATGTCTCAGGTAGCGTCTGTTTCAGTTCCAATGAATCAGGTTGGCAAATGTGAAAATTTGTGGTAAGGTCCTATGGGACCAAACTGTTGAGGTCATCGGTCCCTAAGCCTACACACTACTTGCTTAAACTAACTTACGCTATGGACAACACACACACCCATGCCTGAGGGAGGACTCAAACCTTGTTATTGCATAGTGGCAAAGAAAAAAAGTATTTACGAAAACACATAGAGATACAAACGACTGATGAACAATGAGAAAAGGGATAATAATATTTATATGTCAGTTTCCTCCCATTATGTCTGGATATGGTGGTCGGTCTATGCTACTGACACTTCATAATATTAATCTTTCATTACAGTATACAGAGCACGAATACCAGGTGACTAACTTTCATGGACGCTGAGGATAAATGACTGCACCGGCTTGGAAATTTGAACTACTTTTTTACATCGAAATTTATTATAATCGGGCAATAAATTACAGCCACGGAAATTGGGAAAAGCAGATGTAAAATATCAAGTTCAACACAAGTTGATACAATTTAACCAAATTCTTTTCAGCACAACCGAATGGGAATGGAGGATTATAAACATATATTTTGTTATATCTCCGTAAGTTTTAAACCATGGAAACGGTGGGTTGAAATTAATATCTTTTGATCTGAAATCACTGAATCTGTGTCATAATCAGCCAATTTTACCTTGAACTCAGTGCTTTTTGTGTCGGAATCAATGTATTTTGTAGCTACACATCAACATTTTGTTTCAAAAAAACCCAGCAAAATCTTGTGTTGTATCCTGGTCCATAAGGTAATCATCACCTATGCGGGGCTGCTTCGATATTGCAGGCAACTGATCCATCAGAACATCCACTTCAAAGTCAGTTAATTCAAATGTATATGCCATATCCAGTCGACTTTTAGGTGCTTCTTCGCCGATTTCTCCTATTGCTGTTCCACTGCCGTCCATATGTAGGATTACGGTATAATTTGTGCTGCCAACGTCAGTAACAAGATTACCCCCCCCCCCCCCCCCCCCCTCGTCTCAAGTTCTCCAGCGACAATCCCAAACCATAGCGGTCGTCACCTGGACACTTCATAATATTAATCTTTCACTACAGTATACAGAGCACGAATACCAGGTGACTAACTTTCATGGACGCTGAGGATAAATGACAGCACCGGCTTGGAAGTTTGAACTACTTTTTTACATCGAAATTTATTATAATCAGGCAATAAATTACAGTGATTGATGGATGTCAAGCACACTTACACCCCGTTTACATGGGCCTCGCAAAACGGGATTTCCTAAACCGATTTCCCAATATCGCTTCTGGTTTGTCATTTAAACACTTCAAAATCAATTCGAGAAATCCACTTCTGGGGTTTTCCAATTCCACAATCGATTTTCGCTTCCATGTAAATGCGTCCGGTCTTGAAACGTGCTTGGACTGTCAGGTTTCGTCTTGCCTTTAAGCGTTTTCGGCTAACATGGACTGAGTGGCTTTTTGTACAGTGAAGGATAAATAGAAATATTAGACTGAAGCTATTTTTCATCTAGTCTAATTGAAGAGAAATAGCGATCGTGCTGACTAAAACATAAACTGTATCAGCTGTTTTCCAGGCGCCATACTGAACTGGGGCAGCAAATTCGCTTGACACCTAAACATGTAAACACGACAGTGAAAACCGGTTTCCGAAATTCGTTTTTCGTCTTTCGGAAGATATGTCGCATGTAAGCGTAGTGTCAGAGAAACTGTGCATGCGTGCGCTGGAAGTGGCTGCTCAAAAATTAAAGTATAATACAATTCGTCTATTGGAGTGGAGGGATAATAGATAATTGCATCAAAACTGCGATGCAATGACTGTGTGTGCAAGGAGACTATTCAGGACAGAAAACAGCGATGTGGCTACACATCTTGGTCTGTTGGACTTTATGAAAGACACTCTTAAACGTATAAAAACGTCAATGAATATCATAGTTGAAGAGATATACTACCTTTGTATCTCCCTGATGCTGCTACATACACTATTGGCCATTAACATTTCTACACCAAGAAGAAATGCAGATGATAAACGGGTATTCATTGGACAAATATATTATACTAGAACTGACATGTGATTACATTTTCACGCCATTTGGGTGCATAGATTCTGAGAAATCAGTACCCAGAACAACCACCTCTGGCCGTAATAACGGCCTTGATACGCCTGGGCATTGAGTCAAACAGAGCTTGGATGGCGTGTACAAGTACAGCTGCCCATGCAGCTTCAACACGACACCACAGTTCATGAAGAGTAGTGACTGGCGTATTGTGACGAGCCAGTTGCTCGGCCACCACTGACTAGACGTTTTCAATTGGTGAGAGATCTGGAGAATGTGCTGGCCAGGGCAGCAGTCGAACATTTTCTGTATACAGAAAGGCCCGTACAGGACCTGCAGTCGTGCATTATCCAGCTGAAATGTAGGGTTTCGCAGGGATCGAATGAAGGGTGGAGCCACGGGTCGTAACACATCTGAAATATAACGTCCACTGTTCAAAGTGCCGTCAATACGAACAAGAGGTGACCGAGACGTGTAACCAATGGCAGCCCATAACATCACGCAGGTGATACGCCAGTATGACGATTACGAATGCACGCTTCCAATGTGCGTTCACCGCGATGTCGCCAAACACGGATGCGACCATTATGATGCTGTAAACAGAACCTGGATTCATCCGAAAAAATGACGTTTTGCCATTCGTGCACCCATGTTCGTCGTTTAGTACACCATCGCAGGCGCTCCTGTCGGTGATGCAGCGTCAAGATTAACCGCAGAAATGGTCTCCGAGCTGATAGTCCATGCTGCTGCAAACGTCTTCGAACTGTTCGTGCAGATGGTTGTTGTTTTGCAAATGTCCCCATCTGTTGACTCAGGGATCGAGACGTGGCTGCACGATTCGTTACAGCCATGCGGATATGATGCCTGTCATCTTGACTGCTAGTGATACGAGGCCGTTGGGATCCAGCACGGTGTTCCGTATTACCCTCCTGAACCCACCGATTCCATATACTGCTAACAGTCATTGGATCTCGACCAACGCGAGTAGCAATGTCGCGGTACGATAAACCGCAATCGCGATAGGCTAAATCCGACCTTTATCAAAGTCGGGAACGTGATGGTACGCATTTCTCCTCCTTACACGAGGCATCACAACAACGTTTCACCAGGCAACACCGGTCAACTGCTGTTTGTGTATGAGAAATCGGTTGGAAACTTTCCTCATGTCAGCACGTTGTAGGTGTCGCCACCGGCACCAACCTTGTGTGAATGCTCTGAAAAGCTAATCATTTGCATATCACAGCATCTTCTTCCTGTCGGTTAAATTTCGCGTCTGTAGCACGTCATCTTCGTGGTGTAGCAATTTTAATGGCCAGTAGTGTATTTTTCACACTAACAGTTTTTTTTATTGTGTATCCCCTGTGCCAGAGACTTATATTGTAGAGTAAACCGCAGAACAGTGTATTACATTTAACAGCCATTGCTTTGTTAAAGCGGTAGAACCTTTAGCTCTTTACGAAAAAAATATACATATATATGATGAGGAGGAGTTGTTGGCGTGCAACAAGGAAGATACATGTTCTGTCCGCCGCCGCAACGAGAAATTGCTAGAAATTAGAGCTAGTACGGAGTTTGCTCTTGTTATACACTACAATTTAGAAGCATGCTTCTTTGGGCAATAGGAACTGTGCTGGAGCACGGCGTTGTGTGTGTGGTGCTGCGTTCCAGTATGGAGGCAAGAAAAATGCGCTCCGCACAGGCGCGGGGTGAGGTCACGGAATAAGGCAGCCAGGGGGTGGTCGGTTTGTGCTTTCTCGGGCGGTTGCCGGCTGTGCAGGACACGCGCGGGAATTCTCCATCGAAACATCGCTACATTTAGCCTATACTGGTGGCGCCCGGCGTACGCGGGGGATTCTGTTGGCGCTTGACCAGCGGACCAGTATTTCTTTCTAGATAAATAAACGTTCACTAGTAGCCCATCCTAAAATATACACGCAGCAGCAATTGCTAAAACATCAGAGACCTCGTAAGTCAAATTATTTACATGCGTCTTAGGATCACAGTCTTGAAAACTAGTTGGATGACACTGAAAAGTAGCTGAAGGTGGTTAATTGGATGAGCATGATAAGTAGTTGAAACTATGTAGTTGGAAAGAAAGTAGCCCCGTTTGGTACCTATATGCGTGTCTTCTGGTCGTTATTGGATGTTAACTCAGCACCTGCAGTTTATTGGAATTGTGTAAATTTATGTCATATACCTCTGGGGACCTGGAAGAATATGTCACGTGGGGTGTTGTGTAAGTCGTAGCAGCACACCCTCGCTATCATCATTATACGTAACCTTGGTCGTCAAAATGGCTCTGAGCACTATGGGACATCTGTGGTCATCAGTCCCCTAGAACTTAGAACTACTTAAACCTAATTAACCTAAGGACATCACACACATGCATGGCCGAGGCAGGATTCGAACCTGCGACCGTAGCAGTCGCGCGGTTCCGGACTGAGCGCCTAGAACCACGAGACCACCGCGGCCGGCCCTTGGTCGTCAGAAGACTTACTGCACAAACACCTTGTTCAAGGAAGATCTTCTGTACTCGTCACAAATGATTTAGAAATCGTGTAGAAACACCAGATGTCTCCAGGAAGTAGTCGGCATTTGCAGCAGAATCTGTGGAACATTAATACAGGCTGCTCGGAAGTTCAAATGCCTCTGAGCACTATGCGACTTAACTTCTGAGGTCATCGGTCGCCTAGAACTTAGAACTACTTAAACCTAACTAACCTAAGGACATCACACACATCCATGCCCGAGGCAGGATTCGAACCTGCGACCGTAGCGGTCGCTCGGTTCCAGACTGTAGCGCCTAGAACCACATAGCCTCGGAAGTTACCATTAAAAATTTCTGGGACTTCTAGAGGCGAGTGAATACATAATATTTTGAACAGAACCCATGTACGGGAACGTATCGTTTCCATTCTGCGACGGTTTCAGTACAGATGTCTAACGCGTCCACGTCTGCTGAGGGAAAGAGATAAGTCTCAGAGTCGCTTGTCCCGGTACGCAATAGGGTAGACAGGATGACGTGTACTACCAAACGTTTTGGGCTCGCTCTCTGAAGTTGTGCCATTCAATGTCCGTTAGGAAGCGTGGTTTCAGCACTGTGGTGCAACACCTCACTACTCAAGTGCGGGTCGGAGACATCTCAACAGACGATACGGTGAAAGATAGATAGGCCGAGGTGGTCCAACCGCGTGAACGCCGCCATCGCATGTTTCAACTCGTATGGACTATTTCTTGTGTGGTCGTACGCAAAGTTCAATTTATGAGGCTCCTGTAGGGACAGAGGAAGATTTGTTGGGACAAGCTATGACCAGTGCACTACAAACTGGAGAGGCACCAAATGGGATGGAAAGTGTGTATCAGAAAGCGCTTCGTAGGTACAATGTCTGTGACAACGTTGGTGGTCACCACATCGAGCTGCTGTTGTAATGCATCGTTCTGTGCGTACAGTATGTTGCTTTCTTTTTTGTTTTGGAGCAATATAAACACCTGATGTTTAAATGGTAAGACAAACAAATTTACGTAAGTAATAAATGCATGTTTCGTTATGTTTCCTTTCGAATTGTTGCCTAACAATTATGCCGTGTCACGCCTAATTCAGTTCCTCAAGCAGAAGCGGATGAGTTAAAGACGTGAATTGAAAACGCGTCGAACGGAACCCTTCCCAGAGATGGGTTCCTGTTCAAAATATGGTGTACTTACTCCCCTCTACAAGCCCTATCAGTATCTAACGGAAAAATCCAAACATGATGTATAATTGCTAGATGTAAATGTCGTGTGACTAGGGCCTCCCGTCGGGTAGACCGTTCGCCGAGTGCAAGTCTTTCGATTTGACGACACTTCGGCGACTTGCGCGTCGATGCGGATGAAATGATGAGGATTAGGACAACACATCACCCAGTCCCTGAGTGGAGAAAATCTCCGACCCAGCCGGCAATCGAACCCGGGCCCTTAGGATTGACATTCTGTCGCGCTGACCACTCAGCTACCAGGGGCGAACCGTGCTGGATATAAGAAGGAAATGATATGTACATATCTATACTCCAATAAATAGCCTATGTGACACTGAAAACTCATCGTATTCTGTAAAAGTAGAAGACAGATCTTGATAGCAGTAGACTATTGAGAGGTCGCAATTATGCGTCGGGAAATGTTTCTCACTGGGTTGGACTCGAAATCAGGGCTTTGTGCCGAAAGCAACGAATTATGCGTCATAATTGATTCGCAAAACTGTTTCTCTTAGTAGTACTCCTGCTTACAAACAGGTTGACAGAATTATGGCACTTCACAATTTACGTCTCGCTGTTACAGCAAAATAATGGCAAGCTACTCTGCTGCCAGCAAATGTCTTGGTTCTAACACCCTGGTGTTATGGAGTGGAAAACTACACCTACTGCCAATTACAACTGTGTAACTGTATGTTTGGTGGAAACCGCATTGCAGTAGTAGCTACAACATTTTGTTAAATGCGTTAGTGCATTATTGTTTCTTTAGAAGTGGTGTCATTACCGCTTTTACAAGCATAGGAGGAATCAGTGGTACGGTACCAATGTTCCATAAATAATAACATCCAGAGTAGCTACCTTCGATTCTTGGCAACGAAGTTTTAAATGTGCTATTTAGTACACAACATGGATCGCGACACAGCGAAAGTGGACTTGAGAGTTTTCCGTTCAAATGGCTCTGAGCACTATGGGACTTAACATCTGAGGTCATCAGTCCCCTATAACTTAGAACTACCTAAACCTAACCTAAGGACATCACACACATCCATGCCCGAGGCAGGATTCGTACCTGCGTCCACGTCTGCTGAGGGAAAGAGATAAGTCACTCCAACTGCACCCCCCCCCCCCCCACACCATTACAGAGCCTCCACTAGCTTGAATAGTGGGCAGGGTCCATGGATTCATGAGGTTGTCTCCATACCCGTACACGTCCATCCGCTCGATACAATTTGAAACGAAATTCGTCCAACCAGGCAACATGTTCCCAGTCATCAACAGCCCAATTTCGGTGTTGACGGGGCCAGACGAGTCGTAAACCTTGTGAGGTGCCGGGGTGAGTAGCAGTGTATTTAACACAAAATTCTTCGCGAATCTTCATATGGAAATGCTGCTCTAAGCCCCCCTTTTCTAACTCCGACTTTTGCTGTTGCACGTGGATTAAGAAGAAACGAGAACTGACTGTAATCGACCCTGCAAGTGGAGTAGAAAAGAGTTTGGCACCTGCAATAATTTAATTTGGTAGAAATTGATTTGATAAAGGAAAGTTTCATTAACGTAGTGAGAAATGAAAGAGTGGCTCTACCGATCTGCAGAATTAAAGGTCTGGCCAAAAATAACAATTTGATTTGTTATGAGTAAACTCAAAATAATAAACAAAACACATGAAACATTTACAGTATGCCAAATTGGATACTCAAACAAATGCTGTGAAGGTGAAGTTGTCCATAAACTAGCTTGTGACATTTATGACCAAGTGGTATGTGGAACCAATTCCTTGCAACTCAAATCTTAAGAGAAACACCCAGAAAACCCAACATTAACTGCTGCTACCGTAGTGAGAACTCAGACAATGAACACCCAAGACAGAACCACGTTAGAAAAGACGGGAACAGGCGCTCTCTGCTGAGCTCTGATTATCACATAGGAAAATTCTCTAATCTACCGGTGCTGCGGACATACATTACCAAGCTATCTTATTAACTGCAAAGACACGATATGGCGTCCGGAGGCGATGGCTGGTTGCTTCGACGTCCCGTCGTGGTGATGATAATGTCGCGAGTATAGCCCGAAAAAAATTATCCTGGTCAGCTTGTTCCAGACTGAAGACTTCCTAGCAACACAAATGCGCCTCTGAGGGAGACGAAGAAGGCTCGCCACACAATCACTGACGGTACAGTGATCGATTTTAACAAGCGGAGTCACACAGTAACTCCGATACAGTCAACTTTGGCCAAAACTGCTCAAGACAGACAACATAGGCTGCTTGTATGCAGAACGCTCAATTGCCAACTGTACTCGGAAAGTTACGTTGAAGTCGAAACTTCAGCAACTTCGTCAAACAGTTACAATTAAATGAAAGTATATTAGACAGCCAACGGAAGGCAGGCTGTCCAGAGCAGCGGAGAGCTCAGTCTTGTAACCTACTCCGACCGAAACGCGAGACTCCACTCTACCAAGAGCACCCGTACAAGTGAACACAGAACATTACCGCCCCCACCGCAGTGGCCGTGGTTAAACGTGCCAATCAGCTACTCGAAAACCGGTGGAAAATTTCACCCTATTGCCGAAGCACTAGTATTCCACCAATGGAGATACTTCGCGCCAATTTCTGCGCAGATTTTGCTACGTCACGGAGCTATCTCCTGGGCCAGCCAATCACAGTTATGATTTTGCAGAAAACGCGGGAACTTGCCAGCCCTGACTGCCTGGGAACACAAGTCATTTCCACGACTCGGTGGTAGCCCGTCAGAAAGTGTTTTCACTAAGTTTCTGCGAAGTAACGGAATCTCTAACCCCAGCCGCTCCTTCAGGCCCCTGTGGGCGTGTCGCCCCCGCTCTTATGACAATGTTGGCGTCTGGACAGTATCCACTCGACTCCCTCACACCCATCGGTATAACCCCTACAAGATCAGCAGAACCCGCCTGTCACCGGACCACCCGGGTGACGGGAGACGCTGCGTGGGAAGTCCGCGTGTGAAGGAATAGCAACTTTTCACCGCAATTAGAGCGGAAAATATTTATATCTTCTGACTTCTCAGTACTAGCCTTGTAATGACCATACACGGCTATACTTCCCCAAATCGAATTACTCAGAGTAAGATATAAATATGAGAGGGGGCAAGTCACTGTGTGCATCGTAAAGGCATGCCACCTCTCAACCTTTGTGTCGTGCAGTCATCAAGAGTACACAAGCGGCCCTTCGGCACCGAAAGCCTGATTATGTTTTGTTGAATGTTTCTCTCTCTGGCACTTCTTGATGGCCCAGCATTGAAATCTGCAACAATTTGCAGAAGGGTTGGACTTTTGTCACGTTGAACGCTTCTCTTCAGTCGTCGTTGGTCCCGTTCTTGCTGAATCTCTTTCCGGTCGCAGCGACGTCGGAGATTTGATGTTTCACCGGATACCTGATATTCACGGTACACTCGTGAAATGGTCATACGGGAAAATTCCCACGTCATTGCTACCTCAGAGATACTGTGTCCCATTGCTTGTACACCAAGTGTGACTCTACGTTCGAACAGACTTAAATGTCGATAACCTGCCACTGTAGCAGCAGTAACCGATATAACAACTGCGCTTCCCTTTCGCTTCGCTTCGCAAATTCACGGATCTTCATGCTCCGGTGAGTTGTAGGATGGGCGGATCGCGCCTTTCCTACTTCTTCCTGGGGGTGTTGAGTGTTGTCTTCTCGTCTGAATCTTCCTCACGGTTGCGTTGATGCTAGTGGGTCTTCTTGCTCGTGTTGCTAACAACTGCGCCAGACACTTGTTCTCTTATACAGGGTGTTACAAAAAGGTACGGCCAAACTTTCAGGAAACATTCCTCGCACACAAATAAACAAAAGATGTTATGTGGACATGTGTCCGGAAACGCTTAATTTCCATGTTAGAGCTCATTTTAGTTTCGTCAGTATGTACTGTACTTCCTCGATTCACCGCCAGTTGGCCCAATTGAAGGAAGGTAATGTTGACTTCGGTGCTTGTGTTGACATGCGACACATTGCTCTACAGTACTAGCATCAAGCACATCAGTACGTAGCATCAACAGGTTAGTGTTCATCACGAACGTGGTTTTGCAGTGAGTGCAATGTTTACAAATGCGGAGTTGGCAGATGCCCATTTGATGTATGGATTTGCACGGGGCAATAGCCGTGGCGCGGTACGTTTGTATCGAGACAGATTTCCAGAACGAAGGTGTTCCGACAGGAAGACGTTCGAAGCAATTGATCGGCGTCTTAGGGAGCACGGAACATTCCAGCCTATGACTCGCGACTGGGGAAGACCTAGAACGACGAGGACACCTGCAATGGACGAGGCAATTCTTTGTGCAGTTGGCGATAACCACAATGTCAGCGTCAGAGAAATTGCTGCTGTACAAGGTAAGGTTGACCACGTCACTGTATGGAGAGTGCTACGGGAGAACCAGTTGCCGGCCGCGGTGGTCTAGCGGTTCTAGGCGCTCAGTCCGGAGGCGCGCGACTGCTACGGTCGCGGGTTCGAATCCTGCCTCGGGCATGGATGTGTGTGATGTCCTTAGGTTAGTTAGGTTTAGGTAGTTCTAAGTTCTAGGGAACTGATGACCATAGATGTTAAGTCCCATAGTGCTCAGAGCCATTTGAACCATTTTTTGGAGAACCAGTTGTTTCCGTACCATGTACAGCGTGTGCAGGCACTATCAGCAGCTGATTGGCCTCCACGGGTACACTTCCGCGAATGGTTCATCCAACAATGTGTCAATCCTCATTTCAGTGCAAATGTTCTCTTTACGGATGAGGCTTCATTCCAACGTGATCAAATTGTAAATTTTCACAATCAACATGTGTGGGCTGACGAGAATCCGCACGCAATTGTGCAATCACGTCATCAACATAGATTTTCTGTGAACGTTTGGGCAGGCATTGTTGGTGATGTCTTGACTGGGCCCCATGTACTTCCACCTACGCTCAATGGAGCACGTTATCATGATTTCCTACGGGATACTCTACCTGTGCTGCTAGAACATGTGCCTTTACAAGTACGACACAACATGTGGTTCATGCATGATAGAGCTCCTGCACATTTCAGTCGAAGTATTCGTACGCTCCTCAACAACAGATTTGGTGACCGATGGATTGGTAGAGGAGGACCAATTCCATGGCCTCCACTCTCTCCTGACCTTAACCCTCTTGACTTTCATTTATGGGGCCATTTGAAAGCTCTTGTCTACGCAACCCCGGTACCAAATGTATAGACTCTTCGTGCTCGTATTGTGGATGGCTGTGATACAATACGCCATTCTCCAGGGCTGCATCAGCGCATCAGGGATTCCATGCGACGGAGGGTAGATGCATGTATCCTCGCTAACGGAGGACATTTTGAACATTTCCTGTAACAAAGTGTTTGAAGTCACGCTGGTACGTTCTGTTGCTGTGTGTTTCCATTCCATGATTAATGTGATTTGAAGAGAAGTAATAAAATGAGCTCTGACATGGAAAGTAAGCGTTTCCGGACACATGTCCACATAACATATTTTCTTTCTTTGTGTGTGAGAAATGTTTCCTGAAAGTTTGGCCGTACCTTTTTGTAGCACCCTGTATAGGCCTTGTCGACCGGAGCGCCGTTTTCTGCCTATATACAAATCTCTGCATTTGAATACGCATGCTTATACCAGTTTCTTTGGCGCTTCAATTCATTACACGGTTTCTAATGACCGCCATGTCGACGAGAGGAGAATTAACTGTCCTTCCTTTTTCCAGCTCTGACTAACTAATCATTGCTACATCAAAGCAATTAGCGCATTAGATGTTAGGAATTTTGTGATACACGGTAATTTAGAGTACTATATCGGCGCCTAGCGTGATATTGTGTTACTTGACTTTTGAAAGATGTTCGATGTGGTTCCAGAAGCACCAAACGAACAAACTATGAGTGTTCGGAATATCAGCCCAATTTTAGGCTGGATTGAAAAGCTCCTAACAAATAGAACACAACCCGTCATTCTAAATGGCGAGAGATCTTTTTATGTAAATGGAACTTCGAGGATACCCTAAGGGAGTGGAAAACTCAGATTGCGTTTCTCTCGCGCGAAATCTAACGAACAACAGACGAAAGTCAACAGGCAGATTCCATATTCCTCGATTTCCTGAAAGTGTTCTACACAGTGCCCCACTGAAGACTGTTAATAAAGGTCCGAGCATACGCAATAAGTTCTTAGGCACGTGAATGGGCCGAGACTTCTTAAATAATAGGAGACAGTACGTTGTCCTGGACCCCTAGTATTAATTAGAGGCAAAGGTATTGTCAAAAGTGCCCCAGGGAAAAGTTTATCCACATAAACGATTTGACAGGTAGTAGTGTGAGCAGCAGTCTGTGACTATTTGGTGATGACGCTGTAGAGCACAGGAAAATGTAGTCATTGAATGACTGTAGAAGGATGCAGGCTGAAATAAAAATAATTTCTCTTTGGTCTACTGAAAGGCAGCTTGCTACAAATGTACAAAAATGTAAGCTAATGCAGGTGTGTAGGAAAACAATACCGTAATGTTCGAGTACTGTTTGACAGTCATATTGATTAAAGATCCAGACGTAACCCTATAAAGCAGCATGGAAAGGAACGATTATACGAGATAGGTTGTAGGGAAGACAAATGGCCGTATTCGGTTTAGTGGGAGAATTCTTGGGTAGTGTAGCTCATCCGTACAGCAGTCCATTTACAAAACACTTTCAGCGACACATTCTTGAATATTGCTCTTGTGTTTGGGATCCATACCATGGTAGATTAAAGGTAGATTTAGAAGCAATTCAGAGGCGTACTGCTAGTTTTGTTACCGGTGGGTTTGATAAAAACTCCAGTATTACTGATGTGCTCCGTGAACTCAAATGGTAATTCCTGCAGTGAAGAGGACGGTCTTTCCAAGAAAAATTGTAGAGAAATTTTACAGAACTGGCATTTGCGGCTGACTGCAGAATGATTCTACTGAAAATACTGTACATCTCTCGTAAGGACCGAGAAGACAAGAGAAATTAGGTATCGTACGGAGGCATACAAACAAGATCAGGAATGACCATAGTAGCACTGTTAGAAGGTACTCTCCATCAGGCACCGCAAGGCGGCTTGAGAAGTATGAACGTAGAAGAAGTATACGTACTATATAGATATAGTGGATGAAGCTGAAAGCTCCACGAGTAGGGTTGCCATACGTCCCGATTAATCGAGAACGTCCCAATTTTTCACTCTTTGTTCCGGTGTACCAAATGGCTTAACATTGACACTAAATGTACCGATTTTCAAGTAAGAGAATCGAAGATCTATATTATATTGGTTCAATATTTAATATGTATTAATATATGACACATAAGCAACCGCCAGCGGCTTACTCTAATAGTATGTCTACTTTTAAAAAAATGGTTCTAATGGCTCTGAGCACTATGGAACTTAACATCTGAGGTCATCAATCCCCTAGAACTTAGAACTACTTAAACCCAACTAACCTAAGGACATCACACACATCCATGCCCGAGGCAGGATTCGGACCTGTGACCGTAGCAGTCGCGCGGTTCCGGACTGAAGCCCCTAGAACCGCTCGGCCACCGCGGCCGGCTGTCTACTTTATTTGACTGCTTTTAGCAACGCTGTATAACAACAGAGATTCACTAGTTCGCATAGGTGAGTAACTTGAGTTTCATAAATTCTTTTGCCGTTGCAGTGTCTGTGTGTGTTATTATAGTGTGTGAATTCTCATTGTTTTGTGATGCCAAAGTGAAAAGTAAGTGCTCTTTAAGTGACGGATACGTAGAAATGTAACCTTACATTAAAAGTGCCAACACATATTGGAAAGCATTCTGCAAACTTTGCTCCTGTTAATTTTTAGTTGGGCATGGTAGGAAATCTGACGTAAGTCATCATATTGCGACCCCAAAGCACAAGAGAAATACGCAAGGAGAGGTATCCAGTTCAAACCTCACAAGTTTTCCGTGAAACCCGTTGAAAAAGAGGAAGTGCTCACTGCTACCACCGAATTGACGACTACATATAAAACTCTCAAAACAAACCTTCGTTTGAGACACTTGACAGAACGACGAAATTATTTTCAGTAATGTATCCCGATTCTGTGATTGCTAAAAAAGCAGAGTGTCGCAAGAACAAAAGCCACAGCAAATATCAAAGATGTCCTTGGTGCTCATTCTTTGTCCATTAGCATATTGGACATGAAAAAAAAACCTCCGTTTTAAGGACTAGCGGCAATCATGAAGCATTTAAATTATTTACTATAATTGTTCAGTATTTTGACGCAGGTGAAGGGATAAAAACTAAACTAATTAAGCCGTATTCTGTACAGAATGAAACATCGAAGACTATATCTAACTTAGGCATTTCGGCGCCCACATATCGTAAAATTAATTTAAAAAAAATATTTAGTATTTCGCGGCGACAACTGCAACACTAATTCCGGGAGGGGGGTGGGGTTGAAATGTAGAGCTGAAAACAACATATTCAGTCTCTTAAAAACGAAACTTGGGCAGAGCTTGTAAGGAGTAGGCTGTCAACCACACATTTTACATAACGATGTTTCAACTGCTACAGACATTTTATCTGTTGATATCGAGTTCATTGTGGTGAAAAATTTTAAACTAATTTTGAATGTACATAAGCAGAACCTCATAACGTGCTGACTTTTGTGAATTTGTGGATATTGCTATTGAGAACTTCTGTCAAATTTTAAAGCTAGATGGCTGTGCCTATAGTTGAAAGACCCTTCTATCTGTGGGAAACTCTGAAATCTTTTTTCTTGACAGAAGAAAAACCATCGAAGATATTGATAGGACTTTCCTCTGTTCATTTAAGCGACGCTTACTTTTGGTTTATTCACCATCTGATTGAAATGAAAGTCATTATCGAGAATACAATAATTTTACTACAAGAGAAAGAAATCTGATTTTAGTTGGGTATGAAAAATAAAGAAATTTTAAAAAACATCGAAGATCATTCCTCTGAACTAACCATTGAAAAATTTCGCAGTGATGTAAAATTTTTTTTCATGGAATTGCCATTACTTATCTTACAAAATGATCTCATCAGCTCCGATATTTTGACATTTTTGAGTGTAAGTCTTTGACTAAATTAGTAGAATGGGAAGACATAGATAGAACATTGGCTTATACAAAAGGAAGAGAAGTATATATTTATGAGTCAGCAATATTTGATCACTACGTACATTTAAAGAACTACCTGGCCTCAGAAGTTTCAGAGTATTACCTGCCCAGAAGAGATGGCGGGATATTTTTTCGGAAATACAGAGTTCAGCATTCATAGATGAGAATTTCTGAACATTTGTCAATATATGTTTTCAGTTGTAGCACATAATTGTGATGTCGAGACTTTTCTGTTTTTTTCGTTAATGGGAGCTCAATGGGCTGCAGAACGGAGTAGTTTTGATGTATCAACAATTGAGAGTATAAAATGTATGCCAATGGATTGTAGCGCGCTGGTATAGCAACGTGATTAATATTAAAAAACAGTTATGGGTTACACAATGTTCAGTAAAGAACATTGTACAACCTAGGACTGTTTTTTGACATTAACGGAGAGTATCTCGAAGTGCACTAATGATCTGTGTAGAGTTTTGTAATTATGCTAGTAAACAAACTGATCTTCTGGAAGCTGGCAAATCATTTGAGAAGTATGACTGGTCCATAAAATAATCTGTGTGAAAAAAATTGTGTTTTTAAGTAACTTATGTTATGCTTTTTTCTTTTCAAAGGGCTATGCTCAGTAGTAACTCACAAGTTAATTTTTCTAGGCCTTTGAAGTCCCTTATGACTGGATTAGCCGGCCGGTGTGGCCGAGCGGTTCTAGGCGCTTCAGTCCGGAACCGCGCAGCTGTTACGGTCGCCGGTTCGAATCCGCCCTCGGGCATGGATGTGTGTGATGTCCTTAGGTTAGTTAGGTTTAGTAGTTCTAAGTCTAGGGGATTGATGACCTCAGATGTTAAGTCCTATAGTGCTGAAAGAAAAAGAATGTATTTCTGTGGATTTTAGAACCAACATTTATAGCAACGCTATCCATGACGTTAATCACTAATGCCAGCACATTGTGAAACGAAGTCTTTAATTATTTATTTTATTAAGCACTGACCTACAGAATTTTCCCTGACTAAGACAACTCAAACTTAACCTATTCATTTATTACCCATAATATATACGCCCAACGCAATCTGACTGCTATACATTGACAACATGGCTTCCCGTATTTAACACAAAAGAATGGCCCTGAATTGCAAGAAATCCTAACACTAATACAAATCCAAAAAATATGAAACTACCTCCAACTCTGTTAATTGCCTAAACGTATTTCAATGACGAATCCCAATAGTGGAAACACCCTTTCAGAAAATCTTCGTAACACGAACTACAGCAATTACAGCAAGTAGCAACAACGGCCAGCTAAATAAAAAGATTCTAACTACTATAGACTCTACTTACTAGGAGGCACATGATTAGCAAAAGAAAGATTTTGTTGAAGAACAATGTATTTAGAAAATTTTACCTTATTCATGTGACACCCAGTTCCAAAAATTATATAGTTGTCAATTATTCCACTACCGAAACATTTTCAACCGTACATCCATTATCATACCTTTCCTTGCATTTTTTTCTTATAGGAAATTTCATCTCACTTTACATTGCGTGTCCTATCAACACAGTCTCCACTAAGAAAATCATTCCCATACACTTCTCTTTCCACTCGCTAACTGCTACTCCGTCCAACCACAGAATCTCTTGCCGAGAACGCAGAGTGCTGTCAGCGATATTAACACAATCTATAGCACTGCCAACATACAAACAGGTTACTTACAACTGTAGTGAAAAAAAAGTCCAGGGAATCAATGCCTGCTGCACGGATTTGCAGTTATCCTATAGACAGTGATAAATATCCATTATTGTATGATTACACTGTTGCCGAATAAGCTTTGGTAACAGTCGGGTTCATTAAAGCCTTATGGGTCAAATACATGACGAAATTCAAATGGTTCAAATGGCTCTGAGCACTATGGGACTTAACATCTGAGGTCATCAGTCCCCTAGAACTTACAAGGGAACCTCCCCATCGCACCCCCCTCAGATTTAGTCATAAGTTGGCACAGTGGATAGGCCTTGAAAAACTGAACACAGATCAATTGAGAAAACAGGAGAAGTTGTGTAGAACTGTGAAAAAATAAGCGAAATATACAAACTGAGTAGTTCAAGGAAAGATAAGCAACAATAAGGACAATAGTAACGTAGGAGCGCCGTGGTCTCGTGGTAACGTGAGCAGCTGCGGAACGGAAGGTCCTAGGTTCAACTCTTCCAACAAGATTAAATTTTAATTTTTTATTTTTATGTTTATGTGACAAACTCTTATGTTTTCATCACTTTTTTGGGAGTGATTATCACATCCACAAGAAAACCTAAATCGGGCAAGGTAGAAGAATCTTTTTACCCATTCGCCAAGTGTACAAGTTAGGTGGGTCGACAACATATTCCTGTCATGTGACGCACATGCCGACACCAGTGTCGTACAGAATATATCAGATGTGTTTTCCTGTGGAGGAATCGGTTGACCTATGACCTTACGATCAAATGTTTTCTGTTCCCATTGGAGAGGCACGTCCTTCCGTCTACTAATCGCACGGCTTTGCAGTGCGGTCGCAAAACACAGACACTAAACTTATTACAGTGAACAGAGACCTCAATGAACGAACGGACAGATAATAACTATCCAAAAATAAAGAAAGTAAAGTTTTCAGTCGAGGGAAGACTCGAACCAAGAATCTCTCGTTCATCAGCTGCTCACGCTACCACGGGACCACGGTGCTTCTAAGCAGACTTCGTCCATGATGTTGCTTATGTCACCCATGGACTACTCAGTTTGTATATTTTGCTTATTTTTTCACAGTTCCACACAACTTCTTCCTGTTTTCTCAATTGATCTGTGTTCAGTTTATCAAGGCCTATCCACTGTGCCAACTTATAACTAAATCTGAGTGGGGTGAGATGGGGAGGTTCCCTTGTTAGAACTATTTAAACCTAACTAATCTAAGGACATCACACACATCCACGCCCGAGGCAGGATTCGAACCTGCGACCGTTGCGGTCGCGCGGTTTTGACTGAAGCGCCTAGAATCGCTCGGCCACATCGGCCGGCCATGGCGAAATAGGCGAGAAGAGTATTTATTGCTTATATTCGTAGTATATTTAATGGCCATCGAATAAGAAACAATCGTCTGAACGGGAGGAGCAGTAGGTTGGACTTGTATCACGTTAGGGACGGGGTAAACTCGTGATACACAATACACAACAGCGGCGTGTTGTGATAGCGGTGGCTGCACTGTGCGGACAAATGCGACGACGGCGGTCGGCAAGTGGGACGCTCTGGCTAGTTTGACTCCGATGCCCTTTCTCGGACGGTGTGCAGTTTTGGCAATGTCACTTGCTTTGATCGTTTTCTAACAAAATCTTCTTAACTGATTCATTCCTAAGCTATTGCACATAGATATACAGTGCGACAGGATTTACAAAAAACCTTCAGTAATTGTAATTAGGGGCTATCAGTATAATTTTAATAATGTGTCGTGTGTAATCCGGAGTTCAGTTGTTCCATGGGTAGAGTGTACTTCAATTGTTAACTAGAGGTTTGTGTGTGTAAAGTCCTTGCTTCATGCCTGACTGTGCTCATTGAGGCTACTTTTTTAAAAAAACCAATGGACGCCATTGCATTTTTTAAACATTTCATTCCATTTTAAACTTTGAAAAAGTATTTATTTTAGTCTATAGGCGCAATCTATTTGTTTTGCCGACTGGCTACTTTCAGCGCGCAGTACTATGTTCAGGCCATTCCCTGGCACGCAGTCGTCACACTTTCTTCCCAAGGAGGTGTGTCAAGTAAAACAGTATTTGACACACCTACTTGGGAAACCAGCTGGCTGCGTGCAAGGGGATGGCCGGAATATGGTACTGTGTACTGAAACCGGTAACCAGTTGGGAAAATAAATAAATTGCGACTATACGAGTGTGGACCCAAAAGAAATCGGACTCCGAGGGCGCTGCCACTCGTAGACGTAGTGCAGGGTTCTCACGCTAGATGGTGTTAGTAGAGACGTTCATGAAACAGATGTGCAGACGGCGTCAGTGTAGAGCTGAACGTGCGAGTGTGGTATTGTGTTTCTCTGACTGTTGGCGGCTTACCTCTGCGAAGTCGTTATGGTATCTTTAAAAGAACAACGAATGTGTGTGAAATTTTGTTTCCTGCTTAAAAAAACTGCAACGGAGACACCAAATGCTTCAGGAAGCTTTCCTGGAGGACGCTATGAGCCGCACACAGGTTTTCGAGTGGTTTGGGCGCTTTAAACGTGGTGAGATATGTGTTGAAAACCAAGCTCGTTCTGGACGCCCTTCGACATCGCGAAATGAGGAGACCATTGAAAAGGTCCGCCAAAAGATCAACGAGGATCGTCGCCAAACGATCGACCAAATTTCAGCAGAGACAGGAATCAGTTGGAGCTCGTGCCAGCGGATTTTGAGTGAGGATTTGCACATGAGACGTGTTGCTGCTAAATTTGTTCCGTGCCTTCTCACACAGGAGCAAAAAACCATCCGCATGAATGTGTGTCAGGACTTGAAACCAGAGACTGCACGTGATCCAATCTTCTTGAACAAAGTCATTACAGGGGATGAGAGTTGGTGTTACGGGTATGACCCAGAAACCAAGCAAGCGTGAAGCCAGTGGAGGACTCCCAACTCTCCCGGACCAAAAAAAGCAAGGCAAGTGAGGTCAAATGTGTCAGGTGACTGGTTTCTGCATCACGACAACGCTCCAGCACACACGGCCTTACGAGTGACCCACTATTTGGCATCTCAGAGGTGGTCTGTCGTGCCCCACGCTCCGTATTCGCCGGACCTAGCCCCGTGCGACTTTTTCCTACTTCCACGAACGAAAAAAACGCTAAAAGCGGAGCGTTATGACGATGTGGAGGCGGTAAAAACAGCTTCGCAAAGGGCACTGGACAATATCAAACTTGAAGAGTTCCAAACATGCTTCCAGCAGTGGGAAAAGAGACTTGGCAAGTGCATCGCATGTAATGGAGAGTATTTTGAAGGTGACTGAAGTAATTTTGCAAAAAGGTTCATCAATAAATTTTTTATGACAACAATCCGGTTTCTTTTGAGTCCCCCCTCGTAGACTAAAAGAAATACTTTTTTAGTATTCCACTTGTCACTGGTCCGCCGGCATTATGTCGGGAATATGTAATATTTTAATCTTTGAATAACAATTTTGGACTGTTGTCCGTGTGATTTAACTTGATAAGTGCTTCAGGTCTGACAGTGACAATTGTTTTAAAACATACAATTAGGATTTCTGACTGCGTAGGAGCCGGGAGAGACTGACGAGTTCTTCTGACGGTTACTGTGACTAGGGAAGTGATGGAGGGGCGGGCAATCCTCGACAGTCATTCTTTTGCATAATTAATCATTATAATTTGGTAACGAATAATTGTGATAGAAGTGACAGGTCATCAGTTTTAAGGCATACAGTTGTCATGGAACAGACATATGCAGAACAATGAACCCTTTGTCATGGATTGCATACACCATCTTGGATAACTCTGGCAACGATAGAGATTGTCTTCATTTCCACCTGCCTATAGAGACATGCCTTTTTGATCTTCCTGTCGTTCTTAAGCCACCAAATTGATGGAGACCAATGGGGTGGCAGAGGGGTGACGTGGAGGGGTGACCTTGATCCTTGAATATTTGGAAACAATGCTGAGTGAGCTAGTACATACCCTTTCCGACTACCTAAACGTGGAAGAACTAGTACAAACTATGTTCATTTTCGTTTCAAATTTATGGAACTGTATAGTAAGAGGGACATTTTAGCGACTGAGTGTACAAAAAAAAAAAAAGTTCAAATGGCTCTAAGCACTATGGGACTTAACATCTGAGTTCATCAGTCCCCTAGACTTAGAACTACTTAAACCTAACGACATCACACACATCCATGCCCGAGGCAGGATTCGTACCTGCGACCGTAGCAGCCGCGTGGTTCCTGACTGAAGCGCCTATAACCGCTCGACCACAGCGGCCGGCCAGTAAAGTGACAATATAGAAGAGAATTTTTATGCAAGAACTCTTGTTTATTTTGTGGTTATAGCCAAGCCTGCTAAATTTAACTCGTTATGCAGCCTGTCGACTCATATATGGCAGCTAATTTTTTACAGCTTTTGACGGCTGAAGAACGTTATACGTGGCTTCAGGAAAGGTCGTGTTTTTGAAGATTTCACCGAAGTGCTTTCAGTATAATAAGAAAACAACGATAAACCGCGCCGGCGCAAGGCGTTGCCTTAACATCCCTGTGTCACAGATTATATGCTGTAGTAATATAGGCTTGTGACTGATTTCGTATGACAGACACAGGGCACACATATTGTAACAAAAGGTCCAATTGCCATGTGATATCTAAGCAACGAACAAACGAAATCTGTAATGGCAACATATTGATATTCCCGATCCATATAAAATTTTGTGGTATATCTTTGAGAATCAGTAAAAAGAAAAACCACAGAAGACGCCAAAACATTGTGAGACATGCTTGGGTAATAAAACAAAATCGTGTTCTTGTAAGAAGGCGGGCGCTTTTAATTCATTGCCGTTTTCTGTAAGCACGGGAACAGAGCTTAAATTCCCTTATGACAACATGCTTTTCAAAAATTATTAGGCCTACACAATCTGAAGTTGGGGCTTTTCTGCATCAGCAATGAACAATGGAACAGGATTCAAATAAAGTAGTGTGATTCTGATGGAAAATCTTGTTTAAATATCCAATGTGAAACGCAGCGAGAAGCTTCGGAACAGAGTATAGTATCTGTTTCGTGATTAGAATAGATTCAATGTACAGCTTCAGCACACCAACAAACTCACTGTCAGTCGTTCACGATATTACAGAAGGAATTCTATTTTATTTCGAACAAACAACTGTGTAACATTTTTGTTAATGTTTCGTTACCATTTTCAGCCATTTAACTGTGTTGTCCGGTCGTCATCGGTTGCCTGTACCATATATTGATAATTATCATTTTCGGTTTGTCTGTTTACAGCTGAATGAAACGATTCGCCTTTGTTATTTAAAGACATCATCAGCGTCCTGTATATACAAGGTGCTCCAAAAGCCGACGGAAAACCTTCAGGAGTGGATTCCTCATATAACAAGAAGAAAAAAGTCTGGTAAACATCGGCTATAAAATGCATACCTTAAGACCTATGAGCTCCTCTTCACCTTCGACACTCTGAAACAAATCTCTTCTACTCTAAACTCGTTGCTTTCAATATTCAGAGAGGCGGTAGCGTGGACCTAACAAAGAAAAAAAATGTCCGGTAAAGATAGGCTATAAGCTGAGTACTATAAGAGCTATGAGCACTTGTTGAGCTGGCCATTGTGGCCGAATGGTTCTAGGCGCTTCAGTACGGATCCGCGCTGCTGCTACGGTCGCAGGTTCGAATCCTGCCTCGGGCATGGATGTGTGTGCTGTCCTTAGGTTAGTTAGGTTTAAGTAGTTCTAAGTCTAGGGGACTGATGGCATCAGATGTTAAGTCCCATACTGCTTAGAGCCATTTGAACCATTTTTTTGGGCACTTGTTGATCTTCGCTACTGTGAAACATCTCTACTACTGAACACGTGCTCTTAATGTATTAATTTTAGAGCCTATGTTTACAGGCGTTTATTTTTGTTTTGATCCATACTACCTCCTCCCCAAAAAACGACAGCAACGAGCTTGCAGTGGAAGAGATTTGTTTCACAGTGTCTATGGTGAAAAGGCGCTCGTAGTTCTTAAGGTATGCATTTTACAGCCCATGCTTACTAGACTTTTTCCTTCTTCTTATATGAGGAATCCATTTCTGAAGCTTTTCCGTCTAATTTTGAAACACCCTGCATTTGAGGACACTGTTACACTTTTCAGAATATAAAGCATCATATAAATACACATTATTTGTGTAAACAGTATATGTATACAGGGTGGTGCATTGATCGTGACCGGGCCAAATATCTCACGAAATAAGCGTCAAACGAAAGAACTACAAAGAACGAAACTTGTCTAGCTTGAAGGGGGAAACCAGAGGGCGCTATGGTTGGCCGGCTAGATGGCGCTGACATAGGTCAAACGGATATCAACTCCGTTTTTTTTAAAAATAGGAACTTCCATTATTTGTTACATATTCGTGTAGTACGTAAAGAAATATGAATGTTTTAGTTGGAGCACTTTTTTCGCTTTGTGATGGATGGCGCTGTAGTAGTCACTAACATGTGGCTCACAATTTTAGACGAACAGTTGGTAACAGGTAGGTTTTTAAAATTAAAATACAGAACGTAGGTACGTTTGAACATTTTATTCCGGTTGTTCCAATGTGATAGATGTACATTTGTGAACTTATCATTTCTGAGCACGCATGCTGTTACAGCGTGATTACCTGTAAATACCACATTAATGCAATAAATGCTCAAAATGATGCCCGTCAACCTCAGTGCCAATGGCAATACGTGTGACGACATTCCTCTCAACAGCGAGTAGTTCGCCTTCCGTAATGTTCGCACATGCATTGACAATGCGCTGACGCATGTTGTCACGCGTTGTCGGTGGATCATGATAGCAAGTATCCTTCAACTTTCCCCACAGAAAGAAATTCAGGGACGTCAGATCCGGTGAACGTGCGGGCCATGGTATGGTGCTTCGACGACCAATCCACCTGTCAAGAAATATGCTATTCAGTACCGCTTCAACCGCACGCAAGCTATGTGCCGGACATCCATCATGTTGGAAGTACATCGCCATTCTGTCATGCAGTGAAACATATTGTAGTAACATCGTTAGAACATTACGTAAGAAATCAGCATACGTTGCACCATTTAGATTGCCATCGATAAAATGAGGGTCAATCATCCTTCCTCCCATAATGCCGCATCATACATTAACCCGTCAAGGTCGCTAATGTTCCACTTGTCGCAGCCATCATGGATTTTCCGTTGCCCAATAGTGCATATTATGCCGGTTTCCGTTCCCGCTGTTGGTGAATGACGCTTCGTCGCTAAGTAGAACGCGTGCAAAAAATCTGTCATCGTCCTGTAATTTCTCTTGTGCCCAGTGACAGAACTGTACACGACGTTCAAAGTCGTCGCCATGCAATTCCTGGTGCGTAGAAATATGGTACGGGTGCAATTGATGTTGATGTAGCATTCTCAACACCGACGTTTTTGAGATTCCCGATTCTCGCGCAATTTGTCTGCTACTGACGTGCGGATTAGCCGCGACAGTAGCTAAAACACCTACTTGGGCATTATCATTTCTTGGAGGTCGTGGTTGACGTTTCACATGTGGCTGAATATTTATTCTTTTTATTGTGATTTTAAAACCTGTAGAACAGGTAGGCTGGCAGCAGCACAATACGCCGCTCTTCAGCCAAAGATAGTACAATGATAAAAACAGAGAAGACACATGAGTTGGAACAAAACGGCGGGGAAAAAACAGTAGACACATGAACATAAAAAAACATGAAGCTGTTCACACTCGATGACAATCCACACTACAAACTGTTGACACAAAGCACAAACACTGAAGATGTCGATGGCACTGGTGAACGATGGAGTGTGACGGTGAACACTGAACACTAAACACGACGGCACACACGAGACACTGATGGCGATGATCTCTGGCACGCGAATGTCCACTTAGTGTGTGAGAGTCCGGGGACCTGCCGAGAGGGGAATAAGGGTGAGGTGGGGGAGAGGGGAGAACAAGGATGCCAGTGGCTGAGGAGATGGGTGGAGAAGGAGAGGTACAGGGGAGGGGAAGCCCGGGGGAGGAGTGGGGAGAAATGGAGGAGGGAGGGAAGAGGGAGAGAAGGGAGGGAGGGTGCCCAAAGGAGCAAACACAGGAAGAGGGTGGGAGGATCAAAGTTGGTAGGAGGGGGACATGGACGGGAGGAGGGCATCATCAGGGAGAGGGAGCTGGCGGAAGCCACCATGGGAGAGGGTAAGGAGGGTGGAGAGATGGAGACCGGGTGGGACGTGGGAATACAGGTGCGGCAGCAGGTGTGGCTGAATACTTCCTGTTTCCTTAAATAACGTAACTATCCGGCGAACGGTTCGAACACTTGGATGATGTCGTCCAGGATACCGAGCAGCATACATAGCACACGCCCGTTGGGCATTTTCATTACAATAGCCATACATCAACACGATATCGACCTTTTCCGCAATTGGTAAACGGTCGATTTTAAGACGGATAATGTATCACGAAGCAAATACCGACCGCACTGGCGGAATGTTACGTGATACCACGTACTTATACGTTTGTGACTATTACAGTGCCATATATCACAAAGCGAAAAAAGTGGTCCAACTAAAACATTCATATTTCTTTACATACTACACGAATATGTAATAAAAAATTGGGGTTCCTATTTAAAAAGAAAACGCAGTTCATATCCGTTTGACCTATGGCAGCTCCATCTAGTGGGCCAACCATAGCACCATTCTGATTTCCCCCTTCGAGCTAGACGAGTTTCGTTCTTTGTAGTTTTTTCGTTTGATGCTTATTTCGTGAGATATTTGGCCCGGTCACTATCAATGGGCCACCCTGTACACATATATATTTCAGGCCACTGATGATACTTTTTAAATAATAAGGCATCATATACATACAGACACATACACACGAGGGGTGTTCAATTTTCCTCGTCCAGTTTCGGTTGAAAAAATGGGGAATTTACTGTGGGACATCGTTTCAGACCCTATAGTTTCATGAAGTTCCAATAGGTGGCGGTGCCACACATATCCTTCAAAATGGCGTCTGTAATGAAGGAGTGTTTCAGTGACAGAGCTGTTATTAAGTTTCTCTTGGCGGAAAACCGGAGCATTGCAGATATTCATAGGCGCTTGCAGAATGTCTACGGAGAACTGGCAATGAACGAAAGCACGGTGAGCCGTTGGAAAATGCGTCTGTCGTCATTGCAGCAAGGTCGCGCATACCGATCTGATCTCCTGCGTGCCGGCCTATTCGCACACAACGTAACTCCTGCAATATCAGAACGTGCGGACACTCTCGTTCGAGGTGCTCGACGGATCACAATCATACACCTCGCTGCTCAATGGGACGTCTCTGTTAGTAGTGCTGACATGCTCGTCCACCATTTGGGGTACTCAAAGGTGTGTGTCCGGTGGGTTCTTCGCCGCCTAACAGAAGCACATTTCGACTTCCGTCTCTTTGGCCAAATGAAAGATGCATTCCTTGAGATGCAGTACGTCGATAATGAGACGGTTATTGATGCAGCAAGACATTGGCTCCAACGTCGACCAATAGAGTGGTACGTTGGGGGCATACAGGCTCTCCCAGTAAGGCCTTCGCATTGAACGGAGATTATATTGACAAATGGTGTGTTGTAGCCAAAAGAGTGACGAATAATGTGGTGTATTGGAATCCTGAATAAAACCAACCTGCTTTCAGAAAAAAGGTGTTGCTTTACTTAATGAACGCATCTCCTGCTTGTGTAAACGCAAATATGTATATATTTCAGTTCACTGACGATGCCACTCAAATAATAGAGGCGAAACGGATATGGCATGAAAAATTCGCTGCATTCAGTTGTAATTAGACGAATCAAAAGTGATAATGTTAACATAACAAACAACAATGTGTTTTCCGAGGCTTTTGCATGTAGTGTATTTAGAACTCAGTTTTGCAGAGGTCACCAGTGTCTGTCAACAAATTGTGGACTCTCAGTTATGCTCACTGCCTTTTTGTTTCCAGTCAGAAGACATAAAATTTTTAAATGAAGCAGCGTGTCGAAAAAAATGTTCATAGTTGCGCATTGGAGCCTTTGTAATCGGGAACTTACGCACAATGCCACAGAGCCTCAGTAATAACAATTACGGAAGCTAAAGTAATGAGATGAAAAACGACGGGCCACCAAGACGAAGCGATTTCTGGTGCTGAGAAAAGACTCCCTCAGCTTGTGACGCAGCACCCGTCCATGAGTTCGATTTCCTGCTTTCATTTACTTCTCGCTGAGGGGCGCGGCACTTGTTGCGGCGTTTGCCTGCCAACGTGAAGAGAGTCGGGAAAAATAAAACACGGTCGTCGGATGTGATTCGGAGTCTTCCCCGGCCAAACCTAAGTAACGAAGTCTCAATCTCAGGATCAACAAAAACATGGCAGCGGAGAAAGCTCCTTGGAGACATTTACCCTTCGTCTCCAGGCATCCGCTCTCGATAATATTTTCCTCACGTTGGCTTGGGACTAACCAGGTTTTCTCGCGTTGTTAATCGATAAAAGCTGTGATTTAAGTCTTCTACAGTTTACCTAAATCGCTTTAGGTTCAAATGGTTCAAATGGCTCTGAGCACTATGGGACTTAACTGCTGAGGTCATCAGTCCCTAGAACTTAGAACTACCTAAACCTAACTAACCTAAGGCCATCACACACAGCCATGCCCGAGGCAAGATTCGAACCTGCGACCGTAGCGGTCGCGTGGTGCCAGACTGTAACGCCTAGAACCGCTCTGCCACCCCGGCCGGCCGCCTTACGTGTAATGGGAATTGGCTGTCCTCATGACTTCCTGTTGCATCGTTGTCCAATCAGCGTCAGAAAACTGGCGAAATGCTATTTATTCTTGTTGTCCAGACGACCTTGCGTGGAAAATATGCGCCACTTTAACTCAGGGCAAATCACTTTAGGAGTAATGCGAAATGGCTGTCCACAGGATTTCCTGTTGCATCGATGTTCAGTCAACACTTGTGCTCAACATCTACATGGTTACTCTGCAATTCACACTTAAGCGCCTGGCAGAAGGTTCATCGAACCATTTACATACTACTTCTCTACCATTCCACTCTCGAATGGCACGTAGGAAAAAGGAACACCTAAATCTTTCCGTTCGAGCTCTGATTTCTCTTATTTTATTATGATGATCATTTCTCCCTATGTAGGTGGGTGTCAACAAAATATTTTCGCATTCGGAAGAGAAAGTTGGTGACTGAAATTTCGTAAATAGATCTCGCCACAAAGAAAGCCGCCTTTCAGTGACACTCTTACCCCTATTGCGCGATAACACGAAACGAGCTGCCCTTCTTTGCACTTTTCCGATGTCCTCCGTCAATCCTACCTGGTAAGGATCCCACACCGCGCAGCAATATTTCAGCAGAGAACGGACAAATGAAATGTAGGCCGTCTCTTTAGTGGGTTTGTCGCATCTTCTAAGTGTTCTGCCAAAAAAAAAACGCAATCTTTCAATCTTTGTTTCGCCTTCCCCACAATAGTATCTATGTGGTCTTTCCAATTTAAGTTGCTCGTAATTGTAATTCCTAGGTATTTTGTTGAATTGACAGCCCTTAGATTTGTGAGATTTGTCGTATACCCAAAATTTATCGGATTTCTTTCAGTGCCCACGTGGATGACTTCGCACTTTTCTTTGTTTAGTGCCAATTGCCACTTTTCGCACCATACAGAAATTCTCTCTAGATCATTTTGTAATTGCAATTGGTCGTCTGATGATTTGACTAGACGGTAAATTACAGCGTCATCTGCAAACAGTGTAAGGGGGCTGCTCAGATTATCACCTAGATCATTTATATAAATCAGGAACAGCAGAGGGTCTATGACACTACCTTGCGGAACGCCAGATATCACTTCTGTTCTTCTCGATGATTTACCGTCTCTCACTACGAACTGTGACCTCTCTGAGAGGAAATCACAAATCCAGACACACAACTGAGACGATACTCCATATGCACGCAATTTGATTAATAGTCGCTTGTGAGGAACGGTATCAAAAGCGTTCTGGAAATCTAGGAATATGGAATCGATCTGAGATCCCTTGTCGACGGCACTCATTACTTCATGGGAATAAAGAAAATGGCTCTGAGCACTATGGGACTTAACATCTATGGTCATCAGTCCCCGAGAGCTTAGAACTACTTAAACCTAACTAACCTAAGGACATCACACAACACCCAGCCATCACGAGGCAGAGAAAATCCCCGACCCCGCCGGGAATCGAACCCGGGAACCCGGGCGTGGGAAGCGAGAACGGCAATAAAGAGCTAGCTGTGTTGCACAAGAACGATATTTTCTGAATCCGAGTTGGTTATTTATTAATAAGTAATTTTCTTCAATAAGTTACTCATTAACCCCCGATTAAACCCTCTCCTTTTCTTCATCAGTATTAAATCTGAATGAACAGAGACAAGAGCTAATGGTGGTAATTTAATCAGTGCAGTAATCTGACTTCGCTCAGAAATGAAGGAACCAAGGAGGAAAAAAGTGTTCACATAAAAAGAAAATTTTCGACGATTTATCAATGTTTTAGGAAAACAAATACGTGTACTGAATACGTAATCACTTGTACTTCAACATTGTAAACTGAACACAAATTTAAAAGAAAAATAATTCTACGAAACACTCTCAATCAAGAACTGGAAGGTGGTTAACATACTGTAAATGTACAGGATGGTTATAATTAAACTTTCGCTGCGTGAAATGACCTCCATGAAAAACGTGTGATCGTAGAACAATGAAACTTTGTTTAGACATTTGTAAGGACATGTGAAAGAGAAATAACAAATTAACCGTTTTAAGACGCGTTTTAATTTCCAAATGAGAGGATAACATTTGTTAATTGCTTACCATGTTTACGTCCCATGTTACAAATGTTGGTCAAAGTGACGACCGTCTGCAACCACGACAACCCGGAACCACACTAGAGATTGTTCGCAGCACTTTTCGATCGATGGATCATGGAATGTTCAGCTGTCGTGACACAGCTTGTGCACTGCTTGATGATGGCAACAGTCATTTCTTCAAAAATTTGTGGCGCAGTTGGTGGACAGCCACTCCCAGGAGCAATTCCCAAATCGTCAGTTAAATCGGACTTCCGAATCATGTTTTTCGACCGCGCTGCGGAAAGAGGGCCTCTCCGTATTCCTTTACAGCGTCGATGCTTTCGAAGAGCAGCAGCACTGTAGCCACTGATTTGATAAAACAGCATTACTAATAAATCCCTGCTTACGTCGTCCAGACCTATGTTGACGGTCTTTAACTGTAACGCGCATTGATGCTTGTGTTTCAACCCTACGTTCCTAGCCTAACAGCAAGTCATAACACTGTCACTACTAACAACTCAGATCCTAGTGTGGCCAAGCGGTTCTAGGCGCTTCAGTCTGGAACCGCACGACCGCTACGGTCGCAGTTTCGAATCCTACCTCGGGCATGGATGTGTGTGGTGTCCTAACGTTAGTTAGGTTTAAGTAGTTCTAAGTTCTAGGGGACTGATGGCCTCAGATATTCAGTCCCATAGTGCTCAGAGCCATTTGGACCATTTTGGAACATCATTCCTGTAATTTGGCTACCCATACGGTAAATAATTTTCCGTCTACACAGGCTCAAGTAGCGGAATTTTATTAATTATAGCTACCCAGCACTCTGTTGTGTATTCGTATTTCCATATCACCATCAGAAGTGAATTAAGTTATTCATCAGAGTGACAGCTGCCGAGCGTACAACCCTTGAAAACAGTCATATTTGAAAAATACACTGTCTGATAAAAAAAGTAAAGCACTTAGCAGGTGAGGAGAAAACGAAATGAAACTTCGCGGGTTGGGAGGGTAAGTGACGTTATGTCAGTGATTGCAAAATCGAGTCAAATTTACAAAAAAATTTGTTAGTTTGAGCCTACGTATTAATGTGACGCTGCTTGGATGCAGGTATTCATTCGGATGAGAACGGTGTCACAAAGCCGTTCTATCTCTTCCTGAGGCAAGCTGGACCACAGTCACTGTAACTGGCCCTAGATATCCCAGAGAAATGAAATGAAATGATCGTATGGCATTGTTGGCCGGGAGGCCCCATACAGGGAAGTTGGGCGCCGTATTGCAAGTTCTTTTTAGTTGACACCACTTCGGTGACTTGCGTGTCAATGATGATGATGAAGAACACACAACACCCAGTCATCTCGAGGCAGAGAAAATCCCTGACCCCGCCGGGAATCGAACCCGGGACCCCGTGCGCGGGAAGCGAGAACGCTACCGCAAGACCACGAGCTGCGGACATACCAGAGAATGACACTGGGAGAGAGTTTACGCTCGAGCTGGACCCACACATGTTCTGTCGAGGGGGCTGGGGTGGGAGTTGGAAGGAATCTTGCTGGCCACTGGAATACTTCAACATCACGTAGACAGTTCATGGTGATACGTGCCAGCTTTTGTACAGGCATTGTCCTGTTGAAAAATAGCACCACGACACTGTCGCATGAGAGGCGCCACATGAAGACACAGAATGTCCGTGACGCACCATTGTTCCGTCAGAATCCCCTACGTCCCCATAACTTGAAGTCATACCAGATGGCTCCCCATGCCATGATGCCATGAGTAACACCGCTGTGCCTCTCCAAAACATTGGAAGAATGGGAACCCGCCGACGATGGTCATCCACGGTGGTGCAGAATCGTGATTCATCGTTGAACACGCTGCGAAGTCATTCATCAACAGTATGTCGTGAATTAACCGACTTTGAACATGGTTTGATAATTTGTGCAAGATGCGTAGTCCATAGTGTGGACTGTTGGTTGATCTGATTAACATACCCCTGGGATACCAGGGTGACCTACAGAGAAGGGAAGCTCCCCATAAGATATTGCATATTTTAAGTAAATAATAGTATTGTGCAAATGGAAATGCCTTATAGTATGATAACAAATTGGGGCGGACCAATCAACTATGAAAATATGGGCATCACAACACACATGGATATGTTAATGAGCGGAGGGATCACCTGTCTATAACAGAAGCAAGTGGTCACTGTAACCATCAGGATTACTGTCATAAAGCGTCAACACAGGAATTCGTTTGTGAGATAAGCAGATGAACATTTAATAAATGGACAAGGAATTATAATTGCGAAAATAATAAAAGCATAATTATAACAATAATTCGCTGATACAGTCAATGACTATAAGACTGATTGGTGGATCAAAGAAAGAACGTGGAAAAGTAACTATGAACAGCAGTGATACTGCCAAAGTGCATGATGAAAGCAACTAACTGGTTGTGAAACGTTAAAACTGTGTAACTGGCTCACGATGGGAGTTAACTAACAACACGTCCCTACCAAATCGGTGATTACAAAACTGGCCCATTGTTACCACAGTGTGAAGGTGGAAGTTGGCAGCAGCAATGGCTGGAGATTCTGAGTCCATCTCCGTCTCTGTACTCAAAACTAAAATAGAGACAACCTTCTATACGATACCAAGTCTCACCTGGCAACCTCGCATGTGTTGTCTGTCTTAATGCTCCAAAATTTGACAGTTTCTGCCGGAGAAGGAGTCTCACTGGCCAACAGTAGCAGACATTGCGAGTTCAGTCCTGTAATAATTTTGTAGAAACGTTAAACAAACTCGTAGTCTTGTGGATTTTGCTATAATTAACCTATAGTTTCTTAGCACGAGGAGGAAGGCAGAAAACCTCTCCCCCTCCGTGGTATGGTTCTGCAGCTGACAAATAGAAGGCTTACATGTGGACACACACGAGGGAGCGTATGCTCTATAGAAAGAAAAACTATGACCCCATGAGAAAGCCTGTTACATGAATTTGAAACGAACGTTCTTCCGTGGCAGGGCTGCAGAAGCAACAGCGGTTCTCATGTTGCAGCATCTCGGAAAGGCTGCACCTGGCTTGCATCTATATCTTTTCTAAAATGATTCTTCTCTGTGTCTCAAACGACACTGTCTTTTTTATTTTTTTTTATTTTTTTTAGCACTTAGCTGGCCCTCTGTACGATCTGGAATGCGGGGTGTGCGGTGAGCGAAGCGATTTCCACTTTTGATTACCTGCGCAGCCTCAGTCCTCAGCATTGATCACGTTCATGGTTTCTCCTGGCCCTTTTAAGTAAACTTCTATGTTGGCCCAGCCAGCTTGGAAACTTTCAACTCTGCAGAAAAATGACAAGGACCATCATGAATGAAGGGAAAAGAAGAAACAATTAGCTGGACAGTCAATGGTGGTACTGAATTTATCTGCAGTTGCCGGCCAGTGTGGCCGAGCGGTTCTAGGCGCTTCAGTCTGGAACCGCGCGACCGCTACGGTCCTGCCTCGGGCATGGATGTGTGTGATGTCCTTAGATTAGTTAGGTTTAAGTAGTTCTAAGTTCTAGGGGACCGATGACCTCAGATGTTAAGTCCCATAGTGCTCAGAGCCATTTGAACCATTTGAACTACAAATATGAGACGTGAGAATAACGGGACTACTTGCATTCACAAGGTCATGTGCCCGCAAGTAGACTATGCCATATTTCTCTACCACTACAGTATTTATGCCGACACACGAGCACATCGAGCTAGTTCACTCTGAGCCATTGAACCAGAATTAGTACCGCCGCCAACCCAGATCCGAGTTCCAGCCACCAATCCAGGACCACTTCGTCTGCACCATCTTCTGCAGCAGCCAGCCGGTCAACCGTGAGCCTTTGCTGAATCTACTCGTGCCCTCTGAGTTCTCCGGTGTTGGTCTCATGCTCCTGAGCTACCAGTTGACCTACCCCTAGCCTTCACTTCGTCAACTCTGGTCTCTGAGGACTCCGAGCCTCAGACTCGGTTTAGAATTATCATAGACCTTATAAGCTGTGTATGTCAGACAGCAGTCCAGCTTGTGGCTTGTCCGCACATAGACATTAGACTATGACTCTTAGTGATTGTGTTTCTATTACAGACTTCTAATTAAGTACCATTAGATAACTATAACACAGCAGAAGTTGTTTTTGTACGCCGGCCGGATTGGCCGAGCGGTTCTAGGCGCTTCAGTCTGGAAACGCGCGACCGCTGTGGTCGCAGATTCCTGCCTCGGGCATGGATGTGTGTGATGTCCTTAGGCTAGTTAGGTTTAAGTAGTTCTAAGTTCTAGGGGACTGATGACCTCAGATGTTAAGTCCCATAGTGCTCAGAGCCATTTGAACCAGTTTTTTGTTTTTGTACTTTCTGATGTCTAATGCAACCGCAGCCCAGTTGGCTGTTGCTGTGTCTGTATTTACACTATGCCTAATAAAACATGTAATGTTACTTGTCTTCTAGTGAGTTTGTTTTTCTACATGCTCTGTGCTCTGGTCACTTCAGTTTTCACTCGCGTGAAGCGCCTCGCAGGACGACAATAAGGGTATGATGAACAGAAGAACTCTGCCATTTGGGGCCAAGGTAGGTAGGATACGGGGCAGTCAACGGTCTACTGTGAATTAAATTGCTGTCAATTCAAATGTGGGGCGTCACGAATCCATTTTTACCTGGACTGTATGGAGACAAATGCACAATGTAGGCTCTAACAGCCGAAGACCAGCCTCATGTTCCCAATACATTTGGCACACAGTGTATAAATGAGGCGACACATATAAACTGTTTCTGCATTTTTGATTAATTGTTTGAATGACGGTATTAATTCTGAAAAGACTATATATTTATCTCAAATAATATTTGTTTATAAAGGGTGGGACAAATAAAAGTAGCCTGGAAAGCAGAGATCCGGGGTACAAAGAAACACAGCAGAGGAAAGGAAATACAGAAGTAACTTGTCTATAGCAGATGAAGAAAGTGACCACCATTCATCTCTTGGCACTTTTGGGCCCTTATCAGCAAGTCGCTGAAGGCCGTTCGAAGCTGTACTGCTGGAATTGCAGCAGTCTCATCAGAAATGTTCTGATGCAATTCTTGATGTCTATGAGGGCTGTTGCGATACACCTTAGACTTGAGGGCTCCCTGCACGAAGTAATCGCAAACCGACAGATCAGGTGAGTTAGATGGCCAGTTAGGGCAGCTACCAGACTGACCTCAGCTAACAACTCTGACAGGCGTGAAGATTGTGTAAATGTGCTCCAGGGTTCGACTGGTTGTATTGGCAATTGCTGCGTCCCGTTGGAAGTAACTGTAGATCTTTTCATCCTCCGTTAATTCTGCTACAAATGGTTTCAAAATACTGACAATGTAAAGCGCCGAAGTCAGCGTTTGATGAAAGAAGTTGGGACCAATAACGCGGCGTGCAGACACTGCACACCAAACCCCAACTTCCTGATCATGTTTTGGTGTTTCGTGAAAGTTATGAAGATTCTCTGCTTCTCAGAACCTGCGATTCTGTGAGTTTATACACTACTGGCAATTAAAATTGCTACACCAAGAAGAAATGCAGAAGATAAACGGGTATTCATTGGACAAATATATTATACTGCAACTGATATGTGATTACATTTTCACGCAATTTGGGTGCATAGGTCCTGAGAAATCAGTACCCAGAACAACCACCTCTGGCCGTAATAACGGCCTTGATACGCCTGGGCATTGAGTCAAACAGAGCTTGGATGGCGTGTACAGGTACAGCTGCCCATGCAGCTTCAACACGATACCACAGTTCATCAAGAGTAGTGACTGGCGTATTATGACGAGCCAGTTGCTCGGCCACCATTCACCAGACGTTTTCAATTGGTAAAAGATCTGGAGAATGTGCTGGCCAGGGCAGCAGTCGAACATTTTCTGTATCCAGAAAGGCCCGTTCAGGAGCTGAAACATGCGGTCGTCCATTATTCTGCTGAAATGTAGGGTTTCGCAGAGATCGAATGAAGAGTAGAGTCACGGGTCGTAACAGATCTGAAATGTAACGTCCGCTGTTCAAAGTGCCGTCAATGTGAACAAGAGGTGACCGAGACGTGTAACCAATGGCACCCCATACCATCACGCCGGGTGATACGCCAGTATAGCGATGACGAATACACGCTTCCAATGTGCGTTAACCGCGATGTCGCCAAACACGGATGCGACCATCATTATGCTGTAGACAGAACCTGGATTCATCCGAAAATATGTCGTTTCGCCATTCGTGCATCCAGGTTACACCAGCGCAGGCGTTCCTGTCTCTGATGCAGAGTCAAGGGTAATCACAGCCATTGTCTCCGAGCTGATAGTCCATGCTGTTTCAAACGTCGTCGAACTGTTCGTGCAGATGGTTGTTGTATTGCAAACGTCCCCACCTGTTGACTCAGGGATCGAGACGTGGCTGTACGATCCGTTACAGCCATGCGGATAAGATGCCTGTCATCTCGACTGCTAGTGATACGAGGCCGTTGGGATCCAGCACAGCGTTCCGTATTACCCTCTTGAACCCACCGATTCCATATTCTGCAAACAGTCATCGGATCTCGACCAACGCGAGCAGCAATGTCGCGATACGATAAACCGCAATCGCGATAGGCTACAATCCGACATTTATCAAAGTCGCAAACGTGATGGTACGCATTTCTCCTACTTACACAAGGCATCACAACAACGTTTCACCAGGCAACGCCGGTCAACTGCTGTTTGTGTATGAGAAATCAGTTGGAAACTTTCCTCATGTCAGCACATTGTAGGTGTCGCCACCGGCGCCAACCTTGTGTGAATGCTCTGAAAAGCTAATCATTTGCATACCGCAGCATCTTCGTCCTGTCGGTTAAATTTCGCGTCTGTATCACGTCATCTTCGTGGTGTAGCAATTTTAATGGCCAGTAGTGTATATCCATTCAGGTGAAACCAGGCTTCATCAAACATAAGGAACTGATCCATGCCCAAGCCACTCATTGTTATCTCAGTGAACAGCAACTCACAAAACTAGAGGCGCTGAGGAGCATCTGCTGGTTTTAATGCATGAACAACAGACATTCGGTAATGATGCATGTGCACGTCCTGATGGAGTATTCGTCTGCATGATCGACGTGACAGGACAGATACGGTATGTTCTGGTATGGTTTTTGACTTATTCAAAACAGATCCTGTCTGATGCCATTTTCCGACTAAGCGTTGCATGGCACTCTTTGCTGGCTCTTTGACACCATTAAACGTTCCAACAAACAGCTGACCACACCGTTTCCACAACTTTGTTGTCACGTAACTTTTCACAACGAACACCCGCTGATCCACTGTGAGTACATCACCTCCTCTTGACTGCTCTAATCCCAATGACACAGCCCGTCCTACTTTCCAGGCTAGGCGCTGATAGAGAGACGTATAGCGATAGCGCGTGTGGCGCGACGCAGCGAGCGTTTTGTAACTTCACAGGTTCAAATGGGATCGCGCAAATTGGGACGCGACGCGACTGGGATGCGACACGCGGCTGCGCCGGGCCGCGCTGCATTGTGGTTGCGGCACAGTTTCTCGCGTCACGTGAGCTCTGTGGGAGGGGAGAGGCGGGGTGAGGGAAGGCAGTCCTGCCATATGCTCACTTTGGCATGGCGCATATGGGTACACGAAGTATTGCCCGTCCGAAAAATACAGCCATATAGTATACTGAATTTTATTATCACTGACCAGGAAAGTACTTGGGCTCGAATAAACACAAATACACCAAAATCGTGTGAGAAATAATGTAAAGGTCTCTTATTGCACTAGTGATACTCCCGCATCTGCAAAACCCTGCAGTCGTTCGTCAGAGGCCTCTTCGTATGCCATGCCGCATTGCACACTGACCTGCCGGTACGCCAGTCGGGACCAGTAGGGACGGTGCAGTTTGCCTCTGAAGTTGCGTTTTGTGACATTATTTGTGTATTGAAGCGTCAGATGGCTCGGCGATTGGTAATCAATTCTGCTAATGTATTGCGATTGGTTGAGATGAAGTTACGAAGAACCCTTCTTCGTGAAGATGGTATTGATGTAGAAGACGAATCATTCGCATGTTTTCTGGTATCTCTTATAGTGCAGAAATATGAGCATAAGTTAGAAACAGATACTGTTGTAACACTAACACATAATGACGATGACAGGGATGATAATGACGAACAACTCATTGCAAACGGTTGTGCTACGGCAAGTGCGGGAGGAGGCGATGGAAGCAGTGACAGTGAATACCAACCGTCTCCCAAGAAGAAGGTTAAAGTTGCAAGTATGATCACGGCGTTTGATGACAACACACTGGGGAACATGTACGATGGTTATTACGTAAGAGGTTTCGACACATACGACAAACTTCTGAAAAGATACCCTAAATTGAAGTCTAAAAGCAATATTAAAAACATACTGGATTACGTGGCAAAGAAAAGAGAAGGAAATACAGTTTTCAAAGCGAATCGTACACTGCTGTTCAAGACCATCAAGGAGCGTGTAATGGCGAAATTCGAAAAGCGCGAGAATGCGGTTCTGCCGTTCATTATTGGCATTTACAACATTGGGCACTGGACGTAGCCAGAAATCTCGGGTGTACAAACTTTACAGCTTCACTAGGATTTATTACTAATTTGAAAAAGGAGTTTTGGATAACATCACGCCGTATCACTATGCTCCAAGCACGAAAAGATAAGGATGACGAAGAAGAGCTGATTGAAAGAGCTCAAACGTTTCTTGCTGACGTCAATGAGCATATCACGAGAGAAAACATCGATATTAGTTCTGTATAGAACTGTGATCAGAGTCAGTTCAACTATGAACTTTCTTGTGACAGAACGCTATCCATGAAAGGGGAGAGAAACACTGTCGTGATGTTGCAATCAGTTAACTTTGCAACACATAGTTACACAATCGATGTTGCTATATCAATGGACGGACGATTGGCAGACAAACTCTATATTTGCTTCCAAGAATCCAGTGGAAAGTTTGGACCCCGCTTGTCAAGGGAAATAGAAATGCGGTTCCCTCCAAATGTCGTCGTCGATGCAAGTGTGAGTGGTAAGATGACGAAACAACATCTGAAGACTTTTTTCTGTCAGTTTTGAATCCACATTTGTAGAGAAAGTCATTAGTACCTTGTGACTCCTGGTCTGGACATAAGGATGAACGAATACTGCTGGAAGCATCTGGCGGAAAACATGTAGATTAATAAATCATTCCGCCTAAAACAAGAAAATATGCACAACCTCTGGATGTGTATTTTTTCAGGCAATATAAAATATATGCCAAGAGAATAACAGACTTAATTAATCTACGTTCAAGTAATACGAAGCCGAAATTGCACGACAGATTCTTTATCATGCATATGCATTCTGTCATTTACAATCAGTTATCTGCGGGAGTATACAGACCAATGCTTCGTTACGCGTGGCAGAACGCTGGCCACTATATTGGTGAACCAGTGAACAACTTCAAAAGTGTCATTGACGTGGCGTTCAACACTGATAATATAGAATGTGCAAATACGCCATGCGATCAACTTCCATTTCTTCATTGTGCGTTTTGCAGTCATTCGTATTGCTCGGAGCATTTTATTGACATTCCGCATTTACATTTATAGTTAAGATTGCTGCATTGCGTATGGCGTCTACAATTGCACCTACAGTGATATCTAGAGCTTGACTGCAGACTGACGACACCCACCAGCACATTCAGAGGTACATAATGTTCCTGTAACCAAACGTTCATACAGATCTGTTTGTTCGAGCCCAAGTACTTTCCTGGTGAGTAGTGTTTCACTTTTCGCCATTTAAGCGTTCCATCTATTTTCGTTTGTGCAGAAGAGTTTTCAGTTACAAATATCTGCACAGTTCTTTTGTTCTGTTTCTTCTTTTGTCAAGAACAATGCACAGTTCAGCAACTGGTGAGCCATTAGCCACTGGGATTATATCTTCTGCCTCCACAATGTTTTCAGATCGTAAGAAGGGACAGACGATGCTGAGGGTAGTGAATAAGGAATGTTATAAAATCACGTGATTTAGAAGCAAGGCAGGAAAGTAAAACAACGTTATCTACTTGTTGCCTGTTATGCTAACGTATCTCTACGATCTAAGTCGAAAAGGTGTAATTTCCACAGATATGATCCCTTTTTGCTTCTGGTAAAAAGCGTCCAAGATATGAAGTACATAAGTTTCACTATCGTTACTTGGATATGGATGTAATAAGAGACATTATACTATGTGCATGTGGACACCACGTTTCCCCTGCAAGCTACAAACAGTCGAAAAGCAGTCACAAATAACAGTGTTTTACTTGGCTCGCCGTGATGAGAAAAAGCATTTCAATTGTTGCATGCACATTATCAGCATTAATAAACTAATTATACAACAGCCTACACAAATGAAAAGAATGGTTGGTATTATTACGAAAGTAGGAATATCCTAAAAGAGTGTGGTGATTAGATATACGGTATTTCATTTGTTGAAATGTACTGCTGGCAAAGGCTGATCTACTTTCATGACAATGTTTTTCGAACTCCAGCTCACAGGGCACATATTGCTAGCTTCTGCATTCCTGTCGCGCCTATTACAATACACTGACCATTGTACTGTGCGACAGATCAATTGTTTATTTTTCTCAGTAACAACTATTTTATTCGCCATCACACATTGTCAATTTGGCAAGCCGTAAGTGAGTAACCAGCATCTGGCATGTGCCATCATTCCGCCTGAAGGAACGCTCATCATTATTTTAATACTGCTCAGATCATGAGGATGAGGAATAAAATCCTCTGGTAAGTTTCCAATCCAGTCGCTCAGTGTTAAAAATACGATGGGTTACGGGGATTCAACCAAAATTTCAACAGAATTGGCAATTTATTTTTGTGTGAGTTGTTAACCTTTTCTCATTCGAAGAAGCATCACCATTTATGAGTAACGGCCACATCTCTCTTGTTGGCAGGTTCGAATCCTGCCTCGGGCATGGATGTGTGTGATGTCCTTAGGTTAGTTAGGTTTAAGTAGTTCTAGGTTCTAGGGGACTGATGACCTCAGAAGTTAAGTCCCATAGTGCTCAGAGCCATTTGAACCTTTTTTTTATTGTTCTTCCTTTGCCAAAACACAGCAAATTTGCACATACTCATCTTAACTATTGTCATAGGATTCTGAAACAGGATGCCTCATTAAACAAGTAATTGGCAATCACAGAGCTCAATAGCTTACGAGAAACCTCATAGTGTTGGTTTGCAGTAACATAAAAAAAGGAATTTCATGTTTATTTTCATACTGGGAAACTCTTGTTTCGCTAGCTGTCGTTAACTCTTAAAACAATACAGTCACTGGAGTGAAAAAATAAAAAGGGAAGTATAAGTACTGATATATCGCCATAAATAAGAAAGTTCCGTGTGTTTACGAACTGGCAAAACATTCTCCTTGTGCGCTATCGTTCGCCAAACTTTCGTTTCGACGTCTCGGGGGGTTTAGGAGATACGGGAGATGTTTCGAGTATTTCATTCTCGCGGGCGTGAGATCGGAAGTGAGCGCGCTACATAGGATCCATTTTCCCGAGATCGGAGGCAGATAGAGATCTTCTGCCAAGTCTAAACAAAAATTCAACATGTTAGCTAAATTTCATACGCAGCAACATATGGTGTAATACGCACCAAAAGCAAAATTATAGCGACCCCTATTTTTTATTGCAAACTTTTAAAATTTTGCGTAGCGTCTTCCTCAAATGTGTATACCACAGTAAATATGACCGTTAACGAGATGACGGGCAATTCGCCACGAAGCTGACATATAACGCTACAAGCAAGGTAAAAATGAAATATTTTTAGTGAATAGTTTCTGTGAAATCGTTTGAGAAAGATTACAGTGTACGCGCGCTTAGTTTCTGTCAGCGCAGAGCGCCGTCAACCGGCACGTGCAAATACGTGTAAGCGTCTCAATATGCTTTGGACCCGCGCGACACGTGCGGAACGTGCGCGTCGGACCCGTGTCGTGTCGCGTCTCACGTGCTATACCCGTCTCAATTTCGCGTTTAGCCTGAGCCGCTGTGGATCACGTGGCAGGCGTACACGTGGTGTGCGCGGCACGGGGTGCGGTTATATGCATACAGTCACGTTCAGTCGTATCCACTCGTCTGGCTCCGTGTTATTTGCTCCACCCAGTACCCATATCTTGTATACAGAGGCACTATTCTCAGAAATATACTACTTTGTGGAGTAAATAAACACTAATTAGGGAGAATATACGAACATAGTGAACCTGTCAATGCTACGTAATTTCTAATATGTACGGTGAGTCCAAAAATTATTCGCCTAGTTGTAATTTTTTTAAAACACTAATTATATGTCACGTGAAAGGAAGGGAACATAAAATGTGAAAATCTAGTCATATGCAACGAACCTTGGTAAGCCGGCCGGTGTGGCCGAGCGGTTCTAGGCGCTTCAGTCTGGAACTGCGCGACCGCTACGGTCGCAGGTTCGAATCCTGCCTCGGGCATGGATGTGTGTGATGTCCTTAGGTTAGTTAGGTTTAAGTAGTTCTAAGTTCTAGGGGACTGATGACCTCGGATGTTAAGTCCCATAGTGCTCAGAGCCATTTGAACCATTTTTTTGAACCTTGGTAAGTTGAGAGGTGACAGAAGCCCCGTCCCATATTTCTGTCTTACTCTGAGTAATTCGATTTTCCTCTCTAATTGCATGCAGTGAAAAGTTGCTATTCCTTCACACACGGACTTCCCATGCAGCGTCTCTCGTCACCCGGGTGGTCCGGTGACAGGCGGGTTCTGCTGATCTTGAATGGGTTAAGCCGACGGGTGTGAGGGAGTCGAGTGAATGCTTTCCAGACGCCGACATATAATAGCAGCGGAGACACGCCCGCAGGGGCCTGAAGGAGCGGCTGGGCTAGAGATTCCGTTACTTCGCAGAAACTTAGCGAAAACACTGTATGGCGGGCTACCAGCGAGGCGTGGGAATGACTCGTGTTCCCAAGCAGTCTTGGCGGGCAAATTCCCGCGTTTTCTGCAAAATCGTAACTGTGATTGGCTTACTCAGGGCATAGCTCTGTGACGTAGCAAAATCGGCGCAGAAATTGGCGCCAAGAATCTCCATAGGTGGAATGGTAGTGCTTCGACAATAGAGTGGAATTTTCCGCCGGTTTTCGAATTGCTGATTGGAACGTTTAACCGCGACCACTGTCGTGGGGGCGGGAATGTTCTGTGTTCGGCTTGTACGGGTGCTCTTGAGAGGGTCGGCTCTCGCCTTTCGGTTGGAGTAGGTTACAAGACTGAGCTCTCGCTGCTATGGACAGCCTGCCTTCTGTTGGCTGTCTAATACACTTTTATTTGATTGTAACTGTTTAACGAAGTTGCTGAAGTTTCGACTTCAATGTAACTTTCCGAGTACAGTTGGCAATTGAGCGTTCTGCGTACAAGCGGCCTATGTTAGTGTCTTGGGCAGTTTTGGCTAAAGTTGACTGTATCGGAGTTACTGTGTGACTTCGCTTGTGAAAATCAATCACTGTACCGTCAGTGATTGTGTGGCGAGCCTTCTTCGTCTCCCTCAGAGGCGCATTTGTATTGATAGGAAGTCTTTAGTCTGGAACAACCAGACCAGGACATATTGTTTTGGGCTATACTCGCGACATTATCATCACCACGACAGGACGTCGAAGCAACCAGCCATCGCTTCCAGTACGCCAGATCGTGTCCTTGCAGCTAAGAAGACAGCTTGGTAATGTACGTCCGCAGCACCGGCAAAGCAGGCAATTTTGCTAGGCGATAATCAGAGCTCAGCAGAGCGCGCCTGTTCGTCTTTTCTAACTTTGTTCTGTCTTCGATGTTCATTGTCTGAGTTCTCACTACTGTAGCAGCAATTAATGTTGGATTGGCTGTGTGTTTCTCTTAAGATTTGAGTTGCAAGGAATTGGCTCCACATACCACTTCGCCATAAATGTCACAATCTAGTTTAGGGACAACTTCACCTTCACAGCATATATTTGAGTATCCAATTTGAGCCAATTTGATGTATTGTAAATGTTTCATGTGTTTTGTTTATTATTTTGCGTTTAGTCATAATAAATCAAATTGTTGTTTTGGACAGAACTTTCATTCTGTTAAACGGTAGAGCAACCCTTTCATTTCTCACTACGTTACTGAAACTTTACTTTATTTAATTAATGTCTATCGAATTAAATTATTGCAAGTGCCAATCTCTTTTCTACTCCACTTGCAGGGTCGATTACAGTCAGTTCACGTTTCTTCTTAATCCATGTGCAACAGCAAAAGTAGGAGTTAGAAAAGGGGGGGCTTAGAGCATCATTTCCATATGAAAATTCGAGAAGAATTTAGTGTTAAATACACTGCTAGCCCCGGCACCTCGCAAAGTCATTTTTATTGATGGACAAGGAAATAAATACATCCATAGCGATAACATATTTGACAAAGCGGGGAATTTATTCAAGGGGTACTTCAAAAAGTATTCGCCTACTCATATTTTTCAAAATTTACAATCTGAAAACATGATTTCAATTACAAAAATTAATATTTAGTGGGGTTTCCCTTTGCAGCTATTACTGCTTGTAGTCGTCTGGGCAGGGGAGTGTCGTAGGGCCGTTGCTATTCACAATATACATAAATGACCTTGTGGATGATATCGGAAGTTCACTGAGGCTTTTAGCGGATGATGCTGTGGTATTGGTTGGTTGGTTTGGGGAAGGAGACCAGACAGCGTGGTCATCGGTCTCATCGGATTAGGGAAGGATGGGGAAGGAAGTCGGCCGTGCCCTTTCAGAGGAACCATCCCGGCATTTGCCTGGAGTGATTTAGGGAAATCACGGAAAACCTAAATCAGGATGGCAGGACGCGGGATTGAACCGTCGTCCTTCCGAATGCGAGTCCAGTGTCTAACCACTGCGCCACCTCGCTCGGTGCTGTGGTATATCGGGAGGTTGTAACAATGGAAAATTGAACTGAAATGCAGGAGGATCTACAGCGAATTGACGCATGGTGCGGGGAATGGTAATTGAATCTCAATGTAGACAAGTGTAATGTGCTGCGAATACATAGAAAGAAAGATCCCTTACCATTTTGCTACAATATAGCAGGTCAGCAACTGGAAGCAGTTAATTCCGTAAATTATCTGGGAGTACGCATTAGGAGTGATTTAAAATGGAATGATCATATAAAGTTGATTGTCGGTAAAGCAGATGCCAGACTGAGATTCATTGGAAGAATCCTAAGGAAATGCAATCCGAAAACAAAGGAAGTAGGTTTCAGTACGCTTGTTCGCCCACTGATTGAATAATGCTCAGCAGTGTGGGATCCGTACCAGATAGGGTTGATAGAAGAGATAGAGAAGATCCAACGGAGAGCAGCGCGCTTCGTTACAGGATCATTTAGTAGTCGCGAAAGCGTTACGGAGATGATAGATAAACTCCAGTGGAAGACTCTGCAGGAGAGACGCCCAGTAGCTCAGTACGGGCTTTTGTTGAAGTTTCGAGAACATACCTTCACCGAGGAGTCAAGCAGTATATTGCTCCCTCCTACGTATATCTCGCGAAGAGACCACGAGGATAAAATGAGAGAAATTAGAGCCCACACAGAGGCATACCGACAATCCTTCTTTCCACGAACAATACGAGACTGGAATAGAAGGGAGAACCGATAGAGGTACTCAAGGTACCCTCCACCACACACCGTCATGTGGCTTGCGGAGTATGGATGTGGATGTTGATGTAGATGTAGACCTGACCAAGTTTACAGTCAGAGAGGCTGGAATTTGGTCCCATTCGTCTTGAAGTGCTTCTTTTAGGTCTCTCTTGTTAGAAGTGTGTCTTCTGATGATATCTTCCACTACTTTCCAAAGGTGCTCAATAGGATTAATGTCTGGGCTCTGAGAAGGGGTGTTAAGTTGTTTTGGGGTATTGTACAGGAGCCACAGCCTTGTATTTAATGCCGTATGCTTTGGGTCGTTATCTTGTTGAAAAATGTAATTTCCTTGCAGACCTAATTTCACGGCGCTAGGCTTCAGATTGTCCTTTAAAATGTTTTGGGTCGTTATATTGTTGAAAAATGTAATTTCCTTGCAGACCTAATTTTTCGGCGCTAGGATTCAGATCGTCCTTTAAAATGTTGATATACATACGGTGATCTATTGTACCTTCTATGAAATGTATTTTTCCAACACCTGCAGCACTCATACAGCCCCACACTATCAGGGAGCCACCACTGTGTTTAACCGTTGACACAAGATCGTGTGGCAACATCTCCGCATTCTTCTTACGCCACACCATTCGCCTGCCACCCGACCCGAATACATCGTATTTACTCTAATGGTTCAAATGCCTCTGAGCACCATGGAACTTAACATCTGAGGTCATCAGTCCCCTAGACTTAGAACTATTTAAACCTAAGGACATCACACACATCCATGCCCGAGGCAGGATTCGAACCTGCGAGCGTAGCAGTCGCGCGGTTCCGGGCTGGAGGGCCTAGAACCGCTCGGCCACCGCGGCCGGCATATTTACTCTCATCAGAAAATATTACTCTATTCCAGAAGTCTTCCTTTCCGAATCTATGTTCCATCGCAAAATGAAGACGTTTCCCTCGATTATGTTCACTGACACAAAATTTCTTACGAGCTACCCGGCCGTGATACCCATACGTTTTGAAGGTATTTCTGATTGTGTTCGCACATACAATCTTTCCCATAGGCTCTAACTCCCCAGCCAACTTAGGAGCGCTGATTTTAGGTTTCTTCTTTACTTCCCTCATGATAAATCTCACGTCTGCATCAGTCACAGTGTGAGGGCTTCCGGTACGTGGTTGGTTCCTTAATGATTTTGTAGCGCAAAATTGATCTATTATCGACTGAACCGTCAATATAGGTCTGCCGACTACTTTAGCCATCTCGTAAGAAGATTTGCACTCATTATCTAAGCGCAGAATAAGTTTCCTTTCGACCAGCGTCGTCTCACTACCCTTACGGCCCATGGGGCTAATTGCACTGTATCGGTGCCGTTCAGAACAACAGCAGGCGATAGAGTGGGGCCACGCAAGGTTGACTCTAGTGTGTGCTGTGGGTCAGCGTTATAGTTTGATTACTGCTCGCATAATTTCAGTATGTTGAGATAGTGGACGAATACTTTATGAACTAGCTCTTTGAGGCGTAGCGCCTTCGCATCGCTCCTGTCACTTGTTAGGACGATATCGTTATAGGCATGAGTCATCGACAGATGTCACCAGCTGACATGGACCTGTGTTACAGAGCTGCACGTAGTTGTAGTAGTAGGCGGCAGGGATCAGCAGTTGACGGACAATGCTAGCAGTCGTAGTCAAAACAATGTTGTAAAGTTATGTTTGATTAATATTTAATGTATTTGCGTAATTATAATTGTTTGTATGTGTAGTAATTAGCAGTATGAGTGTTGTATGAGTGAAGAAGAACAGAAGTAAATGAAAATATTTTGTTTATTCACGAAGTACCAGTTAAACTATACTGGGGATTTACTGTAATTAAATGTGCAGTCAGTTTATGGTACTAATAAATCGTGAGTAGAACACAAATTAATCGGTAATTTCAGAAGGAGTATTTTTATATTTGATACTTTTCTAAATTTATTTATTTAGCAATTGCCATAGAAAGAAATGTTTTACTATGATTGGTCATTGAGGTAAAGCGCGGCTTAGCGCGGGGTAATGCTGCAACATGATTTGCTGTTTGTGATATCAGCCAATCAGAAAAATGCAGGCTCGCGCCAATCTACGCTGGGAACAAAGCTTTTGGTATGATCTAGGGAGGTCGGGGCTGAGGGCTCAATCTAGTAACATCTCATTGAAAGCAGCTCCGACGAAAGTACTGTAAAATCGCGGAAAATTGCTAATTACGAGTTCGCGAAGTAGTACAAAGTGTATTTAAGTGAACGGTGTACTGGAAGTAATGTGGAATTTCTGACGGAATATCAAAATTATTGCTTTTGACTGTTAGTTAAAACCGCGTGGCGTGTTGTGCGATCTAAGACTGGAACTGGTATTATATGTAGAGCAGAGTGGACAACATTTGAGCGAGCATTTTCATAACTAAACGATCCAGTGAACTCTATTAACTTCAGTAACGGGTGTAAATACCATAAACTGGCTACGTGTGTGATTGTGGTGCGCATGTGAACTTTACATTGTGTTGCCACTTAGTACGGACTTGGCAGTATTACACCTGAAAATTTACATTGCCAAGTTAAAACTTTTATTTCAGTAGCTAGCCACATCCCGTTTACCGGACAATTCTACACTCCTTAAAATTGAAATAAGAACACCGTGAATTCATTGTCCCAGGAAGGGGAAACTTTATTGACACATTCCTGGGGTCAGATACATCACATGATCACACTGACAGAACCACAGGCAAATAGAAACAGGCAACAGATCATGCACAATGTCGGCACTAGTACAGTGCATATCCACCTTTCGCAGCAATGCAGGCTGCTATTCTCCCATGGAGACGATCGTAGAGATGCTGGATGTAGTCCTGTGGAACGGCTTGCCATGCCATTTCCACCTGGCGCCTCAGTTGGACCAGCGTTCGTGCTGGACGTGCAGACCGCGTGAGACGACGCTTCATCCAGTCCCAAACATGCTCAATGGGGGACAGATCCAGAGATCTTGCTGGCCAGGGTAGTTGACTTACACCTTCTAGAGCACGTTGGGTGGCACGGGATACATGCGGACGTGCATTGTCCTGTTGGAACAGCAAGTTCCCTTGCCGGTCTAGGAATGGTAGAACGATGGGTTCGATGACGGTTTGGATGTACCGTGCACTATTCAGTGTCCCCTCGACGATCACCAGTGGTGTACGGCCAGTGTAGGAGATCGCTCCCCACACCATGATGCCGGGTGTTGGCCCTGTGTGCCTCGGTCGTATGCAGTCCTGATTGTGGCGCTCACCTGCACGGCGCCAAACACGCATACGACCATCATTGGCACCAAGGCAGAAGCGACTCTCATCGCTGAAGACGACACGTCTCCATTCGTCCCTCCATTCACGCCTGTCGCGACACCACTGGAGGCGGGCTGCACGATGTTGGGGCGTGAGCGGAAGACGGCCTAACGGTGTGCGGGACCGTAGCCCAGCTTCATGGAGACGGTTGCGAATGGTCCTCGCCGATACCCCAGGAGCAACAGTGTCCCTAATTTGCTGGGAAGTGGCGGTGCGGTCCCCTACGGCACTGCGTAGGATCCTACGGTCTTGGCGTGCATCCGTGCGTCGCTGCGGTCCGGTCCCAGGTCGACGGGCACGTGCACCTTCCGCCGACCACTGGCGACAACATCGATGTACTGTGGAGACCTCACGCCCCACGTGTTGAGCAATTCGGCGGTACGTCCACCCGGCCTCCCGCATGCCCACTATACGCCCTCGCTCAAAGTCCGTCAACTGCACATACGGTTCACGTCCACGCTGTCGCGGCATGCTACCAGTGTTAAAGACTGCGATGGAGCTCCGTATGCCACGGCAAACTGGCTGACACTGACGGCGGCGGTGCAGAAATGCTGCGCAGCTAGCGCCATTCGACGGCCAACACCGCGGTTCCTGGTGTGTCCGCTGTGCCGTGCGTGTGATCATTGCTTGTACAGCCCTCTCGCAGTGTCCGGAACAAGTATGGTGGGTCTGACACACCGGTGTCAATGTGTTCTTTTTCCATTTCCAGGAGTGTATGTATGTTGCGACCTGCAATAGACAGTAGTGGTCTAGTATTTTCTACTACAGCTTTTAGCTATACAAATGAACATTGCTGGACACTGGCAGGGTGGTATAAAGTAACGTGCTGCCCCGCATCTTGTATTACATCTTCTATTTTGTTAACCTTGCTGTCGACTTGGATGTATTTCTTTCCTGGCTTTTCAACAAAAATGACTTACTGAGATATTTCTTGAGATATTTCTTAAATGACTGGCTCTTTAGATTTTGTATACATTTCTTTTCATGTTACACAGACTTTGTTTTCTAAAAGATATGAAGCTAGTCGAATACTTTTCGGACTCACCGTATGGGAATTGGCTAGAAGTCCACTCCTAATCTCCTTGTGTCCCCTCTCGCTGTCCATTCCTCCTCTGCCTTTCTCTGACCATCTCTTCCTCCTCCTCCCTATGTTCACCACTTGCTCCTCACTCTCCACGTACTTCTCCTGTTTTCCCCTCTCTCGCCATCTCATCCTCGCCCCTCTCTTTCTCCATCTCTTCCTTCCCCCTCTCTGTGAACCATTGCCTCCTCCACTTTGTCCATATCGTCTTCTCACCTCTCTCTGACCTTGTGGCCTGTTAATTGTTATTGTAAACGAAACCTTGATTGCTAACAGAAGTCGCTTAAAATGAGTGGGCAAATCAGTTGGGATCATTGATATATGAGGTATGAGAGAGACCTCTCCAGCTGCTGGATCTGTGATGATGGTAGCTTCAGTGACAGTATTCAGCATAGTTTTAATCAGCAAATGATTAGGATTAGGAAGTTTCGGATGATTCAGATTCTGTATTAATATTCTTATTATAAGCCGATAGGTTATACTGTTAATACTTACCGTGAGGAGGAAAACAAAATAGCACACAGTTCTGTACATAATTTTTGTTTAAAATTATAATAAGAAGAAAAAGTGTATATGGGGGAAACAATCTGTCTAACCGTTTAAATTCCACGCTATCGTGGTTAAGACTGACTGCGAGAAAGAAAGCAAAAAAGCACAAATTCACAACAAATCAGAGTATGGCCTTTTAACAGAAAACCTGTGCATTGTTGTTTAAAGAAGTTTATTGCTGAAAAATGGTTCAAGTGTCTCTGAGCACCATGGGACTTAACTTCTGAAGTTATCAGTCACCTAGAACTTAAAACTACTTAAACCTAACTAACCTAATGATATCACACACATCCATGCCCCAGGCAGGATTCGAACCTCGCGCGGTTCCAGACTGTAGCGCCTAGAACCGCTCGGCCATCCCGGCCGGCAAGTTTATTGCCTATGTCAGTCTAAATATTTATTAGATATCGTGTAAAAATTTAAAATAAATTGGTCAAGAACTTTTCAAGACTTTTGTCAACCATGTTTTTGTTACAGACAAGAAAAAACGGCGCACCGCGAAGGAATTATCCGAATGAGAGGGAAATCGGTAGATGTGATGTACTTGTACAAACGAATAAAATTTCAAAAAAATTGGATGATTTATTCAAGAGAAAGACCATTAGAAATTGAAGTTAATAATGCGGTGATCCACTTCTTGCCCTTATGTAAGTAGTTATTGAGCTTGGTATTGATTGATAGAGGTGTTGGATGTCATCCTGAGGGATATCGTGCCAAATTCTGCCCAACTGTGGCGTTAGATCGTCAAAATCCCGAGTTGGTTGCAAAGAGAGATCCGGCGACCATGCTGGCCATGGTAGGGTATGACAAGCACTGACGCAAGCTATAGAAACACTCACTGTTTGTGGGCAGGCATTGTCTTGCTGATATGTAGGCACCTGATGGCATGTTATGAAGGGCAATAACACCGAGTGTAGAGTATCGTTTTTCTCCGACTGGGTGTTGTGCTGTCTTCATCATTTCATCCCCATCCGGCGCGCAGGTCGCCCAATGTGGCGTCGAATGTAATAAGACCTGCACCAAGGCGGCCGGCCCTGACCTGCAAGGGGCCTCCTGGCCAATGACGCCAAACGCTCATTTCCATTTTTACTGCTGTGCTGTAAGGATGCCGCGGATGACAACCAAAGAAACGAGACGGCACCCCAGATCATTACTTCTGGTTGTCAGGTCTTATGGCGGTCAACAGCCAGATTGGTTTCCCACCAATGTCCAGACACGTCTTTGTCATGGAATCTCATTGACTAGGATACAATTGTTTTCAGTGATGAGACCCACATCCAAATGAGCCCCGATGACCAGCGGAAATGTGTCTACAGACGCCCCAGACAGTAGTAAAATACCAACCTGACTGTCACCAGTCATACGGCCCGATAACCAGGAGTGATGGTCTGGGGTGCAATTTGTTTTCATAGCAGGACCCTTTTGGTTGTCATCCACGGCTCCCTTACAGCACAGCGGAACGTCGACGAAATTCTGTGCCCCGTTTTGTTGCCCCTCATAAGAGCTGTCCTGGTCTTACATTTCGGCAAGATTATGCCCGGCAGCACATTCAAAAAATGGTTCAAATGGCTCTGAGCACTATGGGACTTAACTTCTGGGGTCATCAGTCCCCTAGAACTTAGAACTACATAAACGTAACTAACCTAAGGACATCACACACATCCATGCCCGAGGCAGGATTCGAACCTGCGACCTTAGCGGTCGTGCGGTTCCAGACTGTAGCGCCTTTAACCGCTCGGCCAAACCGGCCGGCGGCAGCACTTGTGAGAGTTTCTATTACTTCTCTTCGTGGATGCCAAGCGCACCTTGGTCAGCAAAGACGCGAACGTTTGGAGCATTATGGGCAGGGTCGTCCAACCAGCTCGGGATTTTATCGACCTAACGTGGCAGTTGTACAGAACTTGGCATGATATGCCTCAGGAGGTTCAAAAATGGTTCAGATGGCTCTGAGCACTATGCGACTTAACTTCTGAGGTCATCAATCGCCTAGAACTTAGAACCAATTAAACCTAACTAACCTAAGGACATCACACACATCCGTGCCCGACCGTCGCGGTCGCTTGGCTACAGACTGTAGCGCCTAGAACCGCACGGCCACTCCGGCCGGCCCCTCAGGAGGATATCCAACAACTTCATCAATCAATGCGAAGCAGAATAAGTGCTTACATAAGGGCCAGAGGTGGACCAATGAATTATTGACTTGTTCAATTTGTGATGCTCTCTCTTTTGATCAGTCCGCCCTGATAGCTGAGTGGTCAGCGCGGCGGTCTGTCACGCCAAAGGGCCCGGGTTCGATTCCCGGCAGGTTTGGAGATTTTCTCCGCTCGGGGACTGTGTGTTGTGTTATTCTCATTTCATCATCACCAGTGGAAGGCAACGGAAAACCACCACTTCCCTAGACGCTCGTGCGGTAGACCTCTCTGACGAGGCTTCACCCATGACAAGACATGCCGTAAAGCAGAACACAATTTTTTTTTTCTTTTGCATAAATCATCCAAATTTTCAGAAATAGTAGTTATTGGTTTGTTTGTACATGTAGAGTAGTTCTACCGATTTCCGTCCCATTCGGATAATTCCTTCATGGTATGTCTTTTTTAGTCTTAGAGAGTATGAGAAATATACATATTTATGCACCGTATACAGTAAAAAGATATGTAACGTATGTCCGTCCAAAAGTTTGTTAGTGTATCGTGTAAAACTTTGGAGGAAGTCGGTCAAGACGTTTCGAGATTGTTGTTAACAATTTTCCCCCTTTATATATAATGTTTACATTAGAACATCGTGTACGTACTTGAAGAAAACTGATCAAGAACCTTTTCTAGAATTTTGCTAACAACGTTTCCCTGTTATATGATATATAGATGTTTATATACGAGTATTACATGTAGTCTATGACTGTACAAATGTTTATTAGAGTATAGTGTATAAATTTTAATTAAATCGGTGAAGAACTTTTAAGAGATTTTTTGAAACTACGTTAAACAACGACTTGTCTGTGTATAGTAGTATAAAACATTATTTTTGTATTTATTACTAGAATTTATTATTATATTATCGTATTTACATAGTAATATAGATTTCGATATCTAATAACTGTGGAAATAAACGTGTAAAAGTACTCGTTGTTGATTGCTTATTGTCGTAGCGTTTGACATTGGCTTACGGCACTACGTGCAGTGACAAACATCTTGTCAGATCGAGTCCATACAAAAGGGTTTTTCTAGTGAAGATATACACAGATTTTTTTAGAAAAGTTCTTAATATTTTATTGACAACACTGTTTTCTTCATAAACTTTCAAGTGATTCGTATGGATCATTCTGCCCATGCAGGCATTTCTGTGCTTCCTATCGACAACTATCCACAGATCGAGAAGGCAATTTTCCTCTGTTGCTAAATAAATTACATTCAACATGTATGTGAACGTAAGTGCACGTTGAAATATTCTGATTAAGAAACATCAACAGATGCTGTCCATAATAAAGTAGGATTTCTGTGCACGCAACCTGACACTTTGTTGCTCCACGACAAATTACGCTGTGCTGTAAAGCAAGGCTGTTATGTGGGGTTAAGGGCTCACAACGGATGATGACCCGGTCGTCCCACAGTTACTGTAAGGATGAAATGAGTATTTCGTTGTTGCAGTACAGCTTCAGGGTGCATTTTTGGCTCTACAATTTCCTTTATATATCAGCCTCACGTGTGTTTACACGAGAATAGGACAAACCGGGTGCACTCATGATACTCCGCTACGCATTTGTAGCTTGCCTTGTCTGTGGGTATTCCAGGGTGACAGTGGCGGTATGATATTCTGCTGCCTATCGCCTTTCCCTATCAGATAGGAAGCTACAGTCACCTGCTGATCTACTATGCCTGGACCGTAAAGGTGTCGGACTTCTTCTCTCAGCAGGTGTTTCGAAATCTAATTGATAACTTCATTTAATAACAGTGAGGCAGTGGGAGGGTTACAGAGCATGATAGGCTGTGATGACACAAATTAGGCATCTATTTTGTAGTAAGACACACGAATGGGAGGCAGCCCTGTTACAAGCTTTCTAACACATACTCTCTAATCTGAGAGATTTGGCACGAAGCCACCTTGCTGTAGGACAAGTTACACCGCTCTGGAGAGGTACAGTTTCTCATCATACGTGGGTGACTGCAAAACTTGAATATTTGTGCTGCTGAAGTGTTTTGTTCATAAATTTTCATTACATTACTTACCAAAAAAATTCAGTAATTAATATGTTTGCTTTTATCACAGTTCCATTTCTTACCTTCAGTCGACACTTACGTTACTTCAATGATCACAGTATCGAGTAGATCCGATCTGATATTTTTACGGCGTATTTCTAGCTTGCAGAATTCTCGGATGTCTGTCTGGGTTACGTTGTAAGTTCTCGACGACATTTCGGCAAACAGACTCTCACATCTTTGGGTAACTTGATGATGACTGCGGCTATTCTCGGGCTGGTGTCGTATATACAAGGTGGTCGGAAATTCCCGTTACAGACTTCAAGGGCTTGTAGAGGGGAGTGAGTAGATCGTATTTTGAATAGGAACCCACGTCCGGAAACGTCACCCAACGAGACTACAGAGCGTCAAAGTTATAGGCGCGGGCGTCTGTAAATGTACGTATGCACGGAATGATTCCGTGATGATGTTACAGACTTTCTAGGCTGATGGAAAACGATAAATGTGTTAATTGGAAGTAAGGATCGCTGTACCGGAAACGAACGAGTCGAAAGTCATAAACGAAAAACGTTCTGATATTTCTGAGAGCTGAATACACGTACCGGTTCTTGTGTTGCGAAGAGTGTAGGGCTGGTAACTTTCAGAGGTGGTAATGTGGACAAAAACAAGAAAAAAGTCCAGTAAACGTGGGCTCTAAAGTGTGAACCTTAGCAGCTATGAACACTTGCTCAATAGAGGAGATGTGTTTCACGTTAGTCAAGATGAACGAATGGTCATAGCTCCTCAGATATGCGTTTTAGAGCCCACGTTTATTGGACATTTCTTTTTTGTTTTTGTCCACACTACCACCTCTGAAAGTTACCAACGATACACTCTTCGCAACACAAGAACCGGTACATGTATTCAACCGTGAGAGGTATCAGAATGTTTTTCGTTTATAACTTTTGACTCGTTCGTTTCCGGTACAGCTATCCTTACTTCAAATTAATACATTTATCGTTCTCCATCAGCCTAGAAAGTCTGTAACATCATCATGGAATCATCCCGTGTATACGTACATTTACAGACGCCCGCGCCTATAACTTTGACGCTCTGTAGTCTCGCTGGGTGACGCTTCCGGACATGGATTCCTATTCAAAATACGATGTACTCACTCCCCTCTACAAGCCCTAGAAGTCAGTAACGGGAATTTCCGACCACCTTGTACAGGCTGATTATAATTAAACTTTCGCTGCTTAAACCTGTGAAGATGGAAAATTATTTAACGTATGGATACCCAACTTTAGAGGAACGGTTTTCAGACTGTGTGCTGCTGGATGTGCATTATTGGTAGTGTTAGTGTCATGACTTTCCGTTGGGCGCCGGTACTGGTGTGGCAACGTTGGGTTGAAACACAAGCATCAGTTTGCATTACAGCTGCAGACAATCAACATGGGTCTGGACAAGGTGAGCAGGGCTATACTCGTTAACTGTCTATAAAAGAGCAGCAACAGTGCTGCTATTCTTCGCGAGTATCGACGTATTGCAGTAATAAGGAGAGGTCATTTTTCTACGACCAATTGCGCCACAAAATGTTGTGAAGTTACTGTTGACATGGTTGAGAACGCTGGATGCAATGTGCGATCTTCAAGCGGCGCGTGAGCTGTGTCGCGGCAGCTGAACGTCCCATGGTCCACCATTTGAAAAGTTCTGCGAACAATCTCTGGTGTGGTGTGGTTCCAGGCTTCCGTGGATGCAGACGGTAGTTACATTGAACAACGCTTGTAACCTGGAACGTAAACGTGGTTCGCAATTCACAGATGTTACCCTCTCATGTTGAAATTAATATGTGTTTTTTCGATAGTTTATTCGCTATTTCTCTTCCGCACCTCCTTTCCAGAAAGCTTCACTGTCCTGAAATCAATAGTTCTCCATGGAGGCTCTCTCAGGTAGGGGAAGCTCAGTTATAACCACCCTGTGCGTTGGCCATTACCCCCGCCGAGACTCCGTTACTGTCGCTGCCGCGCAACCGGCGTGTTTCGCTGGAGGGCTGCGAACTGTGGCTCACACTCTTCGTGCTATCGCCGCCGGCGTACATCACTGTACGGGGACGGTTTGCTTTTTTGTTTGTTCACTGTACGATTTCATGTCTGTAGGCCACTGTCTTCGTTAATTAGACTATCTTCGACGCTAATTTCAATGACCTCTCCAATCATGCAATCGCAGAAGGAAGCAGATTAAGTATCTTGATTTTGTTGTATTCTGTACTACGGCCACTACTTATACTTCGGTCGGTCATGGCTGATTTGGTGATCTTGCTTGATTCTGTGTGGCGTCGCAGAAAGATAGTGCCTTACTTCGATTTGAAATATTTTAGTTAGTTAATATTGACGTATGGAATACATCGTAAGAGTCTAAATAGTAACGACTTAGAGCAGTAATCCTGTATGATGATTAAGGGGAACTGGGGTGAAGGAACGACCACTAGGAACTTCTTCAACTCCATAGGATTATGGTAGCTTAAGATGTAGTGAAAGCTACAAGTACATTCAAAAACAGCTTACTAAATACACAAGTAAATTTAGCCATTGACTTAGATTTCAACAGCTATGAAACGAACAGTCGTGGGAAAAATGGGTTAGGCCAGCAAGCAAAATACTCAGCCTTTAAACGAATACCGTTAAGTGACAATACGGCAGATTAGACAATGCAGCAGATGACGTGTGTGAGGCAATGAGAAAATAAAAAAGGTAGACGGGCATGACTGAAATACGTGGAACAGAGAAACGAGCAGAATATGGATCTGAAAAAGGACTACAGAGACTCACTAAACAGAATACAAGACCCTACTATTCACTGAAAGAATGAAAACTGCAATATGAAGTATGCACACAATATAGCACTGCGCAATCGTTTCATAGAAATACGCCAAAATTAATGGAATGGATTGGATTCGGAATGTTACACCAGTAGAAAAAAGTGGACCAAAGGTGGACGCTGGAAGGCCTAACGGGGGAAACAGGGAAGTGCACTCACAGATACTGAAAAATCACCAGTAAAAACCATATAAAGGGTGGTCAGGAACGGTATGAAAAGCTTGAATGTGTGTTGCAAGGTAGCTTGTGCTGAAAAATACCTGCTCAGAAAATAATTCGAAATCTTGCGCCGTTTCTGAGTTAATTGGTACTGAAGTTAGCCAGTCAGATAGTTGCGCACGAAAATTCAAACGGCCCGCCAAATACAATTAGTGTTGGTTGTTTTTATAGCGTAGATGATAGCTCACGGGACTGCTGGGCCTTTGGCTCGGGTTCGATCCTTACTACCGTCCCATGTCCAAATTTTGTGTCGCTCTCTTGCTTGGTTTTAAGAAAGCAAACGAAGAACCCTCTGGCGACACCGCCTCTGGCGGGCCGCTTGAATTTGCGCGCACAAATGCCTGCTTGGCTAATTTCGACGCTAATTAACTCGGAAACGGCGCAACGTATCGATTTTTTTCTCAACAATTATTTCCCAGCACAACTTATCCTGAACACCCTTATAAGCTTTTTACACAATTTCTGACCATCCTATATACACTCATGCTCATAAATGAAGGATAATTGCAGAATGTGGTGCCACACATCGTGGCACTACACAGAACTGGGGTTAATAGCACAGGCGCATAGGGAACACACACGACACTGATCTGTAAGTCCACGGTATTGGTAATAAGTTGAGAAAAACCGTCCCGAAACACATGTGCTACAAAACGCCACTGCTTCCTGCGCATGCACCCCGACATTAGTATGGGATATGATTACCATGCACACGTACACAGGCCGTGCAACGGGTTGGCATACTCTGGATCAGGTGGTCGAGCAGCTGCTGGGGTATAGCCTCCCATTCTTACACCAGTGCCTGTCGTAGTTCCTAAAGTGTCGTAGGGGTTTGAAGACGTGCAGCGATACGTCGACCGAGAGCATCCCAGACGTGCTCGATGGGGTTTAGGTCTGGAGAACAGGCAGGCCACTCCAATCGCCTGATATCTTCTGTTTTAAGGTACTCCTCCACGATGGCAGCTCGAGGGGTCCGTGCGTTATCATCCATCAGGAGAAAGATGGGACCCACTGCACCCCTGAAAAGGCGGACATACTGGTGCAAAATGACGTCCCGATACACCTGACCTGTTACAGTTCCTCTGTCAAAGACATGCAGGAGTGTACGTGCACCAACCATAATCCCACCCCACACCATCAAACCACGACCTCCATACAGCTCCCTTTCAAGGACATTAAGGGGATGGTATCTGGTTCCTGATTCACGCCATAAGAGAACCCGGCGAGAATCACTGTTCAGACTATACCTGGACTCGTCCGTGAACATAACCTGGGACCACTATTACAATGATCATGCACTGTGTTCCTGACACCAGGCTTTCCGGGCTCTCCTGTGACCAGGGGTCAGTGGAATGCACCTTGCAGGTCTCTGGACGAATAAACCATGTCTGTTCAGTCGTCTGTAGACTTTGTGTCTGGAGTCAACTGTTCCAGTGGCTGCGGTAAGGTTCCGAGCAAGGCTACCTGCAGACCTCCGTGGCCGCCTGCGGGCACTGATAGTGAGATATCGGTCTTCATGTGGTGTTTTACACTGTGAACATCCGGTACTGTAGCGCCTGGGCACGTTTCCTCTCTGCTGGAATCATTGCCATAATCTTGAGATCACACTTTGTGGCACACGGAGGGCCCGTGCTACGACCTGCTATGTTTGACCAGCCTCTAGTCGCCCTAGTATTCTACCCCTCATAACGTCATCAATATGTGTTCTTTGAGCCATTTTCAACACACAGTCACTATTAGCATGGCTGAAAACGTCTGCACACTTACTCGCTGCACCACACTCTGACATGCACCAACACACCTCTGCGTATGTGGACTGCTGCCAGCGCCACTGTGCGACGACCATAGGACAAATGCACTGCATGGTCATACCCCGAGGTGATTTAAACCCGCAGCTCGCCCACCAGAGCGTTGTTTCACCATGTATCAACATTATCCTTAATTTATGAGCATGAGTGTGGTCAACAAACGAATGCAGGAAAAAGGAGTGATATGTCAAATAGGAGTAATGCAGGAGTAGGTTTAATAATGAATAAAAAAATAGGAGTACGGGAAAGCTACTACAAACAGCATAGTGAACGCATTATTGTGGCCAACATAGATACGAAGCCCACGTCTACTACAGTAGTACAAGTTTATATGCCAACTAGCTCTGCAGATGATGAAGAAATTGATGAAATGTATGATGAGAGAAAAGGAATTATTCAGGTAGTGAAGGGAGACGAAAATTTAATAGTCATGGGTGACTGGAATTCGACAGTAGGAAAAGAGAGAGAAGGAAACATAGTAGGTGAATATGGATTGGGGCTAAGAAATGAAAGAGGTAGAATTTTGCTCAGAGCATAACTTAATCATAGCTAACACTGGGTTCAAGAATCATGAAAGAAGATTGTATAAATGGAAGAACCCTGGAGATACTAAAATGTTTCAGATAGATTATATGATTGTAAGACAGAGATTTAGGAACCAGGTTTTAATTTGTAAGACATTTCCAGGGGCAGATGTGGACTCTGACCACAATCTATTGGTTATGAACTGTAGATTAAAACTGAAGAAACTGCAAAAGGTGGGAATTTAAGGAGATGGGAACTGGATAAACTGAAAGAACCAGAGGTTGTACAGAGTTTCAGGGAGAGCATAAGGGAACAATTGACAGGAATGGGCGAACGAAATACAGTAGAAGAAGAATGGGTAGCTTTGAGGGATGAAATAGTGAAGGCAGCAGAGGATCAAATAGGTAAAATGACGAGGGCTAGTAGAAACCCTTGGGTAACAGAAGAAATATTGAATTTAATTGATGAAAGGAGAAAATATAAAAATGCAATAAATGAAGCAGGCAAAAAGGAATACAAACGTCTCAAAAATGAGATCGACAGGAAGTGCAAAATGGCTAAGCAGGGATGACTAGAGGACAAATGTAAGGATGTAGAGGCTTATCTCACTAGGAGTAAGATAGATACTGCCTACAGGAAAATTAAAGAGACCTTTGGAGAAAGGAGAACCACTTGTATGAATATCAAGAGCTTTGATGGAAACCCAGTTCTAAGCAAAGAAGGGAAAGCAGAAAGGTGGAAGGAGTATATAGAGGGTCTATACAAGGGCGATGTACTTGAGGACAATATTATGGAAATGGAAGAGGATGTAGATGAAGATGAAATGGGAGATATGATACTGCGTGAAGAGTTTGACAGAGCACTGAAAGACCTGAGTCGAAACAAGGCCCCCGGAGTAGACAACATTCCATTAGAACTACTGACAGCCTTGGGAGAGCCAGTCCTGACAAAACTCTACCATCTGGTGAGGAAGATCTATGAGACAGGCGAAATTCCCTCAGACTTCAAGAAGAATATTATAATTCCAATCCCAAAGAAAGCAGGTGTCGACAGATGTGAAAATTACCGAACTATCAGTTTAATAAGTCACAGCTGCAAAATACTAACGCGAATTCTTTACAGACGAATAGAAAAACTGATCGATGCCGACCTCGGGGAAGATCAGTTTGGATTTCGTAGAAATGTTGGAACACGTGAGGCAATACTGACCCTACGACTTATCTGTTTCAAACAATTATCATATCGGAACTCTTCCCCTACTGTTCACAGTACACAGTGCTGTAAAGAGTGTTCATGTTGTTGTTGTTGTTGTGGTCTTCAGTCCAGAGACTTGTTTGATGTAACTCTCCACGCTACTCTATCCTGTGCAAGCTTCTTCATCTCCAAGTACCTACTACAACCTACATCCTTCTGAATCTACTTAGTGTATTCATCTCTTGGTCTCCCTCTACAATTTTTACCCTCCACGCTGCCATCCAATACTAAATTGGTGATCCCTTGATGCCTCAGAACATGTTCTACCAACCGATTCCTTCTTCTAGACAAGTTGTGCCAAAAATTCCTCCTCATTAGTTACGTGATCTACCCATATAATCTTCAGCATTCTTCTGTAGCATTTCCAATGCTTCTATTCTCTTCTTGTCTAAACTATTTATCGTCCATGTTTCACATCCACACATGGCTACACTCCATGCAAATACTTTCAGGAAAGACTTCCTGACACTTATATCTATACTCGATGTTAACAAATTTCTCTTCTTCAGAAACGCTTTCCTTGCCATTGCCAGTCTACATGTTGTATCCTCTCTACTTCGACCATCATGATTTATTTTGCTCCCCAAATAGCAAAACTCATCTACTACTTTAAGTGTCTTATTTCCTAATCCAATTCCCTCAGCATCACCTGATTTAATTTGACTACATTCCATTATCCTCTTTTTGCTTTTGTTGATGTTCCTTTCAAGACACTGTCCATTCCGTTCAACTGCTTTTACAGGTCTTTTGCTGTTTCTGACGGAACTACAGTGTCGTCGGCAAACCTCAAAGTTTTTACTTCTTCTCCATGGATTTTAATTTCTACTCCAAATTTTTCTTTTGTTTCCTTTACTGCTTGCTCAGTATACAGACTGAATAACATCGGAGATAGGCTACAACCCCGTCTCACTCCCTTCTCAACCGCTGCCTCCCTTTCGTGCCCCTCGACTCTTATAACTGCCATGTGGTTTCTGGTACAAGTTGTCAATAGCCTTTCGTCCCTGTATTTGAACTCTGCCACCTTCAGAATTTGAAAGAGTGTATTCCAGTCAACATTGTCAAAAGCTTTCTCAATGTCTACAAGTGCTAGAATCGTAGGTTTGCCTTTCCTTGCTCTATCTTCTAAGGTAAGTCGTAGGGTCAGTATTGCCTCACGTGTTCCAACATTTCTACGGAATCCAAACAGATCTTCCCCGAGGTCGGCTTCTACCAGTTTTTCCATTCGTCTGTAAAGAATCCGTCTTAGTATTTTGCGGCCGTGACTTATTAATCTGATAGTTCTGCAATTTTCACACCTGTCAACACTTGCTTTCTTTGGGATGGGAATTATTATATTCTTCTTGAAGTCTGAGGGTATTTCGCCTGTGTCATACATCTTGCTCACCAGATAGTAGAGTTTTGTCAGGACTGGCTCTCCCAAGGCCGTCAGTAGTTCCAGTGGAATGTTGTCTACTCCCGGGGCCTTGTTTCGACTTAGGTCTTTCATTGCTCTGTCAAACTCTTCACGCAGTATCGTATCTCCCATTTCATCTTCATCTACATCCTCTTCCATTTCCATAATATTTTCCTCAAGTACATCGCCCATGTATAGACCCTCTACATACTCCTTCCACCTTCCTGCTTTCCCTTCTTTGCTTAGAACTGGGTTACCATCTGAGCTCTTGATACTCATACAGGTGGCTCTCTTTTCTCCAAAGGTCTCTTTAATTTTCCTGTAGGCAGTATCTATCTTACCCCTAGTGAGATAAGCCTCTACATCCTTACATTTGTCCTCTAGCCATCCCTGCTTAGTCATTTTGCACTTCCTATCGATCTCATTTTTGAGACGTTTGTATTCCTTTTTGCCTGCTTCATTTACTGCATTTTTATATTTTCTCCTTTCATCAATTAAATTGAATATTTCTTCTGTTACCCAAGGATTTCTACTAGCCCTCGTCTTTTTACCTACTTGATCCTCTGCTGCCTTCACTACTTCATCCCTCAGAGCTACCCATTCTTCTTCTACTGTATTTCTTCCCCCCATTCCTGTCAATTGTTCCCTTACGGTCTCCCTGAAACTCTGTGCAACCTCTGGTTTAGTCAGTTTATCCAGGTCCCATCTCCTTAAATTCCCACATTTTTGCAATTTCTCATACGGAATTAAAAGTCTTTGGTTTTGTGGGACTGCTACTCGCTTTGTCCGCTTTGTGCTGACGGCTGGGAATGCATGTTGGCCGGTGCTCCTCCTGCCTCTCTCGTCCCTCACTCTGTCTGACGGCTCGGCGCTCCCGATAAGTTTCGCTGAACGTCCTTGGCATAGTTTATCGTAATTCACAGAATTCGGCCGCTTAGTTGGTTTATGCCTTCCGCCTAGCGAGCTGCCCGATTTTGATAACAGCGCCGTGCATTCTGGCGCTTCCTGCTTCTATGAATGCAGCTGTTCATCTGCTGACGACGAAGGGAATACTTCCACAGTCGATTTATGGTACGCAGGGCTCGTAACACTGATCAACTGCGAGACCGCTATACAGCAATATGTAGCGTTTTAAACTTTTTATTTTGCTTCCAAATAATATTCGAAGATAAATTTTGATAATCTTTTATTTTAATAACTTAAGCACTAAGAAATGCTAACCGCCTTAATTTTTCAACCAATATTTGGGCAACATGATCATTGCTCAAGACACTACCCGCTGCAGTTGAATTATTTGTTCCATTTACACAACAAGGAAAAGTTATATTTTAACGTCTCTCTATAATATTAAAATAAAAATGTCTGACCACTGCCTACTTATTCCGTGCATACACTGAAGTCCGGAGACTAAGGAATCCACTGTTACAGATTTTTAACAAGGCTAATGGAAAGCAAAATTGCTAATATCCCACAGATTCTGGACATGACTTCTGCATCTACATGACCACTCTACATTTCACACTACAGTGCCTGGCTGTGGGTTCTTCGAACTACCTTCAGACTATTTGTCTATTGTTACACATTTTAACAGAGCGCAGGGAAAAGGAACACTTCAATCATTCCATACGAGACTTTATCATTGTAATTAACTAGCCCATAAACTAGAAATTATGACTTACATTGCATAAAATATTAAATACTAAAATTTTCGACGGTTTAGTAACTATGTAACATTTTCCCCGTTTAGTTTTCTAGGATTAAGCTGTTCGTAATTGTAATTCCTAGGTATTTAGTTGAATTGACAGCATTTAGATCTGTGCGATTTATCGTATAACAAATTCAACGGATTTCTTTTAGTACTCATGTGGATGACATCACACTTTTCCTTATTCAGAGACAAATGACAGTTTTCGCACCATACAGATATCATATCTAAATCATTTTGCAATTGTTTTGATCTTCTGATCACTTTACTAGGTGGTAAATGATAGCATCACCTGCAAACAATCAAATACGTCTGCTCAGGTTGTTTCCTAAATTGTTATTATAGCTTAGGAACCGCACAGGGTCTGTAATGCTTTCTTGGGGAAGTGTAGAATATCTCAAAATGGGCTCACGTCGGGAAGTTCTCTCAACTTATAAAAATTAGAGCTCTGAATAGAACAAAATTCCGCAATACGCTCGATAGTTCTGTTCCACACTAAAACATCGCCTTATCAATGTCGTCCTTACAGACTGAGGCAGGAAACCCACCACTGCGACACTCTGCAAAAGAGAATGAGATCACTGGCCTGTCTGTATGGATTAAACATTAAAGCGTTCTTGAAAACTTTACACAAATGCTTTGGAACACTATAGAGCTGTAGCCAAATATACTGCATACATTGTGTCTGTTCTCTAAAACAGTGAAAGGAACATAAGAAAGACTTGCAAAAACAGTACTAAATGAGCTAGATTATGACCGACATTAATCAAACGAATAGCGGCCAGATTTTAAGTGTGTCCTGGTTGTCCGATTGTTTCACCCAGTGGCTTGCGTTGTTTGGTCTGAGGGTATATCACCAAACTATTTTGAAACAGCTTTGTTAACGATGTAAAAAAAATCTGATTCGACAATATTGTTGCGTAATTACGGAATGAAGCGCTGTAGGCCATAGAAGGACAGAACACGTAAAATTACTAGTGTGCCAATTTTTAACACTTAAAATGTGGTTTAATATAACGTAATTACACTATCTGATCAAGAATATCGAGACATCCCAAGTAATGCGTATTTGACCACTAGGTGTCTCGAGAGGCGAATCATCCAGTATGAAAGGAGGCGGGGAGTACTGTGTTGTCAGTAGAGAATCAGTAATAGCAGAATGAGTCGATCAGGTAACCTCAGTGACTTCGAAAGAGAACTTGTCATTGGATGTCATCTGAGTAACAAATGTATCATGGGCATTTCAACCCTTCCAGTTCTACCCAAGTCGGCTGTTGGAGATGTAATTGTGAAGTGGTAACCCTAAGGAACACCCATACGTAAGCAAAGACCAGGCAGACTCAGGTGCTGCCTCTCAGGGACCATAGAGCACTGCCGATGGTAACTGTAAAAAATCACATGCAATTAACTGAAGGAATCACACATGAGTTCCAAAGTGCCACCAACAGTTCAGCTAGCACAATGACTGTGTGCAGGAAGTTAAAAAGAATAAGGCAAAATGGTTGAGCAGCTCCTCATAAGACAAGTATTTCTGTAGTCAATGTAAAGCGACGCTTGAGCGGGTGTAAACAACAACGCCACTGGAAACTGTGTGACTGGAAAAGAGTGATTTGGGGTAATGAATTACGCTATACCATGTGACAATCCGATGAAAGGGTACGGGTTTGGCGAATGCCCGGAGAACGTTACCTGACATCATGTGTAGTGCCAACAGTGAAAGAGGTTACGTTACAGTATATTTTTCGTGCTTATTGCGCTTAAGAAAACGCTGTATGCCGAGAAAAACTGGCAGAAGACGACCTCGGGGAAGATCAGTTTGGATTTCGCAGAAATGTTGGAACACGTGAGGCAATACTGACCCTACGACTTATATTAGAAAATAGATTAAGGAAAGGCAAACCTACGTTTCTAGCATTTGTAGACTTAGAGAAAGCTTTTGACAATGTTGACTGGAATACTCTCTTTCAAATTCTAAAGGTGGCAGGGTTCAAATACAGCGAGCGAAAGGCTGTTTACAATTTGTACAGAAACCAGATGGCAGCTATAAGTCGAGGGGCATGAAAGGGAAGCAGTGGTTGGGAAAGGAGTGAGACAGGGTTGTAGCCTGTCCCCAATGTTATTCAATCTGTATATTAGGTAAGCAGTAAAGCAAACAAAAGAAAAACTAGGAGTAGATATTAAAATCCATGGAGAAGAAATAAAAACGTTGAGGTTCGCTGATGACATTGTAATTCTGTCAGAGACAGCAAAGGACTCGGAAGAGCAGTTGAACGGAATGGACAGTGTCTTGAAAGGAGGGTATAAGATGAACATCAACAAAAGCAAAACGAGGATAATGGAATGTAGTCGAATTAAGTCGTGTGATGCTGAGGGAATTAGATTAGGAAATGAGACACTTAAAGTAGTAAAGGAGTTTTGCTATTTGGGGAGCAAAATAACTGATGATGGTCGAAGTAGAGAGGATATAAAATGTAGACTGTCAATGGCAAGGAAAGCGTTTCTGAAGAAGAGAAATTTATTAACATCGAGTATAGATTTAAGTGTCAGAAATTCATTTCTGGAAGTATTTATATGGAGTGTAGCCATGTACGTAAGTGAAACTTGGACGATAAATAGTTTTTACAAGAAGAGAATAGAAGCTTTCGAAATGTGGTGCTACAGAAGAATGCTGAAGATTAGATGGGTAGATCACATAACTAATGAGGAGGTATTGAATAGAATTGGGGAGAAGAGGAGTCTGTGGCACAACTTGACAAGAAGAGGGGACCGGTTGGTAGGGTATGTTCTGAGGCATCAAGAGATCACAAATTTAGCATTGGAGGGCAGCGTGGAGGGTAAAAATCCTAGAGGGAGACCAAGAGATGAATACAATAAGCAGATTCAGCAGGATGTAGGTTGCAGTAAGTACTGGGAGATGAAGAAGCTTGCACAGGATAGAGTAGCATGGAGAGCTGCATCAAACCAGTCTCAGGACTGCTATCATCACACGAAGCTGTTACAGAACAAGAATTATTTGGTTTTCTTGTCTAAGATGTATCACGAATTATCGCCAGAGCGCTACAGGGGGAAAAACGTTACATTGCTACTACAGCGTCGTAAATTTTACTATCCAGATTTTATTCAGAGGAAGTCTTAATTTTTAGGCTACGCACTAGTTAATTACAGTTATTAGATCTCCAGTGGAATGCAACATACAAAACAAGCACAAAAGGTCTTGTTATATACCATATAATGGCAATTTTACTGCCCCAAATGTTATTGGAAAAGTAGTTGTAATTTGTTAGGCACTAATTACAAATTGTAATGAAGCGCCAAAGAAATTCGTATAGGCATGCGTATTCAAATACAGAGATGTGAAAACAGGCAGAATATGGCTCTGCGGCCGGCAACGCCTATATAAGACAACAAGTGTCTGCCGCAGTTGTTAGATCGTTTACTGCTGCTACAATGGCATGTAGTCAATATTTAAGTGAGTTTGAACGTGGTGTTATACTTGGCGCACGAGCGATGGGACACAGTATCTCCGAGGCAGCGATGAACTGGGGATTTTCCCGTACGATCGTTTCATGAGTGTACCGTAAAAATTAGGAATCCGGTAAAATATCAAATCTCCGATATCACTGCGGCCGCAGAAAGATCCTACAAGAACGAGACCGACGGCGGCTGAAGAGAATCGTTTAACGTGACAGATATGCCAGCCGTCCGCAAATTGCTGCAAATTTCAATGCTCGGCCATCAACAAGTGTCAGCGTGCTAACCATTCAACGAAACAGCATCGATATGGGCTTTCGGAGCCCAAGGCCCAATCGTGTACCCTTGATGACTGCGCGTCACAAAGATTTACGCCTCGACTAGGCCCGTCAGCACCGACATTGGACTTTTGATGACTGGAAACATATTGCCTGGTCCCGTTTCAAATGGTATAGAGCGGATGGACGTGTACGGCTATCGAGACAGCCTCATGAATCCATGGACCCTGCATGTTAGCAGGGGACTGTTCAAGCTGGTGGAGGCTCTGTATTGGTGTGGGAGGTGTGCAGTTGGAGTGATGTGGGACCTGTGATACGACTAGGTACGACTCTGATAGGTGACACGTACGTAAAATCCTGTCTGATCACCTCTCGCCGGAGGTTCGAGTTTAAGTAGTGTATAAGTCTAGGGACCGATGACCTCAGCAGTTTGATCCCTTAGGAATTCACACACAATCAACCTGTCTGATCACCTGCATCCATTCATGTCCGTTGTGCATTCCGACGGACTTGGACAATTCCAGCAGGACAATGCCATACCCCACACCTCCAGAACTGTTACAGAGTGGCTCCAGGAACACTCTTCTGAGTTTAAAAACTTCCGCTGGCCATTAATCTCCCCAGACATGAATATTATTGAGAATATCTCTGATGCCTTGCAACCTGCCGTTCAGAAGAGATCTTCACCCTTTCGTACTCTTACGAATTTATAGATGGCCTTTCAGGATTCATGGTGTCAGTTACCTCTAGCACTACTTCAGACATTAGTCAAGTACATGGCACGTCTTGTTGCGGCACTTCTGCGTGCTCGCGGGGCCCTACACGATACTAGGCAGGTATACCAGTTTCTTTGGCTCTTCAGTGTGTTATAATTATTATACCTCCACTAGTATTTTACATACGAAATAAGTAAAGAATCTTCTGGTTTCTTCTACGGTCTTTTTCTGATTCTTCGATTTCCTCATTTGCTGTTTCATAGATTGGTTTTACACACCGTCATTTGTATAGACAACATGAAGTTCTTCAAGAAAATCTTGCTTTTCACTAACTTCTCCATTGACCATGCCTTAATCAGGTTATTCAGACAAATCACCCAGCAGTTTAGTGTTAAAATCAAAGTCAATACACTTTCATATTGCGCTAATTTTAGCATCAAAAGATGGGATTAGCAATGAAAAAGACCAGTGCAATACAAAATAACTCTTTGCCAACTGTGAGTGCTCGATATTTCACGTAAGATGCCACACTAAGATAAATTCTAAGGGATAAAATAAATATGCCGATTATTAGAAAACAGCCACACCATTACTAAATATTCGTAATATTTACGACAGGAGCTCGAGTGTCGTGAAGCCCATTGGAGTCAGACAATAAATATTTCAGTCACTGCTAACAACAATGCCATGAAGGTACTCAAGAAAAGGGGTCGCTCATATGTCCAGCTTGACGGAAACCAACGTCCGCCCACGGTAGCTGAGTGGTCAGCGCGACAGAATGTCAATATGACCCCCTGGTAGCACACAATCACCACCCAACAAACATTGAAACTGACTTACATATCCTACAAACTAGTAGCAGCCTATACCAAAAATTAACTAAAGAAGAAAACTATCACATTCAAGAGTCAGTAGCCCAAGGAAAGAAAGTACTCAACGATTACACATCACTGTGCAACGAAACCCTCTTCGCCACAATAGAAGAACTATACAAATAACACCCACAACAAAACTAGTCACGAAAAAAAAAACCAAATAAATAAATAAATAAAAATAAAAATCATTCTACCTCTCCCTCCCTCTCTCTCTACCTCTGTCTCTCTCTCTCTCTCTCTCTCTCTATCTCTCTCTCTCTCTCTCTATCTATATCTTTCTCTCTCTATCCATCTCTCTCTCTCTCTCTCTCTATCTATCTATCTATCTATCTATCTCTCTGCGACAGTACTGAACACACACACGCAAACCCACACAAACCATACACCATTGGCGCCAAATACAATTCAAGCTCGCGCGCCTCACCCAGCAAAACACGCTACGAAACAAATGAACTCCACACAGCCACAACACGTAATGGCAGCGAAAACTCCGCCTATGTTTTGAGAAATCGAAAAAAGTGCAGTGCCAAGCGACCGTAGGTTAAGAAGTAAGCCTATTTACTTCGCCAACAACACAGGAGAACGCACCACAACTTCATAACTGTAAGTTACACACAAAAAACGTGCTACACGCTCATTTCCGTTCGTAAATGCATAACAAACAGAAAAATAAATTACGTTTTGCTGTTTGCATATGACAAGTTGTGTATTGTGTAGCAGAATAGCTACCTAAATATATGGACAATAACATCATGTAAGGTACGTTAACTAAAGCTTACATCCACTTTTCGGCAATTAAGCTATAAATGGAACTTTTACATAATGTTGTAAGCAACACGAATGTTAATATGTAACACCAATTTTACAGTTAAAAATAAAAACTATACCCACTGACAATAGTACAAAAGTGCTGAAACGTATATGGGTGAAACAACACAAAAAACGGTGTCTTGCATAAGGCGGAACTTCTCATCCCACTTATACCAATGCGTGATGTCTGTTCCTTCGCAGCTGTGATACATATAACGTAAACTGAAAGTGGAAGGGGTTGTAGGAAAGGAAAGGAAAGGAAAGGGAAGGAAAGCAAAGGGAAGGAAATGAAAGGCAAGGAAAGGGAAGAAAGGGAAGGCACTGATGATGTGAGCTGCATCGGGACTTAAGGAGGAAATTGGTTGCGACTGGTGAAAATGTGTGCTGGACCAGGACTCGAACCCGGTATCTCCAGCTTTTTTTGTTCTTTTTAGACACTAAATCTTTTTATTTAATTTTTCAATTTTATCTTCTGTTGTTTTTATTTTTTAAATTTCTTTATCTCTCACTTCCCTGATTATAAAGGAAGCCACTCAGAAATGAATATTTGATACAGCCACTTTGACCCTTAAAATCCGCCCAGCTTCAGACATGGTCTCCAAATTACGTAAATCCCAATGACTCTATCTAAACTAAGAAAAGAAAGCGTGAGGAGGGGGGTGGGGGCGAGGGGTATCACATGTACGTAACAGAAAAGCAGCTTTTTTTCTTCGAGTAATCTCATTGTGTTTGATTTATTTTAAAATTTTTTCCTCTTTTTTTCTTCTGTTATTAAAAACCTTGTGGAGTGAAGTCCGTGAAGCCGCCTGTAGCCGTGAGAAATCTAGGCAGGTCTTCTCGAGAAGAAAGGGGAATACCGTTGGGAATCATAGTATGAAAAATCCAAAAATAGTGCATCAGATCAGATCAACTGCTCATTGCAGGGACATTCCAACTACTTGGCGGGTCGTAGAAAGCACTTCAAAGGAAGTAGGCAAAGTATTAGCTTTATTTCCGATTACGGACAATGGAGTAATGTCGTTCGTTCACGTAAGTCCAAAAATCGAGAATACTCTCCTCACCAGTTGCAAAAAAATTCAAACTACAAGGTCACGGAACCAATTCACAGAGTGAGTCTTCGTCTGCGGGTAGTACACGTCATCTGGGAACAATATCACATTCGGTGTTATTCGGTCAGGAGGTCACTTGTGTGGAAGGGCAGAATTCGCTGGAGCAGGTGCCAAAAATGGCTCTGAGTACTATGGGACTTAACATCTGTGGTCATCAGTCCCCTAGAACTTAGAACTACTTAAACCTATCTAACCTAAGGACATCACACACATCCATGCCCGAGCAGGATTCGAACCTGTGACCGTAGCGGTCACGCGGTTCCAGACTGAAGCGCCTAGAACCGTACGGTCACACCGGCCGGCAGCAGGTGCCAGACAACTACTGCCGGGACACGAAAGAAGCGATGATCATCCGTGTCCGGCATCCCGCACGTGACGCAAAGCCGAGAGTCGGCGAGGTGTACCTGATGGAGACGAGATTGGGTTGTTTCACGTTGACGGTAAAATACCACGCACAGTGTGCAGTAGTGTCAAGAAAAGGGGCGTCCACTGCCCGCTATATATGGAGACACCTGCAGTGCGGGTACTTCTGTTCTGTCACACTGGGGGGCGGACCAGTTGCATTTCAGTATAAGCCGCCTTCGTCGACAACAAGCGCATAGGCGGCAAAGAGGCAGAAAGATAGCAGTACTACAGAAAAAGAGCCCGATGTGATAGAAGGGCGCTAGGATGTCTGACACCGTCACCGAAGGGGCCAACGAGGCGGGGCATATGCATCAAGCTGTAAGCTGGTGAGGCATACCGGGCAACGCTAACACATCATCGACTGTGAGCTAACAAGAAGGTCACCGAGCGAGGTGGCGCAGTGGTTAGCACACTGGACTCGCATTCGGGAGGACGACGGTTCAATCCCGTCTCCGGCCATCCTGATTTAGGTTTTCCGTGATTTCCCTAAATCGCTTCAGGCAAATGCCGGGATGGTTCCTTTGAAAGGGCACGGCCGATTTCCTTCCCCATCCTTCCCTCACCCGAGCTTGCGCTCCGTCTCTAATGACCTCGTTGTCGACGGGACGTTAAACACTAATCTCCTCCTCCTCCTAACACGAAGGTCCCGAGCTTTATCCGGAACATGGTAAAAACCCACATCCCCTCGAACCTGAGGAAGGATGAGGGACTCATAGCAGACTTTGAAGATCATCCCATCGAAGCTAACATGTGGCGAGATAGGATGTGCGGTACTGGAAGAGTTTGTGCCACTGAGGGATCTGCGACGCTACGTGGCTGTTGGCATAGCGCGTACGTTGCAACGAGGCCCTCTGGAAAGACATTGGGAATCCTCACCGTAGGGGACACCAGTTCTCGGCAGATAACAGTCCACGTGGTCGCTAAGAGATGTCGGAAAGCACGATAAATTCGAGGAGGATTCCGTCAGGGCCAGGTGACCTGTTAGCAACTCCCGCATAGATAGCATCGAGGACTTCGTCTTCTGTGACTGGTACCTCCAATTCCATTACCACGTCCTCCGATATCGCGCCGACGTGAGCTGCGAGACTTCTTCGGTAACAACCGGCGAATGAGGATAGTAAGCGTGCAGCCTAGCATAACGACGTGAAAGGCGCGTCCAAGGCCGCACTGGGTGTCATGTTGCCTGTCTTCGTCATCAGCGATGGTGCGGAACAGTGCCCAGCGCCGTCGTCGCTTGTCGACTAGAGGATGGTACATCGACGGAGCTTCCAAAGTCATAAGGTCACAGGTGTGGGCTTGAACCACCGTCCCTTCAAGGTGGGGAACCGTGTGGGCTGTGATATGTGCTTTGACGCTGTTCACTATTGTACATCGTTCGGTCGAAAACGGAATCTTAGAGCAGTCCCTCAACACTCTGTAATAAAAGACCAAGGATCGCCTCCTCCAAGCTGCCGAGTGTCTGCCTACACCATCATGGCCCGGCGGAGGGCAGGTTTCGCGCAGGACAGCCACCACGACAACGTAGACGGGTAAGCGCCACGACGGCGGCATCATGAATCCCAAGTCACCCCGATAAGCTGCCGATAGTCAGGAGACTCCGTAGAGCCACATTCAGCTTCCAAACACCCCTTTAGTGCCACACCCTCTGGTGGTCGACGGTGATGATGGAGACATACGACACGTGGTCACTGTGACTTAGAAAGTCGGGATTAGCATAGAAGGTCAAGGCCCCTATAATGTCACTCCTTAAACACAACAACTAGCTGATCAATAAATTAACAATTTATTCGAGACCACATTTATAGAACAGCTAACACACAATCAACGTGTGGCCGTCTTAAAAACAATATCCAAAATGACAAATAGCTTCCTTCTCAAGCAAGCAGCAAATTAGAATTACTTAACGAACAATAAATTACAATCTGAAGTAATTTAAAATGATGGCTCAGATAAATTTTTTTTAGAAATAACACAACCAGCACAACACATTACACTTAATATAATTCATTGACAAGTAATTTTTTTTTAAAATATACATGAGAGATGTTAAATGTTTATCAAATGGGCCGTGACGCCAGGCTGCCTTGGGCAAAAGGTGACTTAGCTTAAAATGCCCGAAGAAGCAACCAGGCGTCCAATACAACACCTAAACGCCGGGGCCCAAACGTAAGTCACTTCCCATTAGACGACACGTCACAGCTTCTGTGCACCGAAGCGGAACGTGGTGCCGCTCCCACACACCCCAACTCGTAGAAAACTGGAACACCAGCAGACCGCAGAAAACACGGCAAACACCAAGCAAACATAAATAAATATAAGTTAAGAGATCAATAAACAATATAAGTTAAAAACTCAATAGAAACGACTTAACTTTTGCAGCAATATCAATGGTGTAAAACACTTAAACTAAGACTTGTACACAAATGCAATGCTGTAAAATAGTATCAGACTTTTACACCCTCATTGTTTACCCAACAATATTTGCACATATGATTAAGGCCAACAATGTGTACAAAGATGAAATGGGAATCATTTCAAGATAATATCACGTTATTCAAATGCACAACTTCACAACAAAGTAGGTTTTGTGCACTTTAATTTCGTTGCATAGGTCTGCAATGTAACTGCCAATTGTGTAAGCTTGGTATGCAGAAAATTACAACTAGACTATGACTTGATATCTCCAATACCTTACAGCTACTACGTCTTTTGGGGACGCTGACTTCCTTAAAGGAAGTAGTGGCTGCTGGTCTCCATGCGATCACACACCTTGCAGGCTGCTCTTACTTCAACACATACATTAGGGCAACCAACCAACAAGTGACAGTCGCTAAAACGCAAAGAGTTCCACGGACGAAGGCACCAAAACCACTTACACCTTCGATGGAAAGCGTCGTTCGAGATGGTCTCGAGGAATGGGTCTGTCCTAGAAAACAGGCACCAAAGCAATGCGACTAGCAACGCCCGGAGTCGACATGAGGCAGGTGCGCCACAAACTCGAGACCGTCCTGCAAGGCAGATCGGCCGCGCCGCTGCTGGCCGAGCCCGCGTGTTTTGCTCCTTCGTCCCCTCAAGAACGTCTTAGTGCTTCGTAGCGAGTCCGACGACCAACTCGCCGTCCGCAAATACCCGCCGCCAGATCACAACAGGGGCAAATTGATAGTTGTACCAAAGAGCTGGTGTGCCAGAAAAGGCGCACCACGGCACAGTCACAAATCTCCGCCAGTCGGGTTGCTCCCACCAGCGAGCGCGAGGTATAAAAAGCAATCAAGGCGACTGGAAGAATGTGCGTTGTAGTGCGAGAAACTGGGGCGGTCACCATGAGCGTGTTCCCACGTGCCCACAATGTGGACACGGTCGACAATCCTGGCAAGGTTTGCGCAAGGCGAATGACGCGGCATGTGATTTTTGGGGTGGAGTGTGGAATTAAAATCACGACGCAGCACCAATGCATCTTGCCGGAACACAAAAAGAGGTAAGACCACCTCTGCAAAGAAGGCAGAGCGTTTCCTTGGCCTCCCTGATCCTGAAGGAGCGTAGACGTCAATAGTTCGGGGCCATGGCCCTCGCATCCGGAAGACATTGGACGTCGTCGACAAGTAACACTTCACGGATGAGGATTGCCACATTGCTACCGATATCCGACGCATAGGAGACAAAAGGGATGTACCCGAATGGGTTAAGAAACCCAACAACATGTACTCCTTGTAAGGGGGCCACGTCTAACAGGGGAACCTCCCCATCGCACCCCCCTCAGATTTAGTTATAAGTTGGCACAGTGGATAGGCCTTGAAAAACTGAACACAGATCAATCGAGAAAACAGGAAGAAGTTGTGTGGAACTATGAAAAAAATTAATAAAATATACAAACTGAGTAGTCCATGCGCAACATAAACAACATCAAGGTAACTGTGAGCTCTGGAGCGCCGTGGTCCCGTGGTTAGCGTAAGTAGCTGCGGAAAGAGTGGTCCTTGGTTCAAGCCTTCCTTCGACTGAAAATTTTAATTTCTTTATTTTCGCAAAGTTATGATCTGTCCGTTCGTTCACTGACGTCTCAGTTCACTGTAATAAGTTTAGTGTCTGTGTTTTGCGACCGCACCGCAAAACCGTGCGATTAGTAGACGAAAGGACGTGCCTCTCCAATGGGAACCGAAAACATTTGATCGCAAGGTCATAGGTCAACCGATTCCTCCACAGGAAAACACGTCTGATATATTCTATACGACACTGGTGACGGCACGCGCGTCACATGACAGGAATATGTTGTCGGCCCACCTAACTTGCACACTTAGCGAATGGTTAAAAAGATTCTTCTACCTTGCCCGATTTAGGTTCTCTTGTCGACGTGATAATCACTGCCAAAAAAGTGATGAAAACATAAGAGTTTGTCACATAAACTGAAAATAAAGAAATAAACTCTTCAATCGAGGGAAGACTTGAACCTAGAACCTCTCGTTCCGTATCTGCTCTCGCTAACCACGGGACCACGGCGCTCCTGTGCTCAGAGCTTCCGTGATGTTGCCTATGTTGCGCATGGACTACTCAGTTTGTAAATTTTACTAATTTTTTTCATAGTTCCACACAACTTCTTCCTGTTTTCTCGATTGATCTGTGTTCAGTTTTTCAAGGCCTATCCACTGTGCCAACTTATAACTAAATCTGAGGGGAGTGCGATGGGGAGGTTGTCTTGTAAGACCACCACGCGAAGTTTATCGTGGACCATCGCCAGTTTAATGGCGCACGGATATCGTTGACATTAATCATACAGGGTGTTTCAAAAATGACCGGTATATTTGAAACGGCAATAAAAACTAAACGAGCAGCGATAGAAATACACCGTTTGTTGCAATATGCTTGGGACAACAGTACATTTTCAGGCAGACAAACTTTCGAAATTACAGTAGTTACAATTTTCAACAACAGATGGCGCTGCGGTCTGGGAAACTCTATAGTACGATATTTTCCACATATCCACCATGCGTAGCAATAATATGGCGTAGTCTCTGAATGAAATTACCCGAAACCTTTGACAACGTGTCTGGCGGAATGGCTTCACATGCAGATGAGATGTACTGCTTCAGCTGTTCAATTGTTTCTGGATTCTGGCGGTACACCTGGTCTTTCATGTGTCCCCACAGAAAGAAGTCACAGGGATTCATGTCTGGCGAATAGGGAGGCCAATCCACGCCGCCTCCTGTATGTTTCGGATAGCCCAAAGCAATCACACGATCATCGAAATATTCATTCAGGAAATTAAAGACGTCGGCCGTGCGATGTGGCTGGGCACCATCTCGCATAAACCACGAGGTGTTCGCAGTGTCGTCTAAGGCAGTTTGTACCGCCACAAATTCACGAAGAATGTCCAGATAGCGTGATGCAGTAATCATTTCGGATCTGAAAAATGGGCCAATGATTCCTTTGGAAGAAATGGCAGCCCAGACCAGTACTTTTTGAGGATGCAGGGGCGATGGGACTGCAACATGGGGCTTTTCGGTTCCCCATATGCGCCAGTTCTGTTTATTGACGAAGCCGTCCAGGTAAAAATAAGCTTCGTCAGTAAACCAAATGCTGCCCACATGCATATCGCCGTCATCAATCCTGTGCAGTATATCGTTAGGGAATGTCTCTCGTGCAGCAATGGTAGCGGCGCTGAGGGATCGCCGCGTTTGAATTTTGTATGGATAGAGGTGTAAACTCTGGCGCATGAGACGATACGTGGACGTTGGCGTCATTTGGACCGCAGCTGCAACACGGCGAACGGAAACCCGAGGCCGCTGTTGGATCACCTGCTGCACTAGCTGCGCGTTGCCCTCTGTGGTTGCCGTACGCGGTCGCCCTACCTTTCCAGCACGTTCATCCGTCACGTTCCCAGTCCGTTGAAATTTTTCAAACAGAACCTTTATTGTATCGCTTTTCGGTCCTTTGGTTACATTAAACCTCCGTTGAAAACTTCGTCTTGTTGCAACAACACTGTGTTCTAGGCGGTGGAATTCCAACACCAGAAAAATCCTCTGTTCTAAGGAATAAACCATGTTGTCTACAGCACACTTGCACGTTGTGAACAGCACACGCTTACAGCAGAAAGACGACGTACAGAATGGCGCACCCACAGACTGCGTTGTCTTCTATGTCTTTCACATCACTTGCAGCGCCATCTGTTGTTGAAAATTGTAACTACTGTAATTTCGAAAGTTTGTCCGCCTGAAAATGTACTGTTGTCCCAAGCATACTGCAACAAACGGTGTATTTCTATCGCTGCTCGTTTAGTTTTTATTGCCGTTTCAAATATACCGGTCATTTTTGAAACACCCTGTAGGTAGGCAGTATGTCTGTTGCGGCACTCTTGCTATCGAGACGTAGAGTCCACCAGTTGCATCCGGCTTAAACACACCGCGCAAAACGGTCAACGCCGCGGCGTTTACTGTGATGAGACAGCGAGTGGCACAACCGGTGGACCGCGCCCGCCGACGGTATTCATAGGCGTTCCGATTCCTCCTGTGCGTCGTCCGCCCGAGAAACAGAAACAACTAGAGTGCGTTGTTCAGGGGTAGAATCATCGAGTCGCCGCTGCGTGTCGGCGTCTTCCAGAGACGCCTTGATAACAGAGGGCGCAGGCGGCGGAGGGGAAGGCGTCACGGGCCGCGGAGGGCGAACTGCCGAGGTAGGTGGGGAAGGGCACGCCTTCCGAGATCGATGCGTCGCCCGACGCCAGTTCGACATCCCGTGCGGCCGTCCTGAGGAGACAATCGTCAGTTTGCGTGCGAATACGTTTCTTCGGTGAGTTCTGTTTCCGAATGTGCTGTTCCGTGCCGCGCGGAGTAGCCGCGCGGTATGAGGCTCCATTTCGCGGACTGCGTGGCGCCTCCCGCCGAAGGTTCGAGTCCTCTCTCGAGCCATCGGTGTGTGTGTTCTCCTTAGCATAAGTTAGTTTAAGTAATGTGTAAGTCTAGGGACTGATGACCTCAGACGTTTGGTCCTTTAGGAATTGACACACATTTGAACATTTGTTGTTCCGTATCGGAATGGGTTCGGCCGTCATCTGACGCCGCCCCAGCTGGGAGGAAAGCAGAGGTTGGTCCGACGCCCGAGTCGATGTCCATCGCTACTGTAACATCTCTTTTAGGATTCTCATGGGCGTCCGAGGGCGTCGTTTCCGTCGGAGGCGATGAAGAGGTAATCTGAAGACTCACCACCCCCGTCAGTGTCAGGCAACGATAGCAGATCGGAAGCAATGTGGGCTGGTGCATCCGACACCTTCGCAACAGGGACAGAGGTGACAGGGAGCTCTGTAGGCGCTACGGGTGGACATCTCCTACCGGCGTCTGAATTAGACGTCTGCGGTTGCAATCCGACCGGACATGGCCTTCCTGACCACAACCCGCACAAGTTCGCGGCTGATCGTCGTATATGACTGTCGCTCGCACGCCACCAATCATCAAATACGATGTCACATGCTTTGTGAGTTCAAGTTTTATCTGCTTCACGCCTTTTAAGACGTGGTAGGCCTCGAAGGTCTGCCACTTCTCTGCGATGTGGCTGACGAAACGTAATGAAATTGCAATGAAATCCAAACCTTTAGCTGCTTACAGGCATTGATAAATATCAACGGGGACAGTTGAAAATGTGTGCCCCAACCGGGACTCGAACCCGGGATCTCCTGCTTACATGACAGACGCTCTAACCGTTTTTTTATCTCATTTTGTTCTATATTGTTCGCTGAATTTGTTCGTGGCGAACGCCCGATGACACTCGTTCAGGTTGTTCGTTGATACGTTTACTCAGTTTTTTATTACAGTTGGTAGCTATACTCTCTGACCGAACGCTGAGCTACCGTGCCTGCAAACCTTTAGCTGCGTACAGGCGTTGATAAATATTAACGGGGACAGAGGATAGTGTGACTGCAGGGACTTATCTCTGGCACGTTTCCCGTGAGATCCACATTCCCAACTTACTGTCCACAAACTACATTTGTAGTGCCCTTGCCGACAATACTCATTACTCGCGGCAGTCAGTCTATCGATTCCCATAAGAGTTCGGGCAATGTGAGTGCATCCGCGCTAAAGAAGATCATTGGCCGGTAAGCCTTATCTTATCATGTCTGAAAGAACAGATACCATCTTCATACATTTCCGTAAGGTCGAAAGGCAGAAACGACAACGTTGAACTGTGGTACTGCTAACCACAGCTACTCGAAGCTCCTAGGAAGCTAGGGATCTATGTTGATGGACAACTTGTGGTTGGTACATAATTTCAATTTCAACTAAAGAACAAATTTCAGAATCTTAAAATCTTTGATTTAAATCAGTTGCTACTTGCATCAACAAATGATAAGGTCAGCTCTTAAAAACGACTGGATGAAGTTGCCTTGTAAACATATTCATGAGAAAGGTTAACAACACCAACTGAAATACAGCAATAATACAATGTTTAAGCGAATTGCTTAGTTGGCCAAGGCTCCACATGGACCCACGATGAGGTTGCTGTCAAGTAGGACGCCAACACCACTGCCAGGGAAGCAAGGGCCGCGTCCGCACGGCAAGGCAAACTGACAGCCGGCCAGACCAGAAAGAGCGCTTCCGAAATCTATAAAAAACTAAAACTTATGTTGGGATACACAATGACAGACCAAATACACACAAAGGAATACTACATTAGTACAGGACCCAAACAGGGCGTGAGAGTAAAACGGGCAGGCTCAAGTGACGACGTCTAATCCTACAAAAGGCCCTTTAAAGCTTATCAGTGGTCACAATGAAACTGACTTAACAAAAGCTCTGCCCTTCATATCAAAGAAAGTCCACAACCAAAACTGGGCGAAGAGCGCACTAACATACTACATTAAATTGCTACTGCAAGGAACCTTCAAAAGAAGCAGTAAAACTCTAATTAGACTCCGCTGCGCGGAAGCAACACTTCGAAGCACTTAGACTTCATAAGTTCCGTATAACACACTCTTATTCAGAACCATCCCTAGCGGATCTCCTGTAGATATAACATGTCACCATAAGTTCCACAAATCTCCACAGTTTAACAGCAGAATACGAATCATACGTAACTTAATGCTTCCAGTTACGCGATGAGAAGATGTCTAGCAAGAGATGACGGACCTGCCACCGTTTCGAACGCAAAAGCGCCGAATAGTCAGCGCCGTCCATCCGGCGCACAGCAAAACTTCGAGGACGGCGAGGCCCAGGCACAGCGGATAGAGACGAAGGCCTCCTTCAGAACATGTTGCCTCGTTGAACGCCGACCGGAGAGAGAGCTCAGCCACACGCCAAGCCGGTAAACCAAAGACGGAACAGTCAGAGATAAAAGACCAGATGAGTGGAGCATAACTATCGCCAGTCGCCACGGCTCAAACGTCTTGCAGTACCTCAAAAAGAAATTTGTAAAGAGGCAGGTAGCGGAGGCCCAACCTTATAAACTGAAACAGTTCCGACGTGGCCATCAGGATTTTTAAATTTCAGTTGCTGGATGAAACGTCACACAACATCAGCGTAAATTTCTTCGATCTGCAGTCTTATGTACACGACGCTGATCGTGATGGAGAAGTTAATTCCTACAACATCTAAGGCGCGAGTTGAAGTTCGTCACTTATGAATAGTTCCATTTCGTGTGCTCGAGGTCGTGCATGTGTTGAAAGGTGATCCTTATATAATCGCACGGCGGTAAGAGGACGTCATTGCAAGTCAGAACGTGAACGAATATAGTGACTTAGCACTGCGCGCTAACATGTATACAACAACACGCCCGCGGACGCGCTGCTCGGAGCGCCGAGCACGTCCGCCTCGTATCTCGGCTATGAGCCGACTGCTTACTAAGCAGTTGCGCTAACCACTGCGCCTTCTGGTCACATGTTTTCCGCAAATGCACGGACTATCTCGGCGGTTACACGTTCCCACCTAGCGGCACATATTCGCAGTCCTCGTCCATGTCCCCCAAGTACCCTAATTTTAGATTCCCGCCGGAGGTCGAACGATATTGTGCATCCTCATTGAAGGTTGTAAATTTATTGTCCATCGAGGCGAATCAATTATACACTGAAGCACCAAACATACTGATATAGGCATGCGTATTCAAATACACAGATATGTCAACAGGCAGAATACGGCGCTGCGGTTGGCGACGCCTATGTAAGACAACAAGCGTCTGGCGCAGTTGTCGATCGATTATTGCTGCTACAATGGCAGGTTATCAAGATTTAAGTGAGTTTTAGCGTGATGTTACAGTCGGCGCACGAGCGATGGAATACAGCATCTCCAAGGTAGCGACGAGGTGGGGATTGTCCCGTACGACCATTTTACGAATGTACCATGAATATCAGGAATCCGGTAAGACATCAAATCTCCACCATCTGCGACCGGAAAAAGATCCTGAAAGAACGGGACCATCGACGACTGAAGAGAATCGTTCAACGTGACAGAAGTGCAACCCTTCCACAAATTGCTGTAGATTTAGTGCTAGGCCATCAACAAGTATCAACGTGCGAACCATTCAACGAAACATCATCGATATTGGCTTTCGGAGCCGAAGGCCCAGTCGTGTGCCCTTGATGACTGCACGACACAAATCTTTACGCATCTCCTGGGCCTATCAACGGCGACATTGGACTGTTGATGACTGGAAACGTGTTGCCTGGTCGGAGGACTCTCTTTGAAATTCTATCGAGCGAGGGGATGTGTACGGGTATGGAGACAACCTCATGAATCCGTGGGCTCTGGAACCGCGCGACCGCTACGGTCGCAGGTTCGAATCCTGCCTCGGGCATGGATGTCTGTGTTGTCCTTAGGTTAGTTAGGTTTAAGTAGTCCTAAGTTCTAGGGGACTGATGACCACAGCAGTTAAGTCCCATAGTGCTCAGAGCCCTTTGAACCATGGGCTCTGCATGTTAGTAGGAGACTATTCAAGCTGGTGGAGGCTCTGTAGTGGCGCGGGGCGAGTGCAGTTGGAGTGATATGGGACCCCTGATACGTCCAGAGACGACTCTGACAGGTGACACGTACGTAAGCATCCCGTCTGATCATCTGCATCCATTCATGTCAGTTGTGCATTGCGACGGACTTGGGCAATTCCAGCAGGACAATGCGACACGCCACACGACCAGAGTTAATACAGAGTGACTCCAGGAACACTCTTCTGAGATTAAACGCTTTCGCTTCCCACCAAACTCCCCAGACATGAACATTATTGAGCACATCTGGGATGCCTTGCAACGTGCTGTTCAGAAAAGTTCTCCACCCCCTCGTACTCTTACGGTTTTATGGACAGTCCTGCAGGATTCATGACGTCAATTTCCTCCAGCACTACTTGCGACGTTAGCCGAGTCGATGCCACGCCGTGTTGCGGCACTTCTGCGTGCTCGCGGGGGCCGCACACGGTATTAGGCAGGTGTACCAGTTCCTTTGGCTCTTCAGTGTATGAAAAGCGTAGGTAAGCGCGAGAACTATTGCGCCATGAACATATAATGTATCCGGTTTGCTGACAAGAATAACGTACATAAGAATGAAAAAGGAAATTGAGTGTTTGTATCAGGACAGTCAGTTTGGCTTTAGTAAAGGTATGGGCACCAGAGAGGTATTTTCTGACGCTGCACTTGAATTTGGAAGAAATACTTACGAAACATCAAGATACGGTCTTAAGAATTTTCGATATAGAAAAAGCGTCCGACAGTGTAAAACTTGGCAGGATTCTTAATAACGTAGGTGTTAGCTATAACAAAAGACGAGTAATATACAGTACGTACAAAGGCCAAGAGAGAACAAAAAGGATGGATTACCAAAAACGAAGTGCTCGCATTAGAGCGTTCATAAGGCATGGATGTAGCAGTGTGTTCCTACTGAGCGATCTACAGACCGAGGAAAAAATGACGCAAATAAAGGAAAGGTTCAGGAGTGGGATTAAAGTCCAGGGTGGATGGATGTTAACATTCGCTGGTGACATTTATATCCACATTGAAAGTGGAGAGGTATCACAGGACCTGCTGAATAGAATGTAAGGTCTAACGAGCGCACACTACCGTTTGCGAGTATTAAACATGGGCTTGATTTCAGGAGGAAATTTCTGAGAATGTGTATTTCGAGTATAGAATTGTATGGAAGTGAATCGCGGACTGTACGAAAACCGGAAGAGAGATGAATCGAAGCGTTTGAGATGTGATGCTATACGATGAAACTGAAAATTATGTGGAGTGATAAGATAAGAAAGTAGGAAGTTCCCCGCAGAGTCGGCTAGGGCAGCAACACATGAAAAACATTGTCAAGAACAAGGGGCAGGGTGATACGATATGTGTTAAGACATCAGAGAATAACTTCCATGGTGCCTGAAGGAGATATACAGGGTAAAAAATGTAGAAGACGATAGAAATTGGAAATATATTGAACAAATACGAAGGGGTGCTGAAAAGCAATGCCTTGGTAATTTCCTTAGTTCAGCGAGGAAGACAGATGACACCTTAATTTGGGTATGCCATATCCAGCTGAAGCTATTCATTGTTGGTTGGTCCCCGCGAGGCTACCACATTGTGGGGCTATTGATACACTGTTCCAAATAGTCCTAGACATTTTCTATAGGGCTAAGATCCCGTGACTTAGCGGGGCAGTCAAGGTGCTATAGAATGCATGTGTGCTCGTAAAACCAGGAACTTATACAATCAACCTTGTGAACACGGCTGTTGTCATCTTAGAAGACTGAAGTGTCCATAGCATTCTCATCATGAACATGTAGAAGAAAGGAAAAATTACTTTTGACCTCAGCGCCTGTGAGGCAAACTGAGGAGCCACTTGATTGAGAAGCAGCGGCTCTGGTCTCGTTAATTGACGTAACGGCCGGGAGAGCGGTGTGCTGACCACATGCCCCTCCTCATCCGCATCCAGTGATGCCTGTGATTTGAGGATGAGACGGTGGCCGGTCGGTAACGTTGGGCCTTCATGGCCTGTTCTGGAGGAATTTAGTTTAGTTTTAGCCTAAAACCAAAATCTTGTACACGAAACGTATTTGGTAACTTCAAGACTTCTCCATTTTCTTCTTTTTCCCAGAAGAACTTGGAGTTCTCTGTGAAGCTATTCTCGCTTCTTCAGCCTTCGACTTATTCATCTTCTGTGAGTTCTGATACAAGACTTTTCATCATTATTGAATCGTTTTAGTTTTTGCAGCGTTGCACACAGTGAAACATTTGCCACTGATATTTCTCACTACACGAGCATGTAAAATTTGCGAGCATAAAATGAACACCACCATGGAAGCTAAAACTTAAACAAAACCTTCTTTCTTTATAGTGATCGTATTTTAAGAATTATATTCCTGTGTTTAAATGATATTGGGGCAAGTATAGTTAAGAGCCCCAGTCTTGCACAAATTTTCAGTAGTAACCACATATTCAATAGAATGCAGCTCCAATATAGCTGGACGGTTTGCACTCTCATTTCATGTCACTGCATCTTCACTGATTTCATCTCAATCAACCAGTTCATTTAATTTCAGAACATTTAATTCTCTTCATTCAATACGACTTTTTCTTCGACAGATTAAAATGGAACAAGCTGACAGTCATTTTGAAGAGAAAAGGAGTAGATTAGAAGGAGAGCCAATTGCTACAGAAAGTATATTTACAACAGAAAGTAAGAAACGCCGGAAGAACGCAGCATTGGAAGGGACGTTAGACAAGGTTGTTGTATTTCCTTTTTATTGTTCAGCTTGTATCTGGAAGAGATTATTGAGCAAGGCAGAGATGGAAAAAGAGGAGAGTGTGTTGGGGAAAAAGAATATACTGTATAAGATTTGCTGATGACATGGTATTGCTGGCAGAAAGTGAACGAACTGAAAATAAAATTCTAAAAGATCTGAATGAAGCTTGTGTGAAATATGGGCTGAGAATCAATACAACAAAAACAAAAAGTATCGTGATCGGCAAAGGATTCAGACTGGCAAATATTAAGATAGGATAATTTATTATTTGCCAGGTAAGAGCATTTAGATATCTTGGAAGTACGATCACTGAAGACCTGGGATGCCATCAGGAGGTGAAAACTCGCTCTGCCATACCGAAGAAGACATTCGATAGAAGGAGAAGTATATCATGTGACCAACTAGATAAAGGTATGAGTAAAAGAACTGGGAAATATGTTGTCTGGAATGTGGTACTCTATGGAGGAAAATGTACAATGAGACGAGAGGATGAAAAAAAGGGTAGAAGCATCTGAGATGTGGATGTAGAGGGGAATGGAGAGGATAAGCTGGAGGGAAAGAGTAAGTAACGAAAGAATGTTGAAAAGGGTTGCTGAGGGAAGAAGGCTGCTGCAGGTTATAAGAGAAAGGAAGAAGTACTGCACGGGATATTCGTTGAGACGGGAATGCTTGCTAACAGACGCCTTGAAAGGTAATTTGCCGGCGGAGATTGAGAGGAAGGAAGAGATACAAGATGGCAGACAACATAAAGGGAAGGGGAAATTACGGGGACCTGAAATGAAGATGTTCGCCTAGCAATTATGAACAGTAACCATACGAATTTTGTTATGTGCGATTGTGGCCCCTCTATTTCATCTACTAATCAGTCTTTTCCTTTCAGTTAAGATGTAGGCCACGCTTTGTGCGTTCTCGCCTTTCAGCAGAACTGGCTGGCAGAACGCCAACGTGAACTGTCTCTGGAGCCCGCCCTAACCTGTTCACGACGAGTTAACTCGTTGAACAGCTTTGTTAAGCCAAGGCTAACTATGCCACTGCAGAACCTCGAAAAGTCTCGATTGCGAGTGCAGTTGCAGCACTTAATATGTACCTGGCCTTCCTCATTCAAATCCCCAGTTAATGTCTCGATGGCATCTACGGCCTGGAGAACCTAGAACTTGGCTATTCTCGAACCCTGACCCTAACTTTTCCTGCAGTTGATGGTCTACATCCCACACGATTGCTACCTAGCAGACTTCCCTTCCGATCCAGCTGAAACATTCTTCTTTGCAGTCTGCTACACTGCATTCTCTCCGACGACGGTTCAAATCCGAGTCTGGACATCCAGATTTTGGTTTTCCTTGATTCCTCTTAATCGCCCCAGGTAAACGCCAGGTTGGTTCCTTTGAAAGAGCACGGCAGATTTCCTTCCAAAGCCTTGGATCATTCCGAACGTATGCTCCATGTCTAATGACCTCGATGTCGACGGGGCGTTAAACCTTAACCTTTCTTTTATCTCGTAGTTGCAGACTCTCTTTTACCGCTCGTAACAGATATATATATATACACTCCTGGAAATGGAAAAAAGAACACATTGACACCGGTGTGTCAGACCCACCATACTTGCTCCGGACACTGCGAGAGGGCTGTACAAGCAATGATCACACGCACGGCACAGCGGACACACCAGGAACCGCGGTGTTGGCCGTAGAATGGCGCTACCTGCGCAGCATTTGTGCACCGCCGCCGTCAGTGTCAGCCAGTTTGCCGTGGCATACGGAGCTCCATCGCAGTCTTTAACACTGGTAGCATGCCGCGACAGCGTGGACGTGAACCGTATGTGCAGTTGACGGACTTTGAGCGAGGGCGTATAGTGGGCATGCGGGAGGCCGGGTGGACGTACCGCAGAATTGCTCAACACGTGGGGCGTGAGGTCTCCACAGTACATCGATGTTGTCGCCAGTGGTCGGCGGAAGGTGCACGTGCCCGTCGACCTGGGACCGGACCGCAGCGACGCACGGATGCACGCCAAGACCGTAGGATCCTACGCAGTGCCGTAGGGGACCGCACCGCCACTTCCCAGCAAATTAGGGACACTGTTGCTCCTGGGGTATCGGCGAGGACCATTCGCAACCGTCTCCATGAAGCTGGGCTACGGTCCCGCACACCGTTAGGCCGTCTTCCGCTCACGCCCCAACATGGTGCAGCCCGCCTCCAGTGGTGTCGCGACAGGCGTGAATGGAGGGACGAATGGAGACGTGTCGTCTTCAGCGATGAGAGTCGCTTCTGCCTTGGTGCCAATGATGGTCGTATGCGTGTTTGGCGCCGTGCAGGTGAGCGCCACAATCAGGACTGCATACGACCGAGGCACACAGGGCCAACACCCGGCATCATGGTGTGGGGAGCGATCTCCTACACTGGCCGTACACCACTGGTGATCGTCGAGGGGACACTGAATAGTGCACGGTACATCCAAACCGTCATCGAACCCATCGTTCTACCATTCCTAGACCGGCAAGGGAACTTGCTGTTCCAACAGGACAATGCACGTCCGCATGTATCCCGTGCCACCCAACGTGCTCTATAAGGTGTAAGTCAACTACCCTGGCCAGCAAGATCTCCGGATCTGTCCCCCATTGAGCATGTTTGGGACTGGATGAAGCGTCGTCTCACGCGGTCTGCACGTCCAGCACGAACGCTGGTCCAACTGAGGCGCCAGGTGGAAATGGCATGGCAAGCCGTTCCACAGGACTACATCCAGCATCTCTACGATCGTCTCCATGGGAGAATAGCAGCCTGCATTGCTGCGAAAGGTGGATATACACTGTACTAGTGCCGACATTGTGCATGCTCTGTTGCCTGTGTCTATGTGCCTGTGGTTCTGTCAGTGTGATCATGTGATGTATCTGACCCCAGGAATGTGTCAATAAAGTTTCCCCTTCCTGGGACAATGAATTCACGGTGTTCTTATTTCAATTTCCAGGAGTGTGTATATATATATATATATATATATATATATATATATATATATATATATATATATATATATAAAGTTAAAGTAAAAAGTGCTCTGCAATGTGTACATAAAGCCAAAACGCTGCTTTGTGTAGCTGTTGTTTATTTATTTATTTATTTATTTATTGTTCCGTGGGACCACATTTAGGAGAAGTCTCCATGGTCATGGAACGAGTCAATACATGAAATTATAACACGATTGTAGAAACACATAAAATGAAACAAGTCGTTAGTTTAAATAAAGAAAATCAAGAATGTAACACTGGAATTTGCTTAATTTTTTATCTCTTCCAGGAGCTCCTCGACAGAATAGAAGGAGTGAGCCATGAGGAAACTCTTCAGTTTAGACTTAAAAGTGTTTGGGCTACTGCTAAGATTTTTGAGTTCTTGTGGTAGCTTATTGAAAATGGATGCAGCAGAATACTGCACTCCTTTCTGCACAAGAGTCAAGGAAGTGCATTCCACATGCAGATTTGATTTCTGCCTAGTATTAACTGAGTGAAAGCTGCTAACTCTTGGGAATAAGCTAATATTGCTACCAACAAACGACATTAAAGAAAATACATACTGTGAGGGCAATGTCAAAATTCCCAGACTATTGAATAGGGGTCGACAAGAGGTTTTCGAACTTACACCATACATAGCTCGAACAGCCCGTTTTTGAGCCAAAAATACCCTTTTTGAATCAGAAGAATTACCCCAAAAAATAATACCATATGACATAAGCGTATGAAAATATGCGAAGTATACTACTTTTCGTGTTGAAATGTCACTTATTTCAGATACTGTTCTAATGGTAAATAAAGCGGCATTTAGTTTCTGAACAAGATCCTGAACATGGGCTTTCCACAACAGCTTACTATCTATCCGTATGCCTAGGAACTTGAACTGTTCCGTCTCGCTTATAACATGCCCATTCTGTCTGATTAAAATGTCAGTTCTTGTTGAATTGTGGGTTAGAAACTGTAAAAACTGAGTCTTACTGTGATTTAGCATCAAATTATTTTCCACAAGCCACGAACTTACTTCATGAACTACATTATTTGATAATGTTTCAATATTACACACAAGATCCTTCACTACCAAGGTGGTGTCATCAGCAAACAGAAATATTTTTGAATCACCTGTGATACTAGAAGGCATATCATTTACATAAATAAGGAACAGCAGTGGCCCCAGCACCGACCCTTGGGGTACGCCCCATTTAACAGTGCCCCATTGGGACTGAACATCATTACCACTCTCAATATTGCGGAGGATTACCTTCTGCTTTCTGTTCTTAAAGTAGGAGGCGAACCAATTGTAAGCTACTCCCCTTACTCCATAATGTTCCAACTTCTGCAGTAATATTTTGTGGTCAACACAGTCAAAAGCCTTCGTTAAATCAAAGAAAACACCTAACGTTCTCAACCTTTTATTTAATCCGTCCAAAACCTCACAGAGAAAAGAGAATATAGCATTTTCAGTTGTTAAGCCATTTCTAAAACCAAACTGTACATTTGACAGCAAATTATGTGAATTTAAATGCTGCAGTAACCTTGTATATACAAGCCTCTCGATAACTTTAGCAAACACCGATGGCATAGAAATAGGTCTATAATTGTCAACATTATCCCTGTCTCCCTTTTTATAAAGTGGCTTCACTACCGAGTACTTTAATCGGTCAGGAAACCGACCACTGCTAAAGGAAAAGTTACAGATATGGCTAAGTACTGAGCTAATATACGTGGAACAATACTTCAGTATTCTGCTAGATACCCCGTCATATCCATGAGAGTTCTTGGTCTTTAATGATTTAATTATTAACTCAATCTCCCTCTTGTCAGTATCATGGAGGAGCATTTCAGGTAACAGTCTCGGAACACTTTTTTCTAAGAGCGCTATATGATTCCCTGTTGGGACTAGGTTTCTATTTAGTTCACCTGCTATATTCAGAAAGTGATTATTAAGTACTGTACATATATGCGACTTATCAGCAACACGGACATCCCCACTACGCACTGATTCTATATCCTCGACCTGTCTCTGCAGACCAGCCACTTCCTTTACGACTGACCATATGGTTTTAATTTTATCCTGAGACTTAGCTATTCTATCTGCATACCACATACTTTTTGCCTTCCTAATAACTTTTTTAAGCACCTTACAATACTGTTTGTAATGGGCTGCTGCATTTAGATTTTGACTGTTTCTAACGTTTTGATATAATTGCCACTTTGTTCTACAAGATATTCTTATCCCTTTAGTCAGCCACCCAGGCTGCCTGTTCGTGCTAGTACCCTGTTTTAAACGTTCTAACGGAAAGCAACTTTCAAAGAGCACGAGAAAAGTCTTGAGGAAAGCATTATATTTATCGTCTACTGTATCAGCACTATAAACATCTTGCCAATCTTGTTCCTTGATAAGGTTTACAAAAGTCTGTACAGCAACTGGATCAGCTTTCCTAAAAAGTTGGTAACTATATTTAACATGTGTTGAAGCACAAAAATCTTTTAGACTTAAAATTTGTGCATCATGATCTGAAAGGCCATTCACCTTTTTGCTAACAGAATGCCCTTCTAATAATGACGAATGAACAAAAATATTGTCTATGGTTGTTCTACTGTTCCCTTGCACTCTCGTTGGAAAGAATACGGTTTGCATAAGATTATATGAATTAAGGAGGTCTACCAGCATCCTTTTCCTTGCACAATCACTTATACAATTAATATTGAAGTCACCACATATAACTAACTTTTTGTATTTCCTATAAAGTGAACCAAGAACCTCCTCTAGCTTTAGCAAAAATGTTGTGAAATCGGAGTCTGGGGATCTATAAATAACAACAGTAAGAAGTTTAGCTCCACTAAATTTAACCACACCTGCACAACATTCAAACACCTTTTCAGTGCAGTACTTTGAAACATCAATTGACTCAAATGGGATACCGTTTCTCACATACATGGCTACTCCCCCACACCGCAAAGAGCTCCTAGAAAAGCTGCCAGCCAACCTGTATCCTGGTAAAGGAAGCCTCTGAATTATCTCCTTATTTAAGAAGTGTTCAGATATACCAATAATTTCAGAGTCAACATCTATAAGCAGTTCACTAACTTTATCTCGAATACCTTGTATATTTTGATGAAATATACTAATTCCCTCATTAATCGGATACCCAAGCTTTGTAGAAAGTGGTTTCTTTGTTAGAGAGACTTCCCTTAAGCAGGAATACCTATCAGCTGACTTCAATCTAAAAAAGGTACAGCTCTAACACCCACAACTACCGGAATTTTCCCATGAGTGATCCCACCACCCCCACCTATGCTGTCACCTATAAGTTTTGCCAACCTCCCCTTCCCATACCTGTTGAGGTGCAGGCCATGTCTAGTGAAACCCGTCCTACTGATAGACTCCACCGACACCACTGAAATGTGACTCATGCCTTCTGTCATCAGCGCACCCCCAAGTCTCATGTTATTACGCCTGACGGCTATATTAAGATGAGGCCGATCGTGACGCTGAAACAGTTCCACGAAATGCACATTCGTGTTGCCAGTCTGAGTGACTTTATTTTCATTGGCTATATACCTATTTCGGCTCAAAGGCCATTTTCAAGCACTCTGCAATAGATAGTACGGTATTTAGATTTAAAACATAAAAACTATTTTGATAACTTTATTGAAATCATTGATCACGGATAATTTCATAAAACGAACACCAATATACAGCTGCAAAGATTTTACTATCACACAACTCCATCGATTTATAAAAACAAATCTCTAACCATGTAACATCGCTGACATAACTCGATGCTGTCAAACTTATAAAATGTTAACAAGATCTTAACGATATTGGCGGAAAAAGAAATATTCCACTGCTGAGACATTACTTAGCGAGTAATTTATAATTTCGCCTGTGCTTTGCTTAAAAACGCACCAAGTAAGATATGGAAGTAAGTCTTACGCCGAATGTACAAAATAATTATTTATTACGAAAACTTACAGATATGTGATCTAAATACCGCACTATAAGTTGCAGAGTGCTTGAAAATGGACTTTGAGCTGAAATAGGCCTATAGCCAATGAAAATAAAGTCACAATAATAACAACTGCTACACAATGCAGCGTTTTGGCTTAAGGTACATATAATGTCCTTATAAGACATATATAACGCTGCAGGCCCAGAAGACTTTAAAATAGAGCTCTGCAAGTTTTTACATTTTCGTCTTATGAGTACTGTCTTTTCCGGTCTCGAATTTTATCCTGCCCCCTTCCTTGCCGCAATATTAATTTCGCGGACTCAAGTTCTGGCTGAAGACACAAATTCTAGCCTCCTATACAACAGTTTTACTGTCTGTGCTATAACGTCTACATGTATATGGTAGGACTTCATTAGTTACGTATGAAACCAAGTAAAGAAGGAACTCATGTGGCTAACTGTCGACCTACCTCATTACTCAGCACGACAGACAAATAACTAGACGATAATTCTCAGCCGCATCCAAGAGGCCATTGATCAGATAATCCCAGTTCAGCACGACGGCTTTATAAAAAATCAGAGCTGAGGTTCAAGTTTTTTGATGTTATTCCTTGCCAGACCCTAGTCAGTTTGTTCAACAACATTCTCTCTAATTGAAAGTCTCCAATTTTTCTCAATGGAAAAGCTAGCAGCGGAGAACTCTGATAAGTGGTCTGCCTCAAGGATCATTCGTGGCTCCATTTCTATTTAATGCGCTTGTCCATAACATTCCAGCAGATGGCCTGGCGTTCATATGTCAGATAAAAGACATCAGTGATTCTCGGTTTCATAAAGAGAGACACAGGAAGTTATAATGTTACTTGACGGGATTGAAGTTTCCTACAAATACGTCCCTAACCGTAATTTAAGCACCACTACACGAACCTGTCAAAGCAGCTTGGCCCATGGTGAATCTGTTCTACAAAATAGCCATAATCAGTTGGGGAGCAATTTCACTTGTGTATTCTGCTGCTGAACATTGTGCCCCTGCATCAGAAATCAGTGCAAGTACCACTAAGATAGACGAATGCTTGAGTGAGACCATGAGGACTATTACTGGCAGTGTCAGATGTGCTCCTATTCGATGGTTGCTTGTCCAGCCCAATATTGACCCTCCGGATCTCAGAACAGCTGACAAGGTGCAACTTCTTAAGAAGATAGAGTCACATATGAATTCATTTCTAACAAGGGAACCTCCCCATCGCACCCCCCTCAGATTTAGTTATACGTTGGCACAGTGGATAGGCCTTGAAAAACTGAACACAGATCAATCGAGAAAACAGGAAGAAGTTGTGTGGAACTATGAAAAAAATAACCAAAATATACAAACTGAGTAGTCCATGTGTAAGACAGGTAACATCAAGGATAATGTAAGGACAGTAGCGCCGTGGTCCCGTGGTTAGCGTGAGGAGCTGCGGAAGGAGAGGTCATTGATTCAAGCCTTCCCTCGAGTGAAAAGTTTACTTACTTTATTTTGGCAAAGTTATGATCTGTCCGTTCGTTCATTGACGTATCTGTTGACTGTAATAAGTTTAGTGTATGTGTTTTGCGACCGCACCGCAAAACCGTGCGATTAGTAGACGAAAGGACGTGCCTCTCCAATGGGAAACGAAAACATTTGATGGTAAGGTCATAGGTTAACCGATTCCTCCACAGGAAAACACGTCTGATATATTCTATACGACACTGGTGACGGCATGTGCGTCACATGAGAGGAATATGTTGTCGACCCACCTAGCTTGTACACTTGGCGAATGGGTAAAAAGATTCTTCTACCTTGCCCGATTTAGGTTTTCTTGTGGATGTGGAAATCACTCGCAAAAAAGTGATGAAAACATAAGAGTTTGTCACATAACCTGAAAATAAAAAATTAAAATATTCACTCCGGGAATGGCTTCAATCAAGGACCTCTCCTACCGCAGCTTATCACGCTACCCACGGGACCACGGCGCTTCAGCCCACATTATACCCTTGATGTTACATATCTCACGCATAGACTACTCACAAGGGAACCTCCCCATCGCACCCCCCTCAGATTTAGTTATAAGTTGGCACAGTGGATAGGCCTTGAAAAACTGAACACACATCAATCGAGAAAACAGGAAGAAGTTGTGTGGAACTATGAAAAAAATAAGCTAAATATACGAACTGAATAGTCCATGCGTAAGATAGGCAACATCAAGAACAATATCAGCCGAGGAGCGCCGTGGTCCTGTGGTTAGCGTGAGCAACTGCGGAGCGAGAGGTCCTTGGTTCAAGTCTTCTCTCGAGTGAAAAATCTATTATTTTATTTTCAGACAATTATCAAAGTTCAGGCACTCACACATAATCAACTTCGCTCTCCAAAATTCCAGGACATGTTCAGTTTGCTTGGACATATGCAGGATTTGACGGTCTACACACGGAAAAATTTGAAAACGTTAAAAACTTTTTGACAGAGCACAGAGAAAACTGTGCGACTGTGAAACTGTTGCATTCATTTGTTGTAGTTTATGTGACAAACTCTTCTGTTATCATCACTTTTTTGGGAGTGATTATCACATCCACGAGAAAACCTAAATCGGGCAAGGTAGAAGAATCTTTTTACCCATTCACGAAGTGTACAACTTAGGAGGGTCGACAACATATTCTTGTCATGTAACGCACATGCCGTCACCAGTGTCATATAGAATATATCAGACGTGATTTCCTGTGGAGGAATCGCTTGACCTATGACCGTGCGATCAAATGTTTTCGGTTCCCATTAGAGAGGCACGTCCTTTCGTCTACTAATCGCACGGTTTAGCGGTGCGGTCGCAAAACACAGACACTAAACTTATTTCAGTGAACAGAGACGTCAATGAACGAACAACATATCATAACTTTGCGAAAATAAAGAAAGTAAAATTTACCCTCACGGGAAGGCTTGAACCAAGGATCTCTCATTCCGCAGCTGCTCACGCTAACCACGGGACCGCCGCACTCCTGGTCGCGTGTGATCAATAATGTTCCTATATTGCACATGGACTACTCAGTTTGTATATTTTGGTTATTTTTTTCATAGTTCCACACAACTTCTTCCTGTTTTCTCGATTGATGTGTGTTCAGTTTTTCAAGGCCTATCCACTGTGCCAACGTATAACTAAATCTGAGGGGGGTGCGATGGGGAGGTTCCCTTGTAAGTAGCACTTTCCAGAATCACCTGGTGTCATTCAAGCCAGCATGGATCGATCTTCGGCCCACGGACGTTTTCGATGTAACCGAGAAGTCGAAAGAAGCTGGAATAAACATCTATCCCAGAAAGCCCACCTAATTGAAAACCTAACGACGAAGGCTGCAGGATTTGATCCTCGCCGTCGAGACTGGTCGAGACTACCGCATCCGAACGGGAGAAGGGAGCTGTGGCCACATCATGATGAAGTGGAGTTATTGTGAAAACGCTATGTATGGCTTTTTGGTGTGGAGGGAAAGACAATAGGAGGTATTGTTTTTGAAAGGGCTGTGTAAGACTTGAATGAATTGCAAATGAATGCTGCGATCTGGTTTCAACATTAACCTGAAAATTCATTGTGTGCCTATTTTTATATACGGCGTAAAAAAGGTATCACCTTTTCGAAACTCAGAAATCGTCTCCCATTGCGACGCATAAGTTTGAAATTTAGCTCAAAGGTGGCTAAAAGCTTCCCTAGTGCAAACACTTGACGCCCTGCGGCGTCATCCTCGGGCGACGCTTCGAACAACAAAGTGTCGACACATGCGAGAGAAAGCCCACAGCTCGCAAGATTATGTGACGTGTAAGGTGGGTCAGTGATGTCATTCCGGCACCAAATTTCACCGCAGTTCTGCCCAACGCCACCGTGCACGTGTCAAACGATGGGACGCTGCTCACTCCCGCTCTTACCCACATTTCGCCCCTTCCTTTGACGTATCAGCAATGGAGGTCAGCCGGCCGCTGTGACCGAGCGGTTCTGGGTGCTTCAGTCCGGAACCGCGCGACCGCTACGGTCGCAGGTTCGAATCCTGCGTTCTAAGTTCTAGGGGACTGATGACCTCAGAAGTTAAGTCTCATAGTGCTCAGAGCCATTTGAACCATTTTTTAAAAGCCAGGATATTTCTATGTCGTTTTCTGGTCTTTCTACACATGAAAGTGGAAAAAAATGTTTTGGGAACTCTTGAGAATAACGGCTCCAACGCTCAAATGTCAATAACAGCAAAAACACAACAGGTACCTAAAGAAGCCTGATAGCTGCTTCTACCGTTCAGTGTCAATGCAGGAAAAGTAACTAACAATTTCATTAGCTTAATAAATAGTGCAAGAGGAAATGGTACAAATTTGAAGATCGACAATGAAACTATCGTTTGGCTGGTAACAAGAAAATTCTTCAAGAATTATAACGTAGACTGAATGAACACCTCGGAGGTAAGTACACAATAATTTTTATTTGCACCATATTGTTTGAAACTGCGATATAATGTACGTTTGTAACTGTTTCCGCAAAGTTTTGTGATTCATTTAATGTATGTCCACAAGCCAAAACAAATATTGTATGTGTCTGTGAAGAACAAATAAATCGTGGTATAAATAAGGTGTTATTATACGTCTTCTGTTATAAGTTACTATTTTTCGCTAGTAATCCGTTCGCAGAAATGCAACTGCACAGGTAATTTTCTCTCTTGGAAAGAAATCGCCGGTTGACTACCAAATGGGCGGGAAATCACTCTGCTAAGGGACGAATTGGAAGGGGAAAGGGGATGGGGAAGGGAAGGGGGGAGAGGGAGGACTTGTGGCTCAATCAGTACGAAGAGTGGCCACAAAGCACGAAGCAGCTCGCAGAGCTGCTTGCTAACCTTAAGTCCTAACCTGATCTTATAAACACCAACTCTGAAATACTCCTTCAGTAGCTAGATTGCAAACATATTATTCCTAATTCAGTCTCCATTGTTAAATATTTAATTTCATGTAATTCAAATTATGTTTCGGACTCTTGGAAAATTAAAACTATCTAAAAGTTCACTGGACTTAGTAAAAATCCATCTTCTTTCCAAATTACGTAGAATATTGAGTAAGCAGTTGCACTACGTAATGAAAAGATCACGAAACCTATCAGAAACATCATTGCTACTTTGTTCATGTAGCCATCTCATTCACTGTCCACATACGAAGTTTTCCCAAAAATATCCCAACGTGATTGGGAGCAGACATTTGAAAAGAAGCTGGCGTACCACTCGTTCAACAAACAGCCGGTCCCATATCCACTGAAGTGACAAAAGTCAAAAGTATATGTATGCACATATACACACGGCGGTAGTATCACCCGCACAAAGTATAAAAAGGTAGTGCATTGGTGGAGCTATCATTTGTACTCGGGTGATTCGTGTGAAAAGGTTGCCTACCTAATCATGGCCGCAGGACATGAATTAACAGACGCTGAACGCGGAATAGTAGTTGGAGCTATACGCGTGAAACGTCCCATGTCGCAAATCTTTAGGGAATTCAATATTATATTACCTCTCTCCACACACAACTTAGTAGCCGACGGTCTTCACTTAACGACCGAGAACAGTGGCGTTGGCGTAGAGTTGTCAGTGCTAACAGACAAGCAACACTGCGTGAAATAACCCCAGATGTCAATGTGGGACGTATTATGAACGCATCCGTTAGGGCAGTGCGGCGAAATTTGGCGTTAATGCGCTTATGGTAAGAGACGACCAACGAGAGTGTCTTTACTAACAGCACGACATCGCCTGCAGCGCCTCCCCTGGGCTCGTGACCATATCAGTTTGACGTTAGACCATGGCCATGACCATGACCTGCTGAGATGCGTCTCGATTTCAGTTGGTAAAAGCTGATGGTAGGTTTCGAGTGTGGCGCAGACGCCTCGAAGCTATGGATCCAGGTTATCAACAAGGCACTGTGCAAGCTGGTGGTGGCTCCATCATGGTGTAGCTGTCTTTATATGGAATGGACTTGGTCCTGTGGTTCAACTTAAGCGATCATTGACTGGAAATTGTTATGTTCAGCCACCTGGAGACCATCTGCAGCCATTCACACTTCATGTTCCCAAAAAGTGATGGAATTTTTATGGATGATAATGCGCCATGTCACAATGTCATAATTGTTCGTGATTGCTTTGAAAAACATTCTGAACAATTCAAGCGAGTGATTTGTCCACTCAGACCGCCCGAAATGAATCCCATCAAGCATTTCATGGAGAGGTCACTTTGTGCACAAAATTCTGCACCGGAAAAACTTTCCCAATTATACGAGTCATCTGCTGGTTATGGTTTTTATCGACTATAGGGCAGTGAGTATTGAGGTTAGGGTCATTATAGTACATGGGTTTGGACTGAGAGCAAGTTTGTAGATACCTAATGGTATATTGATTGATTGATTATTGGTTGAGCGACTGATCAATTGAACAGTTGTTTGGTAATTTCCTATTTTTCCTCTTCACCTCTTCTTCCTCCTCCTCCTCCTAATATTATGCTGATGCAGTTGCTAACAGCAAGTACTGTAGATCGCTGTAGTATCAGTGTATGCATGATCTGTGGTGTATGGTGTTTTATTCTGCTTCAATAAGTTATATTCGGCGTGTATCACATCCAGAGCTATGGAGACAATAATACATCTCGGTATCCCATTCATTAATTCAACTTTTATCTATTTAATACATATGAATGATAGTAACTGACTTGGGCACTGTGTGGATGCATAAATTTATACACTGCTCTAAGTCATCTACATGCACACTTTGTTCATGCAGGTAACACACTAAGTCATTGAATACAGCTTTAACATACGGATGCCACCGACTCAGTCCATCTCATATAGTCCATAGCGCACTTTCTAGATCACATACATTCATAACACTTGAATGATATAAATAAATGGACTCTCCAGATGTTACGTCGAGTGCTGCATCACCATATAAATTTATGACGGACATCTTCAAACCAAAGAAGCAGATGTCTGTGGGAGAACAACATGAGTAATACTTTAGTGTCATATGAGCAATGATGTATGACATCGCATCCTACTCATAAATTGCTCTATGTTTAAAATTCTGAATTTCCATTGCTACATCATAGTCACTGTCTGCTTACGTACATATATTCACTCATTTGAAGCTACTGGCAGTCAAATTATAAGTAGTGCTGAACAGTAGTACACTGGGACCATGTAACTGCAGCTCTATAAGCGGTATTGCAGCAAACGATTATGTGTCCTACTCTGAAGCATCAGGTAACGTACAGTGTGGTGCCGCACCTCAACGAGTGACAATGCAGCGAGCGTGTGTATGTCCTGCTCCAATGTATTAAGCAGTGCTGCATCAGAGGGCTATTGAACTGTTGAAAAAAGAAGTACATCGTAAGTACTCCTGAAATTACACATGCATACACAGTGAGAGACAGGATTATACTGTATTCATACTTATATTCAAATGGAGTCCTTTTATTCCGTGTGGGGGCCATCCTGATCTTTGATGATGCTTCATGATGCTGAATTCTCAATACAGCGAACACAAGTGACGAGACTCACAGAACGGATTTAGACAGAGAAGAGGGAAGGGAAGGGAAGGGGAAGATAAATCTGGTTGCCCTCGTACCACCTGCCAATATGAATAAGAATTTCCCACCATACTGAAGCCACATGATTGATCTTGAGGTATGTGGGAGGGCAGAGGAAGGATAACTCTGGTGTCCTCATTTCCCCTGCCAATAGGAAGAATATCCCAGGCTGACCCAAGCAATTTGTCTAGAGATATGTGAGAGAGAAGCGGGAGATAGGAAGGGGAAGAGATGATCTTGGACAGTTTCCTGATGAGTGACCTTCATTTTCTCGCAGTTTTTAAGTCATACATTTACCCTACAGGTGTGGACAGTGACCTTGACATGTGTCATGGTGGGTGATCTTGAATTTACCCTACTCAGTTACATGGGAGACCTAGATACGTACCTGGGGTATCAGGTTACGTGGTCACCTTAATCTTGGTGCCTGAATGCCTATTGATCCACTACTAACATATATTTTGTGTTTTGTAGTTTCATTATGTGCAAGGAACCAGATATTGGAATCCTGCTCATTATTTTGTTTCTCCTATTTAACAAATTTTGAAAATTTCAGTTGATCACTTTGCTACACATCTTTTTTATAAAACTGATTTCTGTTTACTAGTTCTAACATAATGCCAACTTTAAATTTAGATTGATGAGAATCAATCAGCTGACTTTTCTATAAATGGTGGATAAAGGCTTGTTATCTTTTACATCAACTGGTCGTATTTTTATCATTCTATATTTCATAAAATTATTTGATTCACTCCTTTCTTTGTTACATCAATCTATTTATAAGTACCTAACATCAAGAAGCTTTCGAACATTTTTCTTTGAGAGACCTCTCAGAACGATCAATAAATGTAGCTGTCATACTAGAATACATTGAATTGTGATTGTATTTATATAATTACATCAATAATTGAACGAAGCATTCTAAAATTTATTTCCTAAGGAAGTTTGCAAATGTTCTACTTTTTAGATGTATAGCGTCTTTGCCACTTCATATTCAATTTTTGCTTTTAAATACTGCAACCCTACCCATGCATATTTAGAGTAAGTTGCACAAATAACAACAAATAGTTGTATCTTGAATTTTTTGTCGGATATTCAGTTGTATTAAATAAATCTGCGTGATATAGATGGACAATTCATTTCTCAATATTAACCATGTTTATGTACTGTACATACAGGGTGACGTAATTCTTCAGCAAGCGGGTATGTGCAACTAAAACAGCTGAAGAGTTCTGATTTAAATGAGATATTACAAAATAAATGTTTATATTGTTAAGTGTAAGACGCTTAAACTGGCGACTTTAATAAAACTGGTAATTATCATGAAACGTGGTTACCTAACAAGACTAAAGGAAGTTACTTTTCAACACAGGTCTACAGTGAAACTGTCCACTGTCCTGTCTTATGTTGAGACCTCTAAAGTGAGGGATGTGGCATTCAAGTGAAAATTTTCGATTGAAATTTTATGTCATAGACAGTGCCATTAACGGTGATGAATGGTTATGTCAAGTGTTTCGTTGTTATTGCTCACATGTTTAACTAGTAAAGCGATACATTCTTCTAAAAATGATTATGTCGAAAAACACAACATAATATATGACCTGAGAAATGCAGTCTATACCATCAGATTGATATAACCTCTTACATATTGTTTTCCTATCGTGTCTACAATCACACAGAGTTATGTATTCTGTTTAATGAAATTAGGATATATCAAGTATTTGCAAATTGTTATTCACATTTCGGATGTGATTTACGATCAGAGCTATGTAATACTTAAACAAGAGTAGACTTCATCTTAAACTGCTGAATGAGACACTGTCAATTCTAACAACCCTACCACAACAAAGATCAAAATTTGTTAATGATTGTGGTGTTGCTCACGCTGCTAAATACTGCATTTTCGGGCAACAACAAAGTTATTATGTGGCAGGTGTCATTAGAGCACAGTTAATAAAGTCATTTCATGTAATAATGAATAAACTAGGCACTCATCTTTTCGTGTTTCCAACGCTGGTCACGTTGTAAAATCATGGCTCAATCGCTAGGTGGTGACGATTCCAAGCTCGGATACAAAGAGGCCTAGGTTTTATTCTGCGATATTCAAAAGTTTTATAGATGTGTTTCACAAACCATTCTTGAAGATTAAACCTTTGAAAGTTTGCACAATGGTGATGTAAAAAAGTAATCAGCACTCCGAATTTAAGTTACACTTCTTTTTTATTGCTTTTGTTGCAGTATCACGTAACACACAAAACATCACTTCACAATACAAAACATACTTGGAAACATCTTCCTCACTGTTAAATTTCACATTTTATAAGCTGACTACAATGTGCGTCTTTCCAACATGAAGTCCAAGACTTGACTTTCTCAAGGTCCGACTCTCTAACTAACTGCTTACGCTCCCAAATAATCAGAGTTGCAAGTACGACAAAGATCATAGTGACAAAAGAAAGAATACACATAAGAATAATATCATTGCAATATAAAGATATCGATGTATCAAAAATGAAATCAAATCTGAATGTTGTCATAGACATATGTTAACTATTCTACAGAAACACAGTAGAATATTGCTGGTATCGAGAGGTTCAAGTGAGCTGCCGTAATGGTTACGTAATTCAAGTACCATTACACAATGCAATGTATCTTTGTATTATTAAGAAAATATATGAGAATTTATTGAAGTGTTATGTGTTTAATGAAAATGTGTGTACTACTGTTCGCATCTTAGATACGTTTAACGTGCATGGCGACATAGCTCTTCAGCAAGAGTGGCTTTCAAAGTTAATGTGCTGAATGAGACATTATCAAAGAAGTATTTCTTTATATTATTACCAATAAGACGCTTGAAGATTATTACGACACGTTATTGTACTGACTTTATAGAGACCTCTAATGGTTTTATAGAGGTATCATCATGGTTTATAGAGACACCAACAGGCTTCATAGAGACATTCTGTGGTTTTATAGACGTATCAACTGGCTTTATACAGACATCTCAACTGAATAAACTACCAAAGTACAAAGGGCAACCAAACAACTAAAAAGATTTACATGTTCAGCGGAGTAGATAAAGAGTCACTAGAGCCATATCTCAACGAGGAACTCGAAACGATCATCGCTGTATGTAGAGGAATTGTGGCTGAGGTTCAGAAGAATAGTTTACCAAGAACTAAATGGATATCTACCTGATAGAACAGTTCATGATGGGAGTGACCCTTCAAAGTGTAGAGTCGGAGTAAACAAACTTGTACAGAAACAGAGACTACTGAATAATAGGTGCAAAACAAAGCATAGCACTATGGATAGGGAGATGCTAGGTGACTAGCAAAAAAGCATTGCGTGATGTCTTCTACGACTACCCTAGCATAATCTCATCGAAAGACCTCACGCAGAATTCAAGAAACGTCTTCTGATATGTAGGGACTGTCAGCAGGACAGTCGCTCAAATATGACGCAGAAATTTAAACTGAAGGTAACAAAGCAGATACGATGCAATGAAAGATATAGAAATTTTACTTGAGTTTTATCTTGCTCCACTACAAAAATGAGTTATACTGACATTATCGTTAGTGACGTTGAGAAACAGCTAAAATCAATCAAACTGAGCAAAGCCTTCCACCCAATGGAATCCCTACCACATTCTACACAGAAGTTATGACTCAATTAGTCACTCTTTTTATCATGCTCCACCGTCGACTTTGCCGATAAAAACTTTTCCCAGTAGTTGGTAGATCCCCTACTTCGGCCAAACCCTTTGTGATATCCTCGTACCTTTGTCGAACACGTTAAAAATGTACCTGTCAGAGACTTCAGCATCCATTCATCTGAATAGTGCTCTGCTGCTGCTCTAGAGCATGAGGGCAAGCAACCCCTCTAACACCCCTTATGTGGGGTTGCCTGCCCTCAGGCAGTAGAGCAGCAGCGAAGCACCACTCAGCTGAATGGTTGTCGAAGTCTCTGACAGGTACATTTTACCGCGCTCAGCAGAGGTGCGTGAGTGGCACTGCCATGTTTTATTCATACACATATCAACTTTGCACCTCTCGGTGATCACGCAGCAGCAGGGTGTGAAACAGAGGGGGTGAAAAAGCATACACACCCTTTTCTGCTTGTAATAACTTTAAAATTTCGTAGAATGGTTTTGAATAGTCCCTCGTGATACCACCCTGTATACCAGAGCAAAAATTGCAGTCGCACTGCACTCCAGAACAGTCAGATCACATTCAATGGGGTTGCAGCCCCCCATTGTCCTTACAGCGGGGTTGAATCGTCTGGTGGGTGTTAGCAGTGTCGAACGTTGTCAAGAACCTCGTCCTATAGCACATTGCCCTGTGAACTGTCGTTTCCGACCTCTAAACGTGTGAGAATCAATTCCCCAGGGAAATGGGTAGTTTATTAACGCTCTTTATGCCACTTCCCTGAGGGTTTTTCGTGTCAGTTCTGAGCGGCGGTGTGTCTGAAATGTTTACCTCGGCCACGAATAATAAAACTGCGTGATTTCAACAATGCACGACGTGGTTCTGACCTCCATCGAAAAATGGCTCTGAGCACTATGGGACTTAACATCTGAGGTCATCAGTCCCCTAGACCTTAGAACTACTTAAACCTAATTAACCTAAGGACATCACACACATCCATGCCCGAGGTAGGATTCAAATCTACGACCGTAACAATCACGCGGTTCCGGACTGAAGCGCCCAGAACCGCTCTGTCCCAGCGGCCGGCTGACTGTAGCGCCTAGAACCGCTCGGCCACTCCGGCCGGCGGATTTTAAAATTCTCTGCTTTGCAAGTGAGCAAAACAGTAGGATCGTTTTGGCTATTTTTCTTCATCAACTTTCATCCATGTTTCTGTCTCTGTTATTTAATTTAATGATATGGTGTTATGGGATTTGAAACTGATCATTGGACAGTTATGCTGACTCTACTCCTAAAGGTGTATCTCATGTACATTAGGTATTAGACACTAGAAATGATAACATTCGTTCTCCCTAACAGGAACAAACATTGGGAATTCCGAAGGCTTGTCATAAACTCACTTTCAGCGAAAGCTATAGCAATCTATTGCGTGATTTTTTCGCTCCTTCTTTCACGTTTGAACACGGTTCCTCGCCCAGGGACACAGCGTAAATTAATATTTTCTATCCGTATAGTGTTAATTATTTTTTGACACCGATGTTGCAAATCACAAATTACTCTCCTCTCTTATTTTTATTTCACTGTCATTATCTGCCTTTAAGTATTTTACACTTATTTCACATTTTCAAATTCTGCTATTCCATTCGAGAGGTTCCCATTTGACATTTAGATCGTTAGCTTTTTATATTATTTTGGTTTTCGTTTGAGTTTCGAGCAGTCTCTTTATAAACAGCTGCTGAGATTAATCTGAGAGTCTATTCTGCTTGAAGTTTATTTATTTCTAAATCTGTTTTTGAGAGAGGTGCCGTGCAGAAGAAAAGAGAGAGAGAGGTATAAGAAAGCCATAAAGATATAAGAAGCTGACGCTCCCTCTTCGACTTGATCGCACTAGGCACCGCATTATTATAACTATTTCTCGCCCTTTAGTGGTGACAAATAAGTCCGCAGTTCTCTCTCTTCTCCTCTACCTTGTTGATTGGTTCGTTGGTTGATTTGTGGGAGGGACCAAACAGTGAGGTCATAAGTCCCGTCGGATTAGGGAAGAATGGGGATGAAAGTCGGCCGTTCCCTTTCAAAGGAACAATCCCGGCATTTGCCAGAAGCTATTTAGGGAAATCACCGAAAACCTAAATCAGGATGGACGGATGCGGGTTTGAACCGTCGTCCTCCCGAATGCGAGTCCAGTGTGTTAACCGCTGCGCCACCTCGCTCGATTCTACCTTGTTATTGGCAGTTTAAAAGAGCTTCAATATCAGGAATTGTTTAGTCTGCCACTACTTTGGCGACAGATAAAAGAGGGTTTATACTACTGGTACGCAGACAGAAAATTTTTTGCGGTTTTCGCGTCGTGACGGCGGCGAAGTCATTTGAGAGAAGCTCGGTTTGGATAAGAATGGAACAGTAAATCGACCGCTGAATGTTTGAAGGAACCGTCACAGTATTCGCCCGAAAACCGTCGTTCTAGGTGACCAGAAGGAGAGATGAAGGCCGCTCTTCTCCAGAAGGAGCCCTGTGAGCTAACCTTACTATGGCACAGAAATAGGCATATTATGCAACCATAAAAATATTCAACAGTCTTCACAGTGAATTAATGGGATCGACAGACAAAAAGAATAAAGTTAAAGACAAACCGAAATCTATTAGATCAAACATGCCAACTCCGGGCCACTACAACGACAACAGTTTCCTCACATACTAGCTCCTTATTGATGACTACGTTAAATATATTTGTTGCTAAAATTTATTTATATACTGCACCATGCGGAAATGACCTCTGGCATGGAAGATATCCCATATAACCCTGTCGTGTAGTTATCCACTGGAGTCGACAGCTTTTAATGTCGCTTTTTTGGCGTTTTTAATCAGATCTGAGGCTGCAAAGGAACACAGGCCACTCCAGTGGATAGACTATTCCCTACTGGTCCTGTGCCCTGGGTGTATTTGCGGCCTCAGAACTGATTAAAAACGCCAAAAAGCGACATTAACAGCTGTCAGAAGCAGTGTACAGCTGCACAACGGGATTAAATATTTCACCTCATTTTTGCTTTATTTGTTAAAAATGTTGGTCGCTCTGTTTTCATCCAGACGAAAAGCCACAAGGAGCACAAAAATAGTGCTAAATATTCCACTGTAGTTTTACTAGCCACAAGGCATCACTTTTTAAATAGACCCAGGATTAAGCTAGTTTTTTTCTTAATCTGGAACAACATTTCTCGATAAAACATACGCAGTGATGTAAGTATTTCGTTAGAGATGTCCGCATACAAAATTGGTATTACTCTGGCATATTAGAGATAAGTTGAGTGGCAGTCTCGCAGAAAATTTCATCACTCTTAATGAAATAAGAAATGTTGTGTATTGTCCTTCGGAGGATTTGTATGATGTATGTACGTAGATCTAGTTTGTTGCCAGGTACGCCCAAGTTCATTTACCGTACGGTCTTCGTAGAACATTACACGTCAAATCGTTACGAATTTGTAAATCCTCTTCAATGACCGCCTATCACGAACACTCAACATGCAGTTTCGTCCACGTTGTGATTTAGTGGATAATAATTTTCCGTTTTCCCTGCACGCAGTATAAATCTTCTGCACGATGCATCTTCAAAGAGCAAACACTTCGGCTCCCTCGGTTACGGAAGCATCCACCATACGAGTAGCAACGATTTTCCTACATTAGAATTCACTTCGCTCCGACATAAAGCACTCAAAACTACACATAACACTATTCTAACCACAACTGATACCTGAAACTTATTGAGAATATTGCATAGGTAATGTTCGTGGTCAAATAGAACAGCGCAACCTGCAGGCCTGGTCAGCATTTTTGTTTATGTTCAAGGATGTCTTTCTTGCTGTGTTTCCATATTTTTGTGCAATCCCTGTGACGGACGAGGCGTTCCGGGTTCATTTCGATTCAGATTCAAATTGATCACATTACAAATGTATCCTCCACAAGAGTTAGTGGTATCATCGACGGAAAGCGAAATGGAGGCATCGGCAATGTCGTGACTGATGTTCTAGATAACTTGCAGAGTGTAAGAAACCAGTGAGAAGAGAAGCTAGAATTCAGATAACTTTTTCCCAACATACATATTCAGGATATTCTATACATATTTCTGTCACATTTATGCACACACCTCTGAACGAAAGTGGACCAAGGTACTTCTGTATTAATGTTGATTCGCTGCAAATGTTCATGTCAGTATATGGACTAAGTAATGCGTAACCAACATATCGAAAAAGTATAAACGTAATGAAAACAGGGAACCATACGATGTGGTTTTGTATTCAGAGCAATTGAAGACAAGTAACTGTAATGAGACCTATCCCGACATGAAAAGCCAGCCGGCCGCGGTGGTCCAGCGGTTCTAGGCGCTCAGTCCGGAACCGCGCGACTGCTACGGTCGCAGGTTCGAATCCTGCCTCGGGCATGGATGTGTATGATGTCCTTAGGTTAGTTAGGTTTAAGTATAATGGCTCTGAGCACTATGGGACTTAACATCTATGGTCATCAGTCCCCTAGAACTTAGAACTACTTAAACCTAACTAACCTAAGGACAGCACACAACACCCAGCCATCACGAGGCAGAGAAAATCCCTGACCCCGCCGGGAATCGAACCCGGGAACCCGGGCGTGGGAAGCGAGAACGCTACCGCACGACCACGAGATGCGGGCAGGTTTAAGTAGTTCTAAGTTCTAGGGGACTGATGACCACGATGTTAAGTCCCATAGTGCTCAGAGCCATTTGAACCATTTGAATGAAAAGCTAAGTACAGCGTGTCTGCTATTGTATATTTACTGTTTTTGAGTTTCAAGGGTTAATTTTTAAGTGTTTATTTGTGCAGCATACATTGTATTTGTTCATATGATCTGATATGGCTACAATGAAATGTTAGTGAGAGACTCTGCGACATGCAAACTTTAATCTTGATCATTGAAGTTCCAGAGTCTTTATCATGAAACAGTGTTAAAAAATGGTTCAAATGGCTCTGAGCACTATGGGCCTTAACTACTGAGGTCATCAGTCCCCTAGAACTTAGAACTACTTAAACCCAACTAACCTAAGGACATCACACACATCCATGCCCGAGGCAGGATTCGAACCTGCGACCGCAGCGATCGCGCGGTTCCAGACTGTAGCGCCTAGAACCACTCGGCCACTCCGGCCGGCAAACAGTGTTCCTATGTATCTTCTACTTTTAAGATGTTTTCTGTTACACATGCGTATAATGTGCCCCGTGTTACCTTCAAGATGACGATGAGTTCCACTTCATTGCGTCTTCTTTTCTTGACATTGATTCGTAGGTAAATGATTAAATGAAATCATATACGCCCAGTTATTCCTTGTGAGATAACACTTACCATTTCCAGTTTGTTTTACAGCACCGTCTGCTATCATATTTAACTACATTATCACTGATTGCGCCACATGTTCGCCACTTAGTTGAAATAACAATTGTTTGGTAATTTCTTATTCAGTTGTCATACCGATTTTCTGTCCTCGGTACTTTGTTATAATTGTTGATTATCTTAATATTTCTACAGCACTTTCATATCATACACCGTCGTTCTGTCTTACGTCCACCATTCTCGATGTTTTCGGCGCTTCTGTTACCGCTTGACGCTACCTTCGCACCACTAACAACGGTTTAGTGTCGCTGCGTTGCACGCTGTTATTTTTACCGATTGTACCACGTGGCTTCACGTGATTTTCCGATGAGTACAACAATCTTCCAAACAATTTCCTTTTATTATCGGTGCTTTTTCTTGTTAAACTTCCATATAAAATTTTTGGCGGAGCTTAAGTTGATATAATTATTCACTTACCTATACAGAAGCTTTGATTATTTTTCAATTAATAGAATGTGAGATGACACTGAAGTTCTCTGAGATATGCTCACGTTACATAATGGATGTCCGCCTCTGTAGCTCGGTGTGCAGCGTGGCTCTGAGCACTATGGGACTCAACTGCTGAGGTCATTAGTCCCCTAGAACTTAGAACTAGTTAAACCTAACTAACCTAAGGAACGACACTTACCTGAGCGAGATAAGGAAATCGTCGAAAACCTAAATCGTAATCGTCCGACGCGGATTTAAACCATCGACCTCCCGAATGCAAGTCCAGGGCGCTAACAACTGCACCACCTCGCTCGGTAGCAATATAGAGGAAGAGCTGGGCCCTGTGGAGTTAGCCGTGGTTAAACACTTATTTGTAAAATAATTCGCGGTTATGCATTTATTCCAAACTTCTATTACTCTATCTCCTCCTTCCATCTCTCTCTATCCACTATCGTTCCCCTTCTCTGTTTGGCTCCTCCTCTCATCTCTTCCTACCCATCTAGTCCTCCCTCTAGCTGAGGTGTTTCCACACCACAACGAGACTGCCACGCCAGAAGAACAAAGATAATCATAGCATTTATGAAAAGACTTTGTAACATTAGTATAATCTTATCGTGAAACTGTTTTTGTAATGCCATTTACCATGAAGATGAGGTATTCCCTCGAAACTTGTAGAAAAATAAATAAATAATACAATAGTTAACAAAGTTTTTGACTGGTAGTGGTAATTTAAAAAACCTTTACAGATTGTTGTAAGATATATATATGGTGTCCGAGGAGGAATGCTCAATGTTCAGGGATATGAAAGGAACGATAATTCAAAGCAAAAATGTGTAGTAAACATGGTCTCTAAAATGCATACCTTAAAGTTATGAGCACTTTTTCATCTTAGATACTGTGAAATAAATGTCTTCTATTGCAAGTTCTTTGCTTTCCATATTTTCAGAGGAGGCGAACGGACCAAAACAATCAAAAGTTGTTTGCCAGACATGTGCTCTAAAATGCATAGCTCAAGACCTGTGAGCACGTGTTCAATAGAAGAGGTGTGTTTCATAGAAGTGAAGATGAACAAGTGCTCATAGCTCTTATGCCTCATTCCTGCCATCCCTGAGTATTGATCACTCCCCCTGGGACACCCAGTGCAGATTCAAGCATTACTTGCATTCCAGGGCGATTTCTTGACGTTCAATGGTGACAGGAACGCTATATCAAAAAATTTTTTTGTTTTTAAGACGTCTGAATGTTCTATGCAATCTGGACTCGCTCTTTACCAGATATCTGCTGCTAATAAAACCAAAAACTATAGAATGCATAATATTCCTTAAATTACCATTTAATTTTAACAACTAAATACCTGTCGTCGATGCAAAAGTGCTCCACCCGTCACGAAAGCTGTGTCTGAATTAGCCTAATGTAGCAACCAATTTCCCTTCATTAGCTTTATCTTAAACATGACGCTACAGACCGTAACTGAATGTACAATGCCTTACAAATGAAAGTGGGTCTCTCAGAAGATGTAGTCGGATGTCAATGTAACTTCGTATACGTACACAGTATACGTACACACCATCGGTGCGTATGGAAATGGTTAGAGTTGCAGTTCTCTATGACAAGAAGAGCTGGGCATCGTGTGAGACAGTGTCATTGAGGGTATAAATTTGGCCGTCTGGCTAAAGACCACAAAATCCACATTTGTGGGACATCTGGATGTGACAGTAGCTCAATGTTGGACTGCACGACAGCGTTTGGGCATGCATACTCGTTGTCAAGGTTTCGGTGGACCACGTCTGATCTCCACAAAGAAGTATCGCTGTACTATCCTTCACATCCGTGCTTCCCCTCTGGACTCCTTGCAAGATTCTGGGATAACCCGCACCATTGGTAGGAGACTAGCAGCAGATGACCGTCCCATGTTTACTCTGCCACCACACAAACAGCCGGCCGCGGTGGCCCAGCCGTTCTAGGTGCTTCAGTCTGGAACCGCGCGACTGCCGGTCGCAGGTCCGAATCCTGCCTCGGGCATGGATGTGAGTGATGTCCTTAGGTTAGTTAGGTTTAAGTAGTTCTAAGTTCTAGGGGACTGATGACCTCAGATATTAAGTCCCATAGTCCTCAAACAGCTGCGTTTGGAGTGGTGCTGTGACGGGGAAGCATAGACTGCTGATGAATAGCATTGTATTGAATTCAATGATGAATCGGGGTTCTAGACTACCCGGGACAACCATCTCTGGACAGTATCTACATCCGCATCTAAATACATAATCCAAAGTCAACATACGATGCGTGGCAGAGATCTCCCTGTACTATTACGAGTCAATTCCTTTCCTGTTCCACTCGCTAATAGAGCGAGGGAAAACAACTGTTTATATATCTCCGTATGAACCCTAATTTCTCATGACTTATATTCGTGGTTCTTACGCGAGATCCACGAAAGTTGCCTCTAACTGGAGAGAAGTCGCGTTCTTAGCGTGTTTTAGTGGGCCGTTATTTCTGGCGTCATGGTGTCGAGTCATTGGCTATTTCTTTAGGTTACGGCAGGTAGTTATTGAGGGAACACTTTACATCGCAACTGTATTTTACGCACATCATGCGATCTCATGTGTTACTTCTTCTGTGACTACATATGAATAGGACAGCATTCCATTCTTATCACCGATAAGATAAGGGAGGTATCAGGTTACACATCTAGTGTCAAGTTACCCACTTGATTAATTTATATTCAAGGCCACTCCAACTCCCCTGCCACTGGGAAACCACCGGGAATTGATCGAGGTCAGACATAGTAGCCCCCACTCACTTCACACAGTTGTGCTACACATGTGCGAAAAGAGGGTCGCTATGTTTCCAACTACCTAATTTTAACTATTTTTCATGTACATGCAATTACCCACGTCTCATGCATATACATCATCGTAAATAGGTGTCTTTTATGATTTTTGGCACGGCAGCAAATAATAGAGTGTAATATATTCTCATACAAGAACTTTATTAGTTCCTGCATATACATTTGCACACGGAAAACAGCAACTTTTTTTATTCTGTGTACTTTTAATAATATCCAGCTTAACTTTTAACTTATAATTTAAATCTACACCTGAATCAACCATTTCCTTCTCTAGCAAGTAATTTGACAAATACAAAGCAAGAAAATTTTCAAATTCTAGTACATATCTAATTTTCTTCCTGTAAAATATTGTTGTATGGCTTTAAAAATTATCTCTGTTCCTTTTTGCAGTTCTTCTAGGTAAGAGCATTTGGGGATTTTAATTTTGCCTCTTATCTGATGCGTAATACTATTGTTAAAACCCTCCACATCTTCCTGGGTGTACACTGGCAACTCTTCTCTTCTATATTCTTGTGAAATTTATGTACAGAACTTAACATTTACAGTTTTTACAAATAAGTACTCATAAAAGTTGTTATTACATCGGTTTCAGAATCTGCAAATGGCTGTTCTGTTGCTAACCCTTTATAAGCAGACCTGAATGGTAGCTGAAGTTTATAAAATTTGTTTGTTTATCTTTTAATGGAATAAACGTTCTCGATTCCATTGATTTCGGCCACTACTCGGACACGTGAACAATTTGCATTGCTGTTTATTGTAAATGCATATATTTTATGTTCCCCAGTCGTTGGCAGATTTTGCCATGCACTGTGCTTAAAGCAATGTGTAAACCTTTCTTGCACATCCAATAGCTTCTTCTTTTTCCAACTGCAGTTCGAAAAAGAACACCGAAGGGCACCTTGTTTTGTATCATCATGAATTAGGGAGGAGAGTGTCACGAATATGATAAGCGAACTGGGACAGCAATTATTAAAACAAAGGCGTTCATGGTTGTGTCGAGATCTTTTCACTAAATTTCAGTCACCAACTTTCTCCTCTGAATGTGAAAAAAAATTTATTGCCGCCAATCTACACAGGCAGATTTGATCATTATAATAAAATAAGAGAAATCAGAGCTCGAACGGAAAGACTAAAGCGTTCATTTTTCCCACAAACTGTTAGAGATTGGAACGTCAGAGAAATAGTCTCAATGTGGTTCGAAGAATCCTCTACCAGGCTCTTAATTGTGACTTGTAGAGTAGTCGTGTGGATGTGGATATTCGTCCTTTGTGGCGATTGTCTTCGCCATAGATTCCAGTTTTCGCTTTTTGACTTTGATCTCTTCCAGCTACAGTTTTCTTTTTTATACACATAACACATTACTGCACTTAAAGATGTAATTTCTTTAACAGGGAACAGTTTAAGTGTGTTTCATACACTTACTGTTACTCTTAGGACTTGTGGGTTAACATTATTTGTGCGTAATTCGGAGATACCGTTATCTGACGGTTTTATGGAGAACAATGTCCTGGACTAAGAGAAATATGCTTTTCCTTCTTTAATATAGTACTTCTGCATAATGCGTAACACTTATGTCGTCTTTGTTGGAGTCAATATTAAGATTCTCCACGTAGTATACAAGTTGATAATTAAAATTGTATGTTCTAGAATTAGATAATATTTCTATAGTGTATTTGTCAAATTACTGGAGAAGGAAATGGCTGATTTAGCAGTGTATTTAAATTTTAAGTTAAAAATTAGATGGATTGTATTAAAACTACACAAAATAAAAATAAAATTTATATGCAAGACTTAATGAGTTCTTCTACAAGAATGTACAATGCTTTCTTACTCGCTAGTAGTAGGGCAAAGAGAACATCAGCGCATTTAGTTAGTGCAGGTTGCCTACATCAGGGTCCTGTATACAATCAGGGGCAAAATTATTGTTCTCCTTTGATTGATAGGTCATTAACCAATTGCTCTCCTTTAACTAACAGGTACTTAACTTTTGTTCTGCTAAAAGGATCCTTCCTTTTGATTGACAGTTCCTTAACCTATTGTGCCCCCTCCCACCTCAGGAAACACCGAACCCACCCCCTTGCCCTCCCAGCTACAGGTACACTTTCAGATCTGAGGTAATTGAATAGCCCCTCTCACTCTTATCAATTTGATTAACTATTTAATTAAAGTCATCAATTAAATAACCCCCCAGTAACCTCCCCTCCTGGAAATTGGTGGAAAAAGACTCAGTTGATCAGTAATTAGGAGGGAATTGATTGCATCATATGGAATATTATTTAAACAATTTAGGCAATGTATAGAACATTGATTAATTATTTATGGCAGTGTATGGAATATATTCTATTTTTTAGTTAAAGAACTTGTCTAGAAATCGATTGCAGTGTATGGAATATTGTTTAACAATTTAGACAATGTATGGAATATTGTTTATTTAAACAATTTATGGGGTTCAAGGCAGTGTACGGAATATATCAAAATTGGTGGCTCTTTGGAGGTGAGGAAGGATCTCATAACAAGGAATTCAAGGGTATATTGTTTATTTTCAAAAAATTCAGTTTGTGGGGGTTGCATTTCTCTTGTTCATCATTCTCTGCTGTTTGGACGGATGTAGGTCTTGTAAGAAGCAATAACATGGGGAAAACATGTTGCATAACCTTATGTTTGGCACTGTACTCTGGGTGCCTTAAACTAATGTTTGGCCCTATGTCAGCACTTAACCTATTGTTCTGTTAAGTGGTTTTCCATGTCACTCCCATTTCCTTAAACTATTGTACTGCCATTGATACAAAATTAGGTGATTATATATGTCCAACCACCATTTTCTGGTACACATTTAGAAATTCACATGCTTTTTGAACGTCATTTCTGGTGCACTTTCTTTGTCACCCACCCCACACCCTTAAATTATTGTACTGAATTTTACATAAAAATTACGCACATTAAATTAGTATTCTGCACTTAATCTGCTGTTCTGCTCACAAACACCCAGTCACCGTTCCCCCCCCCCCCCCCAACCCCTTAACTATTCTACCACTAACACCACATTGATATAAAAAATTATGCAAATTAACTATGCAAATTAATTAAATTGATAGTCTCCACATGTAGGGATTTTTTTTTAATTCCCAGCTTCCTATTGGTCGATGAAATTGATGGAATATAGTTTAAACAAAAGATTGCTAGAAAACACAGAACTTGCCACCTGACACCGGACTCTGATGCCGCGGACTCAGCACATACCCCCAGGAGTTGGGATGCACCGGCAGTCCCTGCAGAGTGCCGACGTGGATGTCAACTGCTGAACCATGCGTAGGTGTCAGTTCGGGTCCTGCAAGGATTAGGCGGCGGCATCTCTTTCAAACATGATACCAAAGACATACCTGTCAAAACAGGTGTACACCTAGGCACTGTTGCTAGAGCGATGACGCATAGCTGTGGTGTGGGTCCAGTGCCAAGAGAAATGTTTGCACAACAGCTCACCCTTGCAGATGCAACTAAAAGGTTCTCATTGTTATACTGATGTCACGTGTCTATGTAAATAACAACCAAGTCCCCCTCTGGATGCGCTATACAAATCTGTTGCAATGCTCCCCAGAATAGCACAGGGTGCATTCTTCCTAACAATCCTAATTAGACAGCCCATCCGTCACGTCTCTTACTGAGTTTACCCATCCAACTGCTGCTGCTGCCGGTGTGGAAGCACCATCCACCATTGTTTTCTGCAGACGTGACTTTCAGAGGCAGAACTATTTTTTACAGATCGCCATATTGCACTGACAATTAAACCCCACAAAAGTGGTCTACAGATCATCAAGTAGACATAAGACTCACAGGAATATTGGGAACCAGGAACATACACTCCTGGAAATGGAAAAAAGAACACATTGACACCGGTGTGTCAGACCCACCATACTTTCTCCGGACACTGCGAGAGGGCTGTACAAGCAATGATCATACGCATGGCACAGCGGACACACCAGGAACCGCGGTGTTGGCCGTCGAATGGCGCTAGCTGCGCAGCATTTGTGCACCGCCGCCGTCAGTGTCAGCCAGTTTGCCGTGGCATACGGAGCTCCATCGCAGTCTTTAACACTGGTAGCATGCCGCGACAGCGTGGACGTGAACCGTATGTGCAGTTGACGGACTTGGAGCGAGGGCGTATAGTGGGCATGCGGGAGGCCGGGTGGACGTACCGCCGAATTGCTCAACACGTGGGGCGTGAGGTCTCCACAGTACATCGATGTTGTCGCCAGTGGTCGGCGGAAGGTGCACGTGCCCGTCGACCTGGGACCGGACCGGACCGCAGCGACGCACGGATGCACGCCAAGACCGTAGGATCCTACGCAGTGCCGTAGGGGACCGCACCGCCACTTCCCAGCAAATTAGGGACACTGTTGCTCCTGGGGTATCGGCGAGGACCATTCGCAACCGTCTCCATGAAGCTGGGCTACGGTCCCGCACACCGTTAGGCCGTCTTCCGCTCACGCCCCAACATCGTGCAGCCCGCCTCCAGTGGTGTCGCGACAGGCGTGAATGGAGGGACGAATGGAGACGTGTCGTCTTCAGCGATGAGAGTCGCTTCTGCCTTGGTGCCAATGATGGTCGTATGCGTGTTTGGCGCCGTGCAGGTGAGCGCCACAATCAGGACTGCATACGACCGAGGCACACAGGGCCAACACCCGGCATCATGGTGTGGGGAGCGATCTCCTACACTGGCCGTACACCACTGGTGATCGTCGAGGGGACACTGAATAGTGCACGGTACATCCAAACCGTCATCGAACCCATCGTTCTACCATTCCTAGACCGGCAAGGGAACTTGCTGTTCCAACAGGACAATGCCCGTCCGCATGTATCCTGTGCCACCCAACGTGCTCTAGAAGGTGTAAGTCAACTACCCTGGCCAGCAAGATCTCCGGATCTGTCCCCCATTGAGCATGTTTGGGACTGGATGAAGCGTCGTCTCACGCGGTCTGCACGTCCAGCACGAACGCTGGTCCAACTGAGGCGCCAGGTGGAAATGGCATGGCAAGCCGTTCCACAGGACTACTTCCAGCATCTGTACGATCGTCTCCATGGGAGAATAGCAGCCTGCATTGCTGCGAGAGGTGGATATACACTGTTCTAGTGCCGACATTGTGCATGCTCTGTTGCCTGTGTCTATGTGCCTGTGGTTCTGTCAGTGTGATCATGTGATGTATCTGACCCCAGGGATGTGTCAATAAAGTTTCCCCTTCCTGGGACGATGAATTCACGGTGTTCTTATTTCAATTTCCAGGAGTGTATTTACCAGTGTAACTACAATTAAATATTACAATTGCAGATGCAGTTTGACACTGATCGATGTACAGATGTCTCCTGTTGAAGGCTGTGGTTCCGGTACGAATCTCAGTATCTACATTGTGGTCCTTTGAACGTGACCGGGTGAAATATCTCACGAAATAAGCGTCAAACGATAAAACTACAAAGAACGAAACTTGTCTAGCTTGAAGGGGGAAAAACCAGATGGCGCTATGGTTGGCCCGCTAGATGGCGCTGTCATAGGTCAAACGGATATTAACTGCGTTTTTTTAAAAATAGGAACCCCCATTTTTTATTACATATTCGTGTAGTACGTAAATAAATACGAATGTTTTAGTTGGACCACTTTTTAGCTTTGTGATAGATGGCGCTGTAAGAGTCACAAATATATGGCTCACAATTCTACACGAACGGTTGGTAACAGGTAGGTTTTTTAAATGAAAATACAGAACGTAGATACGTTTGAACATTTTATTTCGGTTGTTCCAATGTGATACATGTACCTTTGTGAACTTATCATTTCTGAGAACGCATGCTGTTACAGCGTGATTACCTGTAAATACCATATTAATGCAAGAAATGCTCAAAATGATGTCCGTCATCCACAATGCATTTGGCAATACGTGTAACGACATTCCTCTCAACAGCGAGTAGTTCGCCTTCCGTAATGTTCGCACATGCACTGACAATGCGCTGACGCATGTTGTCAGGCGTTGTCGGTGGATCACGATAGCAAATATCCTTCAACTTTCCCCACAGAAAGAAATCCGGGGACGTCAGATCCGGTGAACGTGCGGACCATGGTATGGTGCTTCGACGACCAATCCACCAGTCATGAAATACGCTATTCAATACCGCTTCAACCGCACGCGAGCTATATGCCGGATATCCATCATGTTGGAAGTACATCGCCATTCTGTCATGCAGTGAAACATATTGTAGTAACATCGTTAGAACATTACGTAGGAAATCAGCATACATTGCACCATTTAGACTGCCATCGATAAAATGGGGGACAATTACCCTTCCTCCCATAATGTCGCACCATACATTAACCCACCAAGGTCGCTGATGTTCCACTTGTCGCAGCCATCGTGAATTTTCCGCTGCCCAATAGTGCATATTATGCCGGTTTACGTTACCACTGTTGGTAAATGACGCTTCATCGCTAAATAGAACGCGTGCAAAAAATCTGTCATCGTCCCGTAATTTCTCTACTGCCCAGTGGCAAAACTGTACACGACGTTCAAAGTCGTCGCCATGCAATTCCTGGTGCATAGAAATATGGTACGGGTGCAATCGATGTTGATGTAGCATTCTCAACACCGACGTTTTTGACATTCCCGATTCTCGAGCAATGTGTCTGCTACTGATGTGCGGATTAGCCGCGACAGCAGCTGAAGCACCTACTTGGGCATCATCATTTGTTGCAGGTCGTGGTTGACGTTTCACATGTGGCTGAACACTTCCTGTTTCCTTAAATAACGTAACTATCCGGCGAACGGTTCGGACACTTGGATGATGTCGTCCAGGATACCGAGCAGCATACATAGCATACTCCCGTTGGGCATTTTGGTCACAATATCCATACATCAACACGATATCGACCTTTTCCGCAATTAGTAAACGATCCATTTTAACACGGGTAATGTATCACGAAGCAAATACCGTCCGCGCTGGCGGAATGTTACGTGATACCACGCACTTATACGTTTGTGACTATTACAGCACCATCTATCACAAAGCGAAAAAAGTGGCCCAACTAAAACATTCATATTTCTTTACGTACTACACGAATATGCAATAAAAAATGGGGGTTCCTATTTTTAAAAAAACGCAGTTGATATTCGTTTGACCTATGGCAGCGCCATCTAGCGGACCAACCATAGCGCCATCTGGTTTTTTCCCCTTCACGCTAGATGAGTTTCGTTCTTTGTAGTTTTTTCGTTTGATGCTTATTTCGTGAGATATTTGGCCCGGTCACTATAAATGGACCACACTGTATAGTGCATATAATTTTCCACATAAAAATCTCTGTCATACCCTCGTGGTTATCCGAATCTATACGTCCCGCCCGATAGGACTCACACTCTTTTTCTTTGCTCATGCCACAACATAACCTGCAGTAACATCACACTGCAATATAGACACATTTTACACAAACAGTGCAGTTATCTCTTATACCTGTACAGCGCCAGAACAAATCATTTTATGCCTACACTGACACTTTCTAATTGTCTCGATTCTTCTCAGTACTAGGAAATTATGACAAAGTCTTCGAATCAGCGCTTCTGGAAGGTGCTGCATCCTGTCAAGATTCTCTCAAACAAGTGTTATGAAGGTGTCCGGCACTATGTGATAATGAATACCACACCAGCGGACATAATGCTTGGAAAGACATCATGGACACGGGTTGGTGTACTGTAATCAACACCACTATCCATAGAAGAACAAGGAAAATGCGAGGATATGCTTTGGGGTACCGATGAGGGGACGTTTTGTTACAGCCATATTGCTCGTCCCGCTTGTACACTATAGGAGGTCCAGTTGAACACTTGCATTGCTATATTGTGCAGCCGTTTACGAAATGAATCTATCACCACTTACTTTCGGGTATACTCGTAAGTGTGTTGAAATCACAATTCACCATGTCCTATCTATCCTTCCATTACGACTAGATATATGTAACTTTTCTTTTTTATGTGAGTAGTAGTTTGAATACTCCCTACAAACGTGTGGTGATATGTCGGAACATAAGCCACGGTACCTTTACGTTCAAGCAGCAGCATTTCCGATTTTTGTGTAACGGCGGCCCACAGATATGGCAGTCAACCGAATTATTGTACAGATCTTCAGTCTCCTTCGATATGGTCATGGGAACATTGTCGCTGTAAAGCTTGTGAACTTCTCATGAAAGTTTTTCGAGCTCAGTGAGTGGCCAAACCGTAGTATTATCCCTGACATAAGATTTTTAGTGGTTAATACTGGAATCATAGGATGATACTGTCACATATGGTACATGTTTTTCTGTAAAGGTGGTATGTGAGGCTGCGTGCTCACCTCACAACAGGTCACAGGAGCGAGAAGGCATTCAATGTCGGCGTACATTACAAATGGGCATCGCTCCTGGTGGTGAGCATTCTTAAACTTTATGAATTTATTTTCCTCAGTAGGCGTAATAACATGTACCGGGTCCTTGGAAGCAAAATCTACTAGATGCGCCACTAATAGTTTATCTGAGGAAAAGACATTGAGACACCTTAAGCAAATATGCTGCTTACCATTATGATTACTCAGTTGGGTGGAAAGGAGTGGGACATCTCTTTGGTTCAAACATAGTGATAATTATCACCTCCAGGGAAGAGCTGCATGTTTACATGCAGCTCACGCTCACCCGCAAATTTTGAGAAATGGAGGGGGTCGATAACAGTATGCTTGTCTTGCTCATCTGACATGCTTTTCCTCTCCTGGCCATAAACATGAACCGATATTCCAGTATTGTGCGCCTCAAATTTAGGTATGTCCTGGATCTTGATGGGGAACTCGATACCATCAAAGTTATAACACTTATGAATGTCAAGATATCTGCCGTACTGAGTTGTGTGTTGCGGATCTTTGTGTAATTTTTTTCGGAAGCCAGGATTGACCATGCAGAAGAAGACTGGTCGGTTTTATTTTCGACATTAAAGCATGCTCACTTATTAGCTATATCTTTGCGGAGTTTGATATAGCTACACCCTCCATTTACCAGATCACAGACATGTGTATGGATGCCCACGTGTAGTATTTGGCTGAGTGCTTTAGCTGACCCTCTGACTTCCATCTTGGGCCAGCATAGCACTCAAGGTGGATTTACGAAACCACTCGGCGATTGACGTGCTACGCGTTATCACGCCATTTTCCTCCCAAAGATAATGAAGAGTTATCTCTTCAACACCAGAATAACCTTTTGGGGGGTGCGATAGTTCGATGCGGAACACCGCACTGCATTTGATGGTGGGATGCTGCAGATCATTGAATACCTTGAGCAGCTCCGTTTCAACAACAGGAACGGACGCCCTTAGAAAACCAATTGGATCGCGTTACCCTCCTGCCAGGTTCTCGATCCCCGTCAACGAGAGTCGCTCCTCAAAGGCGTCTGCTATCACCGAGTATTCTAACTGTGGTATGGTGTCACTGATCTGATGTCCTTCACTAAACGAACTGGAGAGGGAACTGCCACTAACCACAGGATCTTCTCTATTACTAATATTGTAACTACAACTAGTCGATGGAGTTGGCGAGGTGGACAGGGGTGTATGCTGCAACTCGTGTGATCGATAAGGACGTGACGGCGAGGGAGGAGGAGGAGGAGACACTGCGAGCAGACTCGTTGTTGCAGCCCTGACCCGCTAGCCTGAGGGAGGGCGGCCCATGGACGACAGGGCGGTGCTGTGGCGGCCGTGGCGGCGGTGGTGGCGGGGGCGGGGGCGCGGGTGGTGGCGGCAACGGCTTCCTGCGCAGCGACTAGCGGCGCTCTTCCGGCAAAGCACGCCGAACAGAACATCGAGTTCGCCACAACAGCAGGCGACAAGAAGAATCGCATTCCAGTCGAGAGTGTTGCTGCTACTGCACTTGTCGACGGACCTTGTGTTTTCTGTGGTTGTAAACTTAATTTTAGTATTGACATTAATGATACATTCTCACATGGTAATGGTTGGCTCACTGTAGCCATTGTACGTGGAGGTACAGGAGTACCTACTGTTCCTGGACTTGAAAGTTTTGTTGATAGAGACATTATTGCCTATCGTACTTACCATATGGCAGAACTTGCAAATAAAGACTTTGGTAAATCTGCTTATATTTCTACTTCAGCACTTTCTTTGTATACTCGTAATAAGAGAAAAATATCTGTAAATGAGTCTGTATTCATTTGGGTTAAAGGTAAAGGAGTATGTGAATATGTAAAGTTTGTTGGTGACTGTACTTTGTATTTTCATAAATAAATTCATCTCCATGCAAACTGATCTGTAGCGTTAGCCATTAACCGGACATGGGTACATCTAGAACCGAGGGCTCAAGGATGCCGCCCCCGGCACCCGAGCCACGGCGTATTGCGGGGAATGTTCCCCTAATGCAACCGCTGTAGAATAAAGAAACAAAATTAAGTACAACGTTCTAGACACCGCCTGCCACCACTACTGCTGCAGGGTAAGAAAGAATACTGATTATTTGTAAGCAGAGGGGATATATATATTACCTGTTTCGCTCTGGATCCTTCGCATCTTCTTCATCCCCTCACGACGACGAAGGTCTCTCGCCATCTCCTCTACCCACTGTGGCATTTCGCCCTCGCCTGAATTTGGGAAGATTCATCGATTCATTTCCTCTATATCACCTGAAATATAATGATCTAATAATAAAATCATTTACACACGGAAATTACAGGAAACAAAAAAAAATATACTTTTTTAGAATATACACTTACATGAGATGTGAGATGGCTCCCGCGTATCTCCAGCACATACCCCTCCCTGTCGCCCTTCTTCGTATGCCAGGAAATCATCTACACCAACAAAGAATATGCACCATATTACATATACGATGAAACGTAATTACATATGCACAGTACTATGGAAACGGAAAAAAATTAATGGATATATATACTCAAACAACACGAAATCCGTAGTGAAAAGAAAAGAAGTAGCGTTTTATCGTTTTTGATCCTCGAAATTATCTACAACAACACCAGCGACAACATATTACGTAAACGATGATTTTTCTTTTAGGAAGAAACTACTTATATAAGACATATACTGCAACAATACGAAACTCTTAGTGAAGAAGTAACATTTGCCGCGCGGCATTAGCCTAGCGGTCTCAGGCGCTGCACTCATGGACTGTGCGGCTGGTCCCGGCGGAGGTTCGAGTCCTCCCTCGGGCATGTGTGTGTGTGTTTGCCCTTAGGATAATTTAGGTTAAGTAGTGTGTAAGCTTAGGGACTGGTGACATTACCAGTTAAGTCCCATAAGATTTCACACGCATTTGAACATTTTTTTTTTTTTGAAGTAACATTTATCGATTTGGACCAAAATCATCTGCAACAACCTCAGACTCATTGGTCACAACACATTACGTATGCGATGGGGATGATATGATGATGATTAGGACAACACAGCACCCAGACCTTGAGCAGAGAAAATCTCCGACCCAGCCGTGAATCGAACGCGGGCCCTTAGGTATGACATTCCGTCTTTGCTGACCACTCAGCTACCAGGGGCGGACTTACGATGATATTGCTGCTGCTGTAGTTCATGCCACTGCTGCTGCTGGTGCATCTGATGCCATTGCTGTTGCTGCTGCCGCTGCTCCAGCTGCTGTTGTTGCTGATGCAGCTGCAGCGACTGTTGTTGCTGCCACTACTGTTCCTGTTGCCTCTCAGCTTCTTCAGTTACCCCCTGAATATATGCTGAAACAATAGAATATGTATTCAGTACGAAATTCTTAGTGCAAAAAAGTTGCAATTATCGATTTTTACTGTCGAAATCATCTACAGACTAGCTGGTCACACCAGTACTACAAAGATGGAATATATACTTACAATGCTGCCGATGCTGCTGCTGCTGTTGAAGCTGCATCTGCTGCCACTGTCTCTGCTGTTGCAGCACAGGGCTCATTTCAGCCACTCTTTGATGTTGGTGAATATGCGCTGAAACAATAAGATGGAGGAATATATTCAATAGTCAGAAATTCTTAGTGGAAGAGAAAAGTTACGCGTACCGATTTGAATCTATACTTATCAGGTAATTCCCCATCATGCTCTAACGGTCTCTGCCATTTGCCGCCACTAGCACAACCGACGGTGCTTGATGCCGCTGTTGAACGCTTCATTTTTTGTACCTGAACCGATAACACGCACTCAAGAAAGGAGCGAACTGACGCGCTCGAGCGAGAACAAGACGATCGACTTCACACTACGGGAGCCAATAGGAAAGCAGTATTCTACCCTAGCAGCAGTTGAATGCTTGTCTGTGCGCGCTGGACAGGCTGGTGCCAGTCTGACCACGTTGGACAAGTCTGTGCCGGTATGCGGGCACTGCCTGTGTCCTGCGGGTTGTGGAATTTTTGCTATTCGATAAAACCGAATGTAAGGTTGAATGTAGGTAATGCGCCCTCCCCCCCCCCCATTTCGCTATAAATTCACGTTCAGCTTCCTATGTATCTAGAGTTTCCACAAATACTACATTTCTCTCAAATTGAAAATCGGGGCAAAGTGGGCTACTTCTCTTAAGCTTAAAAACGTGAAAGTTTGGAAGAAATGCTGCTTTTTGTTTGACAGTGTAGGGCGCTAAGAATTATTTCACAACTGCTGTCGATTTTGTTATGCTCAACATCACGCTTGTTGCGGCTCTTTGGGAACGTTAAACGGTATGGAGCTTAGCGTGAAAGTACAGTTCACTGATTTCAAAGACATGATGATGTTTAACGGTATGACAGCACATTGCTAATTTCGCTGCTGTTACTAATTGCCCCTGTTTGAATGAATATGAAACAAAGTAACTGTCCATTTCTTTAAGTGCTTCCAGATTGTGCTTTACGTCAACTAAAAGATCCTTAATATCTGCTGTCCTCCCATCCGCATTCTGCTTCATAGTCACGCCTCCCGAGTTTTATGAACCATAAGTCTGAATATTTTTCTTGGAATGAACACTTGCTCTTACGCACTTCGAGTTCACTTGGTGCAATAAAACACCTTATTAACAAATTAACCGGTATACAACTCAGAGAAACAGAGAATCACGTTGCTGTAAAGCTTGAACTAAAGTGAAATAAGGGACGCTGATGGTGGCCCATGAGTGTAGCATCGCTCATTCTAGTCATAGTGCTTAAAGCGGGGCTCATACTCTGAAATACGTTAGGTGGCAAATAAAATATATATTACATAGTAATGGTACAAGTTGTGCAGGGGACATGTAATAATCAAAAGCGTTGACGTGATGAGGACTCTATCAGTTTCATATAAATATCCGAGAGCGCATTACACACATTTCTTGATTTCACCCGCTCAAACATGCTGTAAGCAGTACCATTCTCTTCTCCCGCGAATCCGTAGTCCTCAAAGTTAATTGTCGTAACATATAATAAACTAAGCCGGTCGTTGTGGCCGAGCGGTTCTAGGCGCTTCAGTCTTGAACCGCGCGACCGCTACGGTCGCAGGTTCGAATACTGCCTCGGGCATGGATGTGTGTGATGTCCTTAGGTTAGTTAGGTTTAAGTAGTTCTAAGTTCTAGGGGACTGATGACCTCAGATGTTAAGTCTCATAGTGCTCAGAGCCATTTGAACCATTTATAATGAAGTAAGAGCTCTAGAATATTTTTTCTAATGTGTGACTACAGCTCTGTTGCTGCACAAGCAGAGTTGCGCAGTCACTATCCCCCTTGAATAGCAATAACTAAAGCATGACCATATTTTGCACAATACACTCACTATCACGCCTCAGAGCTACAGCAATACCTTATTCACAGACATCCAGTACACATTTAAAGTCGAATAACTGAATGACGAAGGATTCATAATGATTATTCAGTTACATACAGCTGGAACACTGAAACAGACAAACAGAAGTCTATTGTACGCTTATAATAGAGCATTATTTGCATCCAGGCCTATAGGAGGCTTCTACATAACACGGTATTCCTTTTTAAAAATTCAGCTTCTGCACACACGTCATAGGATACAAACAGGTCTGTATCATTAAGTCACCGTTTCTCGCACATGCAACAAACAAAATCTTTGTATGATGCTCTAACAGGCTCTTCTGTTATTTTCTTAGCAAACTCAATTTTGCAGGCTGAAACAACAGATCCGTCTCGCGGTGATCCTACTCCTGCTCCAAAGTGTTATACATGTACGGTGCTCAGCAACAGGAACTTATAAAACAGTTTTGCGTTTTTTCCACTCATCTTCTCCGTCCGTGAAAATTAACTCCGAATGAATGTACTCTAGTATATTTTGCACTCACAATGATTTCTTAGTCAGGGGAAAATTTTGTGATCTGGGTGGTGGAAGCTATGCATGGAAAGTACTGGCACAAACCCTGACATGGTGGTCTGAACATATGAAATACGCCACTGTGTGTTGGCCGGATATACAAGTATCGAAAATACGGAAAGGTTTCGTGGAAGTAGTAAAATCGAAAAACCGGGAAAATTCTATAGCGTATTTCAATTTGTAATAGCATCTTTCATTCATCGACAAACATGTGATGGCGGGAGCCTTTTTTGCAATGTGGAAACGACACCCAGATGGTGCGAGTGTGGACATTTCATAATTTTTCTATACATCCATAATTAACAATCAGAAATGTTATGCTGCTACTTGAACGTAAAGGTGCCATGGCTTATGTCCCGACATATCACCAGACGTTTGTGGGGAGTAATCAAACTACTATGCACGTAAAAAAGAAAAGTTACATATGTCTAGTCATAATGGAAGGACAGATCGGGCATGGTGAATTGTGATTTCAACACACTGAGGAGTATATCCGAACGTAAGTGGTGATACATTCATTTCGTAAACAGCTGCACAATACAGCAATGCAAGTGTTCAACTGGGCCTGCTATAGTGTACAAACAGGATGCACAATACGGCTGTAACAATACGTCCCCTCATCGGTACCCTTAAGTGTATACTCGCATTTTCCTTGTTGTTCTATCGATAGTGGTGTTGATTACAGTACTCCAACCTGCGTTGCTGATGTCCTTACAAGCATTATGTCTGCGGGTGTGGTATTCATTTCACATAGTGCCGGACACCTGTCCTTCATATCACTTGTTTGAAAGAATCTTGGCAGGATGCAGCACCTTCCAGAAGCGCTGATTCGAAGACTTTGTCAGATAATTTTCTAGGACTGAGGAGAATCGAGACAGTCCGCAGCTCGTGGTCGTGCGGTAGCGTTCTCGCTTCCCGCGCCCGGGTTCCCGGTTTCGATTCCCGGCGGGGTCAGGGATTTTCTCTACCTCGTGATGACTGGGTGTTGTGTGATGTCCTTAGGTTAGTTAGGTTTAAGTAGTTCTAAGTTCTAGGGGACTGATGACCATAGATGTTAAGTCCCATAGTGCTCAGAGCCATTTGAACCATTTGAGAATCGAGACATATAGCCGGTGTGAGTGTAGGCATGCAATAATTTCTTTGGGCACTGTACAGATATAAGAGATAACTGCACTGTTTGTGTAAAATGTCTATATATTGCAGTGTGATGTTACTGCAGCTTATGTTGTGCCACGACCAGAGAAAATGAGTGTGAGTCCTATTGTGAGGGACGTATAGATTCAGCACATTGATAACCGTGAGGGCATGAGAGAGATTTTTACGTGAAAAATTATGTGCACTATAGTTACTGAGATTCGTTCCAGAACCACAGCCCTAAAGAGGAGAGATTAACTGTACATTGACCAGTGTCAGACTGCAGCAGCAGTCCTAGTATTTAATTGTAGTTACACTGGTAAATGTGTTCCTGGCTCCCCATATTCTTGTGAGTCTTGTATGTATTTGATGATCTGTAGACCACTTTCGTGGGGATTAACTGTCAGTGCAATATGGCGATCTGTACAAAACAGTTTTGCCACAGAAAGTCTCGTCTGCAGAAAACAATGGTGGACGGTGCTCCCACACCGGCAGCAGCAGCAGTTTAATGGGTAAACTCAGTAAGAGACATGTTGGATGGGTTTTCCAATTAGGATTGGTAGGAAGTATGCACCCCGTGCTATTCTCCGAAGAATTGCTTCAGATCCTTATAGCGCATCCAGAGGGTGTACTTGTCTGTTATTTACATAGACATGTGACATCAGTGTAACATTGAGAACCTTTTAGTTGCGTCTGCGAGGGTGAGCCGCTATGCAAACATCTCTCTTGGCACTGGACCTGCACTGCAGCCTTGCGTCATCGTGCTAGCAATGGTGCCTAGCTGGACACCTGTTTTGACAGGTATTTCTCGGGTGTCATGAATGAAAGAGATGCCACCACCTCATCCTTGCAGGACCCGAACTGACACTTACGCATGGTTTGGTAGCTGACAGCTGCATCGCCACTTCGCGGGGACCGCCGGTGTATTCCAGCTCTTGGGTGTGTGTGTGTGTGTGTGAAGTCCACAGCATCGGCGTCAGGCTTCGGGTGGCGGGATGTCTTTTTTACTCGTGATCTTGTGTTTAAACTATATTCCATCGATTTCACCGACCAATAGGATGCTGGATATTAATAAATCTACCTTGTACATGTGAAGGATATCGATTTAATTAATTTGCATAACTTTTTATACATCAACATGGTGTTAGCAGTACAACAGTTAAGGGGGGGGGGTGTCGGTGTGTGGGTGACATGGAGCAAAACAGTAGGTTAATTGGAGAACACTAGGTTAATTTGCATAATTACTATGTAAAATGCAGTACAATAATTTAAGGAGAGTGGGTAATGTATCACGAAGCAAATACCGTCCCCACTAGTGGAATGTTACGTGATACCACGTACTTATACGTTTGTGACTATTACAGCGCCATCTATCACAAAGCGAAAAAAGTGGTCCAACTAAAACATTTATATTTCTTTCCGTACTACACGAATATGTAATAAAAATGGGGATTCCTATTTTAAAAAACGCAGTTGATATACGTTTGACCTATGGCTGCGCCATCTAGCGGACCAACCATAGCGCCATCTGGTTTCCTCCTTCAAGCTAGATGAGTTTCGTTTTTTGTAGTTTTTTCGTTTGATGCTTATTTCGTGAGATATTTGGCCCCCTCACTATGAATGGACCACCCCGTATAAACCGTATTGACAACGTGACATGCCAGTGCATATTTCTGCGCTGTTCCCCTGCAACGTTCACTCGCTGTCAGCAATGTTGTTGGAACATATTCTCACAGCAGGCGACTTTCGTGGAACAGAGAGTGCATACATCTCCAAGAACAGAAGTTTAAGTATTTAATGTAAACAATTTATTGCATGAAGTGTGCTGTAGACTGTCGACTAAGATGGGAATCGTACATATACTGATTCCATGAGACATTGTGGAGTAAGCTGTTGGATTCTGCTCACCAAACTCAGCGTCCATCAGAAGAAACTGTCGCTCATTTGTATGATTCATGTTGTGCCAAAATGGAGGTGGAAAAGTGTAAGCCAAATGTGTCAGATATAGGTACCGAACTGTGCTCTTATATAAGTCTGCTCAAATACCTTGCAATGTTTAAGTGTTTATAAAAGTCTAGGAGACACAAGTACGTTTGCTATAAAATATCGTGGGCATATAGTTGTCGTCATGGTGAAGTGGACGAAATGTTCCCTTTACAAGAGTTTTGTGGTAACCGACTGGACCCGCAGTGATTATGCTGGAAACCAGAGGAGGAAGAGGAGAAGGAAGAAGAAGAAGAAGAAGAAGAAGAAGAAGAAGAAGAAAAAAGAAAAATAGTTCATTACTTCCCAGTAAAATACCTGCTTTACTTGTAGGCTTTTGGATTCTGGAAAGGGCGTCGCTCAGGTATGTATACATTTTTTCAAAAACCTGTTTCAGCCAAAATACCAGATACTGCAGGAGTTATTACACAGCGTTGCCCGGGTAACATATCAGATGCTTAGTGAAACCAGCGATATACTACCAACTGAAAAAGAGAAGCCGGACAGTATATTCACTTTTAAAGACATCGCAGTGGAAAACCAGTATGAGATCATGATATATTTTTGTTTGATCCCCATTTTTATGTCAATACATTTAATGTGAGCCAGACTGATTCAAGGTTCCCGTAGCAGTTGGCTCGTAGTAATGTGCACCTTATAGTAGTTTTCAAACAGGAAAATCTGAATTTCAAGTTTATTTACCAAGCACATGTAGGTACGGCCATGTCATGCGATGAATTCATCACCACCTGTGATGATCGCTGAAATAATTCGCAGTACTTTTTTCTAGTTATTGATAAAAAGGAGAAACTGAATGACAGTCGATATAGGAGAAACTTCGATGAGATTCTGCATAAAAGACAGTGTACAAAGACGTAATCCTGTCAGTATATTGTAGGCTATGGACAAATGTAGTCGAATTAAGTCAGGTGATGCTGAGGGAATTAGATTAGGAGATGAGACACTTAAAGTAGTAAAGGTGTTTTGCTATTTGGGGAGCAAAATAACTGATGATGGTCGAAGTAGAGAGGATATAAAATGTAGACTGGCAATGGCAAGGAAAGCGTTTCTGAAGAAGAGAAATTTGTTAACATCGAGTATAGATTTAAGTGTCAGGAAGTCGTTTCTGAAAGTATTTGTATGGAGTGTAGCCATGTATGAAAGTGAAACATGGACAAAAAATAGTTTGGACAAGAAGAGAATAGAAGCTTTTGAAATGTGGTGCTACAGAAGAATGTTGAAGATTAGGTGGGTAGATCACGTAACTAATGAGGAGGTATTGAATAGGATTGGGGAGAAGAGAAGTTTGTGACGCAACTTGACTAGAAGAAGGGATCGGTTGGTTCAAAAATGGCTCTGAGCACTATGGGACTTAACATCTATGGTCATCAGTCCCCTAGAACTGAGAACTACTTAAACCTAACTAACCTAAGGACAGTACACAACACCCAGCCATCACGAGGCAGAGAAAATCCCTGACCCCGCCGGGAATCGAACCCGGGAACCCGGGCGTGGGAAGCGAGAAAAGCTACCGCACGACCACGAGATGCGGGCGGATCGGTTGGTAGGACATGTCCTGAGGCATCAAGGGATCACAAATTTAGCATTGGAGGGCAGCGTGGAGGGTAAAAATCGTAGAGGGAGACCAAGAGATGAATACACTAAGCGATTCAGAAGGATGTAGGTTGCAGTAAGTACTGGGAGATGAAGGAGCTTGCACAGGATAGATTAGCATGGAGAGCTGCATCAAACCAGTATCAGGACTGAAGACAACAACAAAAACAACATGGACAAATGCACGAAGATGCTGTGTGCTCAACCCATAAGCCAAACACATGTTCATACGTCGACAGAAAATTCGACACAACACAAGATTCATGGAATTGGATAGTGGCATCAAGGCAGCAGCTGCGAAAGGTGAGTCTCAGCTAAATGACAGATTACACTGAAGTGAGAAAATTATCAACATAAGGCTAACAGAATTGGAAGGCATTATTAATGCAGCAGATACGAAAGGTGAATCTGGGATGCAGCAGTTGAGTGATAGAATACAATCATATATCGAGACTGTGCAACACAAAGATCAAGGAGGCTTTTTCAATGACTGTAAAGGTTCATAAAACATTAGAAGAGATAAAAAAATCCCCTCCTGTAAATATTGCGGAAAGAAAGGCTCGGGAAGAAACGAATGAAACCCTTCTAAAGTTACTCAGTGTAACAAATGGAAAGGCTGACGAGGCTGAGAAAGCCGTGTATAAGACTAAATAAGATGCGTACTACCTGAAAGTGTGATTAGTATGCGACAGAAAGTCAACAAAAAGGCAACGTAATAGAGGCGCAGATAGCCACTTGTCGCAAACTGCGAACCTTAAAACTCTGAGAAAGGTTTAGACGCTTAACAAAGAGTGTTAAACAGCTTTCAAACTCAGTGGCAGCGTCAGATGGCCGCAGAAGAAGGGAAGATGATGAAGAAGAAGAAGGATATACAATCTCCGATTTCATCAACCGTCACAGTGCTAGAGAATTAGATACCACACATCGGTCAGTTTCGATGAAATGTATATGCTGGGAAAGCTATCAGTACACTTAACGATGGACATCATCCGCGTTGGGATACAGATTTCGAGTGGTCACCTGGTTTAGTGGAGCTAATAATCCTAAGGACATCGAACACTCCAAAGTATTTGCCGAAAGAGAAGAATTTGTATGCTGACATATTAGATACGGGCTATCACGCATAGACGAGACAACACTCAAAATGCACATGTAAGGGTATGGAGGTAACCTCATGAATCCACGGACCCTGCATGTCAGCAAGGGATTGTTCAAGCTGGTGGAGGCTCTGAAATGGTGTGGGGCGTGTCGAATTGGAGTGATATGGGACCCTGATACGTCTAGATACGACTCTGACAGGTGACACGTACGTAGGTATCCTGTCTGATCAGCTGCATCCATTCATGCCCATTGTGCATTACGATGGACTTGGGAAATTCCAGTAGGACAAAACGACACCCCACACGGAATTGCTACAGAGTGGCTCCAGGAACACTCTTCTGGGCTTAAACACTTCCGCTGGCTACCAATCTCCCCAGACATGAACATTCTTGAGCGTATCTGGTATACTTTACAAGGTATAGAGTACACTGAGAAGAGATTTACACCCCCTCGTACTCTTACGGATTTATGGATAGCTCTGCAGGATTCATGGTGTCAATTCCCTTCAGCACTACTTCAGAGGTTAGTCGAGTCCATGCCACGTCGTGTTGCGGCACTTCTGCGTGCTCGCGGGGGCCCTACACGATATTAGGCAGGTGTACCAGTTTCTTTGGCTCTTCAGTGTATAATGACTGCAGTAGAAGACAGTTCGATTACTAAATTAGGTTACGGAACGCAAACAAAATTTTCTGTTCCGTCTAGAAACTTCTATATTCCAAACTCCTGACCAGGGAAACCAAGCTGAAACTCTACAACACAATCTTCGGGCCAGTTCTGTTGCATGGGGCGGAATTGGAGCGTGATCAGAAGTGAAGTTCACCAACTCTCGGTCTTCGAAAATAAAATGTGCAGAAAACATTTTTAGCCAAAATTAGACCAAGCTACACAATTATGAATTTCGGGATCAATGAAGAACTAATTAAGCTAGCCGACCAAACCTCGGTTGTGAAAATCATCACGGCGAAACATTTGCAAAATGCGGGCCATGTTGTCAGAATGGAGCCGGGCAGAATAGACCGTCAGATTTATGACAAGAAGATGGTAGGCTCAAGAAATCCTGAATGACCAAGAAGTAGATGGAAAAATGAGATGAGCTCAGACTGCAGAGTAATGGAACCACTGAATCGAAGGAAGCGGCTTGACAGAAAGAGAACTAGAGGCAGATAGTGAGAGCGGCGCGGTGTCGCCACGTTCCAAAGAAGCCAGCGAAGTGAATGAGTGTTATCACTAAATACGAATTTAAGTATTACGAAGTATTTTATGAAAATATTTGTTTGTGGTGTAGCTTTATACAGAAGTTAAACCTGGATGGATGAAAAAAAAAAGCAGACAAGCAGAGAAAGAAGCTTTTGAAATGTGGTTCCAGTGAAGAATGCTAAAGTTTAGTTGGCTAGCTCGAGTACCTAATGAGGAGGTAGTTAATCGAACTGGGAAGAAAACAGCTTTTGTGACACAACTTGTCTGAACGAAGGGATTCGTTGAAAAGGACACATCTAAAAGCGTGTAGGAGTAGTTAGTTTGGTAACAGCGGGAAAAGGGAGGAGGGTAAAAGTTATAGAAGGACACCACAGGTTGATTACAGTAATCGGGTTCAAATGGATGTAGAGTGCGGTAGCTATGCACAAATCAAAAGACTTTTAGAAGACAGGTTAGAGGAGAGAACTGCATCAAACGTATAGCAAACGTATACGAACTGAAGACTGTGACGAGACAAACTTTTGACATAACGTGTAACCTCCCACTGCAACTGCACCACCTCCCCCCCCCCCACACACACACTCACCAGTTACAAATCGGTTAATGCAAAGTTTGGACCGTGATGACGTGCGAGTAGTAGAAATAATGAATTTTGACGAGGCAGTTGTTTCCGAAGAAAAATTAGCGCTTAATGGGGAGAAATATACAACATGCACAAATTTTCTGGAATTTGCAAGCTAAATATGTTGAAATATTATAATTAATGTGAAAACCGCTCAAATCAATAAGTAACCATTAATCTTCTGCACATATGCAATGCCGGATAGTGAATCAAGCCAACATACATTAGCACTTTGACAGTTAACCTGAAGTGAAATGTGCAAAAATTTTCAGCTTTAGTTTAAGATGCTGTTTTGCCAGTAATACAGTGTTTAAATTTACTTCGTTTTTACTTCAGTTTAGATTTAAAGACTGGAGTTCGCCTCTGATTACTATTATAGGACAGAACAATTAGCTTACTGAGGCGTCATTAATAATTAATTTCAGTTATATTTCCAGATCAATAGAAAACAACCTGGCGTTAGTATTCTTCCTTAGTAATGTTCTTTTAGATTTAAACAACGAGACTAATATATTCAATAACAGTGTTGGACCTTATGTAGGTGCCAATTACATAGAATGGTAAACAGATTGGGATTCTTGAGTTTTACATACAACACTTACAGAAATCAAGTTTACTTAAAGTCACCAGGTAATGCCTCACAATGTTTCAAACGTAAATAGAAATAAAACGTTCGTCCTAGATGTTGTGACGCTGTCTTCGCAGTCGTCGAGAATGATCCTGTTGCTCCATTACAAGGTGTATCATAATTAATGGTGTAAACGCATACAGTTGAAAATATAAAAAACTAGAAGCAAAAATATCTCCTTAAACTTGGGCTCTAAACTGCATACCGTAGGAGATATGAGCACTATTTCATCTTCGATACTGTGAAACAAATCTCTTCTGCTGCAAGCTCCCTGTTTTCCATATTTTGAGAGGAGCAAGTGTGGACCAAAACAAGAACAAATTACGTGATAAACATGGGCTCTAAAGAGCATACGTTAAGAGCTGTCAGCACTTCTTCATCTATGCTGCTGCGAAACACATCACGTCTATGGGACAATGGCTCGTATCTACATCTACATCCATACTCCGCAAGCCACCTGATGGTGTATGGTGGAGGGCACTTTGAGTATCTCTATCGGTTCTCCCTTCCATTCCAGTCTCGTATTGTTCGTGGAAAGAAAGATTGTCGGTATGCCTCTGTGTGCATTCAAGTTCTAAGGCCTCCGATTTTTTTTCAAATTAACTACTCACCCGAAATCGATGAAACTGGCGTTACTTCTCGACGTAATCGCCCTGCAGACGTACACATTTTTCACAACGCTGACGCCATGATTACATGGCAGCGGTGAAGGCTTCTTTAGGACTCTGTTTTGACCACTGGAAAATCGCTGAGGCAATAGCAACACGGCTGGTGAATGTACGGCCACGGAGAGTGTCTTTCATTGTTGGAAAAAGCCAAAAGTCACTAGGAGCCAGGCCAGGTGAGTAGGGAGCATGAGGAATCACTTCAAAGTTGTTATCACGAAGAAACTGTTGCGTAACGTTAGCTCGATCTGCGGGTGCGTTGTCTTGGTGAAACAGCACATGCGCAGCCCTTCCCGGACGTTTTTGTTGCAGTGCAGGAAGGAATTTGTTCTTCAAAACATTTTCGTAGGATACACCTGTTACCGTAGTGCCGTTTGGAACGCAATGGGTAAGGATTACGCCCTCGCTGTCCCAGAACATGGACACCATCATTTTTTCAGCACTGGCGGTTACCCGAAATTTTTTTGGTGGCAGTGAATCTGTGTGCTTCCATTGAGCTGACTGGCGCTTTGTTTCTGGATTGAAAAATGGCATCCACGTCTCATCCATTGTCACAACCGACGAAAAGAAAGTCCCATTCATGCTGTCGTTGCGCGTCAACATTGCTTGGCACCATGCCGCACGGGCAGCCATGTGGTCGTCTGTCAGCTTTCGTGGCACCCACCTGGATGACACTTTTCGCATTTTCAGGTCGTCATGCAGGATTGTGTGCACAGAACCCACAGAAATGCCAACTCTGGAGGCGATCTGTTCGACAGTCATTCGGCGATCCCCCAAAACAATTCTCTCCACTTTCTCGATCATGTCGTCAGACTGTCTTGTGCTAGCCTGAGGTTGTTTTGGTTTGTTGTCACACGATGTTCTGCCTTCATTAAACTGTCGCACCCACGAACGCACTTTCGACACATCCATAACTCCATCACCACATGTCTCCTTCAACTGTCGATGAATTTCAATTGGTTTCACACCACGCAAATTCAGAAAACGAATGATTGCACACTGTTCAAGTAAGGAAAACGTCGCCATTTTAAGTATTTAAAACAGTTCTCATTCTCGCCGCTGGCGGTAAAATTCCATCTGCCGTACGGTGCTGCCATCTCTGGGATGTATTGACAATGAATGCGGCCTCATTTTAAAACAATGCGCATGTTTCTATCTCTTTCCAGTCCGGAGAAAAAAAATCGGAGACCTTAGAACTTGAATGTACCTCGTACGTGGGAGGGAGCAATATACTGCTTCACTCCTCGGTGAAGGTATGTTCTCGAAACTTCAACTGAAGCCCGTACCGAGCTACTGAGCGTCTCTCCTACAAAGTCTTCCACTGGAGTTTATGTATCAGCTCCGTAACGCTTTCGCGATTACTAAATGGTCCTGTAGCGTAGCGCGCTGCTCTCCGTTGGATCTTCTATATCTCTTCTATCAACCCTATCTGGTACGGATACCACACCGGTGAGCAGTATTCAAGCAGTGGGCGAACAAGTGTACTGTAACCTACTTCCTTTGTTTTCGGATTGCATTGCCTTAGGATTCTTCCAATGAATCTCAGTCTGGCATCTGCTTTCCCGTAGCTCTTAAGGTATGCACTTTACAGTCCATGTTTTCTACACAATTTTTTTTATTGTTTTGGTCAGTACTAACTTCTCCCAAAATATGGAAAGCAAAGAGCTAGCAGAAGAAGACGTTTGTCTCACAGTATCGAAGATGAAGTGACAATAGCTCGTAAGGTATGTGTTTTAGAGCCCACGTTAGCTAGACTTTCTGTTTCTAGTATCGTGTTCTTTCAACTGTATGCGTTTACGTCATTGATTATGATACACCCTGCATAACGGGCACATTTTAATTAGCAATGACCAAATACAGGGCAGGATTTTGATGTTTCTGTAGTCTCGTGCATCTGTCCACACTTGTTACGCTCTTGTGCCTCGCAGTTAACAACTTCGCCTTACATAAGCTTGTTTTCCACTAGACACACAACTCGCGCGTCCACTCACTCTCGTGTGTCACAGCCCAGTCCTTCTGCCACACACTTGCTCTGACGACACGTTACTCACGTTAGGGCCCACGAGAAATACGGACCCCGCAACGAACATGACATGTCACAGTAGTCGCCCTGTCCGCCATACTTCGCGAACGCTCAGTTCCATGGAAGGCCCACGGAAAATCAATATTGTCACGTAGAGGAAGGTGTAAGTAGATGAATGACGAACACTAACTTCACTTAACGAAGGTTTATTCAGCATTTGCACATACAAGAGCGCTGAGCAAACTGCCTCCGGCCAGAACACATACGCTATATATACAGCCACAGAACATTCCAGTACAATGACTCTTGCCATTTGGGGATACTTCAAGAATGTACTCGAACCGAATATTGAAATTAAATTTTTTTAGTTCAGGTGAGTTTTGAACTCACAACCCTCCATGCTAGAATCTACTATCATAATAACTTTTTTTTCGGTATTTTTCGTTGCGTGTGGTCTAGGTGGACGTCACAAGACATCCGTTGAAGTTGATCTTTAGATTCCTTTACTCAGGTTTTTTATTACAGAGCGCGAACAGCCCTCTGACCGAACACGCTGAGCTACGGGGCCATCTAATCACTAGACTACGGCGACTGCGCTACTCGGCTTCTTCGGCGACACGCCCCAGTCCTCCTGCCACGCATTTGCTCTGACGTCACGTTACTCACGTCAGGGCCCACGAGAATACGGACACCGCAACGAACCTGACATGACGCACTAATCTCCGTGTCCGCCATACTTCGCGAACGCTCAGTTCCATGGACGGCCGATGGAAAATCAATATATCAGTGAAAAGGTACCCACTTAAGGCCTTAAATTTGTCGTGTGCCATCTAGAGCTTGGGTGCATTTGAACGAGCGGTTAAGAAACAGTTACTCGCTCCCCTCCAGAGACGGCTGTTGGAACTCGTTTCACTCTCTGACAAACGAAACTGTACTTCCCTAAATTTCCCTAACAGCATTAACGCAGTAAAATTGCATCATATTACAGAAATAATTTAAATAGATTACCAAAAACATGTTCCATTTTCAATTTACAAACGACATTTTAAGGTTTATAGAGAAAATATTTAGATCATATTTACAGTAGTCATATTTGGTGAAAATTTTTTCGTAGCATATCTGTATTATAACCGGTGTAGGTACACAAACGAAAAATGCAAAATTAACATTGATTTTATAGACAGCATTGGAGAATACTATAACTTCAACGAACAAACTACCCTGAAATGCTTCCGTAACCACTAGCTGAATTTTCTTTAAAGAAAGTATAAGAAAGAGTAACGACACCAATTCGCGAATTTCGTGTAGTCTCTCGAAATTCAGTCCTGCACATATATTCCTCCGTGTGATGTGTCGCTAATAGTACTGATTCCTTCAAGTGGAACTTCTGCATTAATTCTGCGAACACTAGAGAGAAAAATATTATCTCTGCTGTAGGCTGCAGAAAATTAGACGTTAGACTGTAGGCTTCAGTTTCAATAAACTTCCGGCAGAACTGAAATGTGGAGAGGGGAGGCTGTGAATTGGAACGAACTGCGGTACGGAAGAAGGAAGATCATGGTTTAATGTGCCATCGATATCGAGATCATTAGAGACGGAGCACAAGCTCCGAATGTTTTAAGGAAGGAGAAGGAAATCGGCCGTGCCGTTTCAGAGGAACGATCGCGGCGTTTGCGTGGAGCAATTTAGGGGAATCACGGAAAACCTAAATCAGAATGACTTGACGCGGATTTGAACGGTCGTCCTCCCGAATGCCAGTTTGGGACACAGAGGATTGGTAAGAAGTAGAGCACTCATCATGGGCAGCTAACTGTTACGCTGTAGTTTTAGGACACACAGATCTTTAGTTGCCTTTCATGTAACATACACTGCCTGACGAAGAAAAAGAAGTGAAGCACCCAGAAAGAGAGGAGAAAATGAAATGGAACTTCATGAACTGAGAGGGTATCTGACGTTAGTTCAGTGCTTACAAACACGAGTAAAAATTTATAAATAACTTGACAGTATGAGTCCACTTATCAGTATAATGTTGCACGCCAGCTGGCTTGGATACATGTGCTGATTTGGTTGGGAGGGGTGTCAAAAAACTGTTGTATCCTCTCCTGGGGCAAGTTACCCAGCAACTGTTGTACAGCCGCGCGGTCTGGGGCGCGTTGTCACGGTCCACGCGGCTCTCCCTGTCGGAGGTTCGAGTCTTCCCTCGGGCATGGGTGTGTGTGTCGTCCTTAGAGTAAGATAGTTTCAGTTAGGTTAAGTAGTGTGTAAGCTTAGGTTCCGATGACCTCAACAGTTTGGTCCCATAAGACCTAACCACAAATTTCAAAAATTTCCAACTGTTGCAACTGACCCTTGACATCGTAGATAACAGCAGTGGGGCGGAGTTAACGTCCGAGCTGGTCCCACACGTTTTACGGGAGACACCTTTGTGAATCTTTCTGGCCACGGGAGTTCGTCAACATCACCCAGACAGTTGACAGTCATGTGCCATGTGTAGATTAGCACTGTCCAAAACGGCACCACGGTAGTCACAAATGAGGAAGCAGGATGTCAGTGACGTACTCTTATGCTGTCAGAGTTCCCTCGGCCATCAACAGCCGTGACCTGGAGTCAAACCTCGTGGTTCTGCAGATCCTGAGTCCAAGAGTCAACACCAGTGTGCCTCTCGGAAATACTGGAAGAATGGGCACACTACTCAGGTCGCCGCCGTACTCGTTGACGACGTTCTCACGGGGCAGTGCAGAACCGCGATTGATCACTCAACACAGTGTGACGCCATTTTTTTTATCAGCCGTCCTTGCTTCCCGGTCACGGGACCGCTCCAAACGCATCCGTTGAAATGACTGTGTTGACGGCAGTCCACCCATGGAACAGCAGTTGTCTAGTCTGGCTGCTGCTAGTGTCCAATGGTGGTCTACTAATGATTATTACTTACAAAACGCAATTTATGTTTTGTATGGTTGTAAAATACACAATGGAATAACGTTGAACAAATTGCGGTTCTAATTATGTGCAAACAAACAAATGGTTCAAATGGCTCTGAGCACTATGGGACCCAACTGATGAGGTCATAAGTCCCCTAGAACTTAGAACTACTTAAACCTGACTAACCTAAGGACATGACACACACCCATGCCCGAGGCAGGATTCGAACCTGCGACCGTAGCGGTCGCGCGGTTCCAGACTGGAGCGCCTAGAGCCGCTCGGCCATTCCGGCCGGCTGCAAACAAACAAACAGACAACAAAGAGAGGTCGTCGGCTCTCAGTTTGTCTCTCACACGTTCATTTGTGTTTCTTTTCCTATTAATTCTACCAATACTACCGGTAATCTTACTATTTACTTAGTCATTTATGCACTGTACAAAAACTGTTCTGGTAGAACGGAACTCTAATAAGGCGGTTAGCCACACTTCAGTTACTACTAATACTACTAGTATAATAAATAAGTAATCCCATACTCACGGAATTAGCATAGGGGGAGAAGATGCAGGGATCCTGCACCGCCGCGCGGGATTAGCCGAGCGGTCTATGGCGCTGCAGAAAATGGTTCAAATGGCTCTTAGCACTATGGGACTGAACTTCTGAGGTCATCAGTCCCCTAGAACTTAGAACTACTTAAACCTAACTAACCTAAGGACATCACACACATCCATGCACGAGGCAGGATTCGAACCTGCGACCGTGACGGTCGCGCAGCTCCAGACTGTAGCGTCTAGAACCGCTCGGCCACTCTGGCCGGCTAAGGCGCTGCAGTCATGGACTGCGCGGCTGGTCCCGGCGGAGGTTCGAGTCCTCCCTCGGGCATGGGTGTGTGTGTTTGTCTTTAGGATAATTTAGGTGAAGTAGTGTGTAAGCTTAGGGACTGATGACCTTAGCAGTTAAGTCCCATAAGATTTCACACACATTTGAACGGTTTTTTTTTTTTTTTTTTTTTTTTTTTTTTTTTTTTTTTTTTTTTTTTACCGCCGATCATGGCAAGGTCCTAGTGGAGGTAGTTTGCCATTGCCTTCCTCCGACCTGTTATAAAGTGCCAAGTGTAAGAGTCGTTTGGATGACCGCTATGTGTGCTTGTATAATGTAATGTTGGGTTTGTATTGTTATTTATGAAGGGAGGGAAGAGGATGAAATCTGGTGACACTACACAGCTGATTCCTCTGAAAAAGCCCGAACGATGATGCTGAGTACCGTTCCCATCCGACGCACGGATTACCACAAACAGTGTCGCATAGCATCACTTCATGAGACCTGGTCGAGCGGTTTGGAATTTAATCCAGGACACTAGTGCAATGACTAGTGATCAGAAACTTCACGCCATCCACTCCTCTCATCTTGGCGGCCAAATATTGCCATTGAAAACTCCATCTTCCACCAGTATTCGCACTGGCTTACATCCAAATCGAGCGCCATTGCACACGCGTGCGTTAGCGACCTCACTTACGGAGGCGGGAAACACGACTATTAAAAACAAACACAGTCAGAACAGGCCTGGAAGCCTCAACGGTACTGACCGGCCGTCGTGTCATCCTCAGCCCTTAGGTGTCACCGGATGCGGACACGGAGGGGTTCTGCCGGTCGTTGTCAGTTCTAATGACCGGTGTAACACGACTATCACCATGGTAAAACTTCCGGTTTGTTACATGAGATTTCTTAATTTTTTAGATTGTATGCATTTCGATACTTCATGCTGTTCGACACTTTCTACTCCCATGCTAAGTGCGATTACACTGAAATACGAAGCCATCAACAAACTGTATTAAGAATTGCCGTCTCGCTTCCCGCGCCCGGGTTCCCGGGTTCGATTCCCGGCGGGGTCAGGGATTTTCTCTGGCTCTTGATGACTGGGTGTTGTGTGCTGTCCTTAGGTTAGTTAGGTTTAAGTAGTTCTAAGTTCTAGGGGACTAATGACCATAGATGGTAAGTCCCATAGTGCTCAGAGCCAGTTGCCGTCTTCACCCACTGGTGCTACATCACTTCAAGTTATTTCAATCAACGTGCTTTGCACGTGTGTATCTAATGTATATGTATTTTAGTCCACAAAAGATATCTTTTTGTCTATCCGTCACTTCCAATTATATTTAAGCACACATTTTGTGACATGCTTCCGTAACATTGCATCAGAAATCCATGGACTCTTTTCTTCTCTGTCTCCCTAAACGCAGCTGTGTCATTTCACTGCAGTGCGGTTTTTCAAAATTATGGTTCCGGAAACTCTTTCCATGGTTTCCGATCAACATTTGACAATAATAAATTCGCATTGTTGAAGACAGCATTTATTATCGATTCTATTTTGCTTCAAATGTTCTCACTTCAGTAACAAAGAGTGATTTACATTTACACACTCAAAATTTTATTTCTCTTCTTGTTTTAGGCCTTCATAACTTTAGTATTTCTCGTGTTTTTGTTTAGAAAGCACAAAATACATTTTAGTTAATAATTAGTTTGGAGAACCGTACATTCAGTGAGAACAGACGTCTCCTTGACTGATCCATTAGTGATGATTTGAAACATTACTGACTAACCCGTGAACCTGTTACTGATTTTTCGTGGTTTCCCTGCATCGCTACAGGTGGACGCCGCGTTGGCCTCTTCAGCAAGCCACGATCGATCCTTCCGCTTGTGTAAACTGGGCTAATGCTCTGCTCCTAATGAATCCGCTGTCAGTGCGAGATTAAAAGGAGTAACAGAAGACACCTTCTTGACACGACATGCGGTATAAACAAAACTGGTGATAAGTCAGTTCCCTGCCTTACTTCCTTTCAAATTAACGTCTTTCTTCCCTTTTAATAGCCATTCGGTTTTCGTAATGGCAGAAAATAACTCGCCCAAGACTATACTTCATTGTAAAATCTTTACAGATCACACACTCTGTTATCAACACGACCTTTATAGGCTTTTCTTCTTAGTCAGTCTTTGTTTCGTTGAAAGCACAATGATGACGATGAAATATTACGGGAAATCTGATAATACTTCACTTATTGTACAAAGCTTTGCTCAGGGACTAAGTTATCCGCTGGCTTCTACGTCACAAGCCGGTTATAGCATTATATCGACAATTACCAAGGTATTTTCTTTTAAATTTTAAGTTTAATTCTTCAGTCACACTAATAAATACTTCTCCCTTCTTGTAAGTTCCCGCAGAATTACTTCCGTCAGTGTGCTTAACGGCAGATTTGCGTTCATACAATCTGTACTGATAGTCATAAGTCTTAGTTCCAAAGATTGTGCTTGCTACCCATGCGTTTGGCACTGATTCTTTCTTCAGTCTTCCTTTTTTCACTTTTAGTGTAGTATTTTCGATGTTAACTTTTTGTAACCCCTGTTAATTTTTTTTTCTAAGCGAACCTTGCCACAGTCTTTTTCCTCAGTCTATGAATTTATATTTTCATCATGAGAAAGACGAGTTATCTGTCCTTTGACCCAGTGTTCCATTAACAATACCTCTCTGATATTTTCAATTCTTTCTCCAATATCGAGAATTTTTCGTAGAACGTTGTGAAAGACGTTAACCGAGTTGCAGGTGCCTTCTGACAACCATTATGATCTGCATCAGTTGGACTTTTCAAGAGACAGATAACTCCCCATGGTCTCAGATGTGGTAATGAAAACTTTTGCACAACCTAATAACCTGATGAAGAGGGTGACTGACCCTGACAAACGAGTTCTGGATGTCTTTCTTTCGAAAAGCATTAATGATCTCAATAAAAAGGGGGTTCATCTACCTACTGAAATAGTGTGACTCAAATTTATTACAGAACATCTGTATCAACTACACAACACGAAATTTCTGACAAACTGATACAGAGAGGAATAACCACAGAGGAAATAAAACAGCTAATCTTAATGGATAATGAGCAACATAAACTAATGACTGATTCACTTGACAAAGACCGCGAGAAATAGGAAAAAGAGAATAGTCATCATCTTATTTTTTTTTTTAAAAAAAGAGATAGCTGTATCCGCACACACACACAGTGACTGCTTCTTCGACAGTTCCAGAGAGCACAGTATTTCATGTGCACTTAACAGGGTCTTTCTTGAGCCTCGGAACACCTAATGAAACATATCGTGATTCCGAAATCTAGCCGGCCGATGTGGCCGAGCGGTTCTAGGCGCTTCAGTCTGGAACCGCGCGACCGCTACGGTCGCAGGTTCGAATCCTGCCTCTGGCATGGATGTGTGTGTTGTCCTTAGGTTAGTAAGGTTTAAGTAGTTCTAAGTTCTGGGGGACTGATGACCTCCGATGTTAAGTCCCATAGTGCTCAGAGCCATTTGAACCATTTTGAACCGAAATCTAACTTAGTCAATGGTGTCACCGCCAGACACCACACTTGCTAGGTGGTAGCCTTTAAATCGGCCGCGGTCCGTTAGTATACATCGGACCCGCGTGTCGCCACTATCAGTGATTGCAGACCGAGCGCCGCCACACGGCAGGTCTAGAGAGACTTCCTAGCACTCGCCCCAGTTGTACAACCGACTTTGCTAGCGATGGTTCACTGACAAAATACGCTCTCATTTGCCGAGACGATAGTTAGCATAGCCTTCAGCTATGTCATTTGCTACGACCTAGCAAGGCGCCATTACCAGTTACTATTGATACTGTAAAACATGTACCGTCAAGAGCGACGTTCACCATTTATGGATTAAAGTTAAGTATTCCACAGCTACGTCCTTTTTTGCTAAAGTCTAATTCCCTTGTCCTGTTCCAGACCTCATGCCAGCCTGCGTGAGCTAAAACGCGTGCCTTTCGGCTTCCTCTCATACCGGTGTTGGCTCTCCTGCCAACCCACAACAGTCAAAACCATGCTCCTACCGACCAATTGGTAAACTCCTGCTTCCAGTCCCCTGGGCTGCAGATTCTCTTCATTATTTAAGATGTAGGATGGAGTAGTGTGGACGGATCCCGACAGATTGGCCACTGGATCCCATCTCCTCCCTTAGAAGGAAGCCCATTTCCATTCAGTCACGGATGGTGGTACAGAATCACAGTGCTCCCGAGGAGATGTCGAACTCGTCTGTTTTCTAGAGTTGTCGAACCAGAGTGCCCTTGGCAGAGATGTATCCACTTTGCTCTCCCCATAGTTCACTTGAACTATCTTTCGACAATAGAAATGCTTCGTTAAATTATTGTCAACGAAAACATTTGTAACGAAACTACGAAACTACCATCCTATGGAAAATTTGATCAGCCAGTCAGTGACTTGTGTTACCGTGAGCACAATTCCTAAAATTTAAACAGAAAATTTCCACTCTTCACGGATGTTTTTTTTTCAGCCAGTCGCTAGCTATCCTGTCTGTAATTCTCAAAACACGGCATGCCACCTTACACTCTCCATTAATTTTTAGGGGCAGCCAATGGGCCTCTTTCCCACGTTTTCTACAAAATGACAGATCATTTATCTTGGGTGGAGAAGGTGTCTGGCTGACAGCATCTCGTCTCCACAAAGGGAGAAAAGAAAATCTACGACGGACTCAATTACACTGCGCAACGCAATTAAAGGATCATTTTTGGAAACCCTGTAACTGTCTCCCAGAGCAACTTAGAAGTTTGAAATGTGACTCAAAGGTGCCTATAAGCTCTCTCTGTAATGGTGCAAGAGCGTTGTGGCCTGCGACGCTACCCTGGGTCTCGGCGACAATTCAGACGCAAGAAGTCAACCCATGCGAAAAGAAGGCCAGAGCAAAAAACGTCATTAGAGGCGTAAGGCGTCTTAGTGAAGTCATATTGGCATCACGTTTCACCACAATTCCTCCCAACGCCACCATGGACGTTTCACACGATGGGAAGGTCGTCACACCTCCTCTTACCCACATTTCACCCCTTTCTTTAACACCCTTTCGATGGAGGTCAGAACCAGCACGCCCAGCGTTGAAATCAAACGGTTTCCTTATGGGTAGCCGAGCAAAACAATACAGACCCACTGCCTCTCAAAACAGACACGGAAAGACCTTAGGTGGTTGCACTAAGCACCTATTTCCTTGAGGCGTTGATTCCTGCACATGCAAAGTCAGAAACGACATTTCGAAGGCAGTGTGATGACCAACAGGAAGATGTTCTTGACAACCTTTGACACTGCTGATATCCCCCCTGCCGCCTGAGCCCTTCTCTAAGGACATCGTGGTTGTACCACATTGAACATGATCGTATCGGTTTCGAGTGCAGTGAGACTGCAGTTATTGCTCTGGTGTACAGGGACCGTTAAAAACCATTCGACGAAATTTGAACGTGATCTGAAAGAGCAAAACGTGCTTATACTTTTTCAGCCCTCCTGTTTCGAGTCCTCCTGTAGCGAGATCGTGGGAGGTGGTGTGACATTGACACATGCATGAATGAAACGCCAAAGTGTTCCTCTAAGACCAACCGGTTTGGCAACTCCGTCGATACCACCGACCCATCTTTGTAGAGCGCTTTAAAAATGTGCCTGTTGAGGGGCCTGCAGACAAGCTACACTACTGCTGTGTCCCCTGCTAGTGAGCAGGCAGAATCGGAGTGGTGTTATGGATTTTCCTGCCTGAAGGCGCCTAGGACTCCATCACGAATTATCTGTATACAGGCACATTTTTAAAGTGCTCAATAATGATGGTCGGAGGGCACCGAGGATGTTGCCAAACTTAGTAGACTTACAGGACAGGAACTGTTTGCCATTGTATTCACACATGTGTCAATGTCGAAGCCCCTCCCTCCCCCTCCCATGACCACGCCACAGAAGGGCACAAAACAGAAAGGCTGAAAAAGTGTAAACACCCTATGGTACTTCAGATTACTTTCAAATTTCGTCGAATGGTTTAGAACAGACTCTAGTGGTTCCACCCTGTACACCAGAGCAAGAATTGCAGAAGCACTGCACTCCAAAGGGCTGTGATCACTTTCAGTGAGTTGCAGATCCACGATGTCCTTAGAGAAAGACTGAATCATCCGGTTGGTGTTATCAGTGTCAAACGTTGCCGAGAACCTCGTCCTGTTGCTCATCTCACTGAGAACTGTCGTTTTCGTCTGGGAGATGTGTACGAATCAATCCACCTCCCCAAAAATAGAGAGTGGTTTCGTTGACACCTTGTAGATAGAGAGATGCTGAATGAAGTGCGTTTGGCGATGGAGATAGACAGTAACTCAAATTGAGAGTAGCAAAGCAAAATCAGAAATGTTTACCTCGTTTTCAAAAGTTCCTTTACAAAGGAAAACAAGAATGTTACCCCAATTTAATTCTAGTACCACTGAAAAGGTGAGTGAGATCGATATTAGTCTCAGTGGCATTGAGCAACAGCTGCAGTGGTTAAAATTGGACAAAGTCCGAGGACCCAGTGGAATCCCAACAGATTGTATACCTAGTCTGCGGCTCTCTGACAACTGTAATCTGTCGTAGATCACTCGAACAAAAAACCGTGCCCAGTAACTGAAAGAAAGCACAGGACACACTTGTCTACAAGAACTACCACCCAGTATCCTTGACATCGATTTGTTGTAGAATCTTAGAACATATTCTGAGCTCAATCATAATGTGGTATTCGAACAGAACGAACTCCTCTATTGTAATGTTGTTGCATTAATTTGTTCTGAAAGCGGTGCTGATATTCAAGACCATAAAAGTGGGTTAAAAGCTGTGAGCTATCTGAGGAAGTTAACCTTGCATTACTGCGCAACTGTTTCATCAGGTATCCAGTCTAGCTTACCAAATTCCCAACCAGACAAACATTAATTATAATCTTTTAGTACTCATCTTACCATAACCGGTGATATATATATATATATATATATATATATATATATATATATATATATATATATATATATATAAAGACAACTCAAATAAAAAGAAGTAAATCAGTTTATATTTGGACATTTATTTTAACGTTGCTTAAAATCCGTCTTGATTGCAAATTTTTCTATTATTCATATGACCGGTTTCGGTTTCGGTTCATTCAGAACCATCTTCAGATCTGATATTTCAGTTACAGGAGTAACCCGTCCAAATCCAGCAACTTTCACATGCTACGTCACATAACGTAGCATGTGAAAGTTGCTGGATTTGGACGGGTTACTCCTGTAACTGAAATATCAGATCTGAAGATGGTTCTGAATGAACCGAAACCGGTCATATGAATAATAAAAAAATTTGCAATCAAGACGGATTTTAAGTAACATTATAAAATCACTGATTGCTGTTATCCCATACGACATTTGTCTGTTTTCGCAAAATTTATTTTAACATTGATCATTGTTCTGTTAAAATTTCAGCATATCAAACTTGATTCATAACTGAACTGGTGCCTTATTTATGATTGTGTAAACGTGAGTTTGTAATCTTACGGAACACATCAAATAGGGAGCCAAGATTGGGAGACTACATACAACACTGCATTCATAAAATAACACACGAAGAACGTTGAAACATATGCAAGAGGAAATTAACCACAACCAGCCGATTCAATTTTCACCCAAAGAAGTTACGTTCGTAGCGCAATCCTGTCCGTCATGAAATTACCACACACTGGTATACTAAATTCATACTGACTCTCTGTGAAATCTTCCCGAAAAGAATAGTTGAGGGCTACTTTGATGCTTACACCACCTGCTTCACGTGGTCAACTTGGTTTACACAAAGAGTGTAACTCCACAATAATTTTGATAGTTAAAATAAATTACATCGAAACGCAATTTACAAAAGAAAAACCTCGAACTGGTTACTATCGTCTTATTATTAACCTGATGGGTCAAACAATTGTATAAGCACGTGCTACTGGTCTCACAACGTACACCCCACGTGGGTTGAACATAAAGAAAAGTCGCTATATTGAAAAATATTGTCAAGACGAGACGTTATAATCTCACGCACATTCGCATTTAAGATTGATGATCTTAGAGTTACTGATCAACGCGTGGTTCCACTTTACTCACAAAGTAGTGACAAAGCGACTACCGGAAGATGTTCTGAACTTCACACTCGAATTACACTGCGTTGCAATTTAAGATAATATGAGATATTTTAGAGCTAAACCTGAAATAAAGGTGATTAAATTTTCAGTTAGGCTGAACTTAAGAAATCCATTGTCCTACGGACTTTGCAGACACGCGCTTAGCCGGAGATCTTACCACTTCAGACGCTCGCCGCGGACAGACTGACTGGGCCCGTACCGAGGGTGCTTAACCGATACAAACGGAAGTGACCAGGCAGGCAGCTTCCTATACCAACATGACAAGGGACGGACAGGACCATACTAAGAATAGAAACCTCTCTGCTTTTAGAAAGCGTAGCTACCTGTTCCGACGTTGGTCCTACTGTTCTCTAGCAGACAGGCTTGTCTGCTACCATCAAGCATGCAACTAGAAATACATTTGCTCATTCATCCTCTCACACAGAAGGGAAGGGGGGTGACAGTATCTTATCATATACAGTATATAAAAGAAAGCGGATGTAGGTTCCGTATGAGACTGTGTAACATGAATTACATATAAACTGTGTTTTAAAGTGTAGTAGTGTGACAGATCGTTCTTGTTCATGTGTAAAAGTAACACGTTCCACTGCTCAGTCTCCTCCCAGATAGTCAGAAACACCACAGTAAATTTAGAAGAGGAATTTATGCCGTAAATGACAACATGTTTAAGAAATTAACATGAAATGAATCCAACAGAGACCTTTCACTATGACAGCCAGCATAGATTTCGAAAACATAGATTATGTGAAACTCAACTCACACTTTTCTCACATGACATGCTGAAAGCCATGGCTCAACACAATCAGGTAGAATCAGTATTTCTCGACTTCCGAAACACATTCGACTCAGTACCACACCTGCGCTTATTATCAAAAGTAAGACGCAGCGTGTTATCTCGGATGGAGAGTCATTGACAGATGTAGAAGTAACATCTGATGTATCTCAGAGAACTGTGTTGGGTCTCTTGCTGTTCGTGTTGTATATCAATGACATTGCGAACAATATGAATATTGGCCTCAGACTTTTCGCAAATGATGCAGTTAGCTACAATGAACTACAGTCTGAATGAAGCAGCACAAATATTCAGTCAGACTCGATAAAATTTCAAAGTGGTGCACCGATTGGCAACGTGGTTTAAATATTCAGAAATGTAAAATTCTGCGCTTCACAAAACGAAAAAAACGTAGTACCATATGACTACAGTATCAACCGCCGCCGCCGCCGCCGCAAGCCGGTCCCAAGCCCGGGCCCATCTAAAAACAAGAGGATGGGGAAGTGTGGAGGGGGAGGAGTAACAACCTCGTAAAAAAACCAGGGTCCGTCCGGCTCCAGATGGTAGCACCCTGTCATAGGGCCCCTGCCTAGGGTTACTAGGTGAAACCCAGCCAACGGTCTCAATGGCGGAAGAGGAACAATTTCCCAACGGCAGAGAGAGCGGAAGAGCTAACTCCAGGGCTTACTACCTTGGTTTTAATTTCGGATTCGGGGCAACCCGATCCCCCAATTTATTATCCAACAATTACTGCAAAGCATGATGGGAACGTCGTCAAAGATAGACACTACTCCAAGAGGTAGACCGAATGGCAAATCCTCCGTTGTTCGTAGAAACAATGCAAAGGGGTCAAAGGATTTTGGAGGACCCCAACCAACATGTATGCAGCCCTCAACACTGAAATTTAAGAAAGCAACTATGTTTGCAACCCTAAATGTAAACTCTCTAATTAAAGTAGGAAAATTGAAATTATTGATTGAAAAGCTGAACCAGAAAGAAATTTTAATATGTGCATTACAAGAAACAAGGTTTTTAGATGAAACTGCTTTAGATTTTGAAAACTATCGTTTATTTAAAGGAAAACCAGGTAAAATCTTAATGAAACAAATGCCATACCTGGGAACAGCATTTCTGGTACATCACTCAATTTTAGATTCAGTTACTAACTTCTACTCGAGTTCTGAGAGACTATCCATTCTTGAGATTAAATGTAAAAACAAAGGATACTCTATAATCAACTGCCATGCACCCATAAACCAGGACAACAAAAATAACCCGGAGAAAGTTGAAGAATTTTGGGAGATACTTGAAATGGAACTGGATAGATGCTCAAAGAAGAACATAAAAATGTTAGTAGGCGATTTTAACGCACAAATAGGAAGGGAGAAAAAATACCATGGAACAGTAGGCCTCTTCCCAGGTCACAAAAGAACTTCAAAAAATGGAGAAAGGCTTATAGAGGTATGTAGGCATTTCAACTTGAAAATAATGACAACACATTTCAAAAAGCTGAGCCGAAAAACTAAAACATGGAGATCACCAAATCCACTTCTCGGAGAATTCCAAATTGACCATGTGGCTATCTCACTTCATTGTCAAGAAGAAATTCAAAACACTAAAGTGCTGAAAAGCCTTGATGTTGATTCAGACCACTATTTGACTACGATTAAATTCAGACCACTCCCATTTCGAAAAGAGAAGAAAACCTTTTACAAAATTCCAAAATATAACACAGAAACGTTAAAAAATGAAGAAATTAAACAACGGTTTCAAAGAGCATTGCACAAAGATAGCGATGGCATATCCACAATAAATAAGGAAGCGGGATGGGAGGAGATCAAAAACGAAATAGTTGAAATAGCAAAAGAAAATTGTCTCGTGAAAAGAGTAAGAAGACATCCATGGTGGGACAATGAATGTGATGAGAACCTGGAGAAGAGACAGAAATTGTGGCAGAAATGGAACTCCACAAAAGATCCTCAAGATCTTGACAATTTTAAAATCCAGAGAAGAGAAACAGCTAAGCTTTTCCGTAATAAAAAAAGAAGACAATTTCAGGATAACCTAGAACAGATTGAGGAAGACTTTAAAAGAAATAATTCTAGAGATTTCTACAAAACTTTTAGAAAACAGCTAACCAAATACCAATCCCCAAATTTATGTTTTAAAGATGAAGAGAACAAGCTAGGTTTGACAAACAAGACTAATTGTGAAATATTAGCAAAATATTTCGAGAATCTACTAAATTGCTAACCACCCAAAGATAAAATGAGTTTTGAAAACCACCGAAATACTAATACCGAGTCAAAACCTCCAGACGCTGAAGAAATAAAACACATAATACACAGTCTAAAAAACAATAAAGCCCCAGGTGAAGACTCCATAGTACCAGAAATCCTAAAAATAATGGATACCAACCTCCCACAAGTTTTGGAACATATGTTTAAGAAGATCTGGGACGAAGAAAGAATTCCTGAAGACTGGCAGTGTGCCCTGATACACCCACTACACAAAAAGGGGGATAAGATGAATGTTAATAATTATAGAGGGATCTCGCTACTACCAGTAGGATACAAAATTTTGTCAAGGAAATTACTTCAAATCGTGGAGCCAGTTCTGGATAAAAAAATAGGTGAATATCAAGCAGGTTTTAGACAAGGTAGATCCTGTGTTGAACAAATATTTAACCTGAAAACACTAATTCGTTACAGAATCTCAAGAGGCCAGAGATTTGCAATAGTATTTGTAGATTTCAAAAAAGCATACGACTCGGTAGATAGAGAAACATTACTGAAAGTATTGGAAGAATTTGCGGTCGATACGAAAACAATTCAAATTATCAAACAGACGCTAACAAACAGTAAGGCCAAAGTTAAATTTATGGGTGAAATTTCAAGGAAGTTCGAAATTAAAACAGGTGTTAGACAAGGTGATGGTTTATCCCCAATCCTCTTCAACTGCGTACTGGAAAAGATATTGAGAATATGGAAAGAAGAACTCAAAGGCACCAAGAATGACATCAGAATTGGAACAAAAAAAGAAAAAATAGAAGTGGACTGTTTAGCTTTTGCGGACGATCTGGCAATAATTACAGAAAACGAAGAAATAGCTCAGAACTACCTGGAGAAACTACAAGAAGTTTCGGCCAGAGCTGGACTGCAGATTTCATTTGAAAAAACCGTGTATATGTCTAATCATAGAAATAACAAGAAAAATCTTATTACTAAATACGGCAATATTAAGAGAGTAGAAAAATTTAAGTATTTAGGTGAAATAATTCAAGTGAATGGTTTAGACAAGAGTGCAAACCAGGCGAGAGCAAGGAAAATGGAATTTGCTTTTCAAAAAACCAAAGACATATATAACAAAAAAAAACATTTCGATTCAAGCTAAATTAAGACATTATAAAACTGTCATTAGACCAGAATGCCTGTATGCATCGGAGTGCTTAACTCTTAACAAAAAGGGGGAAATAGAAAACATGGAAAAGAAAGAAAGGAAACTTTGAGAAAAATATTAGGACCGAGAAAGATTGGAGAAGAGTACAAGCTAAAGAGTAATAAGGAAATATACAAAACTATTGAGAAAGTGAGTGAGGCAATGCGTAAACGCAGACTAACGTTTTATGGTCACCTGTCGAGGATGGATGGAAACAGACTAACAAGAAAAGTGTTTGAACATAGTAACAGGAACGAAAAAACCAACAATAAATGGATACAGATGGTGAAAAAGGATTTGGCCTATTTTAATGTCACCCGTGAGTCAATCAGGGACAGGGAAAAGTTTAGACAAATAGTGAACGAAATTAAGTGTTTTCCAGAAGAAACGAAACTAAAGAATAATAACAGGAAATGGTCGGAAGAGCGGAGGAGGAACCACTCGAAAATGATGAGGAAATATTGGGAAGAGAGAAAAAAAGATCAAAAAGCCGGGCAAGTGAATTGTTGAACGTGGTCCAAAGATGGCCGAAATCGAAAGAAGAAGAAGAAGACAGTATCAACGAGTCACGGTTGGAATCTGTAAACACTTTGTAGGAACATGAAATGGAATGATCACATAGGCTAAGACGTAGGTTAGCAAACATCGGTTTATTGGTAGAATACCAGGGAAATGCAGTCTGTATACAAAAGAAACTGCTTACACATCAGTCATGCGACACATCCAGGGATATGCTCAAGTTTGTGGGACTCATACCCAAGAGGACTGGCAGGGGATATTGAACATATACTGAGAAGGGCAGCACGAATGTTCACAGGTTTTTTTGACCTGCGGGAGAGTGCCACAGTGATGTTGAAAAAACTAAACTGGCAAATTCATTAAGATAGAAGGATACTATCCCGAGAAAGTCTACTAGCAAAGTGTCAAGATCCAACTTAAAAAGATAATTGTAGGCATATACACACATTAAAAAAAGCTTTGCGTCACCCCAGTGTCCAGAACTCCTGAAGATAGACGTTGACTGTGGATATTCTATCACAAACACAGTCCCTTTGACTGTTCAGAGACGTCACTAAACCCGCCTAAAGATGTAAACAACCAAGCACGAGCAGCGCCTATTACACAGAAGGGGTCAGACAGCCGATCAGTTCCAGTCATTCCACCAGGAAGGAGGTACACGGCTCGTGTTGTCTGTAGTTCAGCCATGCCTAGACGGTCAATACCGCGGTTCGATCGCGACCGCATTGTTACTTTGTGACAGGAAGGGCTCTCAAAGAGGGAAGTGTCCAGGCATCTAAGAGCGAACCAAAGCGATGTTGTTCGGACGTGGAGGAGATACAGAGAGACAGGAACTGTCGATGACAAGCCTCGCTCCGGCTGCCCAAGCGCCACTAATGCAGTGGATGCCCGCTACCTATGGATTACGGCTCGGAGGAACCGTGACAGCAACGCCGCCATGTTGAATAATGCTTTTCGTGCAGCCACAGGACGTCGTGATACGACTCAACTGTGCGCAATAGGCTGCATGATGCCCAACCTCACTCCCGACGTCCATGGCGAGGTCCACCTTTGCAGCCGCGACACAATGCAGCGTGGTACTGATGGGGCCAACAACATGCCGAATGGACCGCTCAGGATTAGCATCGCGCTTTCTTCACTGATCAGTGTGACATATGTCTTCAACCAGACAACCGTTGGAGACTTGTCTGGAGGCAACCCGGTCAAACTGAACGCCTTATACACACTGTCCAGCGAGTACGGCTTGGTGGAGGTTCCCTGCTGTTTTGGGGTGGCATTACGTTGTGCCGATGTACGCCACTGGTGGTCATGGAAGGCACCACAACGGTTGTACGATACGTGAGTGCCATCCTCCGACCGATAGTGCAACCATATCGGCAGCATATTGGCGAGGCATTCGTCTTCATGGACTATAATTCGCGCCCCCATCGTGCACATCTTGTGAATGACTTCCTTCAGGATAACGATATCACTCAACTAGAGTGGCCAGCATGTTCTCCAGAAATGAACCCTGTCGAACATGCCTGAGATAGAATGAAAAGGGCTGTTTATGGACGACGTGACCCACCAACCACTCTGAGGGATCTACGCCGAATCGCCGTTGAGGAGTGGGACAATCTGGACCAACAGTGCCTTGATCAACTTATGGATAGTACACCACGACGAATCAATGCAAGAGGACGTGCTACTGGGTATTAGAGATACCGGTGTGTACACCAGTCTGGACCAGCACCTCCGAAGGTCTCTCTGTATGGTGGTACAACATGCAATGTGTGGTTTTCGTGAGCAATAAAAAGGGCGGAAATCAAGTTTATGTTCATTTCTATTCCAGTTTTCTGTACAGGTTCCGGAACTCTCAGAACCGAGTTAATGCAAAACTTTTTATATGTGTGTACTACTAACCCATGCATATCGCTTCCATAGGGATCGTGAGGACAAGATTACATTAATTACAGCACGCACAATGACATTTCAACAGTCATTCTGTGATTTCAGGAGTGCCGCAGGGCAGTGTCGTAGGAACGTTGCTATTCGCAATATATATAAATGACTTTGTGGATAACATCGGAAGTTCACCGAGGCTTTTTGCGGAAGATGCTGTGGTATATCGAGAGGTTTTAAAAATGGAAAATTGTACTGAAATACAGGAGGATCTGCAACGAGTTGACGCATGGTGCAGGGAATGGCAGTTGAATCTCATTGTAGACAAGTTTAATGTGCTGCAAATACATAGAAAGAAAGATCCTTTATCATTTAGCTACAATATAGCAGGTCAGCAACTGGAATCAGTTAATTCCATAAATTATCTGGGAGTAGGCATTAGGAGTGATTTAAAATGGAATGACCATATAAAATAAACCGTCGGTAAAGCAGATGCCAGACTGAGATTCATTGGAAGAATCCTAAGGAAATGCAGTCCGAGAACAAAGGAAGCAGGTTACAGTACACTTGTTCGCGCCTGAATACTGCTCACCGGTGTGGGATCCGTACCAGATAGGGTTGATAGAAGTGATAGAGAAGATCCAACGGAGAGCAGTGCGCTTCGTTACAGGATCATTTAGTAATCGCGAAAGCATTACGGAGATGATAGATAAACTCAAGTGGAAGACTCTGCAAGAGAGACGCTCAGTGGCTCGATACGTGCTTTTGTTGAAGTTTCGAGAACATACCTTCACCGAGGAGTCAAGCAGTATATTGCTCCCTTCTACGTATATCTCGCGAAGAGACCATGAGGATAAAATCAGAGAGATTAGAGCCCACACAGAGGCATACCGACAGTCTTTCTTTCCACGAACAATACGAGACTGGAATAGAAGGGAAATCCGATAGAGGTACTCAAGGCACCCTCCGCCACACACCGTCAGGTGGCTTGCGGAGTACGGATGTAGATGTAGATTCTTCTCGTGCTCCAGCTGTGAACGGAACGAGAAAAATACTAGTAAATACGAGTACTGTAAGGTGTCAGGCAAATCCAACACCTTCCATGAAAACCCTGACATGATAAGCAAATCCAGTAGTATGTCACATAGCTCCGAATAAATCGTGACATTAAATTAACCAAAGTAATTCGAGTAACGAGTGAGCAAATGGAATACCACAGACTAACACAAGAATGCCTAAATGCATGTCATACCTTCCCACCGTGAGACAGAAGCAGTTCCGAGGGGAGAAACGAGAACAGAAGCCGAGAGCAGAACCGTGTTAAGCTAGAAGGCCCTACGGTAAGGGACGGACACCCACGTCGCCAGCTAACCGACAGGACCACTCCCCAGCCCATGTTAAAAGCTAGAGCCCTCCAGAAGAACAGTATAAATCATACAATAACACCAAAAGGGCCACACCAGCCGCAAGTTTTAGCGTGAGACTTTTTCGCGTCTCTGTTACGTTGCAAATGTTAAAAAAATTGCCCCACCACGAAAAGTAACCGACAGGACCACCCCCCAGCCCACGTTAAAAGATAGAGCCATCCATAAGAACAGTATAGATCTTACGATAACACTAAAAGGGCTACACCAGCTGCAAGTTTTAGCGTGAGACTTTTTCGCGTCTCCGTTACGTTGCAAACTTTAAAAACATTGCCCCACCACGAAAAGTATAACGTTTCTCATTGGACAGACAGAATTTTTGCAGGCGGAGCTTAAGGTTAACATTGAGACCTGACTGGTCATATGAAAACACAGCCAGATAGTTTTTTTTAAACCAACTTCGGTAAATTGTAGTAACGAGAAGTTAGGAGAGAGTTGCTTCCGAGACGGCGAGGTGAGCGGAGCTGTGCTGCCCGCCGCCCCATGACAAACTCTGACGAGGTAATGAATGCACGCGATGCCGCATTTTTGAGCGCATAAGGCTTCACTCAGAACTGAAGAAGTCTCATCTGTTACATCCCCTTTTTACGTAATACTAGTGTCGATCGTCAATTAAAGCTCATGGTATTCACATTTGCTACGTAAGTTAAAATCTGAAACGCGATGATTTTTCTGTTATATAATTATTGAGAAGCCACATCAGCCACTGTAATTTACGACAAGTTAGATAAGTAATTAAAGATAATTGAGGGTCACTGTAGACCATTTTGATAGTTTTCTCTTTTGTGAAACTTAATTTAAACCTAGATTATAGATGTGATATGGCATAGGTCATCCTTCGGTCCATTGTAGAACTTGGAAACCCATTCAGGGAATATTCGTTCACATTTTTGTTGAACGCAGTTGGTTTTTATCATCCTGTATTAAAACATTTCCTTTTATCAATAGTGCAATTTATAAACAATGTTTTGTGAGTTGAATAAAATTTCCAATGGTAAACTTAACTTCTTTTTCGACGTTATTTTACCAGCTAACTAAAAATAGGAAAGCCTTGAACCCCTTCCACTAAATTTAGTTATTATTAAGATTCTTTTACAGAGAGTGCAGTGGAGCTGACGCTGAAATCATTAAGGATTTGATTATATCATCGGTAGTCTCACTGAACTCTTCTGAACTCTACATGTCATGTGTGGTCTGGCGTCTCCTTACCAGCAACAGGTCCCAGGTTCAAACTAGTCAATTCCCTAAAAACACGCTCAGTGCGTCGTTGCGCGAAAGTGGTAGGGAGACACAACTTAGAACAAACAGAAACAACGCAGAATGTTAGAGTACTACTACTTCCACTACTACTACTCCTCTCTGCCATGCACATGCAGAGCATAGATATAGATGTAGATTTCAACTCTAGGCTTCGCGGTTCTGACCTCCATCGCAGAGGTGTCAAAGAAAGGGGTGAAATGTGATTAAGACGAGGTGTCACGACCTTTCCATGTTGTGACACGACCACCGTGGCATTGAGCAGAATTGTGGTGAAATTTGATGCCAATGTGACGTCATTAAGCCATCTTACAAAGTCACATGAACTTTTGAGACCCGACCTTTTGCGCATGTGTCGACACCTATCTGTTTGAAGCGACTCCGAGGCCTAGAGTTACGCCGCGGAGCGCCACACATTTGCACCATTGCAAAGGAATGCTGTAGGCACCTCTGAACTAAGTTTTATACTTCTATGTTTCAGTGGGAGATAACTACGGAGTTTCAAAAAAGTGGTCCTATAATTGTGTTGTACAGTTTATTTCTCTTCCCTCGAAAAATACAGAAATCTTTGGCGTTCCACTCTTTTGCTTTCTAGGAAGACTGTCGGCTATGGCAAACAAGATTCCGTGGAGCCTTGCTCTGACTGAATGGATTTGGCTTGTAAAAATTCGCAGCATCGAGCACATTGCCAAGTTTTCGTCACGACTCATTATACTAGCGTTTTGATGTGGAGTTGATGGGCTACTGAGCTGTACTGACCACCGTAATCAGGCAAAATGTATGGGCTAAAGAAAACAGGTGACGGCCTACCTGCCCTTTGTCCCATCGAAGATTGGCGGCATTCTCTTAGAAATGGAACTGGCTCTCCAGGGAATAATCCTGAGTCACCTAGCCTCGCCTGTTCCCTCCTCATTACGTTACCCAGACATTCACCCCCAGAAAAATTTCACAATCATTAGCTATCTAGTCTGGAGAGAATACTAAAGCAGCAGTTGACGGCTTATTGGTTGCTATCACTCATACTGTCCATTAACAACACTGACGTATTTAATCGGTACAAGAGTGTCTCACATGCGAAAATGAATTAAAGAAGGGTAATAAATATGAGACGAGTCGGTCCACAAGAGACTGACACTTTCCGTTGAACAACGAAGGGTACCAAGCGAGTGGAAATAAGTGGAAATCTTTCCCATTTTCAAGGAGGGAGTTCAGACATATGCCCATAATTACAGCCCTGTATCACTGACGTCAAGCTGTAGCAGAATTATGGAACATTTTGATATTAACGTTATCGGAGAACGAAAACGTCTTTTATAGAAAACAACATGGATTCTATAAGCAGAGATCTTGTGGAACGCAGCAGCCTCTGTTCGTAAATGAAATGCAGCTCTCTATAGAAAAGGGCATCTTGGTTGATGCCATGTTCTGTGATTCTGAAAGGCATTAGATACAATTCCATACTTTCGCTTTATGAAAGAAATACGATTATGAGAGCAGATTTATAGCTAGATTCAGGACGTCCTAGCAGGCAGAAGTCAGCACATTGCCCCTGATGTGACGAAGTCTACAGACGTAATTGTGATTTCGGGAGTACCACAAGGGTTTGTTATATGGCCGATTCTGTTTATGGCGTATATAAATGATATAGTCTATAATTAGGAAGCTCCACGAGGCTGCAGGTGAATACAACGAAATGCTGGAAGGCCTAAGGAGGATCGATGATTGGCATTCGATCCTGAATGTAAAAAAGTGTTATTTGTGTGCGTAAATACACTACTGTTCGGTTACACTGTAGATGATAACCCACAGGAAGTAGTAATACCCGTAAAATACCGTGGAGTAACCGTCCGGAGAGACGTAAAGTGGAATGGACACATGAAACCAATTGTGGGAAGGGCATATGCTTGGCTGAGATTACCGGGAAGAATGTTAAGGGAATTTAATTCATTCACGAAAGCAGTAGCTTAAAAGCCACTTGTAGGAAGGATTCTTGTCTATTATTAATTAGTCAGGAACTGTTACCAATATCGGTTAACGGAGCAGTACATTTCGTCACGAGATGGTTTAGTGAACGGGAGAGCGCTATGAAATTGCTCAACAAACTCCAGTGGCAGAGATTTGTGTTTTGTGTCACGCAGCCGTTTACAGTTGAAATTCCGAGTATGCACCTTCGAAGAAGAGTGGGTGAACATACACTACTGGCCTTAAAATTGCTACATCAAGAAGAAATGCAGATGAAAAACGGGTATTCATTGGACAAATATATTATGTGATTACATTTTCGCCGGCCGGAGTGGCCGAGCGTTTCTAGGCGCTACAGTCTGGAACCGCGCGGCCGCTACGGTCACAGGTTCGAATCCTGCCTCGGGCATGGATGTGTGTGATGTCCTTAGGTTTAAGTAGTTCTAAGTTCTGGGGGACTGATGACCTCAGAAGTTAAGTCCTATAGTGCTCAGAGCCATTTGATTACATTTTCACGCAATTTGGGTGCATAGATCCTGAGAAATCAGTACCTAGAACAACCCCCTCTGGCAGTAATAACGGCCTTGACACGCCTGGGCATTGAGTCAAACAGTGCTTGGATGGCGTGTACAGGTACAGCTGCCGATGCAGCTTCAACACGATACCACAGTTCATCAGGAGTAGTGACTGGCGTATTGTGAGGAGCCAGTTGCTCGGCCACCATTGAAGAGACGTTTTCAATTGGTGAGAGATCTGGAGAGTGCGCTAGCCAGGGCAGCAGTCGAACATTTTCTGTATCCAGAAAGGCCCGTACAGGACCTGCAACATGCGGTCGTGCATTATCCCGCTGAAATGTAGGGTTTCGTAGTGATCGAATGAAGGGTAGAGCTACGGGTCGTAACACATCTGAAATGTAACGTCCACTGTTCAAAGTGCCGTCAATGCGAACAAGAGGTGACCGAGACGTGTAACCAATGGCACCCCATACCATCACGGCGGGTGATACACCAATATGGCAATGACGAATACACGCTTCCAATGTGCGTTCACCGCGATGTCGCCAAACACGGATGTGACCATCATGATGCTGTAAATAGAACCTGGATTCATCCGAAAAAAATGACGTTTTGCCATTCGTGCACCCAGGTTCGTCGTTGAGTACAACGTCGCAGGCGCTCCTGTCTGTGATGCAGCGTCAAGGGTAACGGCAGCCACGGCCTCCGTGCTGATAGTCTATGCTGCTGCAAACGTCGTCGAACTGTTCGCGCAGATGGTTATTGTCTTGCAAACATCCCAATCTGTTGACTTGGGGATCGAGACGTGGCTGCATGATCCGTTACAGCCTTGCGGATAAGATGCCTGTTATTTTGACTGCTAGTGATACGAGGCTGTTGGGATCCAGTACGGCGTTTCGTATTACCCTCCTGAACCCACCGATTCGATATTCTGCTAACAGTCATTGGATATAGATCAACGCGAGCAGGAATGTCACGATACGATAAACCGCAATCGCGACAGGCTACAATCCGACCTTTATCAAAGTCGGAAACGTGATGGTACGCATTTCTTCTTCTTGCACGAGGCATCACAACAACATTTCACCAGGCAACACCAGTCAACTGCTGTTTGTGTATGAGAAATCGGTTGGAAACTTTCCTTATGCCAGCATATTGTAGGTGTCGCCATCGGCGCCAACCTTTTGTGAATGCTCTGAAAAGCTAACCATATGCATATGGCAGCATCGTCTTCTTGTCGGTTAAATTTCGCGTCTGTAGCACGTCATCTTCGTGGTGTAGCAATTACACTCCTGGAAATGGAAAAAAGAACACATTGACACCGGTGTGTCAGACCCACCATACTTGCTCCGGACACTGCGAGAGGGCTGTACAAGCAATGATCACACGCACGGCACAGCGGACACACCAGGAACCGCGGTGTTGGCCGTCGAATGGCGCTAGCTGCGCAGCATTTGTGCACCGCCGCCGTCAGTGTCAGCCAGTTTGCCGTGGCATACGGAGCTCCATCGCAGTCTTTAACACTGGTAGCATGCCGCGACAGCGTGGACGTGAACCGTATGTGCAGTTGACGGACTTTGAGCGAGGGCATATAGTGGGCATGCGGGAGGCCGGGTGGACGTACCGCCGAATTGCTCAACACGTGGGGCGTGAGGTCTCCACAGTACATCGATGTTGTCGCCAGTGGTCGGCGGAAGGTGCACGTGCCCGTCGACCTGGGACCGGACCGGACCGCAGCGACGCACGGATGCACGCCAAGACCGTAGGATCCTACGCAGTGCCGTAGGGGACCGCACCGCCACTTCCCAGCAAATTAGGGACACTGTTGCTCCTGGGGTATCGGCGAGGACCATTCGCAACCGTCTCCATGAAGCTGGGCTACGGTCCCGCACACCGTTAGGCCGTCTTCCGCTCACGCCCCAACATGGTGCAGCCCGCCTCCAGTGGTGTCGCGACAGGCGTGAATGGAGGGACGAATGGAGACGTGTCGTCTTCAGCGATGAGAGTCGCTTCTGCCTTGGTGCCAATGATGGTCGTATGCGTGTTTGGCGCCGTGCAGGTGAGCGCCACAATCAGGACTGCATACGACCGAGGCACACAGGGCCAACACCCGGCATCATGGTGTGGGGAGCGATCTCCTACACTGGCCGTACACCACTGGTGATCGTCGAGGGGACACTGAATAGTGCACGGTACATCCAAACCGTCATCGAACCCATCGTTCTACCATTTCTAGACCGGCAAGGGAACTTGCTGTTCCAACAGGACAATGCACGTCCGCATGTATCCCGTGCCACCCAACGTGCTCTAGAAGGTGTAAGTCAACTACCCTGGCCAGCAAGATCTCCGGATCTGTCCCCCATTGAGCATGTTTGGGACTGGATGAAGCGTCGTCTCACGCGGTCTGCACGTCCAGCACGAACGCTGGTCCAACTGAGGCGCCAGGTGGAAATGGCATGGCAAGCCGTTCCACAGGACTACATCCAGCATCTCTACGATCGTCTCCATGGGAGAATAGCAGCCTGCATTGCTGCGAAAGGTGGATATACACTGTACTAGTGCCGACATTGTGCATGCTCTGTTGCCTGTGTCTATGTGCCTGTGGTTCTGTCAGTGTGATCATGTGATGTATCTGACCCCAGGAATGTGTCAATAAAGTTTCCCCTTCCTGGGACAATGAATTCACGGTGTTCTTATTTCAATTTCCAGGAGTGTATAATGGCCAGTAGTGTATTACTCCTATAACTAAGTACATGTACTGGCAAAAGCATCCTACAAATAATTCACATGCTAACGAATCTCTACACTGTGTCTCTAGTAAGAGCCGTCAGGCGCATTTTCTCTTATGTGTCGGCAGATGTTTGCTATTTTGTTTTCGCAATGTTTAGCTGGAATCGGCCCAAACATATACTGGTTATAAAGTGCGTCATGCGGCGCCCATTGTCTACGGAAAGCGTCGGTTTGTTCCCCATTACAAACAAAATGAATTATAATATGGAATTTTACGTGCCCAATCGATAGAGGGGTCCCAAATTAGTCTAGTGTGATATTCGTTACATCGATATGGATTAAGAGGGGCAGTAAACGGCAAAGACTAGTCAGCAGTCCAGCAGCGGCTGAGCAGCGCTTCTGCATGCCGGTCGTCGGGACCCAGTTCGAAGCAGGACTCATCGCTGAAAACAGCTCTACTCCAGTCAACGAGATCCCAGGCCGAAGACGGGTCTGGAGACCACCGGATAGCGGTGGGATACTTGCCTGACTGTCGCCTGCCAAACAGCCCAACAACCAGGAGTGATGGCCCTGGCTGCCGTTTCTTTTCACAGCTGGACCCCTATCGTTGTCACCCGTGGCACCCTTACAGCACAGCGGTACGGCGATGATATTCTGCGGCCCGTTTTGTTGCCCTTCATGGCAAACCATCCTGCACTTACATTTCACTAACAAGGGGACCCTCCATACTGTAAATCGCGGATTTTTATGCGCTTCTAATATGTTGTAGAGGCACGTACCCTGAGTTCCTGGCTATCCGGTTTTTTAGCGACGGGCCTTGTTTTTGAGAAAATAGATTTTGAAGTCATTAAGTGTTTTGTATATTTGTTACGTAATAAACAGCTCGAGCAAGTCGGCGTAGCGCAGCGGTAAAGGTTCAGGGCTACTGTGCTGGAGGTACTGTGTTCGAATCCTACTCGTGCACTTTTTTTTTTCAAAATCGACCGATTTTTTCAATTTTATGTCAAAGATTATCAAAAAACAGTGTAAGGTGTGCGAAATTATAAAGATGTATTCAGTTACTAATTTTTCAAATATTCATTCCGTTTGTAGTTCGCATTATATTCTCCCAATTCATCGTCTTCGTTTAACTCTGTCAATTCAACAACAATAATGATTTGTCTTTCGACCAAGAGATCATGTATTGCGACACATATCTCTTCGCCAATTGCAATGGAATTGGCAGAGATCCGCTAGGCGGTGTATTCGTTACGAGATTCAAATCGCGAAGTAGATTTTCGGCCTATTTAATGGCATTTGTGATTTCGCCATTTGATTCTTCGTTCGACTCCTCTACTTGTGAATCTTCTTCTAGGTGCAGTACACTTGGTTCTTCCATCTCACAGAATTTTTCTAACTCACGGCACTAGAGACGCTTTGCGATTAACTGACGCTGTAGTTAGAAGCGAACGTAAAGGAATACAACTCGCATCCTCATTGGCCTAGGAGCTGATGTTCCCGTTACGGCTAACGGTATTCGCGGGAGAGGGGACGATAATGGGTGGAGATCGATTTCAGGTAATACAAGAAGCGACGGTTGTACGAACATTTGGAATTCCAACTGCGAACCACAAACAGAATGAATATTTGAAAAAGTTAAAAACTGAATAATTCTTTATAATTTCGCACACCTTACATTGTTTTTTGATATTCTTTGACATAAATTTGAAAAAATCGGTCGATTTTGAAAAAAAAAGTACACGAGCAGGGTTAAACACAATTCCTCCAGCGTAGTACCCTGAACCTTTACCGCTGCTCGACGCTGACTTACTCGATCTACTTCTTGTGTAACGAATATACAAAACACGTAAGGAACTTCAAAATCGATTTTCTCAAAAACCAAGGTCTGTCGCTAAAAAATCGGATAGCCAGGTACTCAGGGTAAGTGCCTCTACAACATATTTGAAGCGCATCAAAATCCGTAATTTACATAATGGAGGGTCCCCTTGTAAGACAATGCCCGCCCGCACACTGTGACAGATTCTACCGTTTTTTTCGTTCTTAACAAACCCTAACTTCAAAAGAAAGTTCGCCGGATCCCTGCCCAAATGAGAACGATTGGAGAATCATGGACAGGGCCCTCTAACCGTCTCGGAAATCTGACGATCTGACGCGCCAATTGGACCGAATCTGGCACGATATCTATCAAGAGGACATTCAGCAACCCTATCAATGAGCCAAGTCGAATAAGTGCTTGGATAAGGGCCACAGACGGATGAACACGTCAATGACTTGTTCAGTGTGTAAACCTTTTTCTCTAAAAAAAATCATTAATTTTTTTCTGCAATTGTAATCATTTGTTTGTCTGTATATGTAAAGCACATCTACCGATTTCCGTCCGATTTGGATAATTCATTCGTCGTATGTCTTTTTTTATTTTCATCATCTCCCACTTCTTCGAGGAGACGAGCATATACAGGGTGGTCCATTGATCGTGACCGGGCCAAATATCTCACGAAATAAACGTCAAAAGAAAAACTACAAAGAACGAAAATTGTCTAGCTTGAAGGGGGAAACCAGATGGTGCTATTGTTGGCCCGCTAGATGGCGCTGCCACAGGTCATACGGATATCAACTGCGTTTTTTTTTTTTAAATAGCAACCCCCACTTTTTATTACATATTCGTGTAGTACGTAAAGAAATATGAATGTTTTAGTGGGACCATTTTTTCGCTTTGTGATAGATGGCGTTGTAATAGTCACAAACGTGTAAGTATGTGGTATCACATAACATTCCGCCAGTGTGGACGGTATTTGCTTCGTGATACACTGCCCGTGTTAAAATGGACCGTTTACCAATTGTGGAAAAGGTCGATATCGTGTTGATGTATGGCTATTGTGATTCAAAATGCCCAACGGGCGTGTGCGATGTATGCTGCTCGATATCCTGGACGACATCATCAAAGTGTCCGAACCGTTCGCCGGATAGTAACGTTATTTAAGGAAACAGGAAGTGTTGAGCCACATGTGAAACGTCAACCACGACCTGTAACAAAAGATGATGCCCAAGTAGGTGTTTTAGCTGCTGTCGCGGCTAATCCGCACATCAGTAGCAGAAAAATTGCGCGAGAATCGGGAATGTCAAAAACGTCGGTGTTGAGAATGCTACATCAACATCGATTACAACCGTACCATATTTCTATGCACCAGGAATTGCATGGCAACGACTTTGAACGTCGTGTACAGTTCTGCCACCGGGCACAAGAGAAATTCCGGGACGATGACAGATTTTTCGCACGCGTTCTGTTTAGCGACGAAGCGTCATTCACCAACAGCGACAACGGAAAACCGGCATAATATGCACTATTGGGCAACGGAAAATCCACGATGGCTGCGACAAGTGGAACATCAGCGATCTTGGCGGGTTAATGTATGGTTCGGCATTATGGGAGTAAGGATAATTGTGGCCCCCATTTTATCGATGGCAATCTAAATGGTGCAATGTATGCTGATTTCCTACGTAATGTTCTACCGATGTTACGACAAGATGTTTCACTGCATGACAAAATGGCGATGTACTTCCAACATGATGGATGTCCGGCACATAGCTCACGTGCGGTTGAAGCGGTCTTGAATAGCATATTTTGGAATGGATTGGTCGTCGAAGCACCATACCATGATCCGCACGTTCACCGGATCTGACGTCCCCGGATTTCTTTCTGTGGGGAAAGTTGAAGGATATTTGCTATCGTGATCCACCGACAACCCCTGGCAACTTGCGTCAGCGCATTGTCAATGCATGTGCGAACATTACGGAAGGCGAACTACTCGCTGTTGAGAGGAATGTCGTTACACGAATTGCCAAATGCATTGAGGTTGACGGACATCATTTTGATTATTTATTGCATTAATGTGGTGTTTACAGGTAGTCACGCTGTAACAGCATGCGTTCTCAGAAATGATAAGTTCACAAATGTACATGTATCACATTGGAACAACCGTAATAAAATGTTCAAACGTATGTTTTTTTTTCCTTTATTGTAATTTTAAACACCTATACAGGCGAGCTGTCAGCAGCATAGTACGCTGCTCTTCAGCCTTAAGTGGAACAATAAACATGACAGAGAGGTGATATATACAATACAAAAAACGGCGGGCAAAAAATGGAGATACAAAAAAAACGAATAAACAAGAAGCCCTTCACGGTGGACGAAAAAAACACTAACACTTGGAGACATGGCGCACAAAACACGGAGAACGGCGACGGCACATGTGAACAGTTGAGTTGTAACTGCACGAAACACAAAACGATGCACACACACTAAACACAGATGGCGATGATCTCCGGCGCTCGAATGTTCACTGAGCTTGTACGAGTCCGGGGGCCTGAAAGAGAGGAGGTGGAGGAGGAGGAAGGGGAAATGGGAGAGGGGAGAGCAGAGATGCCATGGGCAAAGGAGAGAGGGGGAGGGAGGAAGGGGGAGGGGAAGCCCAGGGGAGAGGGTAGGAGGGAGGGGGGAAAGGAAAGAGAAGGGAAGGGAAAGGGAGGGAGGGAGGGTGCCTAAAGGAAAGGACACAGGAGGTGGGGGGGGGAGGATCAAAGTTGATAGGAGGGGTAGATGCAGGGGAGGAGGACATCATCAGGGAGGGGGAGCTGGCGGAAGCCACCTTGGGAGAGGGTAAGGAGGGTTGAGAGATGGAGACCGGGTGGGACATGGGAATACAGGCACGGCAGCGGGCGGGGGTGGGTGAGGATCGGGGAGACGAGCGAGTGAGGAGGGTCGAGTTAACGGGAGGTGTACAGGATCCGTATCCTGTTCAAACGTACCTACGTTCTGTATTTTAATGTAAAAAACCTACCTGTTACCAACTGTTCGTCTAAAATTGTGAGCCATATGTTTGTGACTATTACAGTGCCATCTATCACAAAGCGAAAAAGTGGTCCAACTAAATATTCATATTTCTTTACGTACTAAACGAATATGTAATAAAAAGTGGGGGTTGCTATTTAAAAAAAAAACGCAATTGATATCCGTTTGACCTATGTCAGCGCCATCTAGCGGGCCAACAATAGCGCCATCTGGTTTCCCCCTTCAAGCTAGACAATTTTCGTTCTTTGTAGTTTTTCTTTTGACGTTTATTTCGTGAGATATTTGGGCCGGTCACGATCAATGGACCACCCTGTATATTTGGGCGTACAAGTAACACACACTCCAATAAATAAATGAGACTAATGCTGGTCATCAAGTAGCGCTGCTAACGTACGATGCTACTGCGCCCCGCCGCTACCGTCCGGCGTACGGCGCGCTCTCAGCCACATTCACTCCTGTGTAAATGGAACGCGTAGCCCGGGGAAGAACGGCCATGGCCTCAAAGCACACGCGTTGGCTCCAGTAACTGGCGGAAAAACGTCCTACGCAAAACTGATAAATGATGAATCACGGATCTCTGTCCTTGTTGTTAATGGTTCAGAATTCCTCTCGCCTGCCTGCTTCCACCAGATAACAGTCACAAAACCTCTTAAAAGACGACCGCTGGCGCCGATGTGCGTACTTGCGATTATAGCTTGCCGGCGGAGGAGAGGACGCGATAAGATGACACTCGTCAAAAAGCCTAACAGCCAGAGGGTATAGAAAGCAACGAGCCTTAAAAAGTTCAAAAATTACTTTCATTACACGCCTCATGTATGCCCCTCAGCAAGTCTGTGAGCTGCTGGATTTGTCCATACAGTCCTTTTCGCAAAGTACATTGATATCCGGCGCAAATAAATACATCATTTCACAAGAAATACATGCCTAATTTACTCGTGATATCACTTCAGTACAATAAAATCATCAGGTGAAAGTGTTGGATGTTAAGATTTACGACGATACCTTCTCTCCAGTTTTTCAACTGTCGTTAGAGCGGTAATGACTTCGGCAACATCTAGTCTATGACAGTGTCTTTGATGATGAAGCGCAAATCATCTAAGATCAGAGTCAAGTTCAGTGCCTGAGACTGATGAGAAGGGAAGTTTATAGACAGGATATTACCTACATCACTGTACAATTTCTTTTCTTTCTTTTTTTTTCGTTCTCTTGGAACGTGGTAAATACAGAACTTCGTGCCGTCGAACCAGAGTTCCCCGGAAGAGTTCTATCCTCTCTGCTCTCCCCGAAGTTCACATAAACTATCTTTCGCCAACAGCAATGCTCCGTTAATTTCTGGCCAACGAAAATCTTCGTAGGAAAACCAGTAAACTCCCACCCTAGGAAAATTTTTGTCTGCTAGTCAATGACTTATGTTTCCATGAGCACAATTCCTAAAAGTTAAACGGAAAATTGGCACTCTTCACAGATGTTTTTTTTATTTCAGCCAGTCCACAGCTCTCCTGTGTGTTTAATTCTCAAAAAGCAGACCGCCACCTTACACTCTCCACTAATTTTTAGGGGCAGCCAGTGGACCTACTTCTCACATTTCCTATAAAACGACAGATCATTTATCTTGGGTGGAGAAGGTGACTGGCTGATGGGACCTCGTCTCCACAAAGGGACAATAGCAAATCTAAGAGGAACGCAATTACACAGCCCAACGCATTTAAAGGATGATTTTTTCGGAACCCTGTAATTGTCTCCCAGTGCAACTAAAATGTGCCTCAAAGGTGCCTACAAGCTCTATCGGCGACAATTCAGACACAAGATGTCGGTACATGCGAAAAGAAGGCTCGAGCTCAGAAGCTCATTAGAGGCGTAAGGTGGTTTAATGATGACACATTGGCACCAAATTTCATCATAATTCTTTTTAACGCCATGACGGACGTTTCAAACGATGAGAAGGTCGTCACACCCCCTCTTACCCGCATTTCACCCCTTTCTTTGACACCCGTGAGATGGAGGTCAGGACCACGACGCTCAGCGTTGAAATCAAGCGGTTTTCTTTTGGGCGGCCGAGGAAAACATTACAGAGTCACTGCCACCCAAAACAGACACAGGAAGACCTCAGGTGGCTGCATGAAACCACTCCATTCCTTGAGGCGTTGATTCCCACACATATAACGGTCGGAAACCACATTTCGCAGGCAGTGCGTTGAGCAACAGGAATATGTTCTTGACAGCCTTTGACAGTGCTGACAGCCCCCAGCCGATTCAATCCTTCTCTAAGGATATCGTGGTCTGCCCCAATGAACATAATCGTATCCATTTCGATTGCAGTGCTCTGGTGTACAGGATGGAACTAATAGAGACCGTTCAAAACCATTCGACGAAATTTGAACGTGATTTGAAACAACGAAACGTGCTTACACTTTTTCAGCCCTCCTGCTGTTTCGAGCTCCTCTGTAGCGAGATCGCGTAGAAGGGGGGGGGGGGGGGGGGGGGAGGGGGTCAGGTGCGACATTGAGACATGCATGAGTAAAATGCTAAAGTGTTTCTCTAAGACCACCCGGTTTGGCAACTCCGTTGGTACCACCCACTCACCTTTGTTGTGCACTTTAAAAATGTACCTGTGCATTGGCCTGCAGGCAAACAGCTCTGTTGCTTTAGGCTCTGCTAGCGAGCATGCTGGATCAGAAGGTTGCCTGCCTGAACGCATATCACGATTTCCTCGTATGGATCGTCCCCTGCAGTGCAGTTTTTAGGGTGCATACGTTTACGGTAGGTTGCGCGATTAATTAAACACCGTCGCGCGGCGTGGCCGTGCGGTTTGAGGCGTCATGTCACGGATTGAGCGGCCCTCCCGCCGGAGGTTCGAGTCCTCCCTCGGGCATGGGTGTGTGTGTTGTTCTTAGCATAAGTTAGTTTAAGTAGTGTGCAAGTCTAGGGACCGATGACCTCAGCAATTTGGTTCTTTAGGATTTCACACACATTTGAAGATTTGGGCAATTAAACACCGCAGCATTATATCTATTAATCCAATCTGGTAGGAACCTCAGACTTACAAGCGAATCTTGTAACCTCTTTTTTCTTTTTTTCGTAGCACACGACGAAAAACACACTTGAAAATCCGATTATTTTCCGAAATGTGGTATACGTGTTGTAAATAATCATAGATTAAATAGGTCATTATTGGTAATCATAGGTAGTTTTCGAGAGCATACTGACATCAGTGTAGCATGATGGAACTGTAACACACATATTCATGTATAATGTTATCTTGCATAGCTGTAAAGAAGCTCGTCGGCCGGTGTGGGCGAGCGGTTCTAGGCCCTACTGTCTGGAACCGTGCGACCGCTACTGTCGCAGGTTCGAATCTTGCCTCGGGCATGGATGTGTGTGATGTCCTTAGCTTAGTTAGGTTTAAGTAGTTCTAAGTCTAGGGGACTGATGACCTCAGATGTTAGTCCCATAGTGCTCAGAGCCAATTGTAGAGAAACTCCTATCACAAATCAACAACGGCACAAACCATCTAATCATGTTACGTGGTTTTTTTATGTGTACTATCAACACGAATTCTAATTTCTTATGAAAGATCACCTGAAGTCGCCGAAGTGGCGTCAAATCGAACCCGGCGAATGGTCTACCCTACGGGAGGCCCTAGTCACACGACAACAGACAGATCACCTTAAGTGAAGCCATGATCACGTGATCAGTTTATAATACATGCATGGTGGTTTTTAATGTTAGTTGGAGGCATCTGTCCGTAATCTCGCAACGCAGTCTCCATCTTGTCCTTAAATTTCTTGAAATTTGTTCTCACTTTGGATTTTTCCCACCACCCGATGAGAATCACAACATCCTTCGTATTTGCTCTTGAGAATAATTACACTTCTGATTGGTAAATGGTTATATGTAGCCCATTCTTTCCCAAAGCACTTGAAAATCCGAATCATTTCCCGGAATGTGGTTTGCAAATGAAAACTAATTGTAACTAAATCGACCCAGACGTGTAAAATATGCTTGCTGTGGCTTATTACCAATAGCTTAGCTTAGTGGGATTGGACCACATACGATTATGTGTATCAGTCAGGTAATTTTTAACAATGGGTGAACTGTCTTAAAACTTAACTACGTTCGTTTTCATATTTAACGTGCTTCCCTCTACTACAGTAAAATCATTAGTTTTAAAGTGCTTGACAACAAGACTTCCCTCATATCCTCCTTTTCTGTTTTTGATGTTTCTTGCTTGTATTGTTAGAGCAATAAAAAATTCGCGTTAGAGGTGGAAGATGACATCACGAATCAAAATCCAATCACATAACGTGTTATTTTTATCTGTATTGTCAATACGTATTCTAATTTTAGGAGTCACGTCCGGTAGTGGAGAGACGATCATGTGACCAACTTCAAGCTCATATTATTTACCAGTAGGCGAATTTCAGAACTACGTATTCTCAAGAGTCTCATTGTATGGTGGAAAATCCATAGGGAGAGCAAAGGTTCAAGAAATTGAAAGACGAGATGGAGATTGTGTTGCAAAATTGCAGACTGATGCCTCCAATTATATCTCTAACCTTACAAACCGCCATGTATGTATTATAAATTGATCATATGATCATGGCTTCACTTCGGGTTATGACTGATAATAAATTACAATGTCTGTTGACAGGGCACATGAAAATTCACGTAACGTGATTGATTGATTCGTGGTGTTTTAGATTTGTATTAAGTGCTTCTCTAAGGCAACAACACATAACATATGTGGATATGTGTGTTATACTTCCACCATACTGCGCTAATGTCAACATGCTGTCGTAAAATACCTGTGATTACCAGTAATGATCAAGCTAATCTATAACAATTTAAGCCGGCCGCTGTGGCCGAGTGGTTCTAGGCGCATCAGTCCGGAACCGCGCTGCTGCTACCGTCGCAGGTTCGAATCCTACCTCGGTCAAGAATGTGCGTGGTGTCCTTAGTTTAGTTAGGTTTAAATAGTTCTATGTCTAGGGGACTGATGATCTCCGATGTTAAGTCCCATAGTGCTTACAGCCATTTGAAACATTTTATAACAATTGATCATTTGCATATACCACGTCTCAGAAAATGACTCGTGCATCTTTCGTCGAATGTTACGTAGAAATACGAGGGACGTTCAGTAGGAAATGCGACACATTTTCTTTCTGAAAGAACGTTGGCTTTATTCAGCATTCCAGTACACCACATTATACCTGACTTTTTTGGCTTCAAGACATATTTTTCAACATAATCTCCGTACAATGCGACGACTTTATGCCATCTTCCTGGGAGGGCTTGTATGACCGCACGGTAGCACTCTAGCACTCAGTCGGAGCCAACGGCTTCCTGCATTAATAAATTATCCATAATCCACTTACTGCTTCCCACGGAGTGAATCCTTCCTTAGGCCCAACAGATGAAAGTCGGGAGCTGGCACAAGGGAGATCGGACAGGTTTGCACGACCTTGTTGTGAAGATAACAGACGCCTCACCTAACGACTCACCGTGCTTTTGTTCACTGCCAGATCTCCACAGACATTCTACAAGCGCTGATTAATATCTGCGATACTCTGGTTTTCCCCCAAAAGAAACTCAGTGAGAGCTCTCTGTTCGGAACCTACCTCCGTTACAGACCTCATTTTGAAGACTACGTACAGCACCGCCACCTATCGGAACTTCATAAAGCTATAGTGGCTGAAGTGGGAATATTCCACGACGTCCCACGACAAACTGTGCATTTTTTTTTCAATACGCCCCTCTTACTTTGAATTATCTATGCAACTGATTTTTGAACCTATAATGTCACTTGTCAATAGTGCATGGGTAATATAGTCTTAGTACTTAGCAAATAGATATTTTTGTTAAATAATTAATTACGTAATTTATTCAACATTCAAGCTTCTCTTATGTGTTTTAGAATACTGGTTGGGCCCATGCTTTGTAGTGCGTACAGAAAAGTCAGACATACACACACACACCCACACACACACACACACACACACACACACACACACACACACACACATACTAAAAATACTGTAGCGGTAATGTAGATTTCGTTTATTTGTTTAAGTATCTTGTTGTGGCAGGTTAATTGTAATTACATGTCTTTATTGTCTTTTTTATTCTATGTGACGGTGCTGGCTGACCAAAAATGATGATGCACACACGTAGACTCTGATTTTTAAGAGCATGTTGGGTGGGGGATGACGGAGCTTGGTTCTCAAAGGTCCAGAGAGAAGGTGGGAGGGGGTGGGGGGAGGGGGGAGAAGAATTCTGGTTGGTTGTAGGGCAGACAGCTATAAACAGAAATGAGTGTGAATGATCATTCGGCAGTGAGCTCGCAGGCGGTCCAAGTAGGAGTTTATTTTTTGTTAATTTTTTCCGATATGTCTATTGTTAATAAAGTATGATCGACTTATAGGGGACTAAGGTAGTTTCGTCTGTAGAATGGCACTGTGGACCTCCTGTTCGCACCTGAAGGAAACGGACAGGTGTCCCCTCCAGGCTAACTTCGCCGAGATGACGGAAGCACGCAATTCGCCTAGAGGAGTGGATAAACTAACATTTTCCGCCATTTTTTGCAAAAGCATCTACGTATTTTGAAGACTCAAGTTTAGAAACAATGTCATGCTTTGTAATGAATGAGATTGACTCTTCCACCTTACTGGACAAGATTTGCCACACAGAATTGTCACACTATATTACACCATGAATTGTATTATATTTACCATTTTTTGCATAATATATAGCGACGTCTTCGATTTACTCATACGCTGCATTGTAAAAGTGTCTTACACTATAAATTACGTTAATATTTACCGCCATTCTGCGTAATATATCCTGATGTCATTCATTTAGCTACACACTGCACTATTAAAGTGTCTTAGATCGCAAATTACTTTAATATTTGCGTCCATTTTGAACAACATACCTTGGGTTGGTTTGGTTGTTTGGGGAAGGAGACCAGACAGCGTGGTCATCGGTCTCATCGGATTAGGGAAGGATGGGGAAGGAAGTCGGCCGTGCCCTTTCAGAGGAACCATCCCGGCATTTGCCTGGAGTGATTTAGGGAAATCACGGAAAACCTGAATCAGGATGGCCAGACGCGGGATTGAACCGTCGTCCTCCCGAATGCGAGTCCAGTGTCTAACCACTGCGCCACCTCGCTCGGTAAACATACCTTGAATTTATTAATTTATAACGTCAAAGTGTCTTTCCTCGTAATATTTGCCAAAATTTAGCTGTGATCATCTTGACGTTGATGTGATGCAACGAGGACGTGATGTACTGCACCACTGATGTGACGTGACATGACGTAGTTGTGACGTCGAGAGCAGTAGTACAATACTAACGTAACTCGAATAATAATGAATTTTATTTATTATTTATAACAAATACCCACACCTTGAATCTCTCACTACAACGTACAGATCCCAAATGACAAAAATTCACAATTCGAATAATGATACAGTTAATGAATTATTTATAACAAATACCAGCACCCTGGTCCTCTCATTATAGAGCTCAGGCCTAAAATGACGAAACTTGCAAAACTGAAATAATAATAAAATTAATTTATTATTATCAACAAGGACAAATACCCACACCCTGATCCCAAACAATCATTATCATCTCCGTATGATGCACATAACAAGACTGAGATCACCGATTCGGTTTCTGTAGTTATCAGGGATGGGGAGGGAAAGTTGTGATATGAATCTTATTGGTCCAGGGCGAGGGTTTCCCCTGCGTGACCTCACTCTATTGTCTTTGGTGCGTGGACTTGACAGGGGATCCCCAAGGAAGAGAAGTGGGGGAGAGGGGGGCTGACCTCTTCGAAGAATTCCCTTGGGTGTAACCAGACACTGGATGTGTACTCTGATGCTCAAGGTCAAAGTAGTGCATAATATTCTCTAGATAACTACTTACGTTATAACTTTTTCAATTTTTTGTGCCTACAAATATTCATGTCAATTTTTCTTCCAGTGTTTCATAGACTAATATTTGGATAACTGCTTCTTCTCTTTTAGGTGATGTTGTACATTTGATCAAGTTACCAATGTATTTTGAGTGACTGACCATCCATGAAAGCTGAGTCTTGTCACTTCTCGATGAATCACTGCAGCTGACTTCTTTTTCCTGTGGCTGTAACAGTAGACTTCTCCCACAGAAGCTGTAATACACCAATTATCCGAAATCAATCATTCGTAATCAATAATCTTACACTATTATCCCTATACTATCACTTCCATTCCAATGCTTTCTACATTATTTACTTATGATGTTACTTTTACCCTGTGATTTCCTGACTAAAATGTCGTTTTGCTCTTTGTATTTAAAATCTCTGATGACCCAGTTCACTTCTGACTTTAATCGCTTATAATTTCCTTACAAAACTGAGGCTTTTTAGATTTTACACTCTCATTCGTTGGATATTAGCTGAATGAATTTACTGTTGGTATCCCAGTTCGAGCAACTGCTACATAATGTTCAGATTTAAGTCTACATCCACATACACAGGACTACACCACTAACCACTTTGCAGTAACATGGCGGAGCATATTTCGCACTATTCTTAGGGATTCCTTTTGCTGTTCCAGTGACAAACTGTGCGAAGGAAAAGTGATTGCCTCGTTGTGGGTGGAAGGGAAGGGTACGAGGGGACAGGCGGGCCGTAGGAAGTACGCAGTTACGCCACTAGATTTCTTGTTACAGACTATTCCACCCTAAAATGCTGATACCATTTGAGCTGTGAGGAAGCAGTACGTCCCAAACGCAGAATCAGCCACCTCTCTGTATCTTCATACTATTTATTATTACTGCTTCTTTGACCGGCAGGACAAGCTTCTCTCGTCTGTCAGACAGGAGCTAAGAGTAGTTCCCTAATTTCTGGCCCTTCAGGAGGAAGCTTTCGAGACAAATTTCGGAGATCATTCGTTCGACAGAACCTTTCATCCGAAATACCTTGAAAGTTGCATATTAAATAGGCACTTCCAGTTTTCCAATTATATGTTCTCGTTGGCTCACAACCTAGTCTTTGCTGATACTCTACAACGAAATTTCTGTAACAAATATAACAAGTATCGACTACAGACAGTCATGATGTTTCAACAGTCAACGCTTAAGCCGGGGAGGGGGGGGGGGGGGGACAGCAGGCTGGCTAATAACTGCAATAACTGCGAAGGAGACACGTTGTCTTACTACATCGAATGTGTAGACAGCTGGCAGGTAAGACTGCCGCAGGTCTGCCGTCTTGGTGAGGCAGTTCTATTAATTACGATTATCCGAACGGATTCCTCATAAGCAAGTTTACTTTATTAAATTGTTCATGAGGTGTTCCACGGATAACTTTTTTTTCTAAACTTGTTATGGACTGCGGAAATGAACATGTTTACATCCATGTGGTGTTGCAAACGATTCGCGCCTTTGTGAAGTCAGTAAGTGCGAGTCCGGTTACAGAATCGAAGTCTTGTCACTTAACCCGAAACATTACGCAGTCAATTCAGTAATTCTTTCCTTCGGTTTATTATTCAATGATTGTCCTTGTGTCGTGTACAGAAATGAGTTCATGTGACGCTGACAGCCCTATATCCGACTTGTATTTCACGTGTCTTTGTGGTTCAAGGGGTCATCTGTAATGTCCATTTGGTTTTTGACCAATTATATAACTTAAATTTAAAGACAATTTCTTCATTTAACCATTCTGATCATTTACTGAGTATTTAAGTGCACCTTTGCATAATGTTTGTCTGTCGCCATTTTGTAATCGTTTGTTACGAGACACTACCTTTATCTAAGCTAATGGTTGTATCTGATGAATTCCATCGATGATTTAATTTCACAAATAGCATCGGTACTTTTAACAATACATAACCCGGTTCTGATGCATACATTTCCAGCTAACAAGGAAGGTCTTGACGACGAACCTTGGCCGGAGGGACGCTGTGCTTGATCGTGCAAAAGTGTGTTTATTCCTGTTTTACAAACTACCTCGAATAGAGTATCTACAGCTGTATCTACATGAGTACTCTGCAATTAATACTTACGTGCTTGATAGAGGGTGCATCGAATCACTTTCACACTATTCCTTTACCGTTCCACACCCGAACAATGCACTGGGAAAACGAACGTTTAAATCTCTCCGTGCGAGTTCTGATTTCTCTTATTTTATTACGATAGTCATTTCTCCTTAACAAGGTGGGCGCCAACAAAATGTTTTCGCATGCAGAGGGTAAAGTTATAGGTGAAAATACCGTGAAAAGATCTGGCCACATCGAAAAAGCCTTTGTTTAATGATTGCCATCCCAACTCGCGTGTCGTATCTGTGTCACTCTCTCTCCTATTTCGAGACAGTACAAAACGAGCTGCCCTTCTTTGAACTGCTTCAATGTCCTCCGTCAATCCTATCTGGTAGGGATCCCTTACCGCACGGCACTACTCTAGCAGAGATTGGAAAGCCATAGTGCATGCATTATCACAAAGTGTCCCTCGCGTTTTGGATAACCACCGACATTCAGATCTTCCAGACCGAAACATCATCCAACCGACTTTAATTCGTATTATTAGTAGATATTTAACGTTTCATATTTGGCTATTATCATTACAGTATGGAGTCTGTGTCTCCATTGCACAGTGACCAACAATAAGTTGCTCACTACTAAACTCTTGATATTGTTAGGATCTTGAGAGTGATATTCATGTTACATGCTGTTCTGTTTCTAACGCTGCAGCTGATATTTTCTGGCGCGCGATTTAACGTAAGCGTGTGTAGTTCATTTAACTTTCTTTCCTCACACCGAAGTCAGATTGCGTTTATTAATGAGTTCCTTTGGTCATTATCGGGCATGTTACAAGCTGTAATTTCTTCTTATCAGAGCTAGTAGGTTTATTATACAGTGGATAAACCATTTCTCAAAAGAGTACACACCTTGCAACATTCCCCGTAATATGATTTAGCGTTCTCTGTAATTCCTGTGTCGCTGCTGACTTAACAGAAAAAGAGACTGGCGGTCACAAGCTTTTTTACACATTTATTTAAGCATCAGGGAAAATCGTAAGATTGTTATTACTGCATTTCTTGAAAAAATAAAGTTAATCGATCGCTCCTCGTGACATTGATTTGAATTTATTTCACTTCACAAATGTAAAGCATTCTGCTAGGAAAATAATCGATTTGTTCTCAAGTTTCTGCTCAACCAACTGTTCAAGGTCTCATACACATTGAGCTACTTACTACTCAGCTTACATTACAGATGTGCTTGACAATGTCAGACAACAATTAATTATGCCACCTGAAGTTGGTTCGAGTTCGTTGCATACCGTAGTTTAGAAGCAGTTACACTCTCACTAGATGCCGTGTTTGCATGAGTAATGACACGCAATCAAACCTACAACGATATAGTGATGCACGGCAGAGGTTATGTGTGGAAGTGGAAATCGCTGTCGAGTTGTGACTCCTCATCTGTCTACAGTAAGTCACCTTTATTAACATTGTAAACATCCTTGAGAACGTTCTCATTGTATGAGGATGTAGAGAAATGACTTCTAAAAGCAGACTTCCAAAACCTACAGCATTTCCCTGCATTTAGGAAAAGGGCTTCGAATCCATATACAACTATCGGCTCCAAAACCGTTTCATAGTGATGTATCCTAGTGTTTTGTGAAAGGAATTTTTTGGTGTAGATCGTGCGCGACGTTTGGTAGGCCACTTGAAGTCCACATATTCGCTCCTGAAATGCTTCCTAGTCTAATCCGTTTTTCATAATGATGTAACCCAGCTACTTAAATATTTCTACTCTGCTGATGTCTCCAAAGTTTGTCCAGAGTTTTGGGAGAGCATTTTTATGTCAATTATTATTTCTATTTTTTCTTTCAAATGCTACGTATCTGTAACTCAGTTTGTTCGGCGGTTTTCTTTAGTAGTTACAGTTAAATCCTAGCAGTTTCTACGACGTTTGACAGAAGGGCTACATCATCGTCAACAGATACACAGTCTACTATCATTCCCTTGATTTAATTCAGATTCTTATGGGGCTATAGTAATTTTCCATAAATCTCGTCCTGATAATTTTTTCAGTAACACAGTTGAAAAGCATCAGAGGCAGCCCATCGCCTTGTCTTCCTCCTGCTTTGATATTAAAGGAATCTGAGAGGCACAATGGGAAGTTTGTCTTCGAGTTTGTATCCGTAAGGGTGACTCTAATTCCAGGAGTTTAAGCTCGATATTATCATAATAATAATAATTACTATTATTTTATTGTAATTATTACTAAGCCGGAACTCAATTTCATAACAAACAAAGTCATGTAATAAAGTCGAAAAAAACTCCTTAACACGACCTACTTTACAAATACACTCCTGGAAATGGAAAAAAGAACACATTGACACCGGTGTGTCAGACCCACCATACTTGCTCCGGACACTGCGAGAGGGCTGTACAAGCAATGATCACACGCACGGCACAGCGGACACACCAGGAACCGCGGTGTTGGCCGTCGAATGGCGCTAGCTGCGCAGCATTTGTGCACCGCCGCCGTCAGTGTCAGCCAGTTTGCCGTGGCATACGGAGCTCCATCGCAGTCTTTAGCTCTGGTAGCATGCCGCGACAGCGTGGACGTGAACCGTATGTGCAGTTGACGGACTTTGAGCGAGGGCGTATAGTGGGCATGCGGGAGGCCGGGTGGACGTACCGCCGAATTGCTCAACAGGTGGGGCGTGAGGTCTCCACAGTACATCGATGTTGTCGCCAGTGGTCGGCGGATGGTGCACGTGCCCGTCGACCTGGGACCGGACCGCAGCGACGCACGGATGCACGCCAAGACCGTAGGATCCTACGCAGTGCCGTAGGGGACCGCACCGCCACTTCCCAGCAAATTAGGGACACTGTTGCTCCTGGGGTATCGGCGAGGACCATTCGCAACCGTCTCCATGAAGCTGGGCTACGGTCCCGCACACCGTTACGCCGTCTTCCGCTCACGCCCCAACATCGTGCAGCCCGCCTCCAGTGGTGTCGCGACAGGCGTGAATGGAGGGACGAATGGAGACGTGTCGTCTTCAGCGATGAGAGTCGCTTCTGCCTTGGTGCCAATGATGGTCGTATGCGTGTTTGGCGCCGTGCAGGTGAGCGCCACAATCAGGACTGCGTACGACCGAGGCACACAGGGCCAACACCCGGCATCGTGGTGTGGGGAGCGATCTCCTACACTGGCCGTACACCACTGGTGATCGTCGAGGGGACACTGAATAGTGCACGGTACATCCAAACCGTCACTGAACCCATCGTTCTACCATTCCTAGACCGGCAAGGGAACTTGCTGTTCCAACAGGACAATGCACGTCCGCATGTATCCCGTGCCACCCAACGTGCTCTAGAAGGTGTAAGTCAACTACCCTGGCCAGCAAGATCTCCGGATCTGTCCCCCATTGAGCATGTTTGGGACTGGATGAAGCGTCGTCTCACGCGGTCTGCACGTCCAGCACGAACGCTGGTCCAACTGAGGTTCCAGGTGGAAATGGCATGGCAAGCCGTTCCACAGGACTACATCCAGCATCTCTACGATCGTCTCCATGGGAGAATAGCAGCCTGCATTGCTGCGAAAGGTGGATATACACTGTATTAGTGCCGACATTGTGCATGCTCTGTTGCCTGTGTCTATGTGCCTGTGGTTCTGTCAGTGTGATCATGTGATGTATCTGACCCCAGGAATGTGTCAATAAAGTTTCCCCTTCCTGGGACAATAAATTCACGGTGTTCTTATTTCAATTTCCAGGAGTGTATATACGATACTTGCATACCCAAAGTCAACAACAAAATAAAATAAAATAAATTTTCACTTTCCCATGCAGCCACTGTCGAGAGACGGAACTCTAGCGTGACAGGAGAGTGATGGACGAAGGAACCATCCTGGTATTGGTGTGGCATGATTTTAGTGTAACATTTGGAAATCTAAACCAGAATGGACGGGAGAATACATTGAGGAAGTGTCGTGAAGTTGATGTTACATACATTGTAAATCGTAAGGTAAAACTTTGAGAAAGTTATATTTAATAGTTTTTTGCAAAACGAGATTCTCGTGTTAATTAGTTATTCAGTTTCTGCTTGATAAAGCAACTTCATGCTTTTAAGTGAAAAGCGCAAAATAGTGATGTTCCACAGCATTAATTTAGTTAGTAAACGGGTTTTTGGCTTACAAGCCCATCATCAGACTATAACTGATACTGCACGAGTACATATCCACTATTTTATTCTTTTCGTTTGTAAAAGAAGGAACAGGTTCTTAAGTATTCACTTCTATATTACTGTATGAGAACATATATTGTATTTTAATAGGAAATACAATAGATTTCACTGCACATACTTTGTATTGTACTGAAAATAATTTCTATATTTCTTAACAAACTATAGTTACAGTGCCTGTATATGCTGTGTTAAATAACATGAGTGCTTCACATAATTTTAGATAAACAGTTAAGGCATAAATAACTCAAATGCGAACCAAACGGTAGTAAGTGACTCCATGGAACAACTTCAGATTTTACATTTATTGTTATTCCCTTTACTTATTTAATTACACTAAATATAATTCATTTAGTACATGAGTAGATATTCATGAAAATACACTCTTGAGTTGTTCAAGAATTCATTTTACTAAGAGATGTGATTAAAGTACCACACTCACATTTGGGACGAGCGGAAACAGCTTCCCTAAGTCAGTTAAGGCGAATGTTGTGATCGTTCCTGTGAGGAGAGCATGGCCGCTTTCCTTTCCCATCCGTGTCCAATCCAAACTTTTGTTCAGTCTCTAGAGACCTAGTCACTGACAGATAGTTATGTTCTAATCTTTCTTCTACATCTACATCTACGTGATTGCTCTGCTATTCACAATAAAGTGCCTGGCACAGGGTTCAATGAACCACCTTCAAGCCGTCTCTCTACCGTTCCACTCTCGAACGGCACGCGGGAAAGCTAGCACTTAAATTTTTCTGTGCGAGCCCTGATTTCTTTTATTTTAACGTGATGATCATTTCTCCCTATGTAGGTGGGTGCCAACAGAATGGTTTCGCAATCGGAGGAGAAAACTGGTGATTGAAATTTCGTGAGGTACTACCGTCGCAACGAAAAACGCCTTTGTTTTAATGATTGCCACTCCAATTCACGTATCATGTCTGTGGCACTATCTCTCCTAGTTCGCGATAGTACAAAACGAGCTGCCCTTCTTTGTACTTTTTCGATGTCATCCGCCAGTCCCAACTGATGCGGGTCCCACACCGCACAGCAATACTCCTGAATTGGGCGGACAAGCGTGGTGTAGTCTCTTTAGTAATCCAGTTGCACCTTCTAAGTGTTCTGCCAATGAATCCCAGTCTTTGGTTTGCTCTACCCACAATATTATCTATGTGATCGTTCCAATTTAGGTTATTTGTAATTGTAATCTCTAAGTATTTAGCTGAATTTACAGCCTTCAGATTTGTGTGACTTATCGCGTAATCGAAATTTAGCTGATTTCTTTTAGTACTCATGTGAATAACTTCACACTTTTCTTTATTCAGGGTGAATTGCCACTTTTCGCTTCATACAGATATTTTATCTAAATCATGTGTCAAGTCTTTTGATCAACTGATGACTTTACAAGACGGTAAATGACAGCATCATCTGCAAACTATCTACGACGGCTACTCGGATTGTCTCCTATGCCATTAATATACATCAGGAACAATGGAGGGCCTATTACACTTTCTTTGGGAACGCCGGATATTACTTCTGTTTTACTCGATGACTTTCCGACTATTACTACGAACTGTGACGTTTCTGACAGGAAATCACGAATCCAGTCGCACAACTGAGGTGATACTCCGTAGGCACGCAGTTTGGTTAGAAGACGCTTGTGAGGAACGGCGTCGAAAGCCTTCTGGAAATCTAAAAATATGGAATCAATTTGACATCCCCTGTCAATAGCACTTATTACTTCATGAGTATAGAGAGCTAGTTGTGTTTCACAAGAACGATATTTTCTGAATCCGTGCTGACTATGTGTCAATAAATCGTTTTCTTCGAGGTACTTCATAATGTTCGAATACAGTATATGTTCGAAAACCCTACTGCAAATCGACTTTAGTGATATGGGCCTGTAATTCAGCGGATTACTCCTACTTCCCTTTTTGGGTATTGGTGTGACTTGAGCAATTTTCCAGTCTTTAGGTACGTATCTTTCTGTGAGCGAGTGGTCATCAGAATTAACTTACACTAGATCGCGAAAATCCAGAAACGAACTGTCTAATTTTTCTATGTGTCGTTACATGGGATATTTATGCTGAACTAATAGGGTTTTTAAATTTATATATGGTAGTGGCGGTGTAAGTAGTTATCAAGGGCCAGTTCTACCCACATTATGATTATAACTGGTTTCTTATCTAAAGGTCACTGATAAGGGTCTCAGATCACACACTTGGGCTACTTATATTCAAGGTCAACCCCCCTACCCACCCCCCTCTCTCCAGGGGAACACCAGCAATTGTTCAAGGTCATGCGGGGGAACCACAAAACACTGCTTAACACTCCCCATAGGCCAGTGGGATGGCAGGAAGCACCTTGGCGAATAGGAATAGAGTTCATCTCTGCCCTTTATTATATTATGAATCCAAATTCCCAAGACCCCTCAGTCAAGGCTGGATCTTCATAGTGAAAGGATGAAGCACCAGCAGGGACTAGACAGAGCTCCCAGACATAATAATAATAATAATAATAATAATAAGACTGTTAGATTTGAAAGTAGGTATCTATTACTAATATTAGTATTATTAATATCGTTATTTATAGCTTTATACGATTTTCCTTGTTTGTTACTTTTTATTCCAGAAGCAGCACAGTGTGACCATTACCCTGTAGGAGCAGAACTGCTGAATGAGGACACTGATGTACTATTGTCCATACTGCACATCAGCAGCATCTTCCTGCTTTATTGGACTTGGTGACATCCGGCTATTCTGTACTACCCGAGCCGCAACTGCAGCAGCCAATGCCGTTGGAACTACCATAGGTCACCAAGCTGCAGACAAGTCCCACAACAGCACTGATGTTTGCCAACATTTCCACTCGACTTCAAGTGGATCTATATGAATTACGGGGTAGTGACTTTGGTGTGGTAATTAAAGTTGAAAATGCACAGTCAGTCATTGCCAAAGTGCAGTATTCATGGTACAAGTGGGAATGTACGAGCAATATGCTGGAGTATGCAGAAAGAAAGATGACAGACGAGCATGACCTGCCTCACACTCATATACGAGGGTTATTCGGATAGTAAGGAATGATCGGTCGCGAAATGGAAACCACAGTGAAAATCTGATGAAGTTTTTCTCGGGTGTGTTGGGCAGTGTCTCTAGTATGCCTGTCGATCGCGTCACGCCGTTCTTTTTAGTTCTGAGCGCACAGGGAGCACATAAAGATACCTAGAACAATAGTGTCTCCCGCCAAGTACGAGTGCCTGGTGAGAAGTTTCGCCTGAAGTGAGCGGACGCAAGGAGAATTGGCCACTCTTCGGGGGCAGGTGGAGGCTTTGTCTGTTAGGCTCATCGAGCTCGAGGCGCAGGCGTCGGCTCGTAGTGGCGTTGGGGCAACTGTGGTGAGACCTATGCCTACTTCGGTGGCCTTGGAATCACATGGAACCCCTGATGTCGCTGCGTCTTCCGGCAGTGAGCATCTTACCGGTCAGCCATCACTCCAGGGTGAATGGCGGACAGTGGTGGGCTTGCGCGTGCCTGGCCGAAAGGCGAAGGTGGGATCTGGCCGCGTGGCAGCTGCCTTACCCCTTTCCAACAGGTACGGGGTGCTTCCTAGTGGTGATGACATCGTTTCCGAGCCACCACAGGATGCCTCGCCTGTTGGGCCAGTGGCCGATTCTCCGGCAAGGTCCCGACAGTCACAGAGGGCGGGCCTATTAGTTATAGGGAGCTCCAACGTTAGGCGGGTTATGGAGCCCCTCAGGAAAATAGCGGGTAGGTCGGGGAAGAATGCCAGTGTGCATTCGTTGTGCTTGCCGGGGGGTCTCGTCCGTAATGTGGAGGAGGCCCTTCCGGCAGCTATTGAACGCACTGGGTGTGACCGGCTGCAGATAGTAGCACATGTCGGAACGAATGACGCCTGCCGCTTGGGTTCTGAGGCCATCCTTGGTTCCTTCCGGAGGCTGGCTGATTTGGTGAAGACAACCAGCATCGCATGCGGAGTGCAAGCTGAGCTTAATATCTGCAGCATAGTGCCCAGAGTCGATCGCGGTCCTCTGGTTTGGAGCCGTGTGGAGGGTCTAAACCAGAGGCTCAGACGACTCTGTGACTATAATGGTTGCAAATTCATCGACCTCCGTTATTGGGTGGAGAACTGTAGGGCCCCCCTAGACAGGTCAGGCGTGCACTACACACCGGAAGCAGCTACTAGGGTAGCAGAGTACGTGTGGCGTGCACACGGGGGTTTTTTAGGTTAGAGGGACCCCCCCTTGGGCGAAACGATAAAATACCTGACGGCTTACCAGAGAGGACATTATCATCGTTGATAAAGAACGTCCGTCCTCAGAGACTAAAAACAGGAAAAGTTAACGTAATATTGGTAAACTGCAGGAGTATCCAGGGCAAGGTTCCTGAATTAGTATCTCTTATTGAAGGAAATAGTGCGCATATAGTATTAGGAACGGAAAGTTGGTTAAAACCGGAAGTGAACAGTAACGAAATCCTAGACACAGAATGGAATATATACCGCAAGGATAGGATAAACGCCAATGGTGGAGGAGTATTTATAGCAGTAAAGAATTCAATAATATCCAGTGAAGTTATTAGCGAATGCGAATGTGAAATAATCTGGGTTAAGTATCAAAGGTGGGTCAGATATGATAGTCGGATGCTTCTATAGACCACCTGCATCAGCAGCCGTAGTAGTTGAGCGCCTCAGAGAGAACCTGCAGAACGTCGTGAAGAAGTTTCGTGATCATACTATTGTAATAGGGGGAGACTTCAATCTACCAGGTATAGAATGGGATAGTCACACAATGAGAACTGGAGCCAGGGACAGAGACTCTTGTGACATTATCCTGACTGCCTTGTCCGAGAATTACTTCGAGCAGATAGTTAGAGAACCAACTCGTGAAGCTAACGTTTTAGACCTCATAGCAACAAATAGACCGGAACTTTTCGACTCCGTGAATGTAGAAGAGGGTATCAGTGATCATAAGTCAGTGGTTGCATCAATGACTACAAGTGTAATAAGAAATGCCAAGAAAGGAAGGAAAATATATTTGCTTAACAAGAGTGATAGGGCACAAATCGCAGAATATCTGAGTGACCACCATCAAACGTTCATTTCTGAGGAAGAGGATGTGGAACAAAAATGGAAAAAATTCAGAAACATCGTCCAGTACGCCTTAGATAAGTTCGTACCGACTAAGGTCCAAAGCGAGGGGAAAGATCCACCGTGGTATAACAATCATGTACGAAAGGTACTACGGAAACAAAGAAAGCTTCATCATAGGTTTAAGAGTAGTCGAATCATAGCTGATAAGGAAAAGCTGAACGAAGCGAAAAAGAGCGTAAAGAGAGCAATGAAAGAAGCATTCAACGAATTCGAACATAAAACATTGGCAAACAATCTAAACAAGAACCCTAAAAAGTTTTGGTCATATGTAAAATCGGTAAGCGGATCTAAATCCCCTATTCAGTCACTCGTTGACCACGATGGCACCGAAACAGAGGACGACCGAAGAAAGGCAGAAATACTGAATTAAGTGTTCCGAAACTGTTTCACTGCGGAAAATCGTAACACGGTCCCTGACTTCAGCCGTCGCACGGACGCCAAAATGGAAAATATTGAAATAAACGATATCGGAATTGAAAAACAACTGCTATCACTAAGTAGCGGAAAAGCATCCGGACCAGACGAGATACACTTAAGATTCTACGGTGATTATGCTAAAGAACTTGCCCCCTTTCTATCAGCAATTTATCGTAGATCGCTGGAAGAACGTAAAGTACCTAGCGACTGGAAGAAAGCGCAGGTCGTTCCCATTTTCAAGAAGGGTCATAAATCAGATGCGAATAATTATAGGCCTATTTCGCTTACGTCAATCTGTTGTAGAATAATGGAACATGTTTTGTGTTCTCGTATTATGACGTTCTTAGATAATACAAATCTCCTTCATCATAACCAACATGGATTCCGCAAACAGAGATCATGTGAAACTCAGCTCGCCCTATTTGCCCAAGAAATTCACAGTGCCGTAGACACTGGCGAGCAGATTGATGCCGTATTCCTGGACTTCAGGAAGGCATTTGATACGGTTCCGCACTTACGTTTAGTGAATAAAATACGAGCTTACGGAATATCGGACCAGGTTTGTGATTGGATTCAGGATTTCCTAGATGAAAGAACACAACATGTCACTCTTAACGGTTCAAAATCTGCAGATGTAGAGGTAATTTCGGGAGTACCGCAGGGAAGCGTGATAGGACCTTTATTGTTTACAATATACATAAATGACTTAGTTGACAACATCGGTAGCTCCGTGAGGCTATTTGCAGATGACACGGTTGTCTACAAGAAAGTAGCAACATCAGAAGACTCGTAAGTACTCCAGGAGGACCTGCAGAGGATTAATGCATGGTGCGACAGCTGGCAGCTTTCCCTAAACGTAGATAAATGTAATATAATGCGCATACATAGGGGCAGAAATCCATTCCAGTACGATTATGCCATAGATGGTAAATCATTGGAAGCGGTAACGACCGTAAAATACTTAGGAGTTACTATCCGGAGCGATCTGAAGTGGAATGATCACATAAAACAAATAGTGGGAAAAGCAGGCGCCAGGTTGAGATTCATAGGAAGAATTCTAAGAAAATGTGACTCATCGACGAAAGAAGTAGCTTACAAAACGCTTGTTCGTCCGATTCTTGAGTATTGCTCATCAGTATGGGACCCTTACCAGGTTGGATTAATAGAAGAGATAGACATGATCCAGCGAAAAGCAGCGCGATTCGTCATGGGGACATTTAGTCAGCGCGAGAGCGTTACGGAGATGCTGAACAAGCTCCAGTGGCGGACACTTCAAGAAAGGCGTTACGCAATACGGAGAGGTTTATTATCGAAATTACGAGAGAGCACATTCCGGGAAGAGATGGGCAACATATTACTACCGCCCACATATATCTCGCGTAATGATCACAACGAAAAGATCCGAGAAATTAGAGCAAATACGGAGACTTACAAGCAGTCGTTCTTCCCACGCACAATTCGTGAATGGAACAGGGAAGGGGGGATCAGATAGTGGTACAATAAGTACCCTCCGCGGAGTATAGATGTAGATGTAGATGTAGAAGCTATGCAGCCAACATTACATAACTGTTGTGCATTTTCTTCTTCAAGACAATTCTCAGCTGCATTCTGCAGGGGCAATGAAGATGCTTCTGCATCGTTTTGAATTGCAAATGTTTGATTACCCACAATAAAGCCCGTAATTGTCTCCCTCTGAGTTTCATCTCTGCTCACGTGAACCGCTGGCTATGAAGACAACATTTTGGGACAGACACGAGCTGTAGGCCAGCTTAGAGAATTGGCGGAAAGCACTGGCGGCTGCCTTCTATAACGAGGGTATTGGAAAGTTGGTACAACGCTACGACAAAAGTCTAAGTCGGATCGGCGACTATGGAGATAAGTAGCTGGAAGTTGTAGCTAGCTGTTGCAAATAAAACAGTTTTGATTTTCATTGTGTTTTCCATTTTGCGACCTATCGTTCCTTACTTTCCGCATAGCCCTCGTAGAAATTCATATGTATTGATGTAAAGTATCCACACGGAAACGACCACGCAGAATACTAGAACATTTGTGGAGATGTGGATTTGCGAGCATGAATGACACCTAACGGTCCTTCTGGGAAAAGGTGGTAAAGGCTACACACCAGAGGAAATTACAGTAATACAGCAATAATCAAGCTAGAGAGAGAAACACAAGCTCAATATAGAGACAAGTCTGAGTGAGACAAGAAAATTGGAATTCATGGTTATCGAATGCGAGGGCGAGAAGAAAAGTAACGCCTCCGAAATTTTTATTCTGTTCTCAATACCGGTTGAGATATTACATGTTATCGATATTACTCGGTCGAATTTCCTGCTCCGCCGACGCAAGTTGCAACCGTCTGCCGTTAGAGGGACTGCAGTCTCTAACGTAACTATGCCGGTGTCTGAGAAACAGTTCAGTCGAGTTTCTAACTGCAGAAAACGTGCCTCCAATTGAAATCCATGGAAGAATTAATGCTGAGTGCGGTGACGACTCTATTGACATTAGTAATACGCGATGTTAGTTTGCTCGTGCTCGTAATGAAGAAAACAGTGGTGCTAACCTCATCGTGTGTGGCCGAACTCGGAATGGTCGACCACGTACAGCAACCGACGAGACTCAGCTGAATCTAGTTGCAGAACTCGCCAAAGAAAATCGTCGGATAACACAGTTACATTCTCCTTTAGCATGAGAGTGCCAGACCACACACGAACGCAGCAACGTCTGCAACTATCCCGTCATAGATCATCGTCCATACAGTCCCTACCTGGCCTCATCCCATTTTCGTCTGTTTCGAAAACTTAAAGGTCACCTTTGAGGGACTTCACTTTGATAGTGATGGAGCAATACAGTTTGTTTTACTTAGAAAGCTTTACACTGAGGTGACAAAAGTCATGAGATACTTCCTAATCGTGTCAGACCTCCTTTTGCTCGGCGTGGTGCAGCAGCTGGATGTGACATGGACTCAATAAGTCGTTCGAAGCCCCTGCAGAAATGCTGAGTCATGCTGCCTCTACAGCATAGTGTTGCCGTTGCAGGATTTTGTGCACAAACTTATCTCTCGATTATGTCCCATAAATGTTCGATGAGAATCATGTTGGGTGATCTGGGTGGCCAAAAAATTCGCTCAAATTGTCCAGAACGTTCTTCAAACCAATCGCGAACATTTCTGGCCTGGAGATACGGCACATTGTCATCCACAAAAATTCCGTAGTTGTTTGGAAACTTGAAGTCCATGAATGGTTGCAAATGGTTTCCAAGTAGCTGAACATAACCATTTCCAGTCAATGATCAGTTAAATTGGACCAGAGTGCCTGGTTTACAACATGGGTCCATGGTTTTCTGGGATCTGTGCAACACTCGAACTCTACCATAAGCTCTTACCAAAAAAATGGTTCAAATGGCTCTGAGCACTATGGGACTCAACTGCTGTGGTCATCAGTCGCTAGAACTTAGAACTACTTAAACGTAACTAACCTAAGGACATCACACACATCCATGCCCGAGGCAGGATTCGAACCTGCGACCATAGCAGTCGAAGCTCTTACCAGACTGAAATCGGGACTCATCAGACCAGGGCACAGTTTTCCAGTAGTGTGGGGTCCATCCGATACGATCAGGAGCCCAGGTGACGTGCTGCAGGCAATGTCGTGCTGTCAGCAAATGCACTCGCGTAAGTCGTCTGCTACCGCAGCCCATTAACGCCAGATTTCACCGCACTGCCCTAACGGATAAGTTCGTCGTACGATCCACATTGATTTCTGTGGTTATTTCACGCAGTGTTGTCTGTATTTTAGCACTGACAGCTCTACTACGCAAACGCTGCTGCTCTTAGGCGCTAAGTGAAGACCGTAGGCTACTGCATTGTTGTGATGAGAGGTAGTGCCTACAATTTGGTATTTTCGTCACACTCTTCACACTTTGGAGCTCGGAATATTTAATTACTTAACGATTTCCCAAATGAAATGTCCCATGCGTCTAGCTCCAACTACCACTCTGCGCTCAAAGCCTATTAACTCACGTTGTGCGGCCAAAATCACGTCGGAAATCTTTTCACATGAATCAACTGAGTACAAATGCGAGCCAGGTCTGGAGAATAGGGGGGATGTGAAACGAGTTTCCAATAATTTTGCGGCCACAACTTCTGAGGTGTGTGCAGGTGCATTGTCGTGATGGAAAAGGACTTCTTTGTTGTCCAGTCGCCGGAGTATTTCTTGCAGCTCGGTTTTCAAACGGTCCAATAACGATGAATAGTATGAACCTGTAATAGTTTTACCCTTTTCCAGATAGTCGATGAGGATTTTCCCTTGCGAATCCCAAAAGACAGTCGCCATAACCTTTCCATCCGAAGGAATGGTCTTCGCCTTTTTTGGTGCAGATTCTCCCTTGGTAACCCATTGTTTAGATTGTTGTTTGGTCTCAGGAGTGTAGTAATGTATCCATGTTTCATCCACAGTGACGAAACGACGCATAAAGTCCTGTGGATTCTACCTGAACAGCTACAAACCATCCTTGCAACACTTCACACGATTCCGTTTTCGGTCAAGTGTGAGCAATCGCGGAACCCATCTTGCGGATGTGTCCAACTGTTTATGCAAAATATTCTGTACCCGTTCATTCGAGATGCCCACAGCACCAACAATCTCACGCACCTTAACTCTTCTGTCATCCATCACCATATCATGGATTTTATTAATTATTTCTGGAGTCGTAACCTCTACAGGGCACCCTAGAACACTCAGCATCACTTGTGGCCATATGGCCACTGCCATTTTTTTTTCTTTATTGCAATTTTAATCACCTCATACAGGCGGGCTGTCAGCAGCATATTACGCTGCTCTTCAGCCTTAAGTGGTACAATAATATGACATATAGGTGACACAGACAATACAATAAAAACGGCGGGCAAAAAAATGTAGATACAAAAAAACAATAAACATGAAGCCGTTCAAGCTGGACGAGAAAAAACACTAACACTTGTTGACACGGCGCACATAACACGGATGGCTGCGACGGCACACGTGAACAGTGGAGGCGTGACGGTGAAAGAACACTAAACACAAAACGAAGGCACACACACGAGACACTGATGGCGATGATCTCCGGCGCGTGAAAGTCCACTGAGCGTGTACGAGTCTGGGGACCTGCCAAGAGAGGACGAGGAGGAAGGGGAGTGGGAGAGGGAGAGGGGAGAGCAGAGATGCCATGGGCAGGGGAGATAGGGGAAGGGAGGAAGGGGGAGGGGAAGCCCGGGGGAAGAGGGGTGGAGGAAGGGGGATGGGGGGAAAAGGAAAGAGAAGGGAGGGGAAGAGAGGGAGGGTGCCTAAAGGAAAGGGCACAGGAAGTGGGGGGGAGGATCAAAGTTGATAGGAGGGGTATATGGAGGGGAGGAGGACATCAACAGGGAGGGGGAGCTGGCGGAAGCCACCTTGGGAGAGGGTAAGGAGGGTGGAAAGATGGAGACTGGGTGGGAAGTGGGAATACAGGCACAGCAGCGGGCGGGGGAGGGGGAGAGGATGGGCGAGACAAGCGGGTGTGGAGGATCAAGTTTGCGGGAGGTGTATAGAATCCGTATCCTTTCAAGGAAAAGGAGGAGGTGGGGGAACGGAATGAGATCGTACAGGATCCGAGTGGGGGAGGGGAGACGGATGCGATAGGCGAGGTGGAGAGCATGGCGTTCAAGGATTTGAAGGGATTTATAAAAGGTAGGGGGGGGGGCGGAGATCCAGGCCGCATGGGTGTAACAAAGGATAGGGCGGATGAGAGATTTGTAGGTGTGGAGGATTTTGAAGGGGTCCAGACCCCACGTACGGCCGGAAAGGAGCTTGAGGAGACGGAGTCAGGAGCGTGCCTTGGCTTGGATTGTCTGGAGATGGGGGGTCCAGGAGAGGCGACGGTCGAGGGTGACGCCAAGGTACTTAAGGGTGGGGTGAGGGCGATAGGATGGCCATAGATGGTGAGATAGAAATCAAGGAGGCGGAAGGAAGGGGTGGTTTTGCCTACAATGATCGCCTGGATTTTGGAAGGATTGACCTTGAGCAACCACTGGTTGCACCAAGCGGTGAACTGGTCAAGATGGGATTGGAGAAGGTGTTGGGAGCGCTGCAGGGTGGGGGCGAGGGCAAGGAAGGAGGTGTCATCGGCAAACTGGAGAAGGTGGACAGGGGGTGACGGTGGCGGCATGTCCGCCGTATACAAAAGGTACAGGAGGGGGGAGAGGACGGAGCCTTGAGGCACACCGGCGGAGGGAACGAAGGTGTAGGAATCCGTGTTATGGATGGTGACGTAGGAAGGATGGTGAGAGAGAAAGGAGCCGATGAGACGGACGTAGTTAATGGGAAGGGCGAAGGTTTGGAGCTTGAAGAGGAGACCAGAATGCCATACGCGGTCATAAGCACATTCGAGGTCCAGGGAGAGGAAGATGTCGGAGCGACGGGAATTAAGCTGTTCAGAAAGGAGACGAGTGAGGTGAAGGAGAAGGTCGTCGGAAGAGGAGGACGGCCGAAAGCCACACTGGGTAACGGGAAGGAGGCAGTGCTGGCGGAGATGCTGGTGGATGCATCAGGTGAGGATAGATTCCAGGACCTTGCTGAAGACCGAGGTAAGGCTGATGGGACGGTAGGAGGAGACAGCGGACAGTGGTTTGCCAGGTTTAAGGAACGTCAGGATACGAGAGTTTTTCCACAGGTCGGGGTAGTAACCGTTGGACATTGTAGAGCTTGGCCAGGGTGGAGAGGAAAGAGACAGGAGCCTCACGAAGGTGACGGTAGGTGATACGATCGTGACCAGGAGTGGTGTTTCGTTTTGTGCGGAGTGTAGCAATGAGTTTCTGTGTAGTGATAGGGGCGTTGAGTTCTGTGTGTGCAATGTGGGAGTAAGGTAGGACAGTGGGGGGTGGATGGCGACAGTAGGGACGTGGGCCTCGATGGCCTCAGACAAGGTCTGCTGGAGAAAGTAGGCAGCATGGGTTACATCGTCAGGGTGGTGGTAGGTGAAGCGGTGGCTATCGACCTGGGTTGAGAGGGTATCCCGGCAAGCATCCCAGTTGGCATGGGAATAGTCATGGACGTACTTTGGGGGAGGGTCATTACGAGGGTTGGGGCGGGGGCGACGACCGTCTGAAACGGTGAGGAGGGCAGGGAGATGGTCGCTACCAATAGGCTCCAGGACTTCCACCGTTATGCGGCCAAGGAGGTTAGGGGAGGAAAGGATAACATTGGGAGTGGAGTTGGATTCAGGATGGGTGTGCTGGGTAATGGGGATGAGGTCGCCTTGAAGGGAGGAGAGGAACCGATGCCACCGCCGTAACTGGACTGCGGAACGACTATGGATGTTGAGGTCTTCGGCGATCATGTAGGACGAGAAGGTATGGTCAATGTGGGAGAGGAAGTCGAGTTGAAGGGAAGAGGGGCGTTAGGGCGGACATAGATGGTGGCGCAGGTGACGGTAAGGCCAGGGAAGAAGAGACTCAGGATCAGGTGTTCGGTGGGGTCGGGAAGAAGAGGTTGGAGCTGAATTGGGATCTGGTGGTGGTGGTGACCAATGGGAACTCCGCCACGTGCAATCGGGAGGGGATTATCAGAGCAGTGAAGGAGGTAGGGCGAAGTGTGGACGGTATGGTGGGGTTGGAGGAAGGTTTCATTGAGGAGGAATGCATCCACGCGGTAGGTGGCAAGGGTGTGCAGGAAGAGGTTCTTGTTGGCGGGAAGGGAGCGGATGTTGTTGAAAAGGATACGGTGCTGTCGTGCCATGACAGGGATTTAGACAAGGGTGTCAGGACGGGAGAAGTTGAAATGGGCCTGGTTGTTGGAGTAGGTGGCATACATTTTTAAGTGGAAAACGGAACGGGTGGCGAGGGATACCTGTTGGAGGGTGTGAGGGCGCTGGAACGGGTGAACATTTTGGAGGACGATGGTGAGGAATCTGATGATATCCTCAGCGGTAGGGGGTGGGCAAAGGGAATTGCCAGGAGGGGTGGGGGCGTCCAGATGGCAGACAGGAACGGTGAGTTCAGGAGTGGTAGGAGGGGGTCGGGCCTTACATTTCGGGGAATACGTAGGATGAGGGAGGTTACAGGTATTACAGGAAGGGGGCGGATTGGAGATTTGGGCACTGCTGTAAAAAGTGGGCTTGCCTAAAGTGCGGGCAGATGGGGGCCTCGTGGCACTCAGATGTTGGGTGTGCATTATACCGCAAGCACCTTTGGCAGCGGAGGGAGTGAGGAAGGGAACGGGAAGGGTCAACTTGGTAGCGTTGGTGAAAGAGAATGGCACCCTCCTTCAGGAGACGGTCTATGGAGGGGACGTGTTCGGAAAAGACCCGCATAAGGTGGGTGGGGCCGGCTGAGTTATGAATGCAGTGAACCACATGCACCTACAGATGGGAATGCACCTTGAGCTCCACCAACACCTCCTCGTCCGTGATCGCCAGACGAAGCTGAGTGATCACGGCAGTGACAGTCGGGGGGCGACGCGGGGGTTGGGGTTGGCAGGAGGGAGGCAGGGAAGGAGCAGGGGTGAGGGAGGCATTAGGGCCAAAGCAGGTGACAGGGATGCAGGAAAGGAGATCTGTGTGGAGGGTAGGGCTGGGGGAGGAGATGAGGACCGAATCACGGCGAGGGGTGAGGAGGGAGATGGGGGCACCAGGAAAATTCTGGCGAAGGAAGAGGGTGAGGTTCCGGGCCTCAAGAAGGGAGGGATGAGGACGGGAGAGGAGGTAGCGGTAGGGGGAGGGGGCATAGGAGGAGGAGGGGGAGGGGGCAGGGACAGGTGGGGAGACATCCATGGCATCATGGGCTGGGGAAGGGGGATGAGGCGGAGCCTTTTTGGGAGTAGAGGAGGCAGGGGTGTCACTGGGGCGCTTGACGGTGGCGGAGGAGGTGTGGGGGATGGGAGCGACTCGACTGTGGCAGGGAGTGGCAGGTCCTGGTGCTCGAGTCAGCGCCGGAAATGGTGAGGGCGATGGCGAAGGCGACGGTGGTGATGAAGGCGAAGGGGAGAGTTGAGCGTGGGCCGTGGCCCTCCGGGCGACCACCCTAGCGGGGGCCGCACAAACGGGAGGAACAGAGGGAGGGAGTGGAGGGAAGGGATCAGAGGAGGTGCAGGAGGGAGGAGCCGGGGATGGGGCGACAAATAGTAAGGGAGATGGGAGAGTGGGGAGTGGGGGGGATGGACTGAGGGGGGGGGGGTGATGGGGCACACCACGTGATAGTGGTGGCGGCGGCGGAGGGGGATGTGTATATGATGGCAGTGGTGGTGGCAGTAGTGGTGGTGGTGGGGGTCGACATTACGATAAGGGGAAAGACACAGGACAGGACAAAGAAGCAAATGAGGGATGGGCAAGGCGATGAGAGACACAGAGTAAAATGGACGGAGAACGATGAAGGAGACTGGGGCCGAAGTCCTACTCTGCTGCTGTTGGTGGGGGAGGCTACCTGTCTGGCTGGCCGGTGGGGACGCTGCTGCTGCTGCTGCTGGAGGCTGGCTGGGACCGCTGCCAGATGCTGGACGCTGGACGCTGGATGGAACCACCGCTGGCTGCTGGCAGGAACCGCTGCTGGCTGCTGGCTGGACCGCTGCTGGACGCTGGCTGCAGGCTGCAGGCTGGACCGCTGCTGGACGCTGGCTGCTGGCTGCTGGCAGGAACCGCACTGGCTGCTGGCTGCTGGCTGCTGGCAGGAACCGCTGCTGGCTGCTGGCTGGAGCCTGCAATATACCTAACGCTTCGATTAGAACCGAAAGGCCAATCGAAGGGCGGTAGCCTTCCGGATTACCGCCCGGAGCCACTCCGAAAATTTTGAAACCGCTTATAAACTGTTCTAATCGAAGATGCAGAGTCACTGTAATGTTTATCAAGCTTCTCTTTAGTCTCCTGAGGCGTTTTGCCTTCCATAAAGTAATGTTGAATCATCACACGAAATTCTTTTTCGTACATTTTTTGACAATCACTCGACTTCCTTGATTGACACGTATGTCAAACATAAAGAAATAGACCAATACATCTGAAACTTGGTGTGCGTTCTTTCCAGAGATGCTACTAACTAAACGTGACCTCGATACGCGCCGGTGGTGCCATCTCTCGGACATTGCACGGACTTTTCAAACGCCCCTCGTAACACCTCCGATAATGCACTGCCCTTCTTCGCCTTGCATGTGCGATGCTGCCGCCATCTGTATTATGTGAATATCGTTATTCCATGACTTTTGTCTTTTCAGTGTAAGAGATTACACGCAAAGATACTGGGAGGCAATGCTTTTCAGCACGCCCTCGTATTAAAAAATAATAGCAAAATTAGACAGGTAGATCTGTGATTGGCTGGCGCTTCTAAAGAATGGCTCACCTAGCAGAACGTGCCATCTGCCCAAGATTCTCGCTCATTTCCCTAGGAGAAATGCTAAAGGCCACTTGTAGCGATGCCTTGGTGGCTATGACTTCTCATAGAGATTTTCTGAGCTGAAGAAGGCACGGTGGTTTAATGTCTAGGTAAGTGGTAGCGATATTTCTGTACGCAGAGCTTTAGACACGTTTATTTCTCTGTTACAACTGTGTAGTCTTTGTGGATAGTTACTGTGAGTAATGGCCGGCCGCGGTGGTCTCGCGGTTCTAGGCGCGCAGTCCGGAACCGCGCGACTGCTACGGTCGCTGGTTCGAATCCTGCCTCGGGCATGGATGTGTGTGATGTCCTTAGGTTAGTTAGGTTTAAGTAGTTCTAAGTTCTAGGGGACTGATGACCACAGCTGTTAAGTCCCATAGTGCTCAGAGCCATTTGAACCATTTTTTTTGTGAGTAATGTGTTAAAATACAGCAGACGCGATGACGTTTCCAGGGTTTTTCTAAAGGTGGGCGTACTAAACTTTAATGTAAGTAATAAAATGTAGTTTTTATCTTTACAGTCAAATTACTATCGTCTCGTGTCGACCATTGGCTACAAGGCTGAACCTAGATGCTAGGAGATGTAAAAAGGGTTTTCTAGCCCAAGCTACGTAATTTCATGAAGTATAAGCATTCGGACCATTAGCTAAATTTTTCCGCGGATGGGTGAGAATACATACCTCGATATTGTTGACGCAAAAATACAGTATTCGCAATTGATGAGTTAGAAACCATTCGTGAAACCTACGAGGGTCACTCCAAAAGAGATACACACTATTTTTGTAAAAAATACAGTTTTCATTCTGCATATGTGAAAGTTTTACAGTGTGTAGATTGCATGGGGGCTTAATTATTTTAATGAATGCAAATATTTTTTATTTTTTCGTAACTGTATGTCCGATTACGAAGTCTCGTAAACGGTTGGCCCTGACTAGTTTTTGTACGCAATCTGACTGCATAGAACAACAACAAAGAATGAAATGAAAATTTTCGTTAACACAATTAATTAATTAAGTCCCCAGCAACTATAAAACCTACGAAACCAAAACACAAGTGTAATTGTTCTCTGTGTGGGAGTGTGATTCAACGTACACATCTGGCACGGTTCTTCTTCAACAAGACAAGAAATTTTAAATACCATTTATACTGAAGTAATTAAACAAAATAGAAATACTATAATTGCGCAAGAAAACCAGAATTACACTCTAATATAAGAACACAAGCCAGATGCTTTGTTGACTGAACCTGTAATGACGCATTATTTAAGACACTGAAATAATAAAAAGACAAGGAAATTTTTTTTTACCTTCATATATATTGACGAAAAGCACTCTGATCATTACAATATCTCCATTAGAACAACATCTGCTATCTATCCCATCAAACAACTGCATAAAACATGGAACAAGCACTCTCCACTACGACTTTTCGACAAGAACTTTTCACTACGACATCTCAGCAAGCACTGACTACTACGAGTTCTCGACAAGCACTCTCCACCACGACTTCCCGACAAGAACTGCCAGTGGAGGCGGCGGAATAATACTCTTTGGCGCAATCTCTGGCGCTGTGGCTCAGTGTAGCCACCTTTCATATGCCCTTCCTCCACAGGCCAGAATTTGATGGTATTTTTGCCAGCAGGGGTGGTGAAAATACCACCAAATTCGTCCATAAAAATACAGACAAAAAATAAAAAATAAAAGATAATATTAATACGTAAATATCACGTAATTAGATAAAATTTTGGCTTTGCACTGACCTTTCAATAACCTAATATATGAAATACAGTAAGCAATACAAATTCTTTCATACATGTGACTTTACATAATAGTTTACACAATACACAAAAAATCAGTTTATACAAATGTTCACATAAAATACTTTTAATTATTAAAAAAAACAAGTAGTTGATAGTTCCAGCAGTAGCACCCAGCCTTGGTCAACAGGTGCAAATACCAACAAGTGACATCATTCAGCAGAAGCAGTTCCATTAGTGGCACCCAGCGATGTTGAACAGGTGCAGACAGCAAGAAGTAACATTATTTCAGTAGAAACAGTTCTAACAGTGGCACCCAGTAATGTTGAACAGGTGCAGACACCAACAAGTGACATTATCTCAGTAGAAGCAAGCCATCAGTGGCACCCAGCAATGTTGAACAGGTGCAGACACCAACAAGTGACATTATTTCAGTAGAAGCAGTTCCATTAGTGGCACCCAGCAATGTTGAACAGGTGCAGACAGCAACAAGTGACTTCATTTCAGTAGAAGCAGTTCCATCAGTGGCACCCAGCAATGTTGAACAGGTGCACACACCAACAAGTGACATCATTCAGCAGAAACAGTTCCATTAGTGGCACCCAGCAATGTAGAGTAGGTGCAGACACCAACAAGTGACATTATTTCAGTAGAAGCAGTTCCATCTGTGGCACCCAGCAATGTTGAACAGGTGCAAACACCAACAAGTGACATTATTTCAGGAGAAGCAGTCCATCAGTGGCACCCAGGAATGTTGAGCAGGTGCAGACAGCAACGAGTGACATTATTTCAATAGATGCAGTCCATCAGTGGCACCCAGCAATGTTGAGCAGGTGCAGACAGCAACAAGTGACATCATTTCAGTAGAAGCTGTCCATCAGTGGCACCCAGCAATGTTGAACAGGTGCAGACACCAACAAGTGACATTATTTCAATAAATGCAGTCCATCAGTGGCACCCAGTAATGTTGAACAGGTGCAGACACCAACAAGTGACATCATTTCAGTAGAAGCAGTCCATCAGTGGCACCCAGCAATGTTGAACAAGTGCAGGTAACAGTCCATAATATTCACCATCACTAACCAGACAGTTCACGCATGAACAATAGTTTGAATGCACACACAATTGCTTTTACAAAATTATTCTCAATGTTCTTACACTAAACACACAAATTATAAGAAACACACAAATGATATCAGAAAATTGTCATATTAACTATTACAAATACACAAATATCAGTAAACCTATAATATTTATGAGTGTCAGTGCAAGCCACAACAAACAAGTAAAATAATATTTAGGAGATAAGTCGGTACCAATTTGGGATTGGGAAAGGAAAACACACAAAACACACTCACTCATCTTTCGTCCACATTAGTGCTACTGTGTAATTGAATAGTGTTAACTGTGTAAATGCAATTCTGTCAAAATTTGATGTTCATCATGTGTATCAAATAGTAGTGGCACAGTGTATAACAGTCAATAATAGTTAGTCAACGTCATAGTCATCATGTCAAGACCAATGTTTGCCAAGCCAAATCAAATGTACGGTTGCTGAACAACTGTCAGTGAGCCTAGATATGCAAATGCTTCCTCTCTCCAAAAAAAAAGTATGTACTGCTTAGTGATTTAACAAAGTGTGTGTAGACAATCTTCCTTCCACTTTAGTGTTCTAGTCTGCCATCTTCATCCTCCTTGTTCCATATAAACCAACAAAAAAAAAAAAAAAAATGCTCCTCACTTACTTTACCTCTTATCCACCAAAACTCCAATAATCATCAGCATCACATGATCTTAATACTTCAATAATAACTCTTACGTCGATACATATAAATCTTATCATCAATATCATTTACCTTACCTCTTGTCCACCAAAACTCCAATAATCATTAACTTCACATAATCTCAATACCTCAATAATACCTCTTCAATACATCGATACATATAAACCTTATTACCAATATCATTTACCTTACCTCTTGTCCACCAAAACTCCAATAATCATCAACTTCACACAATTTCAATACCTCAATAATACCTCTTCAATACGTCGATACATATAAACCTTATTATCAATATCATTTCACTTCCATAACAACTCTTTCCTCTAGTCAGTCTCCTCGAACAAGTACAGATAAAATTCTAGTGCAAACTTCAGTTCATCATCCCATACAATCCGAAGACACAATGTCCACACACAACCTCTGTGTAGTCCACCTGACCCATATCTTCTACTCATTATGAATCATAAAATACATTTTGGCTACCTTGTCCATCATTAAATAAAAGAAATGCATACATGACATCTAACAGACTTTAGTTCGAATAACTCTCAATAATTAAGTACGATTACGGAGTGTGAATGATCATAATTTTTCACAGTGTGTACACCACTTCAAGAATTATGGCAAACAGAAGCAAACATGTGGAGTATTTATTGTGTGAAGTGTCACTTGCTATTTCAATTGCTCACGAAGAATGCAGTGTAATAATTGTTAATGGTCTAACCCTAGTGTTGGTATGTCATGTCGTTAGCTTCCTTTCTATTAGCACAAATTTATACAGCTTCCATAAAACCTCCAGCTCATGTGACTTCTATGAAGTTTCTTGTACTAATGTCGTTCGTCGAATTATAGCAGTTCATTTTCTTATCTTAAAAATATAAGGCACTGAGCGTAAGCAAAACATGCAATAGCGAGTAAATATACCAGTAGAGAACAGAATGTCAACAAGTGGATGCAGCACAATCCCTACAACGAGGCTCTGTCAAGCGAACAATAATTAATACCATAGTGTAACCTAAACTCCATGTTCGTACACTGTATATCAGCATTTCTATATATAGCAAGTTAAAGAATAGTTATGACAACAAACAGAAATGTATAAATATGCAATCCATACGCATAGCAGCAAACATATGTCTTACACAATAAACAGGTCATTAGCATCACATCAGCGTAAGCAAATAAATGTTCATATGTAATCTTAATAAGTAAACATGAAGGCGCAAGCAGATAAATCACAAAGTATAACCTACATACATAACCATAGTCAGCACAATTAATCAGGTGACAATTATAATTTAAATAAATAAGCACAGCAGGCACATAATAAAAAAAATATGACATCAGTGAAGAAGCAGTGCAGCCAAGCGATGCATAATATATACAAATAACAACCCTGTTCATTAATCAATCATTGTCAAAATCAGTTAACGTACGCAAGCACGTCGCTTGACAAGTAAATTCATAGAACATGAAATTAGCACAAAGTATGAATCACGTAATCGCGAGCAGCAAATTACGTCTAAAGTACATACCTAAGTGGAAATATGTTACCTGAAAAATAAACTCAATTAATAGTTACCTTTTTGGTTTATTACTTTTTTCTTCTAAATTACATTCTTCCTGAAATTATCTCGATAGCAAGTCGTCTTAACGTCGGACACGCACAGAATTTACCTGAAGTTCTTAAATATTTTATACAACCGTATCCTGAAAAATACTGAACGTTAATAACATAATTCATCAAGTCACTATAGCTTTATACTGAATTAAATCGGAGAAATTAGACTGTGTATTTGTTTACGGTTGTCAGTGCATTCGCACTGAGCGCTCGATCAGCTGTAGGCGCGTGACGTAGGAAGTAATAGTTTGCGGTCAACGACTGCCTTGTGCGGCGCGCAGACTTGACTGTTGCTTTGAGTATATGCCGCCGCCAAAACACAGCGCGGTATCCTTGTACTCTCCGCATGTTTACATGTAGCTGTTAGTTTCTCTAAAGTATGTCATTCCACAAAAATTTTAACGTTTGATATATGATGTATTCCCTTAGAGCGTCGAGATTTAAGAGTTTCTACTTCAACAGTGTTATCATGAATAATTTTGCGAATTCTATATGGACCGTTATAAAGCAGAAAAAATTTGCGACACAAGCCTTTTCCTTTGTGAGACAAACGATGAGACTTAATTAACACCTTTTGACCAACTGACAAGATTTTTAAACGACCAGGATGTTTAGCTGATTTCTCTCTTCTAGCAGCCGCAGATGCAATATTTCGTAGAGCCAGGTTGACAACTTGAGAATGCCGCAGTTTCCGTGAAGGCGGAAAAGGAACGATTTCAGAAATGCGATTTGTCGGTGCTTTGTTTTTTAATATCAATATAGGCAGTAAAGAAGTTGAATCATTAGGGAGTTCATTCAGAATGTTTTGAAAAATATGAAGGTACTGATCCCATGTTCTGTGATTCTGATGACAATAAAGTCGACACAATTTATTGATTTCCTTCATCCATCTCTCTGAAGCGTTAGATTGAGGGTGAAAAAGTGAAATGAAAATTGGTTTAATCTTACGACGCCGTAGAGTACGAAGCCAAATTTTAGAGCGAAACTGTGATCCATTATCTGATATAACCTTATCAACATGACCCACTTCTTTAAGAAAATGTTTGATGAAAGCATTAGATACTGAACGAGCTGTTGCTTTGCGTAAAGGTGTAAAACACACATATTTTGATGTCAATTCCACTGCTACGAAAATGTACGCAAAACCATTAGTAGAACGAACCACTGGACCGAACAAATCGACTGCAGCAATGTCCTTTAATTTCGCTGGAATGATAGGAAACAACGGTGTTCTGTGAGAAATAGTTGGCGGCTTAGCCTTTTGACATAATTTGCATTTGGCAAGAACAGATCGAATACGTTTTTCCATATTAGTGAAGTAGCAATTTTCTCGTAATTTATGAAAGCATTTTCTGGGACCAAAGTGTGCATAACTGAAATGTGTGTACCAAATCAATTTATTGACCCACTCATCAGGAATACAAACTAACCAAACAGAGTTGTCGACCGATTTTCGTTTAAAAAGAACTTTCCAGATAGTTCGTAAAAACGAGGTGTGGCCAAATTGTCCAATCTAACAAAGCGTCTAAGAAAATTACAGACACCAAGGAAACTACGAACATCACGTTTTGTGGTAGGAACAGCATAATTACGAATAGCATCTAGTTTCTCTGGATCAGGAAGAATACCTTCTGTAGAAATAATGTGACCGAGAAATTTCACCTGAGAACGACCAAATTCAGATTTTTCTAAGTTCACTGTAATGCCAACTCTTGCAAAGATACGTAATAATGAATCCAAAATTTTGTTGTGTTCACTCCAAGAATGTTTAGCAATAAGAATATCGTCAACATATGAAGTAATATTGTCACGAAGATAAACAGGTAAAATTTCGTTTAAACTACGAATAAATGCTGCAGAAGATATAGTAAGTCCAAATGGTAATTTCCGAAATCACTTTTGGGTAAATTAGTCATATCCGGTTATTGTTAATCTACTGTCTAGATAGATTGATAGTCGAAGAGTTGGTTTGACAGATGCAAAGAATAGTAAAAGAGTAGGCAGCGGTGCAGAAAACTAAAAGGGAAATAGCACCATTACAGCTCGGGGCCCTATGCACGCTACGGCACATATTCACTTAGTGTAGTGAATCCCCTGAGGACTTTAATAGCCGCACATAATTTCCAGTTTGTGACTTAGTGGCAAACTTGGCGGGAGTGCGTACGTAAATTGATCTAACCATGCACATGGATGTATGTCATTCTTAGAATTGCGAAAGATCTTAAATTTCCGAACAGTCAAAAAGTGTTTATAGTCAAAGTTTTTCGCCTCGTGGCGACAAAGACCTACCGCGACTGTTCCAGTCCGAATGTCGATTATTGTCAAGTTCACGCGCCTGGCGCTCTCTTGTTGCATCCCGTAAATGAAACAAATTATTTTCTTCAAACCCCTCTGCTATTTGTGATTCTAAATTTCTTTTGCTGTCTTTTCCTACGATTTCGCCTTCAATTTGTTTGACTTGCTTCGTAATGCCTCAAATTCCCTTTTAACGCATTCATTAGATTTTCCCTGATTTTCAACATGCTTATTTATGTTCTGGTACTCTTCGGTTTCTGCAAATGGCAATGGTGCTGTGTCATCTGGATCTCTGTCCCCATTTAAACTAAGACTTGTCAATTTGTCTGAAATCTCCTCAACTCTTTCCGATAAATCACCTATTTGTTCTTTCTGTTTATTTACGTCTTCCGTAAGTGTCGCGACTCGGGTTTCAGTATTGACACATTTGGTAGTTAACTGTTCATATTGTTGTGTTAGGTTATTTAATCTGTCATTTGGTATGGATTCCTCGATTCTCTCAAATATTTCTTCCTTATCGTTTGCACGTTGTAAATTTAACTCTGAAAATTTCTGTACTATCACGCGATCTCTTTCTTCCTGTTCTCTATCCTGTTCCCTTTGTCTAATCTCTACTGCAATTAATCTATTATTGTGAGAATTCAAAATCGGTTGTACTTCTTCTCTGATTTCTTTGTTTTATTCATCTTTCATGTTTTTTGAAACATGTCCCTATTCGTGAGCTTAACCGTGTTGCCATTGCTTCCATCTCAGTTTTAATTTCAGATCCCAAAGTTAATATTGCATTCATCAACTGCTCCATATCTTCTGTCGTTAATCTCGTATTCTGAAAATTTTTTGATTGTGAAAAAATTTGAACTGGTTCCGGACTATTTTCCCGACTTATTAAATTGTTTTCAACTTCATTATTCATCATACTGTTGTCCTGTGTTGGCGAGTTCGCCATGTCAACAATTTCGTCATTCTGACTATCCATCATTTTTGCCTTTTTCACCGATCGCGTAATCATTTACAAAACATACAAAACTCGTCACTATACGAAAATTACACAGAATGACACCTTATCCCCAACAATACCATTCACACGAAATACTTCCCGACAAACACGCCTAACGAACAATTAATCTTCCTAACTGCACAAAATTGTCAAACCCATGTACAAGACGACAAAAATTAAACTCTGCAAAAAATGCCATTAGAAGAATGACAATTACCAAATCTACACATGCAATATAGACTACAATTACTAAACTACGAATTACTACAACAATACTACTGTCTACTATTTTTACAATCAGAAGAATTCCAAGGGACGATCCGAAGCAGCGGTCGCCACGTGCATGGGGGCTTAATTATTTTAATGAATGCAAATATTTTTTATTTTTTCGTAACTGTATGTCCGATTACGAAGTCTCGTAAACGGTTGGCCCTGACTAGTTTTTGTACGCAATCTGACTGCATAGAACAACAACAAAGAATGAAATGAAAATTTTCGTTAACACAATTAATTAATTAAGTCCCCAGCAACTATAAAACCTACGAAACCAAAACACAAGTGTAATTGTTCTCTGTGTGGGAGTGTGATTCAACGTACACATCTGGCACGGTTCTTCTTCAACAAGACAAGAAATTTTAAATACCATTTATACTGAAGTAATTAAACAAAATAGAAATACTATAATTGCGCAAGAAAACCAGAATTACACTCTAATATAAGAACACAAGCCAGATGCTTTGTTGACTGAACCTGTAATGACGCATTATTTAAGACACTGAAATAATAAAAAGACAAGGAAATTTTTTTTTACCTTCATATATATTGACGAAAAGCACTCTGATCATTACAATATCTCCATTAGAACAACATCTGCTATCTATCCCATCAAACAACTGCATAAAACATGGAACAAGCACTCTCCACTACGACTTTTCGACAAGAACTTTTCACTACGACATCTCAGCAAGCACTGACTACTACGAGTTCTCGACAAGCACTCTCCACCACGACTTCCCGACAAGAACTGCCAGTGGAGGCGGCGGAATAATACTCTTTGGCGCAATCTCTGGCGCTGTGGCTCAGTGTAGCCACCTTTCATATGCCCTTCCTCCACAGGCCAGAATTTGATGGTATTTTTGCCAGCAGGGGTGGTGAAAATACCACCAAATTCGTCCATAAAAATACAGACAAAAAATAAAAAATAAAAGATAATATTAATACGTAAATATCACGTAATTAGATAAAATTTTGGCTTTGCACTGACCTTTCAATAACCTAATATATGAAATACAGTAAGCAATACAAATTCTTTCATACATGTGACTTTACATAATAGTTTACACAATACACAAAAAATCAGTTTATACAAATGTTCACATAAAATACTTTTAATTATTAAAAAAAACAAGTAGTTGATAGTTCCAGCAGTAGCACCCAGCCTTGGTCAACAGGTGCAAATACCAACAAGTGACATCATTCAGCAGAAGCAGTTCCATTAGTGGCACCCAGCGATGTTGAACAGGTGCAGACAGCAAGAAGTAACATTATTTCAGTAGAAACAGTTCTAACAGTGGCACCCAGTAATGTTGAACAGGTGCAGACACCAACAAGTGACATTATCTCAGTAGAAGCAAGCCATCAGTGGCACCCAGCAATGTTGAACAGGTGCAGACACCAACAAGTGACATTATTTCAGTAGAAGCAGTTCCATTAGTGGCACCCAGCAATGTTGAACAGGTGCAGACAGCAACAAGTGACTTCATTTCAGTAGAAGCAGTTCCATCAGTGGCACCCAGCAATGTTGAACAGGTGCACACACCAACAAGTGACATCATTCAGCAGAAACAGTTCCATTAGTGGCACCCAGCAATGTAGAGTAGGTGCAGACACCAACAAGTGACATTATTTCAGTAGAAGCAGTTCCATCTGTGGCACCCAGCAATGTTGAACAGGTGCAAACACCAACAAGTGACATTATTTCAGGAGAAGCAGTCCATCAGTGGCACCCAGGAATGTTGAGCAGGTGCAGACAGCAACGAGTGACATTATTTCAATAGATGCAGTCCATCAGTGGCACCCAGCAATGTTGAGCAGGTGCAGACAGCAACAAGTGACATCATTTCAGTAGAAGCTGTCCATCAGTGGCACCCAGCAATGTTGAACAGGTGCAGACACCAACAAGTGACATTATTTCAATAAATGCAGTCCATCAGTGGCACCCAGTAATGTTGAACAGGTGCAGACACCAACAAGTGACATCATTTCAGTAGAAGCAGTCCATCAGTGGCACCCAGCAATGTTGAACAAGTGCAGGTAACAGTCCATAATATTCACCATCACTAACCAGACAGTTCACGCATGAACAATAGTTTGAATGCACACACAATTGCTTTTACAAAATTATTCTCAATGTTCTTACACTAAACACACAAATTATAAGAAACACACAAATGATATCAGAAAATTGTCATATTAACTATTACAAATACACAAATATCAGTAAACCTATAATATTTATGAGTGTCAGTGCAAGCCACAACAAACAAGTAAAATAATATTTAGGAGATAAGTCGGTACCAATTTGGGATTGGGAAAGGAAAACACACAAAACACACTCACTCATCTTTCGTCCACATTAGTGCTACTGTGTAATTGAATAGTGTTAACTGTGTAAATGCAATTCTGTCAAAATTTGATGTTCATCATGTGTATCAAATAGTAGTGGCACAGTGTATAACAGTCAATAATAGTTAGTCAACGTCATAGTCATCATGTCAAGACCAATGTTTGCCAAGCCAAATCAAATGTACGGTTGCTGAACAACTGTCAGTGAGCCTAGATATGCAAATGCTTCCTCTCTCCAAAAAAAAAGTATGTACTGCTTAGTGATTTAACAAAGTGTGTGTAGACAATCTTCCTTCCACTTTAGTGTTCTAGTCTGCCATCTTCATCCTCCTTGTTCCATATAAACCAACAAAAAAAAAAAAAAAAATGCTCCTCACTTACTTTACCTCTTATCCACCAAAACTCCAATAATCATCAGCATCACATGATCTTAATACTTCAATAATAACTCTTACGTCGATACATATAAATCTTATCATCAATATCATTTACCTTACCTCTTGTCCACCAAAACTCCAATAATCATTAACTTCACATAATCTCAATACCTCAATAATACCTCTTCAATACATCGATACATATAAACCTTATTACCAATATCATTTACCTTACCTCTTGTCCACCAAAACTCCAATAATCATCAACTTCACACAATTTCAATACCTCAATAATACCTCTTCAATACGTCGATACATATAAACCTTATTATCAATATCATTTCACTTCCATAACAACTCTTTCCTCTAGTCAGTCTCCTCGAACAAGTACAGATAAAATTCTAGTGCAAACTTCAGTTCATCATCCCATACAATCCGAAGACACAATGTCCACACACAACCTCTGTGTAGTCCACCTGACCCATATCTTCTACTCATTATGAATCATAAAATACATTTTGGCTACCTTGTCCATCATTAAATAAAAGAAATGCATACATGACATCTAACAGACTTTAGTTCGAATAACTCTCAATAATTAAGTACGATTACGGAGTGTGAATGATCATAATTTTTCACAGTGTGTACACCACTTCAAGAATTATGGCAAACAGAAGCAAACATGTGGAGTATTTATTGTGTGAAGTGTCACTTGCTATTTCAATTGCTCACGAAGAATGCAGTGTAATAATTGTTAATGGTCTAACCCTAGTGTTGGTATGTCATGTCGTTAGCTTCCTTTCTATTAGCACAAATTTATACAGCTTCCATAAAACCTCCAGCTCATGTGACTTCTATGAAGTTTCTTGTACTAATGTCGTTCGTCGAATTATAGCAGTTCATTTTCTTATCTTAAAAATATAAGGCACTGAGCGTAAGCAAAACATGCAATAGCGAGTAAATATACCAGTAGAGAACAGAATGTCAACAAGTGGATGCAGCACAATCCCTACAACGAGGCTCTGTCAAGCGAACAATAATTAATACCATAGTGTAACCTAAACTCCATGTTCGTACACTGTATATCAGCATTTCTATATATAGCAAGTTAAAGAATAGTTATGACAACAAACAGAAATGTATAAATATGCAATCCATACGCATAGCAGCAAACATATGTCTTACACAATAAACAGGTCATTAGCATCACATCAGCGTAAGCAAATAAATGTTCATATGTAATCTTAATAAGTAAACATGAAGGCGCAAGCAGATAAATCACAAAGTATAACCTACATACATAACCATAGTCAGCACAATTAATCAGGTGACAATTATAATTTAAATAAATAAGCACAGCAGGCACATAATAAAAAAAATATGACATCAGTGAAGAAGCAGTGCAGCCAAGCGATGCATAATATATACAAATAACAACCCTGTTCATTAATCAATCATTGTCAAAATCAGTTAACGTACGCAAGCACGTCGCTTGACAAGTAAATTCATAGAACATGAAATTAGCACAAAGTATGAATCACGTAATCGCGAGCAGCAAATTACGTCTAAAGTACATACCTAAGTGGAAATATGTTACCTGAAAAATAAACTCAATTAATAGTTACCTTTTTGGTTTATTACTTTTTTCTTCTAAATTACATTCTTCCTGAAATTATCTCGATAGCAAGTCGTCTTAACGTCGGACACGCACAGAATTTACCTGAAGTTCTTAAATATTTTATACAACCGTATCCTGAAAAATACTGAACGTTAATAACATAATTCATCAAGTCACTATAGCTTTATACTGAATTAAATCGGAGAAATTAGACTGTGTATTTGTTTACGGTTGTCAGTGCATTCGCACTGAGCGCTCGATCAGCTGTAGGCGCGTGACGTAGGAAGTAATAGTTTGCGGTCAACGACTGCCTTGTGCGGCGCGCAGACTTGACTGTTGCTTTGAGTATATGCCGCCGCCAAAACACAGCGCGGTATCCTTGTACTCTCCGCATGTTTACATGTAGCTGTTAGTTTCTCTAAAGTATGTCATTCCACAAAAATTTTAACGTTTGATATATGATGTATTCCCTTAGAGCGTCGAGATTTAAGAGTTTCTACTTCAACAGTGTTATCATGAATAATTTTGCGAATTCTATATGGACCGTTATAAAGCAGAAAAAATTTGCGACACAAGCCTTTTCCTTTGTGAGACAAACGATGAGACTTAATTAACACCTTTTGACCAACTGACAAGATTTTTAAACGACCAGGATGTTTAGCTGATTTCTCTCTTCTAGCAGCCGCAGATGCAATATTTCGTAGAGCCAGGTTGACAACTTGAGAATGCCGCAGTTTCCGTGAAGGCGGAAAAGGAACGATTTCAGAAATGCGATTTGTCGGTGCTTTGTTTTTTAATATCAATATAGGCAGTAAAGAAGTTGAATCATTAGGGAGTTCATTCAGAATGTTTTGAAAAATATGAAGGTACTGATCCCATGTTCTGTGATTCTGATGACAATAAAGTCGACACAATTTATTGATTTCCTTCATCCATCTCTCTGAAGCGTTAGATTGAGGGTGAAAAAGTGAAATGAAAATTGGTTTAATCTTACGACGCCGTAGAGTACGAAGCCAAATTTTAGAGCGAAACTGTGATCCATTATCTGATATAACCTTATCAACATGACCCACTTCTTTAAGAAAATGTTTGATGAAAGCATTAGATACTGAACGAGCTGTTGCTTTGCGTAAAGGTGTAAAACACACATATTTTGATGTCAATTCCACTGCTACGAAAATGTACGCAAAACCATTAGTAGAACGAACCACTGGACCGAACAAATCGACTGCAGCAATGTCCTTTAATTTCGCTGGAATGATAGGAAACAACGGTGTTCTGTGAGAAATAGTTGGCGGCTTAGCCTTTTGACATAATTTGCATTTGGCAAGAACAGATCGAATACGTTTTTCCATATTAGTGAGGTAGCAATTTTCTCGTAATTTATGAAAGCATTTTCTGGGACCAAAGTGTGCATAACTGAAATGTGTGTACCAAATCAATTTATTGACCCACTCATCAGGAATACAAACTAACCAAACAGAGTTGTCGACCGATTTTCGTTTAAAAAGAACTTTCCAGATAGTTCGTAAAAACGAGGTGTGGCCAAATTGTCCAATCTAACAAAGCGTCTAAGAAAATTACAGACACCAAGGAAACTACGAACATCACGTTTTGTGGTAGGAACAGCATAATTACGAATAGCATCTAGTTTCTCTGGATCAGGAAGAATACCTTCTGTAGAAATAATGTGACCGAGAAATTTCACCTGAGAACGACCAAATTCAGATTTTTCTAAGTTCACTGTAATGCCAACTCTTGCAAAGATACGTAATAATGAATCCAAAATTTTGTTGTGTTCACTCCAAGAATGTTTAGCAATAAGAATATCGTCAACATATGAAGTAATATTGTCACGAAGATAAACAGGTAAAATTTCGTTTAAACTACGAATAAATGCTGCAGAAGATATAGTAAGTCCAAATGGTAATTTCCGAAATCACTTTTGGGTAAATTAGTCATATCCGGTTATTGTTAATCTACTGTCTAGATAGATTGATAGTCGAAGAGTTGGTTTGACAGATGCAAAGAATAGTAAAAGAGTAGGCAGCGGTGCAGAAAACTAAAAGGGAAATAGCACCATTACAGCTCGGGGCCCTATGCACGCTACGGCACATATTCACTTAGTGTAGTGAATCCCCTGAGGACTTTAATAGCCGCACATAATTTCCAGTTTGTGACTTAGTGGCAAACTTGGCGGGAGTGCGTACGTAAATTGATCTAACCATGCACATGGATGTATGTCATTCTTAGAATTGCGAAAGATCTTAAATTTCCGAACAGTCAAAAAGTGTTTATAGTCAAAGTTTTCGCCTCGTGGCGACAAAGACCTACCGCGACTGTTCCAGTCCGAATGTCGATTATTGTCAAGTTCACGCGCCTGGCGCTCTCTTGTTGCATCCCGTAAATGAAACAAATTATTTTCTTCAAACCCCTCTGCTATTTGTGATTCTAAATTTCTTTTGCTGTCTTTTCCTACGATTTCGCCTTCAATTTGTTTGACTTGCTTTCGTAATGCCTCAAATTCCCTTTTAACGCATTCATTAGATTTTCCCTGATTTTCAACATGCTTATTTATGTTCTGGTACTCTTCGGTTTCTGCAAATGGCAATGGTGCTGTGTCATCTGGATCTCTGTCCCCATTTAAACTAAGACTTGTCAATTTGTCTGAAATCTCCTCAACTCTTTCCGATAAATCACCTATTTGTTCTTTCTGTTTATTTACGTCTTCCGTAAGTGTCGCGACTCGGGTTTCAGTATTGACACATTTGGTAGTTAACTGTTCATATTGTTGTGTTAGGTTATTTAATCTGTCATTTGGTATGGATTCCTCGATTCTCTCAAATATTTCTTCCTTATCGTTTGCACGTTGTAAATTTAACTCTGAAAATTTCTGTACTATCACGCGATCTCTTTCTTCCTGTTCTCTATCCTGTTCCCTTTGTCTAATCTCTACTGCAATTAATCTATTATTGTGAGAATTCAAAATCGGTTGTACTTCTTCTCTGATTTCTTTGTTTTATTCATCTTTCATGTTTTTGAAACATGTCCCTATTCGTGAGCTTAACCGTGTTGCCATTGCTTCCATCTCAGTTTTAATTTCAGATCCCAAAGTTAATATTGCATTCATCAACTGCTCCATATCTTCTGTCGTTAATCTCGTATTCTGAAAATTTTTTGATTGTGAAAAAATTTGAACTGGTTCCGGACTATTTTCCCGACTTATTAAATTGTTTTCAACTTCATTATTCATCATACTGTTGTCCTGTGTTGGCGAGTTCGCCATGTCAACAATTTCGTCATTCTGACTATCCATCATTTTTGCCTTTTTCACCGATCGCGTAATCATTTACAAAACATACAAAACTCGTCACTATACGAAAATTACACAGAATGACACCTTATCCCCAACAATACCATTCACACGAAATACTTCCCGACAAACACGCCTAACGAACAATTAATCTTCCTAACTGCACAAAATTGTCAAACCCATGTACAAGACGACAAAAATTAAACTCTGCAAAAAATACCATTAGAAGAATGACAATTACCAAATCTACACATGCAATATAGACTACAATTACTAAACTACGAATTACTACAACAATACTACTGTCTACTATTTTTACAATCAGAAGAATTCCAAGGGACGATCCGAAGCAGCGGTCGCCACGTGCATGGGGGCTTAATTATTTTAATGAATGCAAATATTTTTTATTTTTTCGTAACTGTATGTCCGATTACGAAGTCTCGTAAACGGTTGGCCCTGACTAGTTTTTGTACGCAATCTGACTGCATAGAACAGCAACAAAGAATGAAATGAAAATTTTCGTTAACACAATTAATTAATTAAGTCCCCAGCAACTATAAAACCTACGAAACCAAAACACAAGTGTAATTGTTCTCTGTGTGGGAGTGTGATTCATCGTACACATCTGGCACGGTTCTTCTTCAACAAGACAAGAAATTTTAAATACCATTTATACTGAAGTAATTAAAAAAAATAGAAATACTATAATTGCGCAAGAAAACCAGAATTACACTCTAATACAAGAACACAAGCCAGACGCTTTGTTGACTGAACCTGTAATGACGCATTATTTAAGACACTGAAATAATAAAAAGAAAAGGAATTTTTTTTTTTACCTTCATATATATTGACGAAAAGCACTCTGATCATTACAATATCTCTATTAGAACAACATCTGCTGTCTATCCCATCAAACAACTGCATAAAACATGGAACAAGCACTCTCCACTACGACTTTTCGACAAGAACTTTTCACTACGACATCTCAGCAAGCACTGACTACTACGAGTTCTCGACAAGCACTCTCCACCACGACTTCCCGACAAGAACTGCCAGTGGAGGCGGCGGAATAATACTCTTTGGCGCAATCTCTGGCGCTGTGGCTCAGTGTAGCCACCTTTCAAGATACACCCTTCCATCTTGTTTTCAAACTTAGTTCAACCTGTTCCCGTTAGTGGCTCCGTCACAGCATGTCTTCAAGATGGCTGCTGCACTTGACATTCGTCAGAAGCAACGTGCTGTCATAGAATTCCTGTGCTGTGAAAACGAGACAGTGGGAAACATCCACAAGAAGTTGAAAAAGGTGTATGGAGATGCTGCTGTCTATCGCAGTACAGTTAGTCGGTGGGCAAGCAGATTACGTGATGAAAGCGGGCACGGCAATATTGAGGATTGTCCTCGCAGCGGCAGGCCTCGTACTGCACACACCACAGACAATGTGCAGAGAGTTAACGAATTGGTGACTGCTGACAGAGGCATCACTGAAGAAACTTCAGACTCGACTGAGTTGTGTTCGACCACATCGGGAAAAGCAGGATGTTTTGCTCTTCCACGACAATGCACGGCCACATGTCAGTCAAAAAACCATGGAAGCGATCACAAAACTCGTATGGACAACACTGAAACACTCGCCTTACAGTCCTGACCTGGCTCCATGTGACTACCATCTCTTTGGGAACCTGAAAGACTCTCTTCGTGGACCAAGGTTTAAAGATGATGACTCCCTTGTGCACGCTGCGAAACAGTGGCTCCAACAGGTTGGCCCAGAATTTTACCGTGCAGGTATACAGGCGCTGGTTCCAAGATGGCGTAAGGCAGTTGAGAGGGATGGAAATTATGTGGAGAAATGAAAACATTGTTCCTAAAGGATGTATCTACACACTGTAAAACATTCAAACATGTAGAATAAAAGATGGATTTAAAACAAATAGTGTGCATTTCTGTTGGAGTGACCCTCGTACAATAGGATGATGGGAAGTGAAACTTGAACGCGATTTCTACAGACATTGGGGACACCGCTTTGTCACTGTGTCACGTCGTCCCCTCGCGGGGACGAGGAACTGCAAGCAACGGTCAAACTTCTGGGCCGAGTCTGAAACTGCAAAAGCAGCGTAGCGAGTAAAGAGCGGTGCACCAAAGGGTCGACGGCGCTTTTATCTGCTGGATGCCGGGAGCTGGCACGGCACAAAAAGCCGGCAGCTGCCGCTTCTTGCGCCAGGGCCTGCCCTCTGCCCTCTGTCATCTGTTACGCGACAACCAGCTGCCGACAAATGAACGGCCACAGTTTCCTGTCTCCAGTTCTGTCCTCTCCTCATGATACATGCGGCAAGAAATTATCAGGCTTCCTTGCTTTTCATGCACTCGCATCCAGTTTTGGTGCAAATATACACTGCCACATCGCGAATTTCGATCTCATAAAGATGCGTGTTTCCTGACAAATAATACTAATGGCTTTTGTACAACTTCAACCTGATATCCTCGCACCAGAATTGTGTGTTTTTCACTTAATATCCGGGACAACGAAGAAATCATTTTTACACAAGATCACTACTCCATACTTTGATGATCCCTCTCAAATCTCCGAAAAATAAACTGAAAAATGTAGAAAGAAATTAAATACACGTCCTAGCAACGATTTTGTTATTTTTGAATGTTCGCTTTGCGAGTAGTGGGCTCGGACATTTCAGTGGCCTCATTAGTCTTAAGAAAAACGAATTTAACCTGACATTTCAATGAAACAGCTAAATTCCCGAGTTCTTGCGATTTACTGTCGTCAGTGAAACACGAACGTCTAGTGAAAGTGTCGAAGTCGTAAAGCATTGTGCTGACTTGATGTAATGGGCCACACACTCGGCACACCAACACACCAACGGAACGTTCAAAATGGTTCATATGGCTCTAAGCACTATGGGACTCAACATCTGAAGTCATCAGTCCCCTAGACTTAGAACTACATAAGCCTAACTAGCTTAAGGACATCACACACATCCATGTCCGAGGCAGGATTCGAACCTGCGACCGTAGCAGCAGCGCGGTTCAGGACTGAAGCGTCTAGAACCGCTCGGCCACTGCGGCCGGCCCAACGGAACGTACCTCGATTCCAAGACTCGTAATGAGACGGTTAGAAAGTGAAATCTTAATGGTGAGTATGAGAACCTTCGACGAAAGAAGTCACTGACACCACTCATGAAGACTTGTTCCTCAGAACTATATTTCTTAATGAAAGTGTGAGGAAACAATGTCACGTAGCGAAATCAAAAATTTCCGTGCGGTAAGTATTCGACAAGTATTTTCGTATTCTAGATCTATATGAAAGAAGAATGTCATGTCTACTTTGGAAACAAAATTTGTTTCATTAATAAAGCTGTAGGACCAGGTAGGTGGAAAAGGCAATTCTTATTTAGCTAACAAAAAAAAAAAAAGTGGTTCAAATGGCTCTGAGCACTATGGGACTTAACTTATGAGGTTATCAGTCCCCTAGAACTTAGAACTACTTAAACCTAACCTAAGGACATCACACACACCCATACCTGAGGCAGGATTCGAACCTGCGACCGTAGCGGTCGCGCGGTTCCAGACTGTAGCGCCTAGAACCGCTCGTTCACTCCGGCCGGCATTTAGCTAACACAGAGTAAAATAGCTCAGAGGTTAAAATACTTATTTTGCATTCGGGAGGACCGAGGTTCGAAGGTTTGAAATCACTGCTTAGGAGAACTTCTATTTTCCGTAATTTATCTTAGTCATTTGAGAACAATCCGTAATGCGTTCTGCAGCCAAATCACAACCAATTCCCTTCGCCTACCTACATGGTTCTAACTCAGACTGCAATGACCTTCATGTCGAAAAGACGCTTAACTATCTTTCCATCGTTCACCTGAGAGGCTGCATTGTTCATGAAGTAGTATCATTCTGGAATAGTGTATTTTGCCTCTATTTATACGGATATGATTATCATTGTATGAAAATCCGAGAAACGATCGAGCTCGTGTAATAAACCGTCGATCAGCTTACAGAAAAAATTTTCAGAAAACACATTTCAAAACCACAAAAAGGTCTTTTTATAGTTGTTGTTTCCGCGTAGTTTCGATGTTAAATCATTAGCAGGTCGACAAATACTGTGAAAATAATGGGAAGCCGATTCGTTGGTATAAGATAAAGGGAGAATACAGCAGACCAATGTATCAAGTCTTACGATTTTACAGTGTAGTTCCAGAAGATCGTCGCCACGACTTTACCAGCTGAGATTGTGGCTGAACTTTTTCTTCGGCGGTTAGGTGGTGTGGTGCCATACCATGGACTGCTATTTTTTTTACGTTTAGAAGTGATGAACCCATGGTTCATCACTTGTGACGATGTTCGACAATCAATTCTCACGATCATCCTTGTAACGCGTCAGCAATTCCACACCGACGGTCATTCATGGCTCTTTATGGTCTTCTGTTAGGCAGCGAAAAAACCAGCATTCTCACCATACGCCTCTGAGGACCACAACCGGTGGGAAAGTGTGTCAGCTCTATGGACAGAGCCGGCCGGAGTGGCCGAGTGGTTCTAGGCGCTACAGTCTGGAACCGCGCTGCCGCTACGGTCGCAGGCCCGAATCCTGCCTCGGGCATGGTTGTGTGTGATGTCCCTAGGTTAGTTAGGTTTAGGTAGTTCTAAGTTCTAGGGGACTGATGACCTATGCAGTTAAGTCTCATAGTGCTCAGAGCCATTTTTGAACTACGGACAGAAGCCGTGCGGGGTAGCCGCGCGGTGTGAGGTGTCTTGTCACGGTCCGTGCGGCTCCCCCTGTCGGAGGTTCGAGTCCTCCCTCGGGTATTGGTGTGTGTGTCGTCCTTAGCGTACGTTAGTTTAAGTTAGATTAAGTAGTGTGTAAGATTAGCCTCTACAACACGTTACGAGAATTTAGTATACCCAGTAAAATCATTAGCATGATACAACCGTGCATGGATGGCTCCCAGGCAGCAGTGAAGTTCAGAGGATACATATCCCCCGCCTTTCCAATTACAACAGGCTTACGACAAGGAGACGCTCTTTCATGTGTCCTCTTCAACCTTGCATTAGAGAAAGTGGTTCAGGAGAGTAATTTACATCTATACAATGGTCTCCAACTCGAACACAGTGAAGTAAAACTTCTGGCTTATGCAGATGATATAGTGTTGCTGAGTGAAACTGAAGAAGAACTGAAAGACATGTACAGATCTCTCAGTGACAGTGCCAGCAAAATGGGGCTTTTGGTTAACCAAGAGAAAACAGAATGTATGGAAGCAGGTCGAGTCATAAACCCACATCCTTACTTTGAAATAGACCAAAACTCTAAATCCAGAAAAGTTCTTCAGTTTAAATACCTTGGATCACGTTTCAACAGTAAAAATATCATAACAATGGATATAAACGAAAAAATAGCCTCAGGGTCAAGATGTCTGTACTCACTAAGCATCCAACTCAAAAGTAAAGCTCTGTCAATCACCACAAAGATGAAGATATGCAACACTATCATCTGTCCCCTAGTACTGTACGGTTCAGAAAGCTGGACGCTTACAAAGAATGAAAGGGAAAAACTGAATATCAGCTAATGAAGCAACCCACTATCATCCAGAAATTAAAATGTAGGAGACTGCAATGGGCTGGACATGTGGCTAGAACGGAAAACAACAGAATCACCAAAAAAGCATTTGAAGGAACTCTCCAGGCAACAAGGGCATTGGGCTGACCTCGTAGACGGTGGAAAGATGACATAGAGAAGGACATCGCAGAATTAGGAATTTCCGCAGGGTGGAGAGAGACTACGAGAGATAGAAGGCGGTGGAAGCAGATCGTTGATGCAGCGCGTGGTCTACAGGGCCTGTGATCGCTGAGAAGAAGAGAGAAGAAGAAGTAAGCTTAGGGACCGATGACCTCAGCAGTTTGGTCCCATAAAAAAAAAAAAAAAACATCTACCGACAGAAACATCCAGTTGAGCAAAGAGGTGTTTGATTGAATCCGTTGAGTACATCGAATAAGAGTGTCCGCTCATTCCAACATGACAGGAGTCACAGCCATGTACGGCCGGCCGGCATGCGAGAGATCGGACTAATCTGCGTGACCTTGTTGCAGTGATAACAGACGCCTCGCCCACCACTCACCGTTCTTTGGTCACTGCCAGGTCTCCGTAGACATTCTGCAAGCACCTGTGAATATCTGCGATGGTCTGGTTTTCCTCCAAAAGATTCTCAATGACAGCTCTCTGCTTGGGACGCACCTCCTTTACAGACGCCATTTTGAAGGCTACATATAGCGCTACCACCTACCGGAACTTCGTGAAACTATAGAGGCTGAAGAGGGAATATTCCACGATGTCCCACAACAAACTCCGAACTTTCTCAACCGAAATTTGTCGGGAAAAAATGTGTTGCATTACGTACTGAAACACCTCGTGTATTTTTTATGGGTATTTCAAGTCGGTACCTGTGAAGATGTTCTGCTCTTTAATTGTCAACTAATTCTTAAAAATACACCTACGTGGTACTGTAACATCGTTTGATAGCAAATTTGAAGTACCCGTTGTTTATACGACTGCATAGTAGATACTGAAACTTCTCATCCCTTTCGTATGTCATTCCCATTCATTTTTAAAGGCTTTATGTGTAGACATCCACTGGACCTGAGAACGGCCTTCATAGCACGAACAAATAACAAACGGGATTATGAGAGCATTTTGACTAATCAGGTCGATTCCATGGCGTAATGTTTGTTCCCCAATGGTGATGCTGAGTTGCAAGACGACAGTGCCCCTGTTCACACAGCTCGCATCGTCCGGGCCTGGTTTTGTGGGCACTAGGATGACTCGTCACATCAGCCTAGCCCATCACAGTTACGAGATCTCAAAAATAGTGAGCCTTTACGGTCTGCTTTGAAGAGAATGGTGCGTGATCGCTATCCGCCTCCATCTTGTAAAAATGTTACTCAGTATGGTGGACTTTCATGTCAATACGCCAGCCGCGGTGGTCTAGCGGTTCTAGGCGCTCAGTCCGGAACCGCGCGACTGCTACAGTCGCAGGTTCGAATCCTGCCTCGGGCATGGATGTGTGTGATGTCCTTAGGTTAGTTCGGTTTAAGTAGTTCTAAGTTCTAGGGGACTGATGACCTCAGATGTTAAGTCGCATAGTGCTCAGAGCCATTTGAACCATTTGAGCCATGTCAATACTTGGTCACCGATGTCCGGAAATATACATCGTAATGACCATTCACTGTAACTTGAATGAATGGGCTCAAGTCAGGATACTAAAGGCACCCGCGAAACATCATAGACCCACCTCTGGTCTGAACTAGAATCTCCAGACACTGCGGGTTAAATTGCTGAGATGGACGTCCGTGCACTCGACAGCTCCCATAGTTTGAAGACAGGCAAATCGCAACACGTCGGGCCACACTACACGCTTCGAGGCAACTACCGTGCAGCTACATCGTTGATCGGCTCACTGAAGATGTGCAGCTGTATGCGCCAGTATGAGCAATGTCCTTTTTGGATGTACACGACCGCAAAAACCCATTCTATGCAACTTCATTCGCAATGTTCGTAAGGCAACTGGATTACATAGACCTACGTTCACCGAAAGTAGCAATTTCAGTGGTGTTTGATACTGATTGTCATTGGCGTAGTATACCTATCTCCGTTTTCTACCAGTGGGGATCTTTTACGACCACCGTTATTACGTCATATTACATGGCTGTTTATTCTGTCACTTCAGCCGTCTTACTGTGGTGATTCTATACAACCGACTGTCATAAACTTAGGTCAGTGTTGGAGGGTCACCTGACTGCCTGGTTCCAGTTGTACACCACCTACAGAGCTCCAAAGCGGCAGTTGTGGTCTGTTAACGAAGTGACAAATACACGACCCAGTCCCATTAATGTGAGCATTGCCTCGGTGATACGTCAACGTGCAGTAACCAGTCAAATATGGCAGTTGGTAGCGGTAGCAGTGGAGGATATACCTCGCCCGCCGCGAGGTTGAATGTCGCTTGGTGGTTTTGTGGGCACGTGATGCATTAATGAAATAATGTAAGATGAAGAGAGACGAACAGGCAGTCATTATAGGAAAGATAAGGGCCACAAATGCGGAAATCCATTGATATAAGAGGTTTTGACAAAGGGCACATAGTTGTGGCACTGCAGCTGGAAACGAGAATCTCTGAAACGGCGAAGCCAGTTGCCTGTTGGCCTACTACTGTTGTGAGTACCTATGGAAAGTGGCCGAAGGATGGTAAAATAACGAGTAGATCGTATGGTAATGAACGACCATTGCTCATCACACCTCCTGTGCAATCCATGATAGGCAGCTATCTGTGGTAGATCCGACGACAGAGCACAATGCTGGTTCAGGCGCAAGTGTTTCAGAGCACATCGTTCAAAGGTCATTGTTAAACATGCAGCTCCACACCACACGTCACCTATGTGTTCCTGTGCTGACTGGTCGTGCGGTAGCGTTCTCGCTTCCCACGCCCGGGTTCCCGGGTTCGATTCCCGGCGGGGTCAGGGATTTTCTCTGCCTCGTGATGGCTGGGTGTTGTGTGATGTCCTTAGGTTAGTTAGGTTTAAGTAGTTCTAACTTCTAGGGGACTGATGACCACAGATATTAAGTCCCATAGTGCTCAGAGCAATTTGAACCATTTTGAACCTGTGCTGACCCAACGACATGGTCAGTTGTGACTGCAGTGAGCACAGCATCACTGAGTTTTCTCCGTGGATCGATAGAAACGCCTTTCTAATGACGCCAGACTGATGGTTGGGTCCTTACACGCCATCATCCAGGCGAATGGCTGCACGAAATATGCGCCGCACCACAAATGCGGACCGGTGAGAGCAGAATTATGCTATGGGGTACATGAAGTTGGACTTACATAAGATCTGTGCTGGTAATCTAAGTCATCATGACAGCAGTAAAAATGGAAATGAGCATTTGGAGTCATTGGCCGGGAGGCCCCATACAGGGCAAGTCAGGCCGCCTTGGTGCAGGTATTATTACATTCGACGCAACATGGGGCGACCTTCGTGCCGGATGGGGATGAAATGATGATGAAGACAACACAACACCCAGTCCCTGGGATGAGAAAATCCCCGAGCCAGCCAGGAATCGAACCTGGGCCCCTTAGGACGGCAGCCCGTCACGCTGACCATTCAGCTATCAGGACTGACATGAGCAGTGAACCACATGAGTATTATTGCGCACCATCTGCATCGCTTAATGCTTGAAGTCTCCCAATACGACGATGACACCTTCCAGCAGGACAGCTGTCCATGTTGCAGAATCGTGCAATAGTGGTATGAGGGGCATCATAGTGAACTGACGTTGACGTCTTACCCAGCAAATGTGCCTGATCTCTACCCACTGGAACACATAACGGGCGCCAGCTGCGTACCCGTAAACCACCATCACATAATTTGGGGAATTACTCGATCTGTGCATAGACATCTGGTGCCATATACTTCTGAAATCCCGTCAAGGACGTGTAGAATCCATGCCAAGCGGAATATCTGATGTACCGTGTTTAAAAAGTGGAGCAACACGCTATTAATAATGATTTGGCTCATCGGTGGTGTGTAAAGTGTGTCGGGGGCGAGGGGGGGGGGGGGGGGCGTGATGAGCTTTGCAGCTGTTATAATGCGGAAACGGAGCGATTTATCGATTTATATGACGTCAAAAAAGGCATGGTTATTGGGTTTTGAGCCAAGGGTGGAAAGTTTGTGAAATGTTTTTGTAGTGCCGTGGTTAAAGCATACGGTGCATGGCAAAATGGCACTGCCCGAAATCGGCGCTGGGACAACTGTGGAGCCAACGGGAACATATGACAAGGGTGGACGATGGCTGTGGAAATGTGAGCAGTCGGACAGACATGCAACTGTTGAGCAACGGACAGCCAAGATGAACTATTGGGCTCCCAACAGTGTGTTCCCTACCACTGAACGTTGCTGCGTATGGGCGTTCACAGCAGGCCCCCGGTTCATGATCCCATTCTGATTGCTGAGGAGGGCGACGAACGCTAGAATTTTCTGGCCAATACTGCAACTGGAGTCCATGGAGTAGCGACATATGGTCCTTTCAGATGAATTATGTTTTATGCTCCATCGGACAGAAAGCAAATACCCTGCAACAGTCGCAGGAAGGTACGAGGCCTGAGAAGAGAGTGTTGTGGTCTGGGGAACGTTTTCGTGGCATTCCCTGGGTGATCTTGTCATTCTGGAAGGTACAATGGATCAACAAGTATCCTTGGGGACCGTGTCCAGCCATTTATGCTGTTTGTTTCCCCTGGGCATGATGGTATCTACCAGCAGGGCACTGTAGCGTGTCACACAGCTTTGCGTGGCTTGAATGGTTTACTCTACTCCTCTGGCCAGCGAACTTCCTAAATTTAAACCCAATCGAGAATCTGTGGGACCATCTCAATCGGGCTGCTCACGCCACGGATCCTCAGCCGAGAAATCAATCACACTGGCGATGGTACTGGTGTTGACATGGCTCCACATCCCTTTTGGTACCTTCCAGATCTTCAGTGACTCTCCTCCTGCACATCTCACAGCGATCTGGGGGGCAAAACATAGATATTCAAGATTTTGACAAGTCGTCAAATTAATTTGACTGAACAGTGTATTTTGTGTGGTGAGCTTGTAACGTTACATAAACAGAATTATTTAAACAAATATGAATTTTTAATAAAGATGGTTTCAAAGCGGATTGAAAAGTATAGAATAATTTCTCCTAGCCAAAACAGATTCCTAACCCCATAGAAATGAGTGCTTGTGAATTTTTAATAGCTCTGACAAAAATTGTAAGAATTACAAGGGATAATGTGCGGCGTATCCAATAACTAATTTTGAATGAGTTAGTCATGTATTGTCATAGTTATTAAAAATTCGCAAGCAAATAATTTCGGGACTATCTGTATAGGGTTAGGAATCTTAATGGGGACAGAAGAAATTATTTTATACCTTTTAGTCCATTTTAAAAACGTGTAATATCTATAATTTATTTTTATTTAAATAATTATTTTCTGCTTTTTAGTCATATATGTCTGAAATTTGTAAATGGCTTTTAAACTTTTGAAGAGATTATATTTTGTGTTGAAATATTTATTTATATATACACTGACGGAAAAAAATCGCAACAAGAAGGAGTTGTGCGAGATAAACGGAAGGTGGTGGCCGTGTTTCTACGTCTGAAAGATATGTCTATTCAAATTTAGCGCCAGTCGCACAAGACTGGCTCTAGTGGCGCTAGTATGAGGACGCAAATGAGGTTTGCTTTAAATACATTCTGTAACTGTCGTGAGCGTTATGCGCAGTTTACACGACGACACTCGGTTGCAGGCAACTGCGCTACCGGCCATTGCGCATGCCCGCCGCGCGTTTGCGCAACTCGTTGGTGAAACTAAACAGTTTCGGCGTGTTCTAACTTTGGCGACACTATTTGCATGAGTTTCGAGGTTATGTGTGTTCGTAGAGTGTAGACAAACTGAAATATGAAGTGGGGAACTGAGAATAATGTTCGCTTTTTGGATATCTACGCTTAGCATAGGTGGTTGTGGGATTTCAGTGATGCTGATTACAAAAATATGCAACATATTGCTGCCGCAGAGACCCTCATGTGCGACCATAACACAGATGGTTTGACAATATCTCACCTGCAGGGCAAAATTTTTTGAGTTAGGAGCACATATGGAACTGAATTAAGAGGAAATGCAAGCAAGTGTAATTCTAGCTGTGCCAATGTTCTCGTCTACAAGACTAAAATCCCATCGTTTGAGTTGGCCAACTTGTTGTTAAAGAATTTTGTTAAAGAATATTTTGTTAAAGAATATTGTTGACAGGAGGGAAGGCTATACAAATTCAAGATGCTGCATTCTTTATTCAACATTCATATATTTAAAACGTCGCTGCAGTGCTCCCCATTCACATATGTTAGAATTTTGAAATATTGCTACTGTACAGATCCATCTTCAAGAGAGTAGCTTGCAAACCATTCTCTTCTTAATGCGACCTGTTTAGAATAATTACTGTTGCTAATGTTAATAATTATTACTGTTAATGTTAATAATTATTGATGTTAATCAAATAGCGTCGTCACCAACTATAACCGGTCATATAGCATGCCGAGTGTTCTCGATTGTAATACACGCAATATGATATGTAATTTCAGTTCTGGCGACAGTACTTCATACATTACAGTACCTTTATTCCTTATTGCATAATTAACTCTATTTAGAACAAACGTGAGCAGTTCTTTAATTAAAAGAACTTCTTGGATGTGTGTGAAATCTTATGGGATTTAACTGCTAACTTCATCAGTCCCTAAGCTTACACACTACTTAACCTAAATTATCCTAAGGATAAACACACACACACCCATGCCTGAGGGAGGACTCGAACCTCCGCCGGGACCAGCCTCACAGTCTATGACTGCAGCGCCTAAGACCACTCGGCTAATCCCGCGCGGCGAACTTCTTGGATCTTCCGTTATAAATTATTTCAGCAAGGATGCTGAGCAAACCGAGCTGACATCTTTTCTTCATCCAGTCACGAATCGAAACACGTTTCTCATTTTTTTCTTATGAAGCGATTCCACGCAAGAAGCATTAACTCCATCACAACACGTGCGACGTGCAGCTGCCAAAACTTTCATTTCAGACATGACTCAGGGGGACCGACAAAACGACGAAACTGAAGTGTATGCTATTGTCGCCGTGTCTACAGTCGTATATGAAAGCACTTGTGTGCAACTCATTCCACGCAACGAGTGGTGCAACCCAATGTCGTGTAAACTAGGCTTTAATTACTTAGTCGTGTAATAGGGTAACGAGAAGCTGATTGTTCCTTCTGCGATGTTGCAGAAAGACTTGTAAGGCATGTAGCCACTATACATGATTGCGGACAGACAGTCGCAAGAAGACTGGACGCCGGCCGGCCACGTGGCACTAACGAGAGTAAAGACAATTGAGTTCGCAGTGTGGCTCTGCTAAATCTACTGAATCTGCAGCAGCAGGCTGAGAAACAGTAGGCACCAGGTGACACAAGGAACTGTTATAAATCGGTTCTTTCAAGGACAGTTTTGAGTCAGACTTTTCCACTGGCACCGAACCACCGTTGTTTGCGACTTCAGTGATGTCAGGCCAGAGCTCATTGGAGGTCAGGGCGGAGGTCTCTTGCGCTTTCTAATTAGAACTGGTTCATCCTCGGTGCCAGTGATGGCCGCGTGTTGATTACGAGACCAACTGAGGGCCTGCAGCCAACCTATCTGCGCGCTAAACAGACTGGACCTGCACCTTGAGTTATAGTCTGGGGAGCTATTTCCTAGGGCAGCACGTGCACTCTCGTGTTTATCCTACATACCCTGACTGCAAAATTGTACGTCAGTCTAGTGATTCGGCCTAGAGTGCTGCCATTCATGGACAGCATTCCACGGGGTGTTTACCAACAGGATAAGACTCGCCCGTACTGCTGTTGTTACCCAACGTTATCTACAGAGTGTCGACGTGTTGTCTTGGCCTGCTTGATCACCAGACCTGTCGCCTGTCAGTCACAAAGGGGACAACATCGGTTTACAACTCCAGCATCATCCACAAGCAGCATTAACTGTCCCTTTATTGACCGACCAGGTGCAACAGACATGGTACTCCGTCCCACAAACGGATATCTGACACCTGTACAACACAGTGAGAGAACGTCTGCATGCTTGCATTTAACTTTCTAGTGATTACATCGGTTATTAACGTATCAGCACTTTACATTTGCAATGGCTTATCTCATGCTTGGCAACGGCCTTGCCGCAGTGGATACACAGGTTCCCGTGAGATCACCGAAGTTAAGCGCTGTCGGGCGTGGTAGGCACTTGGATGGGTGACCATCCAGGCCGCCACGCGCTGTTGCCATTTTTCGGGGTGCACTCCGCCTCGTGGTGCCAACTGAGCAGCTACTCGACCGACTAGTAGCGGCTTCGGTCAAGAATACCATCATAACGACCGGGAGAGCAGTGTGCTGACCCCACACCCCTCCTATCTGCATCCTCCACTGAGGATGACACGGCGGTCGGATGGTCCCGGTAGGCCACTCGTGGCCTGAAGACGGAGAGTGCTTTTTCATCTCATGCTTACATTACCGGTGATCTTGCAATGTTTATCACTTAAGTATGTTACATAGACAAATGTATTGCAGAAATTTAATTACTATACATTAATTACTTTTTGGTATAGCGATTTTTTCCTGTCAGTGTATACTACCATTTAACCTGCAGCTATGCACGGGTATGTGTGTATCACATATGTTGCACACATCTGCTCTTCCCCCTCTCTCGGTTTCCATCTTCTCTTCCCCTTTTCTCTGTTCACCCCCCTCTCTCGGTTTCCATCTTCTCTTCCCCTTTTGTCTGTTCAACCATATCCGTTCGGTCACATACCGCCTGGAATGCATTGTGGTATTACCTATTCAACACGCCAGTTCTGTGGGGCAGCCGAGATGTCAGGTGTTACCGAACTTGTTCAACCTCTTTAACATTCTTATCAAACATACCTACGAAAAATTGAGTTAATATTGCTGTGTCATCTAGTTGTGAGTTATGTCTAAAATTTCAGGTCTGTAGCTCATCGGGAAGTTAGTTTAAAATCAATCTCAAATTTTCATCGAACAGATGGACAGATGAGAAAGCAACCTAATAAAAATATGTTAAAATACGAATCGACATTCATAATAGAATCTCTATGTACTACAAAAAGCTTCTGAGATTAGATTTCGAGAACTGAAGTTAGCAATAATATGTTATTAAAGTAAAAAAAATTAATATTTAAAGTCACGGCAATAAAGAAATCATTGCTGTTTTCCCACTACGCGTTTCGATGGTTCATAAATTGCTTCGCATTTGGTCTTTTGCTGTGAAAAGGCGACTATCCTTTACACTAACATCAAGAGCCTAACAACACACTTCTCCATCTGCAGATGATGGAGCGAATCACTCAAAGTCTACAGAGTGCCAAAGATACATCAGCAAAATGATCCTTTAAGGCCAGTAGTGAACGGGATTAAATCGCTTATATACAATTTGGAAAATTATCTAGCCTGCAAACTAAGACCTCCAGTTGCCAAAATGGACTCTTATGTGAGGACCTCGACGCATTTCATAGAAATCATAAAGGGAGAAACAGTTTTACCCCCGGAAATCGTGGCCAGCTTCGACGTCAAGTCATTATTCACAAACGTGCCAGTAGACGAAACTGTTCACACCCTACAAGAACACGTACCGCAAGCTATATGAGACCTCGTTGAGCTACGTTTGACTTCAACATACATCAAAAGGCAAGGACAATACCACGAGCAGACAGACGACGTAGCAATGGGGTCTCTCTTACCACCATCAGTAGCAAATACATTCATGGATGCGTTTGAAGCAACCGCACTTTGTTTCGCTCCTTTACGCCTACGATGCTGGTTCAGATGTGGCCTCATGGTGAAACGGAGCTACACACGTTTCACGAATATTTGAATAAAATGCACTGGAAGATACAACTCACGCTCTAGTTCAAATGGCTCTAAGCACTATGGGACTTAACACCTGAGGTCATCAGTCCCCTAGACTTAAACTACCTAAACCTGACTAACCTAAGGACATCACACACCTCCATGCCCGAGGCAGGATTCGAATCTGCAACCGTAGCAGCAGCGCGTTTCCGGACTGAAGCGCCTAGAACCGCTCGGCCACAGCGGCCTGCAACTCACGGTCTAGGAGAGAAGAATGGCGCAATTACATTCCTGGACGTGGAACTCTACAGGACAACGGACAGCACACTAGGACTCAGAGTATACCGCTACACACACGGACAGGTATTTACACACCCAATCCAACCACCACACAGTGCAGAACAACTCAGTCGCCCGTTCTTTGGCCATCCGTGCGCAGGGCCTCCTCCTCCTCTCACAACAGGCCTTAGAAGGCCCAACGGTACGGACCGGCCGCCGTGTCATCCTCAGCCCACAGACGTCACTGGATGCGGAGATGGAGGGGCATGTGGTCAGCACACCGCTCTCCGGGCCGTATGTCACTTTACGAGACCGGAGCCGCTACTTCTCAATCAAGTGCTGAGTGCGCCCCGCTTGACAACAGCGCTCGGCAGACCGGATGGTCACCCATCCAAGTGCTAGCCCGGCCCGACAGTGCTTAACTTCGGTCATCTGAGTGGAACCGGTGTTACCACTGCGGCAAGGCCGTTAGCGAGCAGCGCCTAAGTGATGCTAAAAACATAACATATGGGCTCAAAAGTCTGCGTACAACTGTTGTTGATAATTCTTCCGGGTTATATGGCCGTGGTCCATGGAATACTTCTATTCCTAGCGTTTCGTCCAATACTACGTTGGACATCCCCAGAGGTATGACTGGTCCTGTTGAGTCCTGCCGACTGACGAGTCGGGCGTCGGAGAGCGGCCTAAATACTAAGGGAAGTGGGCGTGGTCTAACTTGCACATAGTAGCAGAGAGAAAACTAGTCAAAGATAAAATGTAACTATTGATAGTAGTCCGTTATAGATAAAAATCACTTATCGATTCTGTAACGCCACTGTCCATATCTCGCTTAATTTCAAGGCCTCTTCTTTTCTATTAAAATTATCTTCATGTTTATAAATTTCAATAGCCTCCCTATACAGTCGTGGATAATAGTTCGTGGTAGCACTTAAAACTGTAGTTTCAGAAAACTTAACTACATGGTCACCGGACTGAAGTGCATGTTCCGCAACGGCCGATTTATCTATTTTACCCAGTCGGCAAAGACTTCTCTGCTCCTTTACCCTGGTATTCACACTTATTTTCGTAGCACCAATATAGATCTTGTCACAGGTACACGGAATTTTATACACACCGCTAGATGATAATGGTGGCCTTCTATCTTTAACAGAACGAAGTATTTTTCTGGTAGGTTTGAATACCGGTTTCACTTTATGTTTCAGCAAAATTTTGCCGATTCGATCTGTAACCTTACTAATGAAAGGTAAGGACACCGTGTTCTTCCTTACCTTATCAACAACAGTACCATCCGGTCGTTAAAGCCTTCATTGTATGATTAGAAGATTCTGCGTACAGCGTTCGTGGCCAATGACTGCAACCATAAGTCAATCCAAACAGCCATGGCAACGAAACAAAAGGAAGCGAGATAGGCAAGAAATCGATATACTGTGACACTGACCGGATTGGTAAACTCCTCCGTCGGGGCCGGCCTCTGTGACCGAGCGGCTCTTGGCGCTTCAGTCCGGAACCGCGCTGCTGCTACGGTCGCAGGTTCGAATCCTGCCTCAGGCATGGATATGTGTGATGTCCTTAGGTTGGTTAGGTTTAAGTAGTTCTAAGTTTAGGGGACTGATGACCTCAAATGTTAAGTCCCATAGTGCTTCGAGCCATTTGAACTATTTGAAACTCCGTCGGGTTGGTGTCCTGCCTGTCTACCACAGCAACCGCAATATTCAGGATGTGCTAGGTTCCACAAAAGACAAAATAGGTGCTTCACACACTGCGGTATGTACAAGATGGAATATCAGTGTCGAGAAGCATACATCGGTGAGACTGACAGGCTGACAGCAACGCTCATACGAGAACATGAGCACTACGATCGTCTGAGGCTGCACAGAAAGTTTGCAGTGGCGGATCACCAACAAGACTGCGGCAATGGATTCAAATATAACGAAACCTGCGTACTGGCTGAACAGCCGGCTTTGAGCGAAACGCAAGATCAGAGAAGCCAAAGAAATAATGAAACACTGTAACAACATGAACAGAGAGGATGGATACAAGCTTGCCCCATCCTGGTTGCCAACCCTCAGAGTCCAGCAGGGCCGGCCGCGGTGGTCTAGCGGTTCTAGGCGCGCAGTCCGGAACCGCGCGACTGCTACGGTCGCAGGTTCTCGAATCCTGCCTCGGGCATGGATGTGTGTGATGTCCTTAGGTTAGTTAGGTTTAAGTAGTTCTAAGTTCTAGGGGACTGATGACCACAGTAGTTAAGTCCCATAGTGCTCAGAGCCATTTGAACCGTTAGTCCAGCAGGCCGCACGATCAACACGTGACGCGAGCGCTACCTGCCTGCGTCCAGCAGGAGGAAAACAGGAGCCCACGACTCATTCGCCGATGATCACCAATGCAAGAAGCTATAGACAGTAACAGATCCTCACTCCCTCCATCAGAATACACCATTAGAATAAATGAAAGCGGGGTGACGCAGTGGTTAGCACACTGGACTCGCATTCGGGAGGACGACGGTTCAAACTCGCGTCCAGCCATCCTCATTTAGGTTTTCCGTGATTTCCCTAAATCGCTTCAGGCAAATGCCGGGATGGTTCCTTCGAAAGGGCGCAGCCGATTTGCTTCCCGATCCTTCCCTAATCCGTGATTGTGTTCCGTCTCTAATGACCTCTTTGTCGACGGGGCGTTAAACACTAATCTCCTCCCATTATAATAAAGTTCCGTTCCTTCCGCCGCAAGTGACCAACGATAACTGTGACCTTTTAAAACTATGACGTAACGTCATGCTCAGTGAGCCGGAGTGACGAAATATAAGCGACTCCTCACATATAAGTACTTTAGTAGACCCAGAAGAAGACCACTGTAACCCTGGCCGAAACGTTAGTTTCTCCAGGACAGTTTCTTTTTCTTACATTATGACGTGTACGATGCTCGGAGAACTTTTGTGTCAAGTGGCTCTAGTCGCGGAGGCCTACGCAATTATATCCTTGAAAATCATTGTGGGGAAAATGAACGAGTGACTGACGCAGCAACCGTTTCATTTATATACCAATATTTTCTTTAAGTGGTGAGTTAACCAACGTAAAACTTTTGTAAAGAGAGTTAGACGGGTATTTAAACTCCGCTCTTCCCGAATGCGAGTCCAATGTTTTCACCACTGCGCCAATTCGCCCGTTACACACATTACAGCAATTTCGACTGCATACTTCGATTAGTCTGTCTAGAAAACGTTATCTCACGCTCTTTAATTAAATTAATTTTTTTAAAATAGGTTCAGTTAATTTGTTAGTAGTCATGAGTTCCCAAATAATTTTGTCCCTGTCGCAGACGTTTTCGATATTAAGCGTAACTCCTTCGTAAAAAGTGAAACAAGTTGCCGAAATACCCAAAACTGACTGGTTCTTCCTAATTACAGAGTAAGAAATCACATGGTCTTGACGTCGTGCATCTTGGTGTGTGTAATACTGATCCCTCAGCAGCCGCTCACAGAAATTTGAGCTCGCATCTCGTGGTCATGCGGTAGCGTTCTCGCTTCCCACGAACGGGTTCCCGGGTTCGATTCCCGGCGGGGTCAGGGATTTTCTCTGCCTCGTGATGGCTGGGTGTTGTGTGATGTCCTTAGGTTAGTTAGGTTTAAGTAGTTCTAAGTTCTAGGGGACTGATGACCATAGATGTTAAGTCCCATAGTGCTCAGAGCCATTTGAACCATTTTGAACAGAAAATTGAGAGACGATTTAAGGAAGGAAAGTGATAAGTAAATTGAACAAACAGTGTTAATTTGAAAGGATTACCCATGCACGCAAGAAATGTTTGAGCGTGAATGGTGAAATATCGACAGTCTGATCACTCTGTCTATAAGCAGAAGCCCCAACGTGGAATTAAATGTGCCAGTGTCTCCAGAACTAGACTGTGCTGGACGTGATGCTGAATTCCTGCAGAGCTTATTGCACTCAGCAGCGAAACCTGGGGCGGCAGAAACTTTGTGGATATCGATTCATCGTTCCCAGCTGCGGAGAAAAGTTGCCCAATATCGTGCTTTCATACCGAAAGCCACTCTTTCCCGACAGAAAGGAAACTGACTGGTCCAGAGTATCGACTTTCGGGACTGCAGCGTAATTTCATCTCACTTTACGTCTGTAGTTCCCAACGTAACAAACTCAATGTATCACTGAATAAACTACCAATGAAAAATTAGATAGTAATAAAATACGTATGTTTGTTCGGATCTCTATTTTTAACATATTTTCTCTTGTTATGGATGGAGAAGTTGCTCCAAGGGAAGGATTGAAGCAATCATTATTGAATCGGTAGAAGTAAAGCACATGATACATCGCATATGTCTACTCGTAGGAGAAAAAATATAATTTGCAACATGAAAGATACATCTGCTATTTATTGTAAGTGATCCAAAAATATCACAGCGTTCGTGTAGACGCAATGGACGGTGAATGAGAATGGGCGCCCGGAGTGGCCGAGCGGGTCTAGGCGCTACAGCCTGGAACTGTGCGACCGTACGGTCGCAGGTTCGAATCCTGCCTCGGGCATAGATGTGTGTAACATCCTTAGGTTAGTTAGGTTTAAGTAGTTCTCAGTTCTAGGGGACTGATGACCTCAGAAGTTAAGTCCCATAGTGTTCAGAGTCATTTGGTGAATGAGAAAACCGTCCAGCCATTCAGATTTACGGGAGGTGAACAAAAATATGGCACCATCATAAAACAAAACACATTATCGTACCTAATACCGCTTACGAGAACTGTTGGCGTTCAAAACAGCTCCCAGTCGTCTCGGAATGGATAAATACCGGTCCTGTATAGTTTTCACGCGAATCTTGTACCAGTCTACGTTCAAAATAGTGATTAGTTCAGTTAACGTTATTGGAGGTGGATAGAGATCATGCATCTCCTGCCCAAAGCAGACCACTAAGGCTTAATATGTCTGAGATGTTGTAACTGTGACGGGCAGGGGAGATGTGACAGTTGATCCTAGTGCTCACAAAACCTATCCTAGACGAGCGAGCTGTGTCAACAGGTGGCCTGCCGTCCCGGAACCCAGCATCACCAAAGGCGAACAAACATTCCTGATCAGCCAAAATGGTCTCATAAACCTTGGCAGTAATGAGACTTTGCACAGTAGGCTTGCCAAACTTCACGTGCTGCCTGTGCGGCCCATGTGCAGGCCAGGGCTCGACGCATTTTCGGCTTTGCTTGTTCTTTCCCAGAAGTGTTCTCACAACGTTACACTTCATTTAGTAATGATGTGTGGCATTTTTCTGTCGGGAAAATTCTTTTCAGTCCGGCAGAATCGTGGTAGCGGCGCTGCTTACCCTTTACTATTTGTTCGTGATATGAAGGACGTTCACAAGTTCAGTGGCTGTTTGCACAAAAAGAGTCAGTGCAGTGATAGATTGTCACAAGCCTTTATAAATGAATGGGAATGACATAAGAAAGGGATCAAAATTCTCAATATCTACTATGCAGCGACGGGTACTGGAAATTTACTCTGAAGGATTTAGTTGACAATTAAAGAGCAGAACATCTTCACAGGTACCGACTTACAATACCCATAAAAATTTTTTGTCCCTCCCAGATTCGGTTCAGAAAATGCGGAATTTAGGAATTTATTGTGGGACGTCGTGGAATATTCCCGCTTCAGCACCTGTACTTTCATGAACCTTCAAAATGGTGTCTATAACGGAGGTGCGTTCGAGGCAGACAGCTGTCATTGAGATTCTTTTGGCGGAAACACAGAGGATCGCAGATATTCCTAGGCGCTTGCAGAATGTCTAGGGAGACCTGGCAGTGAACAAAAGAACGATGAGTCGTGGGCGAGGTGTTGGTCATGATTGCAACAAGGTCTCGCAGACCTGTCCGATTTCCTCCTTGCCGGCCGGCCGCACATATCTGTGACTCCCGTGGAATGTTGCAACGTGCGGACACTCTCATTCGAGGTGCCCAACAGTTTACAATCAAACACCTCGCCGGTCAACTGGATGTCTCTCTTGGCAGTGCTAACGCACTCGTTCACTAGTTGGGGTCCTCAAACGTAACGGAAGACCATAAAAAGCTTTGTGTTCTGCCCTACGGCAGGTCTGGTCTTGGGGGAAGCCTCGTCAGAGAGGTCCACCGCATGAGTGTCTAGGGAAGTGATTCCAGTGGTGGTTTCCCGTTGCCTTCCACTGATGATGATGAAATGATAATGAGGACAAGGCAACAACCAGTCCCTGTGCCTAGAAAATCTCCGACCGAGCCGGGACAGATCGCCGCGCTGACCACTTTTTTTTCTTTTCTTTTTTTTCATTTTGTTCGATATAGTTCGTTGCGTTTGGTCTGGGCGGACGTCACATGGCATCCGTTCAAGTTGATCGTTGATTCCTTGACACATCCCTCTGACCGAACTCGATGAGCTACAGTGCCGGCATTTAATGACGATGAAAGGACACACAACACCCAGTCCCATGCCGGGAATCGAACCCGGGCCTCCTCCGTAGTAGAAGAGCACTCTGCTATAGGGGCGGACAGAAGACCATAAAAAGCAACGAAAGACCATCTATGTGTAATTGCTAACGCGTTACGAGGATGACCGTGACAGTTTATTGTTGAACATCGTTACAGATGACGATACACTGGTGCATCACTTCGACACAGAAACAAAACAGAAGTACAGTGTGTAAACTTTTAGATGGCAGACCTCTCCCTAGTCCTGAATCGGTAGAAGTCGGTAAACGTCGGGAGGCTTCGGTAGGCACGCAGTTTTGACTGCTGCCAACATTACGTAGGTGACTGTGTTGAACGAGGTAGCCATTGTCGTCTGCTTCGTTATTGTTTTGCGCTGTACTGTTCTGCGTGTTTTTATTGTGCAGTTGTGCTAAACATTATCAAAATCAGTGAAGAGGCAGTTGCTGGCCCATCTCGGGAGTCGCCAACAACCCCTACCGGTAGGCTTACGGTTAGGAGGAAACCAGTATTACGTAGCGACGCTCGCAAAATTATATTGCGTGTTATTGAATGCTGCGAAAGGGAAAGGGGGCAGAAAAAATTGCTTCACCCCATTTACAAATCTTCAGTGAGAGCTGCTACATACACAGGACAAAGCATGCGTAGCATTCGAAGATTCAAACAGTTTTCCAAGAATCATCCTGGCGTATCACCACAAACGCCTGGCAAGAAAAAGTGAGTTTCCATTTCAAATATTTTGTTCGCGATCACTTTGAAGGAGCCCCCTATTTCGTCCGAATTACCTTATATTTCATTTTTCCTTGCTATCGTATTGCTTTGTATGGAAACACCACTGGTTACTGTATTATTTCGATACACATTCATATTACAGTACATTTCAAAATTAAAAAAAAATACACGCAGTGCAGAAGGCATTTTCTTGTAAATCTTTCTCTCTCTTTTAACTTAGGAAAAGAAGTGGAAAAATCGAAGTAATGATCGATGATTTCAACCAGCGTGTCATTCGCGACACGATAGCGGAATTTTATTGAGTGCGGACGATTGTGCCGAGCCTGCAAACACTGCTTCCAGTTTTGTACGACAAAATAGGCTGGAAGTGGAGTATTGTCTCGCTGAGAAAAGTACTTTTGTCTATGGGATTCATATGGCGTAAGGTGGAAAACAAGAGGAATGTGTTGTCAGAACTTCCAGACATCGTGCACTGGCGATCTCGTTTCATGGTTTGTGAGCGCATAGTAGACAAACATACATACATTCATTTATATATATAGATTTTAATGTACATGACGATTTCAGTTTCGTTTACGAACAACATTTAAAGCGAGTTTTACTTCCAAGCGTTTCGTCTGCTTTCGTGTAAGCATGACGCGCAATTTGTAGTGCCAGCACTGCAGCTGGTAGGCGTGCCTTGTCCCCCCCCCCCCCCCAAAGGCTCCACTCCCCTCGCCAACCAATGCTTACTTCCTCCTCTCCCCGCACTCCCCTCACATCTCTGCCGTCTTACAGTTAACACACTGTACATGGAGAGGCGCCACACCACCTCATCTCCGAAGAAAAAGTTCAGCCGCATCCTCAGTCGGAAAATTCATGGGAACGGTCTTCTGGTACTCTGAAGGGGTTATTCAGGTTGACGTCCTCCCTCGTTGTTATACGATCAACACTGAAGTGTGCTGCGCTATCCTCAAGAAACTGAACGAACGGCTTCAGCGTGTCTGTCAACACGTAAACACAAACGTACTTCCCCTGCTCCATGCCAACGCAAGGCGTCACACAAGTCTGTTTTTAGATTCCCAGACGGCTTTCGGCACCGTTCCTCGCAAGCGTCTTCTTACCAAACTGTGTGCCTACGGAGTATCTCCTCTGTTGTGCGACTGGATTTGTGATTTCCTGTCAGAAAGGTCACAGTTCGTAGTAATAGACGGAAAATCATAGAGTAAAACAGAAGTAACATCCGGCGTTCCCCAAGGAAAGAAAAAAACTGGTGCGTGAAAAAAGCCGATTTCAGGCAGGTGCATTTTTGTTCATCCGCGAAAAACAAACATTTCCGTTTCGTATTCGAAAAAACCGTTTCAGGGGTGAATTCTAAACACTTCTATGGATCCAAAAATGCAATTAAAAAATCGATTTTTTGAACCGAAAGATAGTAAACTTATTCTTAAAGCAAATCCGAATACACTTACGATATCAGAAAAATGAGCTCAGTTTACTATTTTCCCAATAATTTTATTTAAATGTTGATTGAAAGTGCTATAAAAACTGTTCTAGTTTAAAAGTGGCCAATCACATGTTTTAACGGTCGCCATAATTGAAAAGAAAACCAAAAGGAACTTCTGCTAAGGAGGCATAACATTTTCTTATTTAAATATTGTTTTAATATATTTTGTCTGCAAAGTGATCGTGTCTAGTTATATCATCTACATAGAGGTTAAGAATGATGTATTTTTGGTGTGGATAGTCTTCAGCCAATGGAAAAGCTAACAGAAGTTGAACACTGCAGGAATCAAGTGGAAATGAAATGATTATGTGGCACTGATGGCCGGCAGGCCCCATCCGAGAAGGTTCGGCTACTAAGTTGCAAAGTCTTATTTCAATCAACGCCACATTGGGCGTCTTGCTCGCCAGTGATGATGAAAGGATGATGAGGACAACACAATACCCAGTCCACGAGCGAAGAAAATCTCCAACCCGGCCAGGAATCGAGCCCAGGCCCCGCTGCATAGTACGAAAACACCTTACCATTCAGCTACGCAGGTGGAGACTGGCATTTTTCGATTGAAGAGCTCAAGGGAGCGGCTCTGGACTCTTGGATGTTCGTTCTTGTAGAAGACAGACCTGCCTGTGGTACCGTGTGGTTTTTGATGGAGTGGGTAATAGATTCCAGGTGGTGAATGACCGCTATCATACTTTTAATTTCTCAAGGGATTTTGTATTTAGAGGGGTCTGAATGTGCTCCAGACTAGTACTCCAACTTGTTCTGCTTGTATCACGGAACTGAGGACAGACAGGGTATGTGTTATTATTCTTCGTCTCATGTTTGATAATTTGCAAATCATCATGTTGAAATCTGAGCTGTTTTGAGCTGGTGAATATTTCGTGTATTGTGGTTACTAAATGGACTTAGTTTTCACCTATCATTGATTACAACTTAGTTTAAGGATTTTATTACGATTCTCGTAATGCTCTCAGCGTAACTTTAATGCGTTTGAAAGGAATTTTTTTCTGTATTGTAACTGAATATCATAAGCCATTTCCTATTTATCTAAGATATCTTTTCTTGAATAAACATCATTCAAGACAATTGTCTGTCATCTACATGAATTACAGACATTAGAATAGAACTCTTGTTATTAAATTATTCATTTAAACTATATTTCGTGTTTCTGTTTAATTTATCAACTCGCAATTCTAGCCATTGCATATATACTACTGGCCATTAAAATTGCTACACCAAGAAGAAATGCAGATGATAAACGGGTATTCATTGGACAAATATATTATACTAGAACTGACATGTGATTACATTTTCACGCAATTTGGGTGCATAGATCCTGAGAAATTAGTACCCAGAACAACCACCTCTAGCCGTAATAACGGCCTTGATACGCCTGGGCATTGAGGCAAACAGAGCTTGGATGGTGTGTACAGGTACAGCTTCAACACGATACCACAGTTCATCAAGAGTAATGACTGGCGTAGTGTGACGAGCCAGTTGCTCAGCCACCATTGACCAGACGTTTTCAGTTGGTGAGAGATCTGGAGAATGTGTGGCCAGGGCAGGAGTCGAACATTTTCTGTATCCAGAAAGGTCCGTACAGGACCTGCAACATGCGGTCGTGCATTATCCTGCTGAAATGTAGGGTTTCGCAGGGATCGAATGAAGGGTAGAGCCACGGGTCGTAACACATCTGAAATGTAACGTCCACTGTTCAAAGTGCCGTCAATGCGAACAAGAGGTGACCAAGACGTGTAACCAATAGCACCCCATACCATCACGCCGGGTGATACGCCTGTATGGCGATGACGAATACACGCTTCCAATGTGCGTTCACCGCGATGTCGCCAAACACAGATGCGACCATCATGATGCTGTAAACAGAACCTGGATTCATCCGAAAAAATGACGTTTTGTCATTCGTGCACCCAGGTTCGTCGTTGAGTACACCATCGCAGGCACTCCTGTCTGTGATGCAGCTTCAAGGGTAACCGCAGCCATGGTCTCCGATCTGATAGTCCATGCTGCTGCAAACGTCGTCGAACTGTTCGTGCAGATGGTCGTTGTCTTGCAAACGTCCCCATCTGTTGCCTCAGGGATCGAGACGTGGCTGCACGATCCGTTACAGCCATGCGGATAAGATGCCTGTCACCTCGACTGCTAGTGATACGAGGCCGTTGGGATCCAGCACGGCGTTCCGTATTAACCCCTGAACCCACCAATTTCATATTCTGCTAAGAGTCGTTAGATCTCGACCAAAGCGAGCAGCAATGTCGCGATACGATAAACCGTAATCGCGATAGGCTACAACCCGACCTTTATCAAAAATGCCTTATAAGAGGCATCACAACAACGTTTCACCAGGCCACGCCGGTCAACTACTGTTTGTGTGTGAATAATCGGTTGGAAACTTTCCTCATGTCAGCACGTTTTAGGTGTCGCCACTGGCACCAAACTTGTGTGAATGCTCTGAAAAGCTAATCATTTGCATATCACAGCATCTTCTTCCTGTCGGTTAAATTTCGCGTCTGTAGCACGTGGTGTAGCAATTTTAATGGCCAGTAGTGTACCATTTGACTGCAGGATCATAGCTACAGGTTATTATTTACAAAGAATTAGCTGTGGGGCATGAAACCAGACATGCATGGCTCGACCCTATGACTACAGTGAGGCATTCTTTTTAAACAGAGCCATGCATAGCTCAAGTAACTAAAGTGTAAACAGCACAGGTAATGACACAATTGGTTTGCTCGTATCTACATCTACATCGATACTCTGCAAATTATATTTTAGTACCTGGCAGAGGGTTCATAGAATCACCTTCACAATTCTCTATTATTCCGATCTCGTATAGCGAGCGTAAAGAACGAACACCTATATCTTTCCGTACGAGCTCTGATTTACCTTATTTTAGCGTGGTGATCGTTTTTCCCTATGTAGGCCGGTGTAAATAAAATACTTTCTCATTCGGAGGAGAAAGTTGGTGATTGGACTTTCGTGAGAAGATTCCGCCGCAACGAAAAACGCCTTTCTTTTAATGATGTCCAGCCCCAATCCTGTATCATTTCTGTGACACTCTCTCCCATATTTCGCGATAATACAAAATGAGCTGCCTTTCTTTGAACTTTTTCGATGTACTCAGTCAGTCGTATGTGGAAAGGATCCCACACAGCGTAGTGGTATTCTAAAAGAGGACGGACAAGCGTAGTGTAGGCAGTCTCCTTAGTAGTTCTGTTACATTTTCTAAGTGTCCTGCCAATAAGGCGCAGTCTTTGGTTAGCCTTCCCCACAACATTTTCTGTGTGTTCCTTCCAATTTATGTTGTAATGCCTCGGTATTTAGTTGAATTTACGGCTTTTAGATTAGACTGATTTATCGTGTAAACAAAGTTTACTCATAACTTTTAGCACTTATGTGGATGACCTCACACTTTTCCTTATTTATGGTCACCCCTAATTTTGGCACCATTTAGATATCTTTTCTAAATCATTTTGCAAAAGAAAAACGTGTGTGAAATCGTATGGGCCTTAACTGCTAAGGCCATCAGTCCCTAAGCCACTTAACCTAAATTATACTAAGGACAAACACACACACCCATGCCCGAGTGAGGACTCGAATCTCCGCCGGGACCAGCCGCACAGTCCATGACTGCAGCGCCTAGGCCGCTCGGCTAATCCCGCGCGGCAATCGTTTTGCAATTTGTTTTGATCTTCTGATGACTTTATTAGTTCAAATGGCTCTGAGCACTATGGGACTTAACATCTGAGGTCATCAGTCCCCTAGAACTTAGAACTAATTAAACCTAACTCACCTAAGGACACTACTACACACATCCATGCCCGAGGCAGGATTCGAACCTGCGACCGTAGCAGTCGCGCGGCTCCGGACTGAAGCGCCTAGAACCCTCTCCGCCACCGCGGCCGGCTAACTTTATTAGTCGATAACCGACTGCGTTATCTGCAAACAACCTAAGGCGGCTGCTCAGTTTGTCTCCCAAATCGTTTATATAGATAAGGAACAGAAAACGGCCTATAACACTACCTTGGGAAGGCCAGAAATCAATTCTATTTTACTCGATGACTTTCCGTCAGTTACTACGAACTGTGACCTCCCTGGCAGGAAATCACAAATCCAGTCACATAACTTAGACGATATTCCATAAGCACGCAATTTCACTACAAGCCATTTGTGTGCTACGGTCGCAGGTTCGAATCCTGCCTCGAGCGTGGATGTGTGTGATGTCCTTAGGTTAGTTAGGTTTAATTAGTTCTAAGTTCTAGGGGACTGATGACCTCAGAAGTTAAGTCCCATAGCGCTCAGAGCCATCTGAACCATTTTTGAACCACTTGTGTGGTAGAGTGTCAAAAGCCTTCCGGAAATCTATAAACACGGAATCGATCTGAAATCCCTTGTCAGTAGCACTCAACGCTTTATGTGAATAAAGAGCTAGTTGTGTTTCACAGGAACGATGTTTTCTAAACCCATGTTGTGTGTCAATAGACAGTTTTCTTCGAGGTAATTCGTAATGTTAGAATACAATATATGTTCCAAGGCTAGTTAGAGACCAGCTACTACTCGGCAGTAACCGTTATGTACTGTCGCAAATGGGATTTTCTCCTCCGGATTATGAATGTAATCCCCTTGAAATCAAAACTGTAATTCTAACACTTAACAATAGTCTGTGAATCAAGCTCAGAATTCGGTGAAGAGTTCTCGGGCTTCCAGCCGGGTGGCGGTGTCTTCAAACTGCAACGTTTCGACGAGTGACATACTCATCATCTTCTGGCGAAGTGCCGAGACTTTGCGGATGCCGGTCCCTTTATACCTGCGGCGTGCCCCCCACCACCTGGACGCGGGAGGCTGGGTCCAGCGGAGCCGGCGGGGTGGGGTGGGGGTTTAGGGGGAAGCGGGTGCGCCGTTCGTGTCTCCGTCAGAGCATTCCGGTCGCGTCTCGTGAACTGGTTGGTTCTGGTGCGTTCCTGGCGTATTGCGGCTAATCCTGGATTCCAGGCCGCGCTCAGTAGATAACCTTCGGCCCTTTTCACAAGATTCTTGTAGACCCGTATTTCTATTGATTCTTTAATGACGCTGTCCCAATAGCTCGCGGCTCGGCACAGCACCATGGTGTTTTCGAAATCAAAGGTGTGGTTTTTTTTTATGCTATGTTCTGCTATAGCAGATTTCTCTATCTGTCCAAGTCGAACATGCCTGATGTGTCCCTCGCACCTTTTAGAGATGCAGCGCTGCGTTTGTCCAATGTACTTCACACCACATTCGCAGGCAATGCTGTATATACCAGGTGTGTTTAGTTTGAGTGGGTCTTTAGCAGAGCCCAGCAGCTCTTTCGTCTTCGGCGGTGGTCGGAAGACGGTATTTATGTTTGATTTTCTCAATAGCCACCCGATTTTGGCTGATCTGGGCCCCAAATATCGAAGAAAGGCGAGTCTCTTGTTAACTTGCTCTTCCTCTTCCTGAAATTTGTCAGCATGTCTCCTCTTGAAGGCCCTGCCAATCTGTGTTTCACTGTACCCGTTTTTCCGAAATACCTCTCTTAGGTGGTGTAATTCGTCTGAGAGGCTTTCTTTGTCACAAATGACGCGCGCCCTATGTACCAAGGTGGTCAGTACTGACTGGCGTTGCATTGGATGGTGGCAGCTGGTTGCATGGAGGTACAGGTCTGTGTGCGTCTTTTTTCTATATACTGAATGGCCCAGCGTGCCATCCGCTTTCTTCCTGATCAGTATGTCCAGGAATGGAATACAGCCATTCTCTTCTACTTCCATCGTGAAGCGGCCAGCAGCAGCTGTGACCTCAACGGCGGCGCTGGAGCAGCGGGGCCCTTGGCAGCGAGGACCACATATGGCGACTTCGAGATCGTCGGCATAGCCAGCATCTACACTTCCAGCAGCAGCAGTACGATTAAGCAGTTACCCAGTCTGTGTGGTTCAGATAATGTTAATGGGCCAATTAGTCCAAATTCTGAACGTGGTAGTGTTCATATTGATGATATTACTCAGCAGATAGTCCGAAATCAGAGAAAGGAGATGTAATTGCCACTGTTTCGATGGCGTGGTTAAGGGAAATCCTGACAAACCTGAAGTCTAAAATGGGGGTACTGGGTACAGTTTAGTATCAATAAAAAGAGAGTTAGGTTCAGTAGGGACAAGTGTAGCAGAAACAGTAAAAGCTAAGATGAAGAAAATTAAATCAGGTGCAGAATGGATAACTGATTCATAATTTGAAGCTATGTAGGCAAAGTTTCTGAGGAGGTTGGTCTGGTCAACACCAGAGTCGACACTGTAGAAAAAGATTTTGGGGACAAACTGCAAAAAAAGACCGGATGAGCTGGGTGGTGATGTTAAGAATTGTGTGCTGAGGTAAAATTCAGTTGAGGATGTGACCACTAAGTCTGTTAACAATTTGTCTGTTACAGTGATGGAGTGTCAAAAAGAGGTGGTGAAAAATAGACAACAGTTGGAAGCAGAGATTAACAACGAAGATTTGGAGCGGGAGCAGCAGATTAAAGACATGGGGCACAGTTAAACTCCTTAGCACCCAAATCAGGATACTACTGTGATGGGTGTTCTGTGAGTTAATTCAGGAACGAAAAAGTGCTTTACAGATGATGGAAAATACTATACATGTGATTTTATTGCTGTACGTACAGAGGGTTTTGTGAGAGAAACGTCGGAAAACGCAAAAATTAAGGTCTCTAAAAAGTATCTCGAAGGCGATGCACAACCATGGGCAGTTTTAATTTATGCTTCATTTACTACCCATGAAGGGGAGGACGGCGGTCCAATCCCGCGTCCGGCAATCCTGATTTAGGTTTTCCGTGATTTCCCTAAACCGCTCCAGGCAAATGCCGGGATGGTTCCTTTGAAAGGGCACGGCCGACTTCCTTCCTCTTCTTTCCCTAATCCGATGAGACCGATGACCTCGCTGTCTGATCTCCTCCCCCAAAAACCACCCCAACTACCCGTGAAGTGGTTTATGAGTTGTCTCCTGAACAAATTCTGGAGTGAAGCGAAGGAAAAGCGATTTCAGAATGAGTTGCTAAACCGATAAAGCTTCAGACAAGGAGGTGGGTCAATGTGGGATTTTTGTGTGGATGAACTGGCTAAGTTGACACTTATTAATCGTCCGCTGGAAGTGTTGTCGGACATTATGATAATTAAGGGACGCATACTGGAACATTTCCAATGGGATCTTACAGATAGTCCCACAAATTCGAACTATGAATTTCTAAATTTAATTGAGAAACTTGAACAAGCTTTGAAAATCAAGCCACATTATAGGAACAATAGACCAGGGTACCAGAATGGGATCAATAATAATATTGTAGCCGGGTAACCTCTTTTGATGCTAGTTAATTGTCAGGATGAGCATTACTGCAAAGGGCATTTGATTCTAAAGCATTGTGTCAGGGTGAAAAACACTAAATAAATTACTTTCTCTCTCTTAACAACATGTGGGCAGAGTGGGTTCCTCCTTGGCTCAGGTATGAGGTAGAATGAAACAGCATTTTTACATCAGATAACTTTTATTGAAAGATTTGTACAATGGTTTCCTTACTGGATTGTTCTGGTTGGGAGAGCGGCAGCTGTGTCGTTTGCGAAGCCTTCTGCTGCGTGAGCGACGGCGTCTGATTACGCCTGGCAGTGTGTATCTCGTGTCGCTGTTTCGCCCAGTTGACTGGAGACGCGCATCGTGAGGTGGCCCGTTTAATTATTGAGAACGAAGTCGTGAATCGGATGGTGATACCTTGGATGTGGCGTCCCAGTGTTTCTCTTCTCTATGCGGCCGCGTGTGTCACTGTTGTGCGTCGGCAAGCGGCGTGGCGCGGTGGTGGAAGGCCAGTGTCCCAGACTCGAACAATGGACTCCAGCTTGCCAGTCTTCGGCTGTCAGATCTTCATCACCAGCTCACAGGTGACTGCTGATGTGAGGCCGTCTCCTTCCCGTCCTCACGAGTCACCCGGGCACGTAAAAATCAGTCTTCAAATACCTTCTAACTTCTGTCTTCTGGCGGCCAGGCTGCTGCTTGCTATTCCATTACAGCGGCGGACTTGGTGCTTCTGTGTATGATGTACTCTCTTCCTGCATGACGGTCTTCAGCACCGACTGAACTGTACTGGAACTGAACTCGAACCGAAACTGAACTGAAAACTACTGTCGGGCCCACTGCGTCTCACGTATTTATTTACTTCAGTTCACTGGAGGTGAACGACTTCACGGTCATTGCCTCTTCTGTCACGTTGAAAAACTTCTCGAAGGATCTTCTTAACTTCGGTCATTGGCTCTTGGAATGTAGGCGAGGGCCTTTGACCACATGTGACAATTGAGAAACACTTGAGTCGGTCAGGCGATGCCCTGACGGCTGAATCGACAGCTACCGCTTATGTGGGGAGGGTGAGGGCTTCTCCTGAACGTGCTGACTTGCAAGCGCCAGCCGTTCCCACTGCTGCTCTGCCTGCTGTTTGCCAGTGTGTAACTCTTCTAAACTAAACTAAGTTTTTCATTTATTTTCTAATTTCTACTTCATTTCACATTGATTTCACTAATTTATTTACCTATCTTTAGCACCACTCAACAATATCCACAATAATTATAATGATCATAACAGAAATAATTATCACCATACTAATAATTACCAAAGGGGAAATAGAAAGGGGAACATTCATAGTGGAAATCAAAACCTGGAACAAAGATCTGAGGGGCAGAAGCCAGAATACGAGGTCTATAAATTAGAGATTGTCGTATCTCAGATCTGGAGATGGCGAAATGAACTGGTGTTGAAATGGACATGTTATTTTAAAAATTCTGTTGGTGATGGAAATTCGGCAAAGAAGCCTCAAATGTTGGAGATGGAAACTGTAGAAAGTAAGAATAAAGTGAAGAATAAGTTTAAGCAACACAACTGTAAAGAGGGCGCAAGAACGGTGTAAAATGAGCAGAAAAATTAGATAATGAGGATATGGGGCTGAAAAATTGATTTTGTCGAAGGGAAGTGAAAGATGTAATGAATGTAATTTTGTTGAAAGATTCTGTGATCAAAAGAGAGGCTAAGGTGGGTATGAATTTGGTGGAGGTAGAATGTTCGATGAATTCTGATGAGGCACTAGTCTGTAGCAACAATTATAGTAATGAATGTGAAAGTAATGTAGATGATTTTGTGTCGGAGGAAGTAGATGAGGCTATCAGTGTAGGCAGCGAAGCTGTTGTCTCGTCAGCTGAATGACGATAGTATGTGAAGGTATATCCGAAGTCGGCGTTGGAATAGTCTCGTCAGCTGCTGATGAATTTTACTGTGTATCGGCGGAAGTGGGTGATTTATTGTTAAGGGGACGTAAAGGCGATATTTTAGGTGCTGAAGTTACGAAGGATGAAGCTAATGATTTAGATATCTCACAGGAAGTAATTTGCGTATTTATTTCTGTCGATGGAAGTGAAACTGTGAGTGTTGATGAAAGCATGAATTATTAGTGGATGTGGAAGGATGAATGTTAAAGTAATGTATTAGGTAGTAGATCAGAATGCAGAGTTACGGAACATTGACAGTAGAGAAAATGTAAAGGAGATATGGTTAGATCTGAGTTTGGTGGGACTCAAGTGTATTGTGAGTTTCACTGTAGCCCATGCAAAAACGGCGATTTATACGGTGTACTGGCGGATGTTGAAAGAGCTATAGGTAGTGATTTCTATAATATATCGATAGATGTAATGTTGGAGGTAGATCAGGAAATCTAGCAAGGGATAATGAGATCGAGGGTTGTTCTGAAATTATAATATCTACCATAAATAAGGAAGAAAAAGGAAGGGACGATGAAAACGATCTTTTGACGGAACAGTGTTTAGATAGGGGTGAAATTAAAAATGTGCAACCTGTAAGCGAAGTGACAGATGATGATGATGAAGAAAAAAGTTTGTGTGATTGTCGAACAAAAGAGTGGGTTTCCAAAATTTTGTCGGTAAAGAGTAAGAGTCCGTTGGTGAACAAGGAAAGAAAGCTTTAATTTGAGCAGGTCAAAAAACGCAGAAAAGGGAGATTCATCCTGGCGAAATAAATGTTATAACAGGAAACAGTGGCGGAGTTGCATCTTGTACAAGAATAATGGCATGTGTATTAATAATTGTGTAAGTAAGGGTATTTTCATGTGAAATTTTTAAGAATTTTTTTTTCTGTTTTGTGTAAAGTACTGATAAATTTCAAATGTACGTGACAGTGTATGGAGGTTCAGTTTAGTGGAGGTAATGAATATGTATTGGCAGCACAACCTTTGGTGCCCGGAGGTCGCCAAATTTCTTTGTTTTCGTAAGAGAGGATTATGAATTGTGCTGTATTTTGGGGGGAAATTTCAAGATGTTACTTATACGTGTTAGTTGTAGTATTTTGGATAGGTTTCTGGTGTAATATGTTTGTAATTATTGTTCCCACAAAATTTGGTGCTTGGATGTCACCAGACCTTATTAAAATTGAAATTCATTGTGAGAGTAGAACGTGTAGGTATGTGCAAAGTATGAGCTACGTTTTTGGAGCTGTATTACGTGGGTTAATTCTATGATGTACGCTATTTTTTGAATAGACCTGTAGGTAACAGTTTGGGGTCAACCTCGCAATTTGTTTATGAGAGTAATTCTGGGGATAAGTGTTTTATTATGAAAATGGCATATTGAAGAGTTTAGAACGTAGTTATCTGCTGAGTTTGAAGGAAAGTTAAATGGGCGATTTCTGCACAATATAATATTACTTTAAAAGTTTCCATTAGCCATGGCAAAACTGTAGAGAAATGGAAAAATGTCAGTTGATTTATGGTGCTGGACAAATTTCATGCCGCGAAATACGTGTTTTCTAGTGGGAACATGGACAGGGTGTTTGAAATGTCGAGATGAATTAAATGTATTTTGCCCACGCTATAAATCAATTTCTGCTTGCTATCTTGTTTGTGATGTATCGATTCCAATGAGGAGGGCGTTCAGTGTCTGCTCTATTTGGATTCGTAGAGCCATATGGTTGCTGATAACTATACCACAGTCGTACTTACACAGCTATCGTTCTCCAACAATAATGATGACTGCGAACTGACGCGTGTCCGGCGTCGTACGTGCCCAAGAGGTCCATGAAATTTTGCAGAGGCGGCTGGACTGCGAACCATCTAAACTTCGGCGCTAGAACACCGACCAAGTGCTGTGTTGGTGATGATGAAATGCAACGATGTGGTCAAAGCAAAAGTCTGCTATCAGATGAGTACAAAATCGCTAAAAACTTTTGAAAAGATCGAGATGACTCGAAACTTACATAAAAGTTATGTGTTTATTTGGGCGTTTAATTAATATACCATATTTTTTTTATAATTTGAGTTATATTTAGTAAATGTATGCTGATAAGTTCTTAGGACATAATCTACGAGGAACACGCTGTTTCATACACCGCCGCAAAGATATTTATACTCTCGTTCTGACAAGCAAGCAGAGTCTTCCATTTATTATTTTATGTGTGTATTTATTATGTTACGTTAGTATGCCAAATTTGGTGCTACTTAATGTGCCAAGATAGCAAGCTAATTCGCCACGGTAAGAAGAGGTTGTAACGTTACGCGTATGTAGTCGAGCGATTCGGCCGCCCAGAATTGCCACAAGGTAAGGTGAATTTGATGTACTGCTGATTGCTAGTGGGCCAGAGGCTCAGGTAAATCCCAAAAGAGAGCAGCTTGGCAATAGTCTCATGATTAGCAAAATGTGGAATGACCGGCAATGGCGGACATTGAGACAAGTTGAAATGTGACTTCTTACAGTTCTTTGAGAACGAATAATCCTTTATAAACAAGTGTTAACCCCATATATACACAATAGTATTTTCAATATCTTTCAAACTTCATTTTCACAATGAACCTCTGAATTAAGAACTCTTAAACACTTCTTGCGATTTCAACAAATGATATCTCAGGTGATAGCATTGCACGACAGCTTTCACCCCTGAAAGCCACTCATCTGTATCTGTTTTATTTATTGAGTTATGATGTCTTTTGTATCTGTTATCTTATGCAAATGTTTTGCAAGACTACACTGGTCTTCCGGTATGATGTGAAAGGCTACAGGCGACTGTGAGTTTACAGATTTAAAGAGGGCACATTAATCATGGCAATTTTCTGCAGACATTCTTACATGCAGTCAGAATTTAACGACACTGGGGCACTTACGAATTCTTGGCAGCTTGCAGGAACAATTTTCTTGCCAACATGGATGGTATGGCAAAGGTGAAGAAGAAAAGAAAATGACTGGCACGTGCCTGGTAGAGGCAATTATAGGGAAAGGTGAGAGAAATGTGTCGGATAGGAGGAATATGTGCACTGTACATACCTGTATTAGTAATAAGAGAAGAGGTGTGTATTATAATTATTATGTTAGGATGTGTGATAGATACTATCCAAAATGAAGAGTAATAACATCTTGTTATTATTTTGATGTCTGTAATAGAGGCAATGAGGTTGCCAGAAGAGGAAACAGGTGTTGCTATGGAGCTGAGGGGCAAAATAGTTAGTGGAAAGGAAGTTATTAACAATGAATTATTATGAGAGCCTACTCAAAAGAAGCATATGTTGATCTGGTTTTTGTGGTGGTGATGCAGCGGATGATGTGAGTATTCTTTGATAGTTATTAAATGGGCTTGCTTAAAAGGAAGCAAGTGCTGATATTAAGATTTTGCGGGTTATGGTGCATCTGATAATGTGGTTATTAATAAAATTTTAAGATCGCGCCTTTATCAGTGGGTGATAATAATTATTTTAGTGATTAATGTGTCAGTTAAGTGAGAATTAATTATTGTTATACAATTAATATGAAATTCGTCCTAAGGTAGAAATTGAGATCTGTTTTTTTTTTTTATGGAAGGTCAACATCATGTGTTTAGGGATAAGAATTTCAGTACTGGTTGAACAGAGACGGAAAAAGTAGAATAGATTGAAAAGTAAAAAGAATGAAGAGAGGTAAATGTATTTATGCTAAAGTATTTATTTATTCTGTATTTTCATGTTACTGTAACTATTTTGGAGGTTTCCATTATATTATTATTATTATTATTATTATTATTATTATTATTATTATTATTATTATATGTGACCAGGAAGCTATATGATTTGCGCAACTGGTGTAAGCGATAGTGATGTTTGAAGTTCTATCTGAATGAGAGGGATAAATTTTGATGTCACGTAAGCATATGCCAGGTGTAAGAAAAGAATTTGGGCATTTATTTGTGTGAATATATGTGTGGAGGCATGCGGATGATAAAATATTGTGAATTGTGCTAATGAGCAGGTGTGGCATGAGAAATGGTACCTGGAGAATAAGTCTGGTGCATAGGGGTGAGATAAATGGTGCGAATTTGAATGTAAATTTTGATTTGTAAAAAGGGAATTAATACATGTTGATTTATTTATTCTTGTTAGAATATAGAGGTAAAGTGTGTTTTGTAAGGTTAGGAAAGGATCTGAGCTAGCTTTGTTTATTGTGGTTATCTATTTAGCTGGGGAAGCAGGAGTTAATTTGTTATTTTTGTTAATTAATATCATGGGTAGCTTGCGGGAAGCAACAAAATCCTGTCAAAATTTAAGTGGTATTGGCTGTAGCATGGTGGAATGACATGGATATGTGAAGCTGTTTGAATTTATATTAATTCATTTGTCTTATTGCCTTAATGAGTTTTATTTCAGAACTAAATACAGTGGACACACGGTGAACCAGGGAAGGGTTTTGTACTGTGTTCACTGGGTGGTCATGGGTCAGTCATTTGAGTTATGACTTGCTGGGGCCATTTGTCTGAACATTTGATAGTACACAGCTTGGCTGGCGAGAGATTGCACAGCACTGCCATCTGAACACAGAGGGAAGTGCGGGAAGGGCTATAGCCATAGTGATGAGGCCTGGACGTAAGAAACTGGTTGCATATATCAGGTGCAATCACCGAACATCAGCGCCGATAAGAAGTGACAGTGATTTACGTGCAATGAAATTGTGTGCGTTAATTTTAAAGTCTTATATGGGCACATAATTTTATTTCAAATAATTGTTCATTTTTTACTGACCCAGAAAAGAACTATTAATTCTAAATTATTTATTTAACCGAATATTTCAGTTGGAGGTATTATAGGGCGTCCATAAATGTTTACCCTGATTTCAAGATTAAATGTTAATTATATTTCTGATCGTAATGTTTGTTTTTTGATACAGGTCTCTTAGGGAACCCTTGAAGTTGCTGTACATCTGTGTCTCATTCAACACTTTCGCCACAAGGAGCGCTGTGTGAGCTGCATCGTAAAAATGGCTTCCCCTTTGGAGAAACGTGTGTGTTGTGTGGCTAGCTGAAACCAAATCACCGATTACTGTGCAGGGAAAGTTTATGTCCCATTATGGAAAGAAAACACCTGTTGTCGAGTTACTTATGAACACGAACGGAAACTTTTTAGCAACGGAATTAGTTCAGAAACGGACAAGTAGCGGCAGACCATCTCTTTCGGAGGAGACCGTGTACGTAGTTCAGGCCGCATTCACCAAGTCGTCACAAAAATCGATTAGACAAGCTTCACGGGGGCTTCAGCTGCCAAAGAGTGCAGTGCACGAAGTGGTTCGCAAACGTCTTAAACTGTACGCTTACAACATCCAAATTGTCCAAGCGTTGCAACCAGATGATCGGCCAACACGTGAACTTTTTGCAATGACATGCAGTACCATTTAGATGAGGACAATGATTTCTTGAAGCTTGTGCGTTTTCCCGATGAGGCTACATTTAATGTTTGTGGCTCAGTTAATCGCCATAATGTCCGGATCGGGGCATCAGACACCCCACATATCGTACGAGAACACATTCGGGACAGTCCTAAGATCAATATGTAGTTTGGGTTTATGTGTGATCGAGTGACTGACCCATTTTAATTCCGTGAAAGAATTGCGAGAGGACATGGTTATCTGGATATTTTAGTGAATTATGCCATTCCATAGCCAAAGGATATGCAAGACTTTATCGTATTTCGGCAATATTACCTCTCCGTCATTGGGTTGTAGAAGTCCATGATTTCCTTAATGAAACATTCCCCAACAGGTGGATTGGCAGGGATGGCCCAGGTCCATGTCCCTTGAGATCAAATAACATTACCCCCTTGGATTTCTTTCTTTACGGGCCTGTGAAAGATACTGTGTACAAAACGGCAGTTCCGGATATTTCGACATTGCAACAACGCATCAGGGATTCCATTGACACAGTGACACCAGACATACTGCAGAATGTGTGGCAAGAGGCTGAATACTGGCTTGATATTTTGCATTTTACCAGGGGTACACATATTGAAGTGATTTAAGTATTGAAGAGTGTTACCTGTATTAAATGTTTACGCAATGTTACAAACTTAATGAGTAGAGGCATGTGTTGTATAACGCATGATTCATTTACTGTATCCATTTAAGAATTACACTGTTCTGTTATCAGGATAAACATTTATATACACCCTGTGTTTATGATTATGTTTGTATTTATGTATGTTTCCTACGTATTACTCATGCTGTTTCATTCACTGCAAAATATGTTTCACACCTTTTTCACAAATTAGGTATTGCTGCCAGTTTACCGTTGTGGTAGGAAGATGGCACTGATAGGACACTTTTGATATCAAGTTGATATGCAAATTAATTAAACTGATCAATTAATTACCCCACCGAACCACGCCCACGCCCACCCCCACATGATGCGATGTGTTTCCCTCAGCCTGCACGTGGGTTCCCGCCCATTCTCCCCTCTTCCACACCTCTCCCCCTCCTTCCCCACCCCCCCTACCCTATTGGTGGGCATTTAGAATTTTGGTTGGAATTTAGAATTTTGATGGGAATTTCGAAAATGGTGGGAACTTCTCTGTCCCAGGGCTGTGCCGACGTCCAACCCGACCCCACACCCCGGAATTGGAGGGAAATTAAAAATGGCCTCTCTGCGGCTCAAACCTTGGTCCTTCTGGACAGAAATCCCAAGTAACCCCCCAACACGTGGAAACTACCCAGATGCATGAGAGGAAGTTTAGGTTAGGGTACTTTCTTTATTTTGGTTGGGTAACTAAAGTAATGATTGTCCTAATTACGCAATTAATCATAAAGATTGGGCCTAATTACACAACTATATGCATAGCGCCACACAAGGAGTGCCTAAAATCAAAATACAGCTAAAATTGATGGTGCCATACAACTGGTGCTATCCTGCTAGGAAAAAATTTCACAATACCACCCGAAACACGTGGCAGACGCACTGAAACTGTACTCTTCACCTACAAGCTGGTAGGAAAAAAGTGTGGAGTGAGAAGTACTATCTTTACATTTTTGGTGGGAAATATATTCAACTGATGAGATGCTTGAGTTGGACAGAGAGGAGTTTAATAAGTGTATTACCTGTAAGCATATAGCTAAGGACTGTATCTACTGTTGTTTGACGTCAGAGTTCGCTATAGATGCCTTCCCGACAATCAATCTGCAGCCCAGATAATCGAAGCTACTACACGCTACCATAACTGATGGAAAATGCTTCACTGTTCTAATTACACATCGTGGAAAAAACCACCACTCATAATGAATGCGTCATTATGCAACACATGAACTGGGAAAAATTGTTGTCCCAATAGACAGCAGAGGGGGCGGTAGTTGAATCCGTGTTCTCCTTCATGTGCTATCACAAACTGCCAAAATTAGAGGCCCTCTTGCCTCCCCTCATCTCTACCCCTCCATCTCCCCTCCCTCCATCCACCTTTGGGTAGGGCATCTGTGAGCAATATGTATGTGGACATGGCCTTTTGGACAAGGTGCTGCGTATTTTTAGTTATTTTAGAGATGACAAACTTTATAATGTGCTGAGTTTTATCCACTTGACATCTTGTGAATGAGATTCAGCATAAAATCCACATGTTTTATTACAAAAAAAAAAAAAAATAAATAAATAAAGAAAGAAAGAAAGTCTGAGACCTGAAGATAACAGCTGAGGCTGTTGAAACCGATTGTATGGAATGAAAAATATTTTGTGCGTCTTGGCTTTTGAATGGTATTTAACAAAAGTTTCAGGTCTTGTATTGCCCACATCAGTCGAATACTGGACAGTTGCGATCACGAACATTGGCAGTCGGCAGTGTTTGCTGGACATTTGCGGTCAGCACGGTTTGCCGGACATCTGCGGTTATCCTGTTCGACAGGTCGTTTAAGCAGCAATCCATCAGGGAACCGAGGCCTTTCTTCGTGCTCGTCCTGTCCGCTTACGAGCCGTCGCTTCCGCATCTTACTCAATACAGCCAGTGCGTAAGGCGCCTCCTTTTTCGACATCTTGAAATCACGTTGCCAAATGAAAATATTGATATAATTATTGATGAGATTTTAGATATAATCGTTACATATAATACTAAAATGTCTCGAACTACCGCTCGATTGTACCGGAATATCGAGCTTCTTTTCAGTATCCGGAACTCGAAACATTTAAAACTTCGGGAAACAAAAGCCATATCATCGACTATGTCGATCTGTAATTAGTTCTTCCAAGCATAAATGTAGTCAATCGGTCTGTGCAGTAGCTACTTTACACACTTGTTGACTGAGATAGAAACAGCTTATCGCCATGGGAGAAACAGAAAAGGAACTCCGTAAAAAGACCACGAATGTTCGCTAATCATTTTGAACACTGCTTTTGTGGCTATTTGAATATCTACATCTACACAGATATTTCGCAATCGAAATCCACCGTGGCAGAGAGTACTCCGTACCGCTACTAGTCATTTCTTCTTCTGTTCCGCTCGCAAACAGAACGAGGGAGAAACGACTGTCTATATGCCTCTGTATGATACCTAATTTATCGTATCTTGTCTTCGTGGTCTTCACGCGCAATCTGTGTTGGGGGTAGTAGAATCATTCTGGAGTCAGCTACAAATGCCGGTTCTCTAAATTTTCTAAGTTCCAAGCACTCCAGCAGTACTCAAGAATAGGTCGCACTAGTGTCCTATATGCTGTCTCCCTGTCTCCTTTACACATGAACCACGTTCTTGTTGTTGTTGTGGTCTTCAGTCCTGAGACTGGTTTGATGCAGCTCTCCATGCTGCTCTATCCTGTATAAGCTTCTTCATCTCCCAGCACTTGCTGCAACCTACATCCTTCTGAATATATTTAGTGTATTCATCTCTTGGTCTCCCTCCACGATTTTTACCCTCCAACGCTGCCCTCCAATGCTAGCTTTGTGATCCCTTGATGCCTCAGAACATGTCCTACCAACCGGTCCCTTCTTCTTGTCAAGCTGTGCCACAAACTCCTCTTCTCCCCAATTCTATTCAATACCTCCTCATTAGTTACGTGATCTACCCATCTAGTCTTCAGCATTCCTCTGTAGCACCACATTTCGAAAGCTTCTATTCTCTTCTTGTCCAAAATATTTATCGTCCATGTTTCACTTCCATACATGGCTACACTCCATACAAGTACTTTCAGAAACGACTTCCTGACACTTAAATCTATACACGATGTTAACAAATTCCTCTTCTTCAGAAATGCTTTCCATGCCATTGCCAGTCTACATTTTATATCCTCTCTACTTCGACCATCATCAGTTATTTTGCTCCCCAAATATCAAAACTCCTTTACTACTTTAAGTGTCTCATTTCCTAATCTAATTCCCTCAGCATCACCCGAATTAATTCGACTACATTCCATTATCCTCGTTTTGCTTTTGTTGATGTTCATTTTATATCCTCCTTTCAAGACACTGTCCATTCCATTCAACTGCTCTTCCGAGTCCTTTGCTGTCTCTGACAGAATTACAATGTCATCGGCGAACCTCAAAGTTTTTATTTCTTCTCCATGGATTTTAATACCTACTCCGAATTTTTCTTTTGTTTCCTTTACTGCTTGCTCAATATACAGATTGAATAACATCGGGGAGAGGCTAGAACCCTGTCTCACTCCCTTCCCAACCGCTGCTTTCGTTTCATGCCCCTCGACTCTTATAACTGCCATCTGGTTTCTGTACAAATTGTAAATGGCCTTTCGCTCCCTGTATTTTACCCCCGCCACCTTTAGAATTTGAAAGAGTATTCCAGTCAACATTGTCAAAAGCTTTCTCTAAGTCTACAAATGCTAGAAACGTGGGTTTGCCTTTCCTTAATCTATTTTCTAAGATAAGTCGTAGGGTCAGTATTGTCTCACGTGTTCCAACATTTCTACGGAATCCAAACTGATCTTCCCCGAGGTCCGCTTCTAGCAGTTTTTCCATTCGTCTGTAAAGAATTCGCGTTAGTATTTTGCAGCTGTGACTTTTAAACTGATAGTTCGGTAATTTTCACATCTGTCAACACCTGCTTTCTTTGGAATTGGAATTATATTCTTCTTGAAGTCTGAGGGTATTTCGCCTGTCTCATACATCTTGCTCACCAGATGGTAGAGTTTTGTCAGGACTGGCTTTCCCAAGCCCGTCAGTAGTTCCAATGGAATGTTGTCTACTCCCGGGGCCACACTTTCCTAGAATTCTCCCACTAAACAGAAGTCGACGATTCGCCTTCCCTACCACAACCCTCATATTTTCGCTCCATTTCATATTGCTTTGCAACGTTGTGCGCAGATATTTGAACGACTTGACCGTCAAACAGGACACTACTAATGCTGTATCCGAAAATTATGGGATTGTTTGCGCTACCCATCCACATTAATTTAAATTTTTCTACATTTACAGCTAGCTACCATTAATGACACCAACTAGAAATTTGGTCTAAGCCACCTTGTACCCTGCTATAGTCACTCAACTTCGACACCTTACTGCACACTACAGCATCATCAGCAAACAACCGCAATTTGCTGCCCACCCTGTCCGCCAAATAAATTATGTATAGAGAATATTATTGGCCCTTTCACACCTCCCTGAGGCACTCCTGACGCTCTCCGGGAATCTATAAATACGGAATGTGCCTGTTGCCCTAGCCCCATCGTTTGCAGGATATCATGTGAAAAAAGAGCAAGCTAAATTTCGCACGAGCGATGCTTTCTAAAACCATGCTGACTCGTGGACATACGATTCTCAGTCTCAAGAAAATTTATAATATTCGAAATGAGAATATGTTCAATGGTTCTGCATCAAACCGATGTTAGGGATATTGGTCTGTATTTTGCGGGTCTGTTGTTTTGCTCTTCTTATACGCAGCAGTCACCTGCTATGTTCTCTCCTGTCTCTTGGAACGTTGTTCTGGGCGAGAGATTCGCGATAAATGCAAGGTAGGTAAGGAACCAATGCCATAACGCATTCTTTGAAAAATCGAATAGGGATTCCATCGGGATCTGGTGACTTATTTGTTTTCAACTCTTTCACTTGCTTATTACTATGTCGTATACACGGGAGTCTGTTCAATGGTCAAAAGATGGTACATTTTTACGATTCTCCTGCGTGAACGATTTCTTGAACGTGAAATTTAAAACCTCGGCTTTCGTTTTGCTATCTTCAACTGCCACACAAGACTGGTCAACAAGTGAGTGGATGGAAGCCTTAGATCCACTTAGCGATTTTACATAGCACCAAATCTTTTGCGAAGATATGACGGTGGTAGTTGTTGTATACTTCGCATACATATATTTTCACAGTTGCACGAACCTCTACTAAATTTTGCGTGTCGTCGTTTGTGATTTCTCTTTTCATCCGAAGGTGCAACAGCCGCTGCTTCCTCAACATTTTCCGAATCTCGTTATTAAAGTATGTTAGGTCTTTTCCGTCCTTAATACTCTTACTGGACATATAATCTGCTTAAACTTTGCCGCACAGTTCTTCTACGTCCATGTTACTGGAACTAAGTGACGTTAATTTACTGTCCAAGTTAGATGCTAACAAAAGCTTATCCGCTCTTTTTAGCAGAAACACTCTCCCAGCCTTCTTTACTGATTTATTAACGTTAGTAACCATAGTTGCTAATGACTGAAAGCCCAACAAACAATAAGGAAAGAAGAAATGGGTAAGTGAATGGTTGAAAAGAAGAATGAAATACTGCGTGATCATTTACTCACCAAAATACGATATCCCTTACGGCCAAAAATTCATTAATATTATGTCGCGGCACAACGTTCAAAATAGAGAAGGAAAATATGGTCATTGAATAGGAAATTACAGTTGAATAAAGTTAAATGTAAGTGTAATTAGGAGCGTCATTTGAGTAATGTTTAACATTATCTTCGTTAAGTTCAAAAAAAAGGTTCAAATGTGTGTGAAATCTTATGGGACTCAACTGCTAAGGTCATCAGTCCCTAAGCTTACACACTGCTTTACCTAAATTATCCTAAGGACAAACATACACACCCATGCCCGAGGGAGGACTCGAACCTCCGCCGGGACCAGCCGCACAGTCCATGACTGCAGCGCCTGAGACCGCTCGGCTAATCCCGCGCGGCTCTTCGTTAAGTCAAATCCCATTGCTTATTGAGTAAACGCTGGAGAACCGAGCTGCGACCAACTATTTCCGTTATTGTTTTGCGAGACTGATGGGAGACCTGAAACACGTTTTAATTTTTACAACTAATGAAGGCTGATTCGCATCACATTTTGCACGGGCTTTGGACTGTGGAAATGATATATGATCATTTACCATTTAGGGGTGCTTAAAAACAGCCTAAATAGGCTTCACCATTTTTAGGCAAGGACTAGAGTACACTTTACGTACAACTATAGCTCAATATTACCGCCGACAAAATTGCTTCAGTATACTTAAAAATTTTAATTAAATAATTTGCGAGGACTCAGTGGTATTAATGGCTTTTTAATACATTACTTTTTAATTTATTAGTCCAGTTTCTGAGAACGGAAATGGCTTTCAAGCAGGGCCTAATGTTGCCAGTCTCTTCAGAATTTTTTTGGTTCTCTGTATCCTGTCGTCTAGCTTCAAGTATTTCTTCTTTTTCGTCTTCCCTTCAAGATTCATCTCCAACTTCATGTACATCCGTTTTGTGAGTTCCGCTTCCTTCTCAAACACTCCACCAAATAGGTGATTCTAGAGTGGAGGGTTTCCAACGACGTTGTTTATTACGCTTGCCATCCTTCAACAACATTCGTCGTTAGATGCCTTTTTCCGTAGCAATTCCACATTGCCGTGGGGTTGCCTTCATTCTGTAGCCGATGTCGACAAAACAGCCAAGAAATTGAGAGAGCCTTTCTCATCAATGTCAACTCATCCGTTATTTACGTCCTGCGGTTTTACAAACGCCAGCGCTGCGCACATGCTGACGTGAAGTCTTAAATCTCCGTTCTAGTGGTAATCACCAGTTAGATTCAGATTAGACGAAAGAAGCGAACATATGTGTCTTCTTTCTTGTCAGGGAGCAGTGCAAATACAGCAAGAAGAATGTTTGTTTCGGTCACTCGGGCCTGCTATGGCTGCGTGTATAGTATAGATTTGTGCAAACTACTTGCTGCAGCTCTCAAAGGTTCTATTCATTTAAAAATGGGAAGACGCTTTGAAGCTTTCTTTCCTTTGTTTCCACTAAAAGTTATTACGCTTTCCTCTAATTTATCGTCTTATAGAAGAAAAATACTGTCATCTCTCATTTTTAAGAGATCTTCGTGAAGAATAATTTCGTAAGAGCTCCTGGGCTCTTATTTGTTCCCCCGCTCTTGACTCCGTTGACGACGCAAGGTACTCCTCATTCTTAGTTAGACATCACTGTAAAAAGGTCAATATTTATTACGAAGATTTCCCATTCCATCAACGTATCTGTGATAATTGTGTATTTTCTTCTCGAGCCCTCCTCTTCGCCCTCTCCATTTGCTTCTTTACTTCCAGAGCTGTATCATCAGGTGGTCGACAGAAAGATCCTAATCTTCTAAGAAATTCTCCTTTCTTCGAATGCATTCTTCACTTGGAATGATCCGACTTTTGGCAGAACAGGTAAAACTGCAAGTGGCTGGACACCGTACAGGGGAAATCCATGGCCCGGCTAGTGGGGGAGGAGACAAGAGTAGCCAGCCCTTCTGAGCAGGTGAAACTGCAAATGTCAGGAGTCGCAACTGTCCGGAAACACATCAGTCAGATCGTCCAGTCACAACTGAGCTGACTTGTTTAAGGCACTCGGGTTGACAAATCATAATCTATGTAAATTGACTCCTCTGTTCCAATTAGAAACCATTGGTTGAAACATGCATAGAATAAACCCGATTTAAAAGCACCAGTTAACGTACAACAAATCATCATTAAAAAAAGAAAAAAATTGATGCTAAACTATGAAATCACCTAACACTCCAAAAAGTCTAATCGACAGTAGTATTTCGCTATATACCAATTTTTTACCAACAGTTCATTATAAAGAGGCAGTACTATCTTTAAACACAGCAATTTACTTAGAAATGTGAGTATTGTTGGTGTAAGTACGAAGACTTCTGGGACCAGTGTATTTTTGTTTAGGCATTAGGCTGTATCACAAAAAAATCATGGTTAACACCATCTCGCGGCGGTTTCAAAGCTATTATTTGCTTATTTAGATTGACGTGATCCAGTATCCAAACTGCTTTTCTTCTTCTTCTTTCGTTTCACCCTACTTTGCGTTACGTTAAATCAGTCAATTTTTAATGTTCTGCGCTTTTCTATTAGCCCAGTATTGTTTCTGACCTTGCTTTCCTTTCTTCTTCAGAGATTTGGATTGTTCGTTCGGTTTTAATTTTGATTTGGAACTTCTGTTTCTTGTCTTGCCTTTTATTGCAGTTTTGTCTATGAGCATATTTTCTGTGATTTGGAGTTCTCTTAAGTCATTCTCCGCTTCCTTCAACCATTTTTTTTGAGGAAGGTCAAAAAAATTTTTGTTAAATGGATTATGTTCAAAATAAGTATTATTATATGCTTATGTATTATTATATTTGAGTCGAGCATTAATTCTTGACTCTGTAAACAAGAAAACCTAATTCCTAATCTGATACTAAAGAAATAAGAAGCAAATTCGACACAATTTGTTTACTACAGAATTGCTGAATTTGCTGTCACATGTAATTTATTGCAACACAACGGTAGCGGCAGTAGTAGTACCTCGCGGACGTAAGTCAGCAAGGCAGACTAAGCGGACAATACTTTTATTATGCTGTCATCGCTCGTCGGACCGGTTAATAATTCCTGACATTATTCTGTTAGGGAATCGCACGATGTTTGCATTTTGTGCTAAAGAGTCCGCGTACTTAACTGAATGTTACCGTACTTGCCTCCAATGTAGCGGGCCTGGGTTCGATTCGCGGTCGGGTTGGAGATTTTCTCCGCTCGTGGACTGGGCGCTGTGTTGTCCTCATCATCATTTCATCCTCATCACCGGCACGCAAGTCGTCTAATGTTCCGTCGACAGAAATAAGACTTGCACTCGGCGGCCGAAGTTCCCCCGATGGGGCCTCCCGGAAAACAATGTCACACGCTCATTTCATTTTTTGTCCTAAAGTGTAGTTATCCAGTCATAAACATATCTCACTTTTTGCACCCTGTAGAAATCACATACTTGGTAAGCTGACGCTATGCTGTGGTGTCACGTCCTGATACGATCATCACCCGCAGTCAGACTGGAGCGTGACTCATGTGGAAAGACAATGCAACGGCACTCCTTGGCCTAATGCCGATGTTCGGTGTTCCGCAGCGGACGCGCTGAACGCTGGCGTTGCGTCAAGGAAGACTGGCTGAGAGAACGACTTGGCCAGAAAATACTTTTCTCAAACAGCAACGACATGGAGACCTTTTGTATTCGTAGTAAAAACAGGCAGGCAGAGCCTGTAACACTGGGAATGCCTTCAGATTTCCGCCTGAGTCAGGCGAGACTGGTATATTTTTCAGAACTACGTTGCTAATATGCTTGTGACGTCGCCCACATTGGCAGCTTTAGACTGATTAAACAATTAATGCCGTGCGAATGTAATTTACGTCTTCCACTACAGCTGCACTCACTCCTCTAGTGCTTGTCATAGCTTGCAGAGTCATACAGCGTGTGCTATCATCTGAAAATTACCTGACAGCTCAGGAGTTAATCATACAGTTGCTGTATCGCTCTTGAACTATTTTCGTTTTATAATTGGCACAGTCGGTGAAGGAAAAATTTTGCGCTTTAGGCACCAGACATAATCATTAGTTTATACAGATTAAAATGTTATTCATAGACTTCAGTGTCATCAAATATCATTAATTTTAAATATGGTTTCAACTGTACCTTTTAATATTACAGTTAGACAGTTTGATTTATATAGATTATGTTTATTCTTTATTATATGTAGCTTTTCAAATACTCCAACGCCATATCAAAATCAGTAACTGTTAAATCTTATGACATCACGGAAGCCTCCGAAATAATTCGACACCTTCCGCGGGTGTTTGAAGATTCCTGCAGTTAATGATACAACGAGTGCATGGGTGTGTGGAAGCAAGACAGTGATATTTTGAATATCCGTTATGATTTTCTGACTCGATTACTTCATAAAGTAACTACAAAATGAAGAGTTTTACAGAATGTCTCATTTTTACTGTGCCCCGTGCTCACAGAAACCGAAACTGAGAAGGATATCTCCAGGCGCCACATTCATTGCAGACCGATCAATGGACTTTGGTGGGTGGCGTATCGGTTTTAGCTTAAATCTAAGGAGAGGCCTTGGAAGGAAGTTTTGAGAAAACGTCCAGGAAATGATGATAGGATGCGTTGATTTTATTGACATCAAAGTTTATTAAATTCCACATTTGTTGTGACTAAATTTGGAAGTGATAAAGGCTATTTTATATTCTCCCCTTTTATCATCACTCATACCTCTTTTGGATTTGCAGCTCTTGTATTTCTTTTCCGTGTCTGTAGTTAAAATTTTTGAATATAGTTTCCGTCTTTTATGCAAAACACTGTTTTTTCTTGTTGCCCAAACGTGTTTCGACACCTCTGTGCCACCGTCAATGGAATTTGTTTAGTGAAAAACTGTAAAAAGTGAACATATTTTAGGTTGTAACTGATGTGATAAAATGAGGCCTACAGAAAATTTTTGTTCGTATTTGTTATTACCTGGATTTTACATTATGTGGTTTACAGAACCATCTGTATGGTGTCCTGTACTGATAGCTAGTCATCTGCAAACCAAAAGATGTAACTGTGAATTGTATCAGGGGATGTGTTAACTTGCTGATAAAATTCAAATTTACATCGTGTGGTTTGCAGATGACGACCTATCAGCGCAGAACACCATACGGACAGTCCTGAAAAACTATGTAATGTAAAATCCAGGTAAGAACAAAAACGAACAAAAATTGTCTTTAGGCCTCATTTTGTTACATCAGCTGCACCACTAAAATATGTTCACTTTTTACAAAAATGGTGCAAATGGCTCTGAGCACAATGGGACTTAACATCTGTGGTCATCAGTCCCCTAGAACTTAGAACTACTTAAACCTAACTAACCTAAGGACATCACACACATCTATGCCCAAGGCAGGATTCGAACCTGCGACCGTAGCGGTCGCAGGCTGTAGCGCATAGAACCTCACTTTTTATAGTTTTTCACTAAACAAATCCCACTGATGGTGGCACAGAGGTGCAGAAACATGTTTGGGTAACAAGAAAAAACAGTGTTTTGCATAAAAGGCGGAACCTATATCCAATAATTGAAGGTAGGTAAATTTGCACCTGTACAAGATGTTAAAAAAAGTATTCTGTATTTTGAGAGGCAACAGCATGGACAAAAACAAGACAAAATGTCCAGCAAAAATTGGCTCTAAATTGCACATTTTAAGAACTATGAGCACTTGTTCATCTTTCTGCTGCTAGCTCTTTGCTATTGCGATCGGTTTAAAGAATGAAATTTACAAATGACTACACATATCTCTGTTATTATCCTTGAATAAAGCAGGCGAGAGGAGATATCTTCCAACAGCTGCTGCAGATGTGGTTCATGCGCTACGGAGTACAATCCCATTTTCTCCGAAGTGTCCGAGAACACCTCACAAAGTCATTTAATGGGAAGTGGACTGCTGGGGGAGGTCCAGTTCCTTGGCCAGCTCGTTCCCCATAACCCTTTAGATTTTTGGCTCTGGCAACGCTACAAATATTTGATGTATGTAAGCCTGATTAACGATGTACAAACACTACAGTAACGTATAAATGCATCCGTAAACAACCTGGAGTATTTCAGAATGACGTCGGACTGAAGCATGCCTTACTATGACTCGACCACGATACTCAGCGCGTCCTTCAACCATAGCTCACAAGAGCAGGTAGTATATAACAATAAACAGATTTCATAGTAACATAATGATGTGTTACTTTTTTACTCATTTCTTTATTGCATTCTGTAGGTCGTTCGTAACAGTGAAGAGTTTGCAGTAGTCGAGATGTATTCCACAGCAATGAAGATGGAAAAGTGCTGACAGCTCTTAAGATATGCATTTTAGAGCTCATGGTTACTGAATATTGTTTTCTTGTTTGTGTCGATACTAGCAACCCTCAAAATATGGAATATTTTTTAACACTCTGTCTAAGCTTGTCGGAACTATATATTTGGTACACAATGTTCTCTCCTGTAAGAGTGCTTGCTATTACTGTGGCTATCTTAGGCAGCCGCTTCCACCAAAAAATCTAGGATAATGTGTGATGTCTTAGCATTAATGTTCAGAGTTTGTTGGGCTCCACATCACCCAGAACGCAGAGTCAGGGCCGCTATGGCCTGGCAAGTACAGCAAAGAAAGCTGATCACTTTCTTCGTTTTGTTGTTTATGATCGGTCACATTGCAAGCAAGTATTCACTGAGTAAAATTTTCTGAAATTTGTTAAATGGAAAAAACACGTATTGCACTTATGTTAACTAGACACACTCAAGCGCCAAAGAAACTAGTATAGGCATGCGTATCCAAACACAGAGATATGTAAACAGGCAGAATACGCCACTGCGATCGGAAACGCCTGTATAAGACAAAAATTCTCTGGCGTATCTCGGTTACCGCTGTTACGATGGCAGGTTATCAAGATTTAAGTGACTTTGAACGTGGTGTTAGAGTCGGCGCAGGAGTGATGGGCCACAGCGTCTCCGAGTTAGCAATGAGGTGGGGATTTTCCCGTACGACCATTTCACGAGTGTACCGTGAATGTCAGAAATCCGGTAAAACATCAAATCTCCGACATCGCTGCGGTCGGAAAGAGATCCTGCTAGAACGGGACCAACGACCACTGAAGAGAATCGTTCAACGTGTTAGAAGTGCAGCCCTTCCGCAAATTGCTTCAGATTTCAATGCTGAGCCATCAACGAAACATCATCTATATGGGCTTTCGGAGCCGAAGGCTCACTCGTATACCCTTGATGATTGCACGACACAAAGCTTTACGCCTCGCCTGGGCCCGTCATCACCGACATTGGACTGTTGATGACTGGAAACATGTGTCCTGGTCGGACGACTCTCGTTTCAAATTGTATCTAGCGGATGGACGTGCTCTGTAATGGTGTGGGGCATGTACTGTTGGATGATGATGATGATGATGTTTGGATTGCGGGGCGCTTAACTACGCGGTTATCAGCGCCCGTACAAATTCCCAACCTTTGCTCAGCCCAATTTCGCTACTTTCATGATTGATGAGGACATCACAAACACCCAGTCATCTCGAGGTGTACAGTTGGAGTGATATGGGACACCGGATACATCTAGATTCCACTCTGACAGGTGACACGTACGTAAGCATCCTGTCTGATCACCTGCATCCATTCATGTCTATTGTGCATTCCGACAGACTTGGGCAATTCCAACAGGGCAAAGCGACACCCCACACGTCCAGAACTGCTACACATTGGCTCCTTTAATACTCTTCTGAGTTTAAACACTTACGCTGGCCAGAAAACTCCCCAGACATGAACATTATTGAGCATATTTGGGATGTCTTGCAATGTGCTGTTCAGAAGAGATCTTCACCCCCTCGTACTTTTGCAGATTTGTGGACAGCCCTGCAGGTTTAATGGTGTCAGTTCCCTCCAGCACTATTTGAGACATTAGTCGAGTCCATGCCACGTCGTGTTGCGGCACTTCTGCGTCGTCGTGGGGTCCCTACACGACACTAGGCAGGTGTACTAGTTCCTTTGGCTTTTCAGTGTGCGATCAGCGCTGCATAATATGAGAGAGGGGATATCCACGTTCATTGAGTCTTCACGAGTTTAAGGACCCTTCTGTTCAAGTCACATGATTTATTTTGAGTATTTGGAGGCAATTCAGGCCAGTTTTGCAAAATTAAATCTGTTTTTTCTGGTGCTCATTTACTTAGAGTAATAGAGCACACGACCAGGACTCCGGGTTTTCGGTCTGAGCTTTGGTTAACTGTTGTTTTTGAAGAACAGTAAGATGAACTTACGGAGTTTAATGTTCCGATGTGGCTCTTTCCCACATGTAATTTTTCTTGACTTTTTTGTGATTCTTGTTGTGATTAAGTGGGCCATGAGGTAATTTATTCTTAAAGCAGGGGATGTTCTTAGACCATTCGCTAATTAGATTTGTCACCAGTTAATATGCTCCTTGAGTGCATCAAGCACGCACTATGCACGTAAATTAATTAAAAGCAGCGCCCCACCTTGCCGACGTGGGATAACGTACGGAGAGTAAAAGCAAGTTCATCGCTTGGGGCAGTAAAGAGCAAAGACCAGTAACAGCACCACATGAAATGGCAAAATATCTGGATATGTTAGTGCTGCTTCCATGTTGCATCTGCCTCTCTGAACGAGCGATACTCCTTTATCGACCGTTACAGCCCCTTCTTTTGCGCCACTTTGTCGGCGACAGGTATTGCAATATTACTGGGCAGCAGGACAATGGATGTGCCGGAATAAAAGCGATGGTGCCGCAGTTGCAAGTTTCGCATCTGCCTCGGAGGGGACGGGGTGAGCATCCGCATGTGATTGCTACCAAGCCGGCGGCAGAATACTCGGGCACGGGATTCAGGGGAGAAGGGGGAGATTACTGTTTAACGTCCCGTCGACAACGAGGTCATTAGAGACGGAGCACAAGCTCGGATTAGGGAAGGATGGGGAAGGAAATCGGTGGTGCCCTTTCTAAGGAGCCATCCCGGCATTTGCCTGAAGCGATTTAGGGAAATCACGGAATACCTAAATCAGGATGGCCGGACGCGGGATTGAACCGTCGTCCTCCCGAATGCGAGTCCAGTGTGCTAACCGCTGCGCCGCCTCGCTCGCTCACACGTGGTTCACCCCTCTCTCGATGTCTCATATAATTCTCTTGATACTAGGCCTATATATAGCAAAAAGAGGAACATTCGAATACGTGCTGACATTACATTACTGTGAAAGCCTTTTTCTCAGCATACCATAGATTTTGTTTGTCTCTATTTCTTAGAGGTGCGCGAAAGCTATTGTCACCAGTTCGGTATAAGTCAAGCGTGGTAGCGCAGTGGTCACTTCACTAGACTCGCATTCGGAAGAAGTGGGATTTAAAACCCGTTCGGCCATCCGGGTTCAGTTGTCTCATAGTCCTCTAACCCGATGAAGGTAAATGCTGAGCCGGTTACTTTTGATCGACACAGACAGTTGCATTACCCACTCTTGTTCATGCGGCCTTGTTGTCCGTTCCTAATAACCTCGTCCTTGCAGGGACATAAAATTCTGATTTCCTTAACTTTGGCACCCTGATCTCTCTTACCTTTGCAGGTCATTTCCTATCCTTTGTGGCCCTTTAATGTCACTGTCCTATGTGGTTCTTTACTATTCTTCTTTTCCTGACTGGTTCTTCCCTGTCCTTCATTTCCTGTCATATCAACACTACTGGCCATTAAAATTGCTACACCACGAAGATGACGTGCTACAGACGCGAAATTTAACCGACAGGTAGAAGATGCTGTGATATGCAAATGATTAGCTTTTCAGAGCATTCACACAAGGTTGGCGCCGGTGGCGATACCTACAACCTGCGTACATCAGGAAAGTTTCCAACTGATTTCTCACACACAGTCTGCATTTGACCGTCGTTGCCTGGTGAAACGCTGTTGTGATGCCTCGTGTAAGGAGGAGAAATGAGTACCATCACGTTTCCGACTTAGATAAAGGTCGGATTGTAGCCTATCGCTATTGCGGTTTATCGTATCGCCACATTGCTGCTCGCATTGGTCGAGATCCAATGACTGTTAGCAGGATATGGAATCGGTGGGTTCAGGAGGGTAATACGGAACGCCGTGCTGGATCCCAACGGCCTCGTATCACTAGCAATCCAGATGACAGGTATCTTATCCGCATGGCTGCAACGGATCGTGCAGCCACGTCTCGATCCCTGAGTCAACAGATGGGGACGTTTGCAAGACAACAACCATCTGCACGAACAGTTCGAGGACGCTTGCAGCAGCTTGGACCATCATCTCGGAGACCATGGCTGCGGTTTCCCTTGACGCTGCATCACAGACAGGAGCGCCTGCCATGGTGTACTCAACGACGAACCTGGGTGCACAAATGGCAAAACGTCATTTTTTCGGATGAATCCAGGTTCTGTTTACAGCATCATGATGGTCGCATCCGCGTTTGACGACATCGCGGTGAACGCACATTGGAAGCGTGTATTCGCCATCGCCATACTGGCGTATCATCCGGCGTGATGGTATGGTGTGCCATTGGTTACACGTCTCGGTCACCTCTTGTTCGCATTGACGGCACTTTGAACAGTGGACGTTACATTTCAGATGTGTTACGACCCGTGACCCTACCCTTCATTCGATCCCCGCGAAACCCTACATTTCAGCAGGATAATGCACGACCGCATGTTGCAGGTCCTGTACGGGCCTTTCTGGATACAGAAAATGTTCGACTGCTGCCCTGTCCAGAACATTCTCGAGATCTCTCACCAACTGAAAACGTCTGGTCAATGGTAGTCGAGCAACTGGCTCGTCACAATACGCCAGTCACTACTCTTGATGTACTGTGGTATCGTGTTGAAGCTGCATGGGCAGCTGTACCTGTACACGTCATCCAAGCTCTGTTTGACTCAATGCCCAGGCGTATCAAGGCCGTTATTACGGCTAGAGGTGGTTGTTCTGGGTACTAATTTATCAGGATCTATGCACCCAAATTGCGCTAAAATGTAATCACATGTCAGTTCTAGTATAATACACTCCTGGAAATGGAAAAAAGAACACATTGACACCGGTGTGTCAGACGCACCATACTTGCTCCGGACACTGCGAGAGGGCTGTACAAGCAATGATCACACGCACGGCACAGCGGACACACCAGGAACCGCGGTGTTGGCCGTCGAATGGCGCTAGCTGCGCAGCATTTGTGCACCGCCGCCGTCAGTGTCAGCCAGTTTGCCGTGGCATACGGAGCACCATCGCAGTCTTTAACACTGGTAGCATGCCGCGACAGCGTGGACGTGAACCGTATGTGCAGTTGACGGACTTTGAGCGAGGGCGTATAGTGGGCATGCGGGAGGCCGGGTGGACGTACCGCCGAATTGCTCAACACGTGGGGCGTGAGGTCTCCACAGTACATCGATGTTGTCGCCAGTGGTCGGCGGAAGGTGCACGTGCCCGTCGACCTGGGACCGGACCGCAGCGACGCACGGATGCACGCCAAGACCGTAGGATCCTACGCAGTGCCGTAGGGGACCGCACCGCCACTTCCCAGCAAATTAGGGACACTGTTGCTCCTGGGGTATCGGCGAGGACCATTCGCAACCGTCTCCATGAAGCTGGGCTACGGTCCCGCACACGCCCCAACATCGTGCAGCCCGCCTCCAGTGGTGTCGCGACAGGCGTGAATGGAGGGACGAATGGAGACGTGTCGTCTTCAGCGATGAGAGTCGCTTCTGCCTTGGTGCCAATGATGGTCGTATGCGTGTTTGGCGGCGTGCAGGTGAGCGCCACAATCAGGACTGCATACGACCGAGGCACACAGGGCCAACACCCGGCATCATAGTGTGGGGAGCGATCTCCTACACTGGCCGTACACCACTGGTGATCGTCGAGGGGACACTGAATAGTGCACGGTACATCCAAACCGTCATCGAACCCATCGTTCTACCATTCCTAGACCGGCAAGGGAACTTGCTGTTCCAACAGGACAATGCATATCTGCATGTATCCCGTGCCACACAACGTGCTCTAGAAGGTGTACGTCAACTACCCTGGCCAGCAAGATCTCCGGATCTGTCCCCCATTGAGCATGTTTGGGACTGGATGAAGCGTCGTCTCACGCGGTCTGCACGTCCAGCACGAACGCTGGTCCAACTGAGGCGCCAGGTGGAAATGGCATGGCAAGCCGTTCCACAGGACTACATCCAGCATCTCTACGATCGTCTCCATGGGAGAATAGCAGCCTGCATTGCTGCGAAAGGTGGATATACACTGTACTAGTGCCGACATTGTGCATGCTCTGTTGCCTGTGTCTATGTGCCTGTGGTTCTGTCAGTGTGATCATGTGATGTATCTGACCCCAGGAATGTGTCAATAAAGTTTCCCCTTCCTGGGACAATGAATTCACGGTGTTCTTATTTCAATTTCCAGGAGTGTATATTTGTCCAATGAATACCCGTTTATCATCTGCATTTCTTCTTGGTGTAGCAATTTTAATGACCAGAAGTGTAGTTATTTCTTATCCTTCCTCATCCATTCCTATCTTGTCAGTTTGTTTCCTGTACTACCTTTCGTGTCCTGCTTCTTTCTTGTCCTTCCTTCCTCATCCTTTCCTGTGTTACCTGACTCTTTCCTCCCTATATGGTTCTTTCTTGTTCTTCCTGGTCCGTTCCTGTCCTGTTTGGTTCTATCCCGTTTTCCCGATCCTTTGCTGTTCTATCTGGTTCCTTCGTGTTATTCCTGATCCTTTCCTGCCCTGTCTGGTTCTTTCCTGTCCTTTCTGGTCTATCCTGTCCTTTCTGGTCCTTTCCTATCTTGTCTAGTTCTCTCGTGTCTTTTCTGATCCTTTCTTGTCGTTCTCGGTCTTTTCATGTCCTTTCTAGTTCTTTCCTACCCTTTATGGTCCTTACTTGTCCTTTCTGATCCTTTCCTATGCCTTATTGTCTTTTATGGTCTTTTCCTATTTTTATCCTTTCTTTCTGGCCCTTCGTCCTTTCTTGATTTTTCTTGTACTCTCTGTCCTTTCAGATACAACTTATTGTCACAACGCATAGCTAATAACTTTTTACTCACCGCATGAAACTTACACACGGCAACGTGTGATGTTTTTAACTATTTCTCTCGCAGTCAAATATGGCTTCGCAGAAGCAACTCATAAGAAAATACGTACGGATCGTAGACTGTCTCGTATCTGCTACCTTTTCGACAGTTTATTTCGAATTTGGCAAAACACTTGTACTGTAATTTCATTAACCCTACGATTGAATTAGAAATTCGATGAAATCATATAGCCGGTTCGGAGGCATGCTCCCTGTATAATGGCAACATTTTAGAATCGGAACTTTTTTGTGTCTGCATTATAATGCTCCTATCGGTACAATCACGATCATTACGTCGTAGATCGAAGGGAAGGAACCTGATTTGCTGGACTGGCCTCCTCAGAGTCGGAAACCGAGTACTTCTGCCACCTTCGTCTGAAGTAGACGAATTGTTAGTTGCTCGCCAGATCAATTCACCAAAAAATCTGGCAACAACTGTTCACAATGGTTTAGTTAGGATGGAAAAAAAATTGCTTGTCCAAGGTATCGATAATAAATACAAAGCTGTGAAAATAAGAAGATAGATCTGTATCGATATAAATAGGGACATGCTTATTTTTTGGCTTATGAATCTGTCACCCACAGGAAGTTAGTGGAAGCAACCGTTCATTATGTGGCATTTGCTGAATTTTACGAATTGCTCAGAACACCTCACACAAAGTCTACGAAGTGCCTACCTTGCTGGAAGGTGGCACTTCTGCACATTTTAGTGTTCATCTTCAAGGGCATCTCAGTGCATATTACCCTGGGAAGAGGATTGGTCAAGATGGAATAATTCATTAATGCCCACTTGTTGTTATGGTCTTCAGTCCAGAGACCGGTTTGATGCAGCTCTCTATGCTACTCTATCCTGTGCAAGCTTCTTCATCTCCAAGTAACTACTGCAACCTACATCCTTCTTAATCTGCTTTGTGTATTGGTCTCTTAGCCTTCCTCTACAATTTTTACCCTCCATGCTTCCCTCCAGTACTAAATTGGTGATCCCTTGATGCCTCAGAACGACCAACCGATCCCTTCTTCTAATCAAGTTGTGCCACAAATTCTCCTTCCCCCCAATTCTGTTCAGTGCCGCCTCAGTAGTTACGTGATCTACGCATCTAATCTTCAGCATTCCTCTGTAGCACCACATTTCGAAAGCTTCTATTCTTCTCTTGTCTAAACTATTTACCGTCGACGTTTCACTTCCATACATTGCTATACTCCATACAAATACTTTCTGAAAGGACTTCCTGACATTTAAATCGATATTCGATGTTAACAAATTTCTCTTCTTCAGAAACGCTTTCTTTACTATAGCCAGTCTACATTTTATATCCTCTACTTCGACCATCATCAGTTATTTTGCTTCCCAAATAGCAAAACTCTTCTACCACTTTAAGTGTCTCATTTTCTGATCTAATACTCTCAGCATCACGTGATTTAATTCGACTACATTCTATTATCCTAGTTTTACTTTTGTTGATGTTCATCTTATATCTTTCTTTCAAGACACTGTCCGTTTCGTTCAACTGCTCTTCCAGGTCCTTTGCTGTCTATGACAGAATTAGAATGTCGCCGCAAACCTCAAAGTTTTAATTTTTCTCCATGGATTTTAATTTCTACTCCAAATTTTTCTTTTGTTACCTTTACTGCTTGCTCAATATACAGATTGAATAACATCGGGGATAGGCTACAACCCTGTCTCAATCAGTGCTTCCCTTTCGTGCCCCTCGACTCTTATAACTGCCCACAGCGCACAACAGTGTGCAGAGTTGTGCAGACTGCCAAAAGTCGTTACGCCTGACTTGCTGGTGAATACTGTACAGAGCCAAGGAAAGCCTATACCGGTTCGAGGAAGAGCTTACTATGTTATGCTATTGCTGTTTATAGAAGCCGATGCGTTTACTAACACGCGTGCCTTCAAGCGTTGAAGATGCTTAGCTTAAGCTGGCCAAAAGTCCACTTTTCATGAGTCACGTAATGCATAACTTTCTGCGATAGTCTGATATGTGGGGCATTGCTGAGGCAATGTGTTATTGTTTATTGTGCACTGATACACGGTAGAGCTAGTCTGTATTTACGTCTCGCTTGCAGTGCATATGAAGCTTCTCTACTGGCTTGAAATCATTGTACGTTTGTGTATGTGTCAAATTGTGTTTGTACTTGAAGTGTGGTGAAAAGCAATATGAATTCCGAAGAGCTGGATATATACCGTTATTTATAATTATTTTCATTCATATTATTTACTACTTTTATTAGTAATTGTAATAGTTCCGGGTGTTTCCCTAAATATTCGTTAATTCAGTTCAAATTGGTTCAAATGGCTCTGAGCACTATGGGACTTAACTGCTAAGGTCATCAGTCCGCTAGAACTTAGAACTACTTAAACCTAACTAACCTAAGGACATCACACACATCCATGCCCGAGGCAGGATTCGAACCTGCGACCGTAGCGGTAGCGCGCTTCCAGACTGTAGTGCCCAGAACCGCTCGGCCACACCGGCCGGCGTTAATTCAGTGTGATAGAAAAATCATTCCACTATCGGAAATTTAAAAATGTGGCCACCGAATACAGCAGTTTGATTTCCTATGATTGTTTTACATTACTGAGTTGTAAGCTACAAAAAATGTCATCTCCGAAATGAATACTGAAAACATTTTGTTTGTATTCTGGGCCCATCGAAAGTCAAAATTAAGACAAGAAAAGGCTTCTATGTGGAGACATGTTCTGAAAAAGAGTTTGTAAAAAGATTCCACTTTGTGGAAAATTATATATTGTCAGTTGCTACCTTCCCTGATAAGGGTCGGCCGTGGTGGCCGAGCGGTTCTAGGCGCGTCAGTCCGGAACCGCGCAACTCCTACGGTCGCAGGTTCGAATCCTGCCTCGGGCATGGATGTGTGTGATGTCCTTAGATTAGCTAGGTTTAAGTAGTTCTAAGTCTAGGGGACTGATGACCTCCGATGTCAAGTCCCATAGTGCTCAGAGCCATATGAACCATATATGAACCTGATAAGGAAAGGAAAAGTTTTAAACATACGCTGTCTTATACGAGTATAAAGTCACAATTAAAGAAACGCTGGCTTGCTTCACACGAAGATGAAAGTACCTTCTTAACAATAATCATAATTGTCTACAAAGGGTCCTGGCGGAGGTTCGAGTCCACCCTCGGGCATGGATGTGTGGGTTTGTCCTAAGGCTAATTTAGGTTAAGCAGTGAGTAAGCCTAGGGACTGATGACCTTAGCAGTTAAGTCCCATAAGATTTCACACGCATTTTTTGTCTCCAAAGTACCATTAAAATTCTATGTTGCAAAACTCGCTTTGGAAAGGCATCAAAATCGTTCGTAGATTTAAGCGAACACTGTAAAAGGTGTAAAACACGGTTAACGAGAAATAATTTTGGAACCACAGAATTAATGTACGTCAGTCAAATGAAAGTCTGAGAATCTGGAAATGTTGACGGTTCCGAAGCGGTTAAAGATATTACTTCATCTTCTACACAAGGAGCTAAATACAGACAAGCATTAGATCGGAGTCGTAGAGACTTACAAGCAAAAAATGACTTTCACGTATCCAAGTCTTGCCAGTCTTTGTGGAAGCTTCGTTGACAAGGAAACAATAAGAAATAATCCGAACAGCTGATAACAAAGTCTGTCCCTGCTACACTATCCTCCAAGAGGCTAAAAACCAGTGCTAGCCTGTGTCTGAATCCAATCAGTTGTTACCACGTGTGTGGAATTAAACTTCAAGCCTTGCTTAGTCACACATGTGAACGATTAATATTATATTTGGAAGAGGTTTTAAATTATCTTTCAAATGATGACATAAATGCATTGGAACGTTTCTATAAATGGGGTTTTGGCCGTTCACAGCGAATTTAGTTTAAACCAAAATTTGAAAAAATCCCTGATACGAGCATATGTCAGTCATCTTCTGGTTTACTCGATGGTTTGCCGTCGATTAATACGCACTGCGACCTTTTTGAGAGGAAATGTCGAATCGAATCGCACAATATGCGGTAGGGACGCAGTTTTATTAGAAGTCTCTCGTGAGAAACGGTGCCGAAAGCCTTTTGGAAACTTAGAAATATGAGAGAAGTTTCAGATCCCTTGTCGATATCACTAACTTCTTCGAGGAAATAAAGAGGTAGTTCTGTTTCATAAGAACAATATTTTCTAAATTCATGCTGACTGTGTGTCAATAGACAGTTACCTTCGAAGTAATTTATAATTTCCAAAACCCTACTGTAAATAGAAGTTAGCGATGTGGCTCTGTAATACAGCGGGTTACTCCTATTTCCTTTCTTGAGTATTGGTGTGACCTGTGCAACTTTCTCGTCTTTTGGTACGGATCCTTCGCCAAGCGAGCGGTTGTATGTGATTGCAGAGTATGGGGCTATTGTATCAGCATACAGGTCATTATCGGTATGCTATCTGGACCGGAAGACAACCCTTTACTAACTACTTTAAACTGCTTCTCTGCATCGAGGCTATCTACTTCTAAATTACTCATGTTGGCAGTTGTTTTCGATTCGAATTCTGGAATACTTCCTCTTATTTGGTGGAGGATATTCGGAAAACTGTGTTTAATAATTCCACTTTAGTGGCGTTGTCATCGGTTATATTAACTTTGATATCGCACAGTCAAGGTATTGATTGTGTCTTGCCGTTGGTGTACTTTACACACAACAAGGATCTCGTTGGATTTTCTGTCAGATTTCGGGTCAGAGTTTCATTTTGGAAGCTATTCTAACCTTCTCGTGCAATGTTTCGAGCTTGAGTAAAACATCACCAGTCTTGGAGATTTTGTGTTCCTTTAAATTCAGCATGTGTTTTTAGTTGCTTCGGCAACGGTCTTCTGTCATGTTTTGTGTGCCATTGGAGATCTGTACCATCTCTTATTAATTTATTTGGTATAAATCTCTCAGTTGTCTCGGATACTATTAGTATTTCTTTGAATTTAAGCCACGTATCGTCTGCACTCACATAGTTGTTTGGGAAGGAGTGGAGACGTCAAGCGAATTATTATCTGGCTCTCAAATAGATATATTTTGCTTTTACTTTTGATGGATTTGGATGCTGCCGTGCTCAAGCGCACTACAACGATCTTGTGATCACTAATCCCTGTATCTGACATGGATGCTACGTATTTGCTCAGGATTATTTGTTGCTGCGAGGTAAATCTTCTTTCCGCAACCATTTACACTTGGAATGGAATTCATTCACCCCTTTCATCTATAAATGTAACTCCATCACGGGTTCAGGAGCGCGGAACAGCGGCTGGCCGATGAAATGTAATAATACAGTACTAGCAGCAGTTATTTTGATATTGTTTTATTAGGCAACCAGTTCCGAGTTTCCAATCACATTATCTTCAGGCCGGTCGCGCGGGGTAGCTGCTCGGTTTAGGGCGTCTTGTCACGGTCCGCGCGGCTTCCCCCGTCGGAGGTTCGAGTCCTCCCTCGGGCATGGGTGTTTGTGTCGTCCTTAACGTAAGTTAGTTTAAGTTAGATTAAATAGTGTGTAAGCTTAGGGACCGATGACCTCAGCAGTTTGGTCCCATAAGACCTTACTACAACTTTCCAAATTTTTCGGTCCTGCCACATGAATGACACCAACCTGTTAGCGAGAGAACGAGAACTGCATGCAATGAATATCTGAAGTCGGTTACTTCGCAAAAGGCACACAGGCACATAAAGACTACAACAGCAAAGTTCGTCGGCGATCAGAGGGACCGGTTTTCTGAACACTTCCCCACGCTATTGTATCAGGACTGGCCAGCAAAATCGCCTTACTTGAACCCCTTAGAAATTTTGTGGAACATGTTGGAACAGCGGATGAAACGCCGACATCAACACCCCCACAGTTTGGTGGAGTTGTGCGATCAGATCCTCAGCGAGTGGCTTACTGGTACAGACCAGCACAACCTTGAGTACTCCTTTCCTAACCGAATCCAGTCGGTTATCGAGTCAAGGGACGGAATCGCAGGGCAACAACTGATGCTTGCAATGATTTCTCTAGGGAACATCAATTGTTTCTTCTGAGCTTATTTCTTTCAACACCACGATTAATGTAGTAATTATACTATGGTGCTCTCTGAAGCTGGACTGATGTTTATCGTAGGTTTTATAACTTTTGAGATAATTCTTCAGCTGTTCATGAACAATGTCCAATGATGCTTTAGATACTCCGGGCAATATAACGATCGGCCAATACACATCTAGTGATCTTGGATTATGTCATATCTCTGGGCACATGTTGAATTAAGGATTTCTTATACTCGGTGGGATATGTACGACTAACAGCGGGGAATTGGAAGATGTCTTTGAGAACTGGAATCACATTATCGATTCCTGTGTTCACTCCGTAATTAGTACTGCCTCGGATGATATTCTCATTATTGCTTTCTGTACTGGGTACGTAGAAACATGTTTTAAGAAGAACACAACTATCGGGAAGGTGGCTGATAATTTATTCCAGCTTCAGAACTAGTTACTATTAAGAAAAAGAATCGCTTAATTCGTCTGCAGCGGCTTGAAAAACAGAATCATGCTTTGCCTTTTTTAGGCCGAAGGGGCTCAGTCTTCTTCAGAGTGCTGTCGGATTGGACGCAACGCATACAAGAGAGCGGACAAAAGAGATTTTTACAACCACTAATAGCATCTGAACCTCTTTTACATCTAACACTACACTCCGAAAGTCATCGCGCGGTGCGTACTTGAGGGTACACAGTATACCGATATAATGTACAGGGTGTTCATAATTAAAGTCCCACTTACAAAACGATGTAAAAAGAGAACCACTGCGCAGACTGAAGTCAAATTTGAACTGCATATTTTTGACGTCGGGTGGATCATCATGGAACAAAAATAAAGAGTTACGAGAATTTTACCGATAGATGGTGCTGTAAGCGTCAGAATGCGCACACTAACGGACGAAACATACGGGCGTTTTTCAGTTTGCGTGCGAGGCGCCCAACATGACTCTCGATGAACGATCGCGCTCTTTCACGAGAACGGTGTTTGTTCACCAGTAGCCCCCAAAAGTTCCGGACACTCAAGGGTATGGAAAAAGGACATTGGTCCGATGTCTGCTACGGGACCGGGGAAATGATTGTAAAATTCTAATGATAGGTTCTTTTGAAGTGCAATGTGGCAAAGTAAGGAAACAGTTAACCCGACGTCTTTCGAAGATGTGGCCACAGCACTGTTAGAACAACATATCGGAATTCAGCCGGTGATGTCTGCAACAATCGCCGATATTTCGACGGGTGAACATCCCGTCATTTTCAAGGCACAAGTGCAACGAGGGAGCGCTGTACAAGGAAATTTAAAAACTCGGTATGCAGAATATATTACGAAAGAGAACAAACATCTCTCTCTCTCTCTCTCTCTCTCTCTCTCTCTCTCTCACACACACACACACACACACAACACACACACACACCGTAAACATTAAAGTCACCACACAACCGAAGATGAACAAGTCATCAATAGTAAATATTAATTACCAACACGTGAGTTAGAATTAAGTCTGTCTCTCTGTTGTTTGACCAGGGAGAGTGTAGGATTCCAAACAGAATTTCAGGAAAAACCTCCATCTCTATTTATAAGGTCGCTTGCTAAATCTATCTCAACTGCTTTCTTAATAACACAAACCCTATAGCTGGAAGTACTTACCGGAGTCTCCGTATTGTTATATACCATAAAATGACCGCTGCTAAGACAGTGTTCTGCAAGAGTAAATTTGCCCGGCTACTGTAAGCGTGTGTGACGCTTATGTTCCATACATGGATCCTATTGCAGACCGCTCTCACGTTGTATTTGTGCCCTGAAAATGACAAGGTGTGCACCTGAAGCAATATCGGCGTTTGTTGAAGACATCAAACTGATGCATTCTTGTACATTTTTGAACATTTTACACGTCGGAATGAACTCAAGTTTCACAGTGACATCGTGTTTAAATGAATAGTTTGTTCATTGTGAACACTTTGACAGTGTGGTAACATATCTGTGTGAGAGCGGCATGTAGCTTTTACTTCATTAGAATTAGCTTCACGTTCACTATGTTTTTATCTTTTAGCTCTTTGAAGATTCTCATTCCCACATTTTTGGTGAGTCTGGCAATGTAATAAAAGTCGACGAACAAGAAGCATAAGATGAGTTTTGTCGTGAATTTTACCATATGTATTTTTGAGATATTTTGTTTCAACTGATTTAGAAGGAACCTTGTTTCTACGCTACCGATTGTATTAATGTTGCATTCAGGCTTTTTATTCGGCTTGTATTCAGTTGAAGCGGATGCTTCATCTGCAAACAGTACTGATAGATCGTTGACATTCATGGGTAAATCATCAACACAGAACAAAAATGAATGGACTATATAACACTACTGTTCTAAATGCAAAGTGATAAGTGCTACCCGTTTACAGAGTTATGTGACTGTGAACGTGTGCAATAGGACTGCTAACTTCGATTTCCACCAGTCCAAAATGGACAAATAATACGAGAGTTGTTGTCTACAACTTTTTCCTTCTTTACGTTTAGAATTTAGAAGTTAAATGTAAACTCTTAATGTTAGAACTGGGCGAGAACATGCTATTAATATCAGTCACAACTTCTATAAAATTCGCTACTGCTAAGAATGACCAAAGTAATAAAACTTCCATACTATAAAGTTTATTAGCTGACCAGCTTTATACAACAAACACTTTCTTAATGAAAATTAATCAGTCACTGATCAAAACCGTTTCTAGCATATGGGAATCCCAGAAATGTGACAGGATTCAACAACACTTTTAGTAGCACTTTCCACCCACAGAAACGTGCAGCACATATATTAAATTTTGTATCAGTAATTGAAGCAAAAGACATTGTATGGGAACACGAAAATTTAACCAACTGCTTTCTGCAGCAGTTTGATCTTTAGATCACGTTGAGCATTTTATGACCCTCAGTACCTTTGAAACTGATGTAATAATTCGAGTGACATATTTGAACGCTTTGATTATTAACTGTAGCCGGCCGCGGTGGCCGTGCGGTTCTGGCGCTGCAGTCCGGAACCGCGGGACTAAAAAATGGTTCTGAGCACTATGGAACTTAACAGCTGTGGTCATCAGTCCCCTAGATCTTAGAACTACTTAAACCTAACTAACCTAAGGACATCACACACATCCATGCCCGAGGCAGGATTCAAACCTGCGACCGTAGCAGTCGCGCGGTTCCGGACTGCGCGCCTATAACCGCGAGACCACCGCGCCTGGCGAACCGCGGGACTGCTACGGTCGCAGGTTCGAATCCTGCCTCTGGCATGGATGTGTGTGATGTCCTTAGGTTAGTTAGGTTTAAGTAGTTCTAAGTTCTAGGGGACTGATGACCTCCGCAGTTAAGTCTCATAGTGCTCAGAGCCATTTTTGAACTACGGACAAAAGCCGTGCGGGGTAGCCGCGCGGTGTGAGGCGTCTTGTCACGGTCCGTGTGGCTCCCCCTGTCGGAGGTTCGAGTCCTCCCTCGGGTATTGGTGTGTGTGTCGTCCTTAGCGTACGTTAGTTTAAGTTAGATTAAGTAGTGTGTAAGCTTAGCCTCTACAACACGTTACGAGAATTTAGTATACCCAGTAAAATCATTAGCATGATACAACCCATAGTGCTCAGAGCCATTTGAACCATTAACTGTAGCAAAAACTGAAATAATTAACTTAAGATTTGTAGATACTTAGTAACTTTTAGTATCAGGATTAGACCAGAACACAGGTTACCTGACTAAGGTAGGCGATGTTCTCATTACCCACTCCCATAGAATTTCACAAATATAATGACGTAGTGTAATGACATGACCGATTCATGTGTGCCGGACCGAGACTCGAACTCGGGGCCTTTGCCTTTCGCGGGCAAGTCCTCTACCAACTGAGCTACCCAAGCACGACTCACGCCCCGTCCTCACAGCTTTACTTCTGCCAGTACCTCGTCTCTTACCTTCCAAACTTTGCAGAAGCTCTCCTGCGAACCTTGCAGAACTAGCACTCCTGAAAGAAAGGATATTGCGGAGACATGGCTCAGCCACAGCCTGGGGGATGTTTCCAGAATCAGATTTTCACTCTGCAGCGGAGTGTGCGCTGATATGAAACTTCCTGGCAGATCAAAACTGTGTGCCGGACCGAAACTCGAACACTCCGCTGCAGAGTGAAAATCTCATTCTGGGAACATCCCCCAGGCTGTGGCTAAGCCATGTCTCCGCAATATCCTTTCTTTCAGGAGTGCTAGTTCTGCAAGGTTCGCAGGAGAGCTTCTGCAAAGTTTGTAAGGTAGGAGACGAGGTACTGGCAGAAGTAAAGCTGTGAGGACGGGGCGCGAGTCGTGCTTGGGTAGCTCAGTTGGTAGAGCACTTTCCCGCGAAAGGCAAAGGTCCGAGTTCGAGTCTCGGTCCGGCACACAGTTTTAATCTGCCAGGAAGTTTTATATTAAAAGTGTTTCAATTGAATTGATTCTGCATTATTTCTCTTCCTCATGTCCTTGACATTAATGCTACCAAGTTTGGTCGTCGTACGGTAATTAGGTTCCGTGTTATAACCTATTAAATAGGGAAAATTTAATTATAGCCACCCGTTACTTCCATCCGAACCCCCTGCCTCCCGCAATGGATAAATTGCGTGCACTGTACAGCGCCTGTGGTACATTTGCTGTTTACTATATGTATGATATGGCAGCAAGATGAGAAACCTTCCTGCGTACGTTCACTGGTGATTCTGTCTCTAGATGTTAGGAGGAGTCGTACGTGAGGGACTGGCACCCGAAAAAGGAGCTTCAACAGGAGGTCACAGCGCCACGCTGATTCTAAGTTCAACTCGCGTTTCTCCACTCCGCCTCCATCACAAGGCGCAGTAGTTCGTGCGTCATGGCATGTCTGTTCCAGAAATAGCTCGTTTGGGAGCATTTTTCAGAATCATCACACCATAGGAAATTGGAATTTGACTAATAGGGTGAAGGTTATATGTAGAACGCAGGTCCTTGTAGGTCTTAGAGACAATAGGTATCTCCTCCCTTTACCATACCAACGGGAAACCTCATTCACTGAAGGTAGTTAGGTGCTCAGTACCGTCCGGTGGCATCGAAAATGTGTGTGAAACCTTATGAGACTTAACTGCTAAGGTCATCAGTCCCTAAGCTTACACACTACTTAACCTAAATTATCCTAATGACCAACACACACACCCATGCCCGAGGGAAGACTCGAACCTCCGCCGGGACCAACCGCCCAGTCCATGACTGCAGCGTTTGAGACCGCTCGGCTAATCCCGCGCGGCCCGGTGGCATCTGCTCTGTAAGTAGTGTAACAACTGTTCTGAGCCGTTTATCTTGCGTCGCTTTCTTTTGGAGGAAAACCATCCTCGTATTCATCATGGACACACTGTGGGTGGGTGAACTCCACGCAGCGGGCTTCTGCTATTGGCGACTGCTTTATTTCCTTTGCCTTCAGTGACCCAGTTAGGTGGCTCATAATAGTAGAATTGATTCACATTCATAAGGACAGGGCTTAGTTCCCCATGTGGCTACCCAGAATTGGGTTTTCCTTGGTTGCCATAATTCGCTTGAGGCAAATTCAGAGACGGTTCCTCTCTAAAGTAAACAACTAATTTTCTAATCCATTTTTATGCTCTTCCTAATGACTTCCTCGTTGATGCGATCGTTAGACTCTAATCTTCCTTTCTTCTTGTAGAAGTCTCGGGTGGCTGTCTAGGTCACATCATAAGTTCTCCACGATACTTCGTGAAACAGATTCGTTGCCATCTTCAAGTGGTTCATCATGACTGCTGCCCTACTCAGGTAGGCGTGCTATACAGTGTGAACATAAATAAAACCGACAAACTGGAGGGATGGATTCCTGACTGGAAATGGAGGAAAAAGATCCTATGAGTATGTGTCCGGCAATGAATCTTTCCCACGGTAGATGGCGCTGACGAATGACAGATCGTCTGCGTGCCGTGCGTTCCTTGTGTGTTGCTGGCTGTGTGATTGACGCAGCGTACTCGAAGCAGAAGAGTGGTCCGATATTCATGGCGGGAACAAGCCGAGACGGTGTTTGTGTACGGCCAAGCAAATGGAAATGGTCGAGAGGCAGTACGACTATACCAAAGCTACTATCCTCACGACCCCAACCACAACACACAACATTTCAAGGCCTTTTTGGGCGTTAGTGTGATAATGGATCCTTTCATATAAACTAACGAACAGGGAGGCGTCGGACTGTGCGTACACCACGTTTGGAGTACCTGGTTCTACAGGATATTGAGATGAACCCTAGTAAAAGGCAACTGCCCCGACAACATGGTTTAAACCAAAGTAAGATTATGGGTATCCTGCATGACAACTGCTACTATCTCTGTCACCCGCAGTCCGGTGGAGGCCAATTTGAACATCTGTTGTGATGTGGATGCGATTCAGCTCTGTATTGTGTTCCGCGACGATTTGTTGTCGTTGCACGCACACCGTTCATTTATAGACACATGGTCATTCGACCTTTTTTCCTTCATTCTAAGTCAGGAACCCGTCCCTGCAGTTTGCTGGTTTCATTAACGTTCAAACTGTATGCGTTGGCCGCTACCCCGTCCACTACTCTGCTCCTGTCACTAGCCGTGCAGACGCAGACGCCGCGGTAGGTGCTGGCAGTGGTGCGGTTGGCAACGCCCGGCTGCGAACTGCGGCCTCCAGCCTCCGTGCTCTGGCCGCCGGGTTTCGACCTCACTGTATACGAACGTTTTTATTTTTTTTTCTCGATTCAGTGCATTCCACGCCTGACTCAGTTAGGGCCGCTATCTTTGTTAATTCAACCATCTTGGGCTCTAATTTCGATGGCCTCTTTAAGCGTCCATTCTCCTCAGTCAGCCAATAAAATAAGTGATTTTTACGGTTCTTTTTAAACTAATAACCAAGTAAGATAAATCTTTTTGCATTTTATTTATGGATTCTTGGCCAAATTTTTGTGATTTTTGTAAGAATTTCAGTCATCACTAAGCCCCCATCCGATGAGTTAAAGTTGCTCTGTCCAAAATGAGGCGTGTCATTGACGAAAGTCCTGCAGTCTGCAAATCTTTACTGAAATCAGAAAGTAAACAATTTTCTTATTCTGTAGGATATTGCGCACGGAGCAGTAGCACAGTTTTTTGAAACCTGAAAAACTAATACAATGTCAGAAGTTTGAAACAAAAATGTAGTTTTGTCGTGTTTCTTTGGCCACTTTTTGGAAATACCTAATAAATAAATTAAAATACAAATAAATTACCCTATTATTCATTGAGGACTTGTCCTAAGAGTAATTCAGCCAAATTTCAGAATGATATCTGTCTTAGCGTGCCCGCATCTATTCCGTCAGCTTGAAGAACACTCTTTCGAGAAATAAGCGTTTAAAGATAAAGGTATGATTTCTACGAGATTAAAAATGAGTTTGTGTAAAAATTTTCATACTCACAGTTAATCTGCTACCCCGGCACCGTGCACGAGTCTTTCCACGACCTCGAAATACTGCTGCTGCACAATTTTCTGATGTTTCCCGGCAGCCCAGCTTCGCAGGAATCGTGCAATGCACACAAATGGCATCCTGCAGCCGATCACTGTCACGATCGATGATAAATGTTTCTGCGTGCTATCCAGCCTCGACTACAACGAATTGCTTCATTTTAAAAATTGCTTTGAAACCTTTACTACATTCGAAGCTGCCATAAAGCGCGACATTTCAGCTGTTCTCGAGCCGCAATTGATGTGTTTTAGAGCAAACTGCCAGTTGGCCCATACTGACTGACATTCGTGTGTACCATCAAATACACTACTGGCCATTAAAATTGCTACACCAAGAAGAAATGCATATGATAAACGGTTTCCATTGGACAAATATATTATACTAGAACTAACATGTGATTACATTTTCACGCAATTTGGGTGCATAGATCCTGAGAAATCAGTACCCAGAACAACCACCTCTGGCCGTAATAACGGCCTTGATACCTCTGGGCATTGAGTCAAACAGAGCTTGGATGACGTGTACAGGTACAGCTGCCCACGCAGCTTTAACACGATACCACAGTTCATCAAGAGTAGTGACTGGCGTATTGTGACGAGCCAGTTGCTCGGTCACCATTGACTAGACGTTTTCAATTAGTGAGAGATCTGGAGAATGTGCTGGCCAGGGCAGCAGTCGAACATTTTCTGTATCCAGAAAGGCCCGTACAGGGCCTGCAACATGCGGTCGTGCATTATCCTGTTGAAATGTAGGGTTTCGCAGGGATCAAATGTTCAAATGTGTGTGAAATCTTATGGAACTTAACTGCTAAGGTCATCAGCCCCTAAGATTACACACTACTTAATCTAAACTATCCTAAGGACAAACACACACACCCATACCCGAGGGAGGTCTCGAACCCCCGCCGGGACCAGCCGTTGCAGGGATCGAATGAAGGGTAGAGCCACGGGTAGTAACACATCTGAAATGTAACGTCCACTGTTTAAAGTGCCGTCAATGCGAACAAGAGGTGACCGAGACGTGTAACCAATGGCACCCCAGACCATCACGCTGGGTGATACGCCAGTATGGCGATGACGAATACACGCTTCCAATGTGCGTTCACCGCGATGTCACCAAACACGGATGCGACCATCATGATGCTGTAAACAGAACCTGGATTCATCCGAAAAAATGACGTTTTGCCATTCGTGCACCCAGGTTCGTCGCTCAGTACACCATCGCAGGCGCTCCTGTCTGTGATGCAGCGTCAAGGGTAACCGCAGCCACGGTCTCCGAGCTGATAGTCCATGCTGCTGCAAACGTCGTCGAACTGTTCGTGCAGATGGTTGTTGTCTTGCAAACGTCCCCATCTGTTGACTCAGGGAGCGAGACGTGACTGCACGATCCGTTACCCCCATGCGGATAAGATGCCTGTCATCTCGACTGCTAGTGATACCAGGCCGTTGGGATCCAGCACGGCGTTCCGTATTAACCTCCTGAACCCACCGATTCCATACTCTGCTAACAGTCATTGGATCTCGACTAACACGAGCAGCAATGTCGCGATACGATAAACCGCAATCGCGATAGGCTACAATCCGACCTTTATCTAAGTCGGAAACGTGATGGTACTCATTTCTCCTCCTTACACGAGGCATCACAACAACATTTCACCAGGCAACGCCGGTCAACTGCTGTTTGTGTATGAGAAATCGGTTGGAAACTTTCCTCATGTCAGCACGTTGTACGTGCCGCCACCGGCGCCAACCTTGTGTGAATGCTCTGAAAAGCTAATCATCTGCATATCACAGCATCTTCTTCCTGTCGGTTAAAATTTCGTGTCTGTAGCACGTCATCTTCGTGGTGTAGCAATTTTAATGGCCAGTAGTGTGGTTTTACATCGTCGGGAGTCCGTTTTGAGTAAGGTCTTATTACAAAGTAATAAGAAAAAACACAATCATCATAGTCATCTAAGGGAACTTAGACGGCGGTGGTATGTTAAGTAATGAATTAGGTATCAAGCTTTTAATTGCTGAGGCTCTGAAAATGCGTCCATCACTGTTTTGCCAACGTACCCAGTTTCAGTCATAGTTAAAATATCGTCGGAAACACAGTACCGGAGTAGTACTACAAAGTAGCATGATTCAGAATTAAAATTAGTCAAACCAGTACTAGGAATTTTCTGTATGCCAACATGTTTCCCATAGGTTGCCTCCATAAGGTTTGGAAGGTTCCGTAGGAACTAAAAGCGTTCAGCAATCCGTTTCTACTGATCTTGAGTGGGGAATGCTATGTAGGCGTCTTTCAACTCATTGCATACGCCATATGATCTGTGTAGTTTCAGATACTATTTGCCCAACTGTAATCTCTCCCCGACGAAAGTAGAGTTCCTGTGAAACGAATGTACAAGGTGACAATTATTGAACAATATGAAAAAAAGTAAATTAGTTACAAACTGCGGCGTTGACACACTTTATTCAACACGTAAACGTCACTACAGATAATTGGCTTTAGGTTATGACAAGTTCGACATTCCTGCCATTATTGGCGATAATGTGCCGCAGAGGAATAGTGAAAACCTGCATGACTCGCTGAAGTGTCGGGACATCGATGCTGTCGATGACCTCCTGAATGTCTGTTTTCCGCTCAGCAGTGGTTTTTGGTGTTATTGTGTACACCTTGTCTTTAACATAGCCCCACAAAAAGGAGTCGCATGTGTTCAGATCCGGAGAATATGACGGTCACTCGAGGCCCATGCCAGTGGCCTCTGGGTACCCCAAAGCCAGAATGCGGTCCCCAAACTGCTCCTCCAGGACATCACTCTCCTGGTTCGATCAGGTCGAGCTCTGTCTTGCATGAAGCACATATTGTCGAAATTAGGGTAAGTTTGGATAATGGGGATGAAATCATCTTGCAAAGCATTCACGTACCGTTCGGTAGTCATCTGTCATCAAGGAATATCGCACCGATTATTCCATGACTCGACATTGCACACCACACAGTCACCCGTTGAGAGTGAAGTGACTTCTCGATCGCGAAATGCGCGTTTTGCTTCTTGACGAACCCATCTAAATGGAAGTGGCCCACAAAAACGTGGTGCGTGCGCTGTGCACACTAATTCCCATCATGCCCCGCGGCCAATTGTATGTTTTGAACGTCCTAACGCAAACCGTTCAGAAGTTATGACGATTTTATTTCATAAGGTTCAATAATTTTCACCCAGTACTTACTGTAGCCAAATACGTGAAATAAGCATATAGATAAGCGAAGGTATTATTACCTTCAAAACATGGTGCCAAAAAATATTTAATTGTAAATTATATACTTATCAATCAAGAAGTTACCGTGCCCGAATACAAGGAAAAATGGAGGAACCTGCGGAGTATGTTCATTAACAATTTCAGGCACAAACGCAGGCCGCTGTGTCCGAGCGGTTCTAGGTGCTTCAGTCCGGAACCGCGCTGCTGCTATGGTCGCAGGTTCGAATCCTGCTCGGGCATGGATGTGTGGGATGTCCTTAGGTTAGTTAGGTTTAAGTAGTTCTAAGTCTAGGGGACTGATGACCTCAGATGTTAAGTCCCATAGTGCTTAGCGCCATTTGAACCATCAAGCAGAAACAGAGTGACAGTGAAGCAACAAAGAAGAAACTCTGTTACCTGATGGATGCAATGAAATTTGCTTTTCCTTCCGTAAAAGTAGCTGGCCCCTACAATCCGCATCCCTCACCAACACCATATATTTCCGAAATAGAAAAATTTCAAAAAAATAACACTCTTCTCAGAAAATATTTTCTCTGCCTCGAGATGACTGGGTGTTGTGTGGTGTCCTTAGGTTAGTTAGGTTTAAGTAGTTCTAAGTTCTAGGGGACTGATGACCATAGATGTTAAGTCCCATAGTGCTCAGAGCCATTTGAACCATTTTTTCAGAAAATGTTTCGTCCAAGCTTGAAACGATCACTGTTGACTAGCAGCAACCACCCTCCTCACGACCATCACGGCAGTCCAGCCCTACACAAAACTCCCTGAATTATCTCCGGCCGTGACGCAAGGACTATCTTCGGCAATTCATGAGAATGGGGTGACACTATCACGAGACTCCATGGGTGCGAGAAGATGAGTCAGGAAGAGAAAATGTTGAAACTTTCAAAGTGACGCAGAAAAAGCCTGTGCTGAATATTTTTCAGCAAAAACGGTGAAAATTTCAAACACCTCCACCGAAAAAGATATGAGAGAGAGGCCAGTATACACAGTTTTCTAGTCAGCCTTGTCCCAGATCTCATGCGGATGTGTGGTTTTTAGTTAAGGTATTATAAAAGAAAGGCATTACTCCCCATATTTAATATCTACAATCGCACAAAAAGTATCGGCACAGTTACATTTTAGTGGTTGTAGGTTAAACGAAACATATATTTCAGAACAGAACACGTGCCACCTTACGTTACATAGGGTACAAATATGACCGAATCACCTGTCGGTAGTCCGCCCCGGTAGCTGAGTGGTCAGTGTGACAGACTGTCAATCCTAAGGGCCCGGGTTCGATTCCCGGCTGGGTCGGAAATTTTCTCCGCTCAGGGACTGGGTGTTGTGTTGTCCTAATCATCATCATTTCATCCCCATCGACACGCAGGTCGCCGAAGTGGCGTCAAATCGAAAGACCTGCACCAGGCGAACGGTCTACCCGACGGGAGGCCCTAGCCACACGACATTTCCATTTTTTACCTGTCCGTAAAGTAACATACAGTGTTATGAAAATAAACATCGCTCTTCTGCATCCAAAAAAGTATTGGCATACGCGTATGAATCGGGCAGTGTGTTTGTTTTCTTCATTGATGTTCACCTTCTAATGGCTAGTGTGCATCCCTTTAGCATCTATAATAGCAAGTAAACGCCTAGGAAAGCTTTGTATTAAATTCCGGGTGATATCAGGGGTAATTTTCGACCATTCCTCCAGGAGCACTTTCTCCAAGTCGTTTTTACCGGATGGACGCCTTTTTTTGACTTATGTGTCAAGATGAGTCCACAAGTTCTCAATGAGGTTCAAATCAGGGCTCTGAGGTGGTGTTAGAACCGTTCTGGGGGCATTGTACAGTAACCACTCCCGGGTTTTCATGGCGGTATGTTTTGGGTCGTTGTCTTGCTGGAAATGAAACGCCCCAGTAAGGCCCAATGTCTGTGATGTCTGTGCACTAGCGCAACACGTCGATGTATCTCATATGACCCATTGTACCGTGGATTACAGCTAGATTTCCAACGCCGGACGCCGCCATACAGCCCCAGACCATGATATCGCCCCCACTGTGTTCGACTGTGGTTCAAATGGCTCTGAGCACTATGGGCCTTAACATCTGAGGTCATCAGTCCCCTAGAACTTAGAACTACTTAAAACTTACTAACCTAAGGACATCACACACATCCATGCCCGAGGCAGAATTCGAACCTGCGACCGCAGCAGTCGCGCGGTTCCGGACTGAAGCGCCTAGAACCGCTCGGTGTTCGACTGTGGGATGGATGTGTTTGATGTCGAGATGCGTATTCGGCTTGCCCCAAACTTTCTTTTTTGCATCAAATCCGAACACAATGAACTTCGATTCGTCTCTAAATATCACAATGTTCCAAAACTCCATCGGCTTGCTGATGTAGTCCTTGCAAACTGCAGGCGTTTCTGCCGGTTAATTTCCGATATGTATGGCTTTTTCCTGGGAGAACGTCCATGCATGTCAGCCTCGTTCAACACATTTCATATAGTTTGAACACTAACCGTCTTGTCAGACGTTGTCTGAACAACCTCAGCAATAGTTGCTGCACTTGTGGCAGGTTCCTTCCGACGAAGTTCGATGAAACGGGGACGCTCTCGGGTTGTAAGCACTTTTGGATGTCCAGGACGACACTTACTCACTGTTGCTCTAGTCTCTTTATATTGATGGTGTAGCCAACAGACACATCTGCCTCCGATTTGTCGATAGTTTCTCCCTTGTGAGTGGAGCAAAACCACTCTCTCACGCAACGCCACTCAATGTTCCTTTTTCTTCGACTCCATGCTGACCACTATCGCGCAATACAGCAACATGCTAGCGACTGGGCCGTCAACAACACGCAGTGTCTATTGCGTCAGCAGATGGCGTTCCGGTACCTGAAAACCCAGCAATATACCGGGAAGCCACGCTCTGTGCCAATACTTTTTGTGTGTAGTGGAGATACATGTTTGCCTTCAACGCTGCATTTCTTTGTTAATGGTAGGCACTGTGGGCATAACTGTAATGTCTGGTATGTGAGGTAGCACGTACATGTGCTGTGTACTGGAAGGTGCGGCGTTTGTAACCAGCAACGACAAATACGCACGTGTGCCAATACTTTTTGCTGCGATTGTACAGGGCTATTACAAATGATTGAAGCGATTTCATAAATTCACTGTAGCTCCATTCATTGACATATGGTCACGACACACTACAGATACGTAGAAAAACTCATAAAGTTTTGTTCGGCTGAAGCCGCACTTCAGGTTTCTGCCGCCAGAGCGCTCGAGAGCGCAGTGAGACAAAATGGCGACAGGAGCCGAGAAAGCGTATGTCGTGCTTGAAATGCACTCACATCAGTCAGTCATAACAGTGCAACAACACTTCAGGACGAAGTTCAACAAAGATCTACCAACTGCTAACTCCATTCGGTGATGGTATGCGCAGTTTAATGCTTCTGGATGCCTCTGTAAGGGGAACTCAATGGGTCGGCATGCAGTGAGCGAAGAAACGGTTGAACGCGTGCGGGCAAGTTTCACGCGTAGCCCGCGGAAGTCGACGAATAAAACAAGCAGGAAGCTAAACGTACCACAGCCGACGGTTTGGAAAATCTTACGGAAAAGGCTAAAGCAGAAGCCTCACCGTTTACAATTGCTACAAGCCCTGACACCCGATGACAAAGTCAAACGCTTTGAATTTTCGGCGCGGTTGCAACAGCTCATGGAAGAGGATGCGTTCAGTGCGAAACTTGTTTTCAGTGATGAAGCAACAATTTTTCTTAATGGTGAAGTGAACAGACACAATGTGCGAATCTGGGCGGTAGAGAATCTCACGCATTCGTGCAGCAAATTCGCAATTCACCAAATGTTAACGTGTTTTGTGCAATCTCACGGTTTAAAGTTTACGGCCCCTTTTTCTTCTGCGAAAAAAACGTTACAGGACACGTGTATCTGGACATGCTGGAAAACTGGCTCATGCCACAACTGGAGACCGACAGCGCCGACTTCATCTTTCAACAGGATGGTGCTCCACCACACTTCCATCATGATATTCGGCATTTCTTAAACAGGAGATTGGAAAACCGATGGATCGGTCGTGGTGGAGATCATGATCAGCAATTCATGTCATGGCCTCCACGCTCTCCCGACTTAACCCCATGCGATTTCTTTCTGTGGGGTTATGTGAAAGATTCAGTTTTTAAACCTCCTCTACCAAGAAACGTGCCAGAACTGCGAGCTCGCATCAACGATGCTTTCGAACTCATTGATGGGGACATGCTGCGCCGAGTGTGGGAGGACCTTGATTATCGACTTGATGTCTGCCGAATCACTAAAGAGGCACATATCGAACATTTGTGAATGCCTAAAAAAACTTTTTGAGTTTTTGTATGTGTGTGCAAAGCATTGTGAAAATATCTCAAATAATAAAGTTATTGTAAAGCTGTGAAATCGCTTTAATCATTTGTAATAACCCTGTATATCTAGTATTTAATATATTTATATCTATACAGAGTATAGTATAGAAATACAGAGTATTTATATCTATCTTAATAAGTCACAGCTGCAAAATACTAACACGAATTCTTTACAGACGAATGGAAAAACTAGTAGAAGCCAACCTCGGGGAAGATCAGTTTGGATTCCGTAGAAACACTGGAACACGTGAGGCAACACTGACCTTACGACTTATCTTAGAAGAAAGATTAAGGAAAGGCAAACCCACGTTTCTAGCATTTGTAGACTTAGAGAAAGCTTTTGACAATGTTGACTGGAATACTCTCTTTCAAATTCTAAAGGTGGCAGGGGTAAAATACAGGGAGCGAAAGGCTATTTACAATTTGTACAGAAACCAGATGGCAGTTATAAGAGTCGAGGGACATGAAAGGGAAGCAGTGGTTGGGAAGGGAGTAAGACAGGGTTGTAGCCTCTCCCCGATGTTGTTCAATCTGTATATTGAGCAAGCAGTAAAGGAAACAAAAGAAAAATTCGGAGTAGGTATTAAAATTCATGGAGAAGAAATAAAAACTTTGAGGTTCGCCGATGACATTGTAATTCTGTCAGAGACAGCAAAGGACTTGGAAGAGCAGTTGAATGGAATGGACAGTGTCTTGAAAGGAGGATATAAGATGAACATCAACAAAAGCAAAACAAGGATAATGGAATGTAGTCTAATTAAGTCGGGTGATGCTGAGGGAATTAGATTAGGAATGAGGCACTTAAAGTAGTAAAGGAGTTTTGCTATTTGGGGAGCAAAATAACTGATGATGGTCGAAGTAGAGAGGATATAAAATGTAGGCTGGCAATGGCAAGGAAATCGTTTCTGAAGAAGAGAAATTTGTTAACATCGAGTATTGATTTAAGTGTCAGGAAGTCATTTCTGAAAGTATTCGTATGGAGTGTAGCCATGTATGGAAGTGAAACATGGACGATAAATAGTTTGGACAAGAAGAGAATAGAAGCTTTCGAAATGTGGTGCTACAGAAGAATGCTGAAGATTAGATGGGTAGATCACATAACTAATGAGGAAGTATTGAATAGGATTGGGGAGAAGAGAAGTTTGTGGCACAACTTGACCAGAAGAAGGGATCGGTTGGTAGGACATGTTCTGAGGCATCAAGGGATCACCAATTTAGTATTGGAGGGCAGCGTGGAGGGTAAAAATCGTAGAGGGAGACCAAGAGATGAATACACTAAGCAGATTCAGAAGGATGTAGGTTGCAGTAGGTACTGGGAGATGAAAAAGCTTGCACAGGATAGAGTAGCATGGAGAGCTGCATCAAACCAGTCTCAGGACTGAAGACCATAACAACAACATCTATACAGATAAATATAATCTTTTCCATTCTTTTGTATGTTTGTTTCAAATGTAGACTAAAAATATTACCTTAATTTCATAAGTATTCGTTCCTCTGCACTCACGTATTCTCTCAAGTTTGTATTCATGTGCTGAATAGCTGGAGCTACAATTTTCACTAGGGCGATGTAAGATTCGTTTGACGTTCTGTACAATGCTAAAAAATTGTAATTACTCTCTTGCAATTTTCTAGCACCAACAAACAATCGATGATGAAAATTCCGTTCTATGTAAGGATGCACCAGTAACATTCGCTGTGTCTTTCTTCTCTTCTGCCGGTACCAAACATCACAGCATCCCCCTCATTGCTAGATCTGTTCATTATATAAGAAGTGATAAGCTGACTGAAGGAAAAGCGCGCCCACGGCAAGTGCCAATCGACCCGTGTGCGCACGGCCTAAGTTCACGACCTGTCTGCACACCGAGAGCTCTCGTCCACCGGAAATGCTCCATATGCCTGTAGCGAGGGGCTGTGCCCCCTGTGCGAACCGCGTCCACACAAATGACCGTATAATAAACATTCTGCTACAAAATTGTTGAGGCTTTCGTGGCCACTTGTTGACAAACTGCCTACTGGCTTCTGTCTCGGGTTCTTCGGCCGACGTTCATCTAATGATTTTTCTGACGTTTCGCCAGCACGAGTGGCTGGCATTGTCAAAGCTTCACCCTCCATTGCCGGTGGTGAACTGGAGGCGAGCTCGCGGCCGCAGACTATACGTACCTGGCGCGCCAACGTCCGAGGGCTTCTCCGCGGTCATTTACGGTGCGGTTCTCCTCTTGCTACCTGCGACGGTCGTTCGCTGCAGTACGGGAAGCCAGGATCCGTTTACCTTAAGGCTTTCCTCTTTCTTGTTCAAACTATTCGCGTGTTTTTGTATTTCCACAGCTTCTCTGAACAAGCGCGTGTGATAGTGCTTCTCTACAGCCAGAACTTCCGTGTCGGCGAATTTTATTACGTGCTCAGTCTCATTCAGTGCGTGCTTTGCCACGGCCGATTTCTCCACCTGCCCCAACCTGCAATGTCGTTTATGCTCTTTGATCCTGGTGTTAATGGATCGTCCAGTCATTCCGACATAAACTTTTCCGCATGTGCATGGTATACGGCATATTCCCGACATTGCAAGTGGGTCTCTTTTCTCCTTCGTCGATCTAAGACACTCTTTGATCTTCCTTGTCGGTTTGAAAATCGTCTTTACGCCATGTTTGCGCAATATACGGCCGATTCTGTCCGTCACTCTGGGAATGTAGGGCAGAAAGGCCGTACCCGACATTTCTTTTTCTGGTTCCTTACTTCGCCGAGTGTTTGGCTCTGTTACACTTCTAATATAATTTGTGGAGTACCCATTGCTCTCAGGACAGTTTCCAGGTGTTGCATTTCTCGTTTGAGGTGTTGCGGCTCACATATTCGTCCTGCTCTCGTTACGAGCGTACTAATCATGCCTCTTTTCTGGCTCGGGTGGTGGTTTGACAGCCGAGCCAGAAAAGAGGCATGATTAGTACGCTCGTAACGAGAGCAGGACGAATATGTGAGCCGCAACACCTCAAACGAGAAATGCAACACCTGGAAACTGTCCTGAGAGCAATGGGTACTCCACAAATCATATTAGAAGTGTAACAGAGCCAAACACTCGGCGAAGTAAGGAACCAGAAAAAGAAATGTCGGGTACGGCCTTTCTGCCCTACATTCCCAGAGTGACGGACAGAATCGGCCGTATATTGCGCAAACATGGCGTAAAGACGATTTTCAAACCGACAAGGAAGATCAAAGAGTGTCTTAGATCGGCGAAGGAGAAAAGAGACCCACTTGCAATGTCGGGAATATACCGTATACCATGCACATGCGGAAAAGTTTATGTCGGAATGACTGGACGATCCATTAACACCAGGATCAAAGAGCATAAACGACATTGCAGGTTGGGGCAGGTGGAGAAATCGGCCGTGGCAGAGCACGCACTGAATGAGACCGACCACGTAATAAAATTCGCCGACACGGAAGTTCTGGCTGTAGAGAAGCACTATCACACGCGCTTGTTCAGAGAGGAAAGCCTTAAGGTAAACGGATCCTGGCTTCCCGTACTGCAGCGAACGACCGTCGCAGGTAGCAAGAGGAGAACCGCACCGGAAATGACCGCGGAGAAGCCCTCGGACGTTGGCGCGCCAGGTACGTATAGTCTGCGCCCGCGAGCTCGGCTCCAGTTCACCACCGGCAATGGAGGGTGAAGCTCTGACAATGCCAGCCACTCGTGCTGGCGAAACGTCAGAAAAATCATTAGATGAACGTCGGCCGAAGAACCCGAGACAGAAGCCAGTAGGCAGTTTGTAAACATTCTGCTGCCGGAAGAACAGCGTCGCCAATTGGCGACATAACGCACTGTGGGCTGCTCTCTTACATACGCATCTTGCGTTGGTTATGGCTGTTTCAACGTTTAACTCCTGCTTTTGCTACTGTTACGAATCATAGTTTGTCGTAATAGGAACAATCGTTATGCAATGTCATTTTAAAAATTTTGTTCCTTTGTTATTACGGAAGTTGTTTTATGATCCATGCTCTGCCTTTTTAAAGTACAGCGTACTTTGCCGGCCGGGGTGGCCGACCGAGCGAGATGGCGCAGTGGTTAGCACACTGGACTCGCATTCGGGAGGACGACGGTCCAATCCCGCGTCCGGTCATCCTGATTTAGATTTTTCCGTGACTTCCCTGAATCGTTCCAGGCAAATGCTGGGATGGTTCCTTTGAAAGGGCACGGCCGACTTCCTTCCCCATCCTTCCCTAATCCGATGAGAACGGTGACCTTGCAGTTTGGTCTCTTCCCCCAAACAACTCAACTCAACTCTCTCAGGAAAATTCGCGACGTCTAGAACTGGTCATGAATGCCTGCGTCCGATATATCTGTGACGTTCGACTTTTTGATCACATTTCACCAGCATATACAAAATTGTCCTGGCTGCGTGCAGACAAACGCAGAGATTTCCATACACTCTGTCCTGAGAGAGGCCTTGTAGGATAATATCGCTGTAGTCAATAATTGGGTGTATAAGCGTTTGTAATAATTTCTTTTTCAGATCGAAAGGGAAATGTTTTTTATATTTTTGTAGGACATGAAGGGATGCTGACGCTTTTTTTGCACACTGCAGTTACGTGCTCTGTCCAATTTAGATTTTCATCTATTATTACTCTCAAACTCTTTGCTGACGGAGAGAAGTTAATATTTGTTCCATTTAGAATAAGAGATGGTACGGATTCCCGATGTTTTGGGCAAATGAGCTTAGAGTGACCAACAAGTACCGCTTGGGTTTTAGATGGGTTTAGTTTTAGACATATATCCTGTGCCCATTTTGACAGTGCATCGAGGTCAGTATTGAAATTTTCAATAGCTTTCTTGAGATTGCTTGGTTTCGCACTTAGATACAACTGAAGGTCATCAGCATAAATGTGATATTTGCAATAGGTCAGAACCGATGACACATCATTGACATACAGAGAGAAGAGTATAGGATCTAATACTGAGCCTTGGGGAACGCCTGACACTACCTGCCGCCATTGTGATTTTATATTCTCAGACAGGACGCGCTGCTGACGAGACGTCATGTATGAGCGAAACCATTGCACTGCACTTGGTGAGAAATTTAGACCGCTAAGTTTGGCTAGTAAGATGTCGAAGTCGACAGTATCAAACGCTTTGCTGAAATCTAAGAAGCAAATGATAGTCGCTTCTTGTCTGTCCATGGCAAGTTTCAGGTCATCTGTCACCTTTATCAGTGCGGATGTTGTGCTTCGATGTTTACGGAAACCAGATTGGTATTCGTCTAGTAGGTTGTTAGTAGTTAGGTAGTTGGTGAGCTGGTCATGAACTATATATTCTAAGGCCTTTGATAGTGCAGGAAGAAGGCAGATGGGGCGGTAGTCAGAGGGTGCTGTGGCGATGTCCTTTTTAGGCAGTGGCTTAATTTGTCCCAGTTTCCAGGCCTCAGGGAAAACACTTGTGATTAACGAATCGTTGAAAATGTCTGTTATAGAGGGCAGTAGTTGGTCAATAATAAGTTTTACCGTCTGGATAGTGATGCCATCATGTCCAGTAGATGCTGATCTAATCCACATTATGGATTTCTTGACAGTACTGCAAGTGACGTGCTGTAGATAGAATTTTTCTTTGCTACAGTCGTTCATCCCCATGAAGTAATCAATGATTCTCTGTTTTTTTTTGCGGTTCAATTGTGGCTGTAGGTAATGTGAAGAATCGGTTTAGTTCTTCAGCTGGGACCATGGGATTTTATGCAACTTTTATTTTGCCTAAACCGAGACTACGGTGATTTTTCCACAGGATAGTGCCCCTTGTCCATTATCCTCACTACTCACGGAATTTCGGCGATTCCCGTAAGAGTTCGAGCCTGATGTGCATCCGTACTGAAGAGATCACTGGACTTCCTCGCCTGAATTACATATATGTGGTGTCTATTCTTTCGGACAACTGCGGAAGAACAGACACCATATATATATATATATATACTATAAAGTAGATCACTGCGTAAGAGCTCTCGGCTCTTCTACCTGCCGGAAAAGCTGCGGAGTTGAGACGGGAGGATTAGTGGACCTTTCCTCTACGTTTTCTATGTGCAGATTTCACTGGGAGCAGTTTACAGAACATCGTAGTCCTCTTGACGATAGGAAACGTGGAAGCTTCTCTTTTGAACTTTATCTGTATCACAATGTTTGTTGGTTTATCGCATTTCAAGCAGTCACTTCTCTGGGTGCTTAGGGCCAACGAAAATTGCTTTAGACCCTACAGGGTGAGACAGTTAAGATAAGCCACCAAAAATATGTCTAGAACGAATAAACATATCGTGGTATGGCTCTCGATAAGTTATAGCGGGCATTGTGGCGAGTTTACTGACACACGCAAATCATTTTTAACGTTTGTAGCTGCCGGATTATTGTACCTATTTTCTAATGCAAACTATATACTTTTTCCGTATCATTGGAAAGAATCTACAAAGACAACGTTTACATCATAACCAGTATGGAGTTTGATGAAATAACAGCAAGATAACAGCTTCGTAAACCGCTGTCCGCTGTCAGAATAAGAGTTCCCACACACATCTGCCGACTGGACCAAATATAAGCAATAACGTCACTCAGGTAGATGTGCACTTATGTCCCGTCAATCTATTCGCTGCTGTTGCAGCTATCAGACGGCACGCTCGTGTAGCTATTCAGACGTTCACGATGCATACAACAGTCGACAAAATGGATATTGTTTTCGTTTCTGATGAACGTCATCAAGTTGTCAAAACAGCTGTGCGGGATTGCGCCAGTCCATCACTATCTGTCTTTGGGAACGTTAGAAAAGACTGTACTGACTGATGTATGTCAATTTCCCCAAGCTTAGTACTGAATGATCAGACACAGTTCTCCTACTCGCCACTTTTAACTGAAGATACGGTAGTGCAAATCAGTATAAAGGCAGGGTTCATACGAAAGTGATAGTCTGAAGCATACATGTATTGAATTTCTTATGAAAGTAGTAGATATGTATAAGACACAAACATGACAGAATTACATAGCCCCTTTGATAACAAGAGCAACAAAATTAGGTGTGTTTGCATTTGCTCGATTTAAATTAGTATAAAAGCATTCAATGTCCTGTTGTGTTACTGCATTGTTAGTACTTTTTCCAACCTCCGTAGTTCCTAATTACCTCAAAAATTCTCTTCGACATTATTTTTGTTAGGGTTTATAATTCTTGCAGTGAAATTGTTCCTCACTCTTCTCGTATCGGTCTTTTCAGCTTATACACGGCCTCAAATTGCCATCTATTTCGATAAACACGGCTTGCAAGTATTCCCCAAGGGTCTTCCACAGGGTTCAAATCCGGGCTACGTACAGGGCAAAACATCGATATCTTTATCTTCAAACCACTTTTTGGTTGCATCAGAAACATGCACTGACGGATTATCTTGTTGAAACGCTAGACTTTCGTTCCCTAGATCCTCATACATTCTAATAAATCGTGTCTCCAGCATTTCAGTTTACATCTAAGAGTTCATTCTAGTGTTCAACCAAGCAATGCGTGATTTACCTATAGCGCAGAAGGCTGTCCAAATAACTCTTCAACTACCAAAATTTCTGCTCATTCTTACCCGTTGCTCTGTTTGCAGATGATGCCTATAACGCTGAAATCCGTCCAGCGCATAAAAATTATATTTCTTCTCATCACTAAATATCACTTTATCCCAATCTGCAGTCAATGATATATCTCTCACAGCAAAGCCCAAACTAGCCTGTTAGTGTTTGGGTGTTAGAGCTGGTTTCTGCGGTCGTTTCTTGGATGCAAGATATTAGTTATGTGACAAAACTTATCGTACACGTTTGGCAGTCACTGGCAACTGTAAATCAGTAACAAGTTCAGAAGAGTAACGGTTTATGGTCCTTGGTTGCTGAAAAGTAACCGTTTCGATGCCTCAGATAATTTTCTACTTTGCCCATAGTTTTTGTTCTGCCTATATCATGCACCCAGTCTAACGAAATTATCGATGACTCCACGTGAGCCTTCTAGGCGATTTGACAATTATAGAGTTTCATTTTCTTGTACGCACCTGTTTTTGCTTTTTCGACACTAGATAAATGTTTTCCGCATAGCATTGTCACAATCATGGTTTATGTACACAACACACACTGTCACTAATTGTCGTCTGTTTCCTACCTGCAGTAAAGGCACGTACGCACATAGTAATACCGCACAGAGCCGACTGAATCTATACCGAGCTACACTCTCTACCACCGGAATTGTTGATGTCTTGCTATATTCTGTACTACCGACATCAAATTCGATACCATCTGACGGCATTTGCCGGTAAACTGGATCTTATACGAGGGGCGTTTGAAAAGCCCGTGCAGAGTCCGAGAGATGACACCACCGGTGCGTATCGAGGTCATGTTTAGTTAGTAGCATTTTGGAAAGAACGTACACCAAGTTTCAGCCATATTGATCTATTTCTTTATGTTTGGCATTCGTGTGAATCAAGCAAGTCGAGTGATTGTCAAAAAATGGACGAAAAAGAATTTCGTGTGGTGATTAAACATTACTTTATGAAAGGCAAAACGCCTCAGGAGACTAAAGAGAAGCTTGATAAACATTGCGGTGACTCTGCACCTTCGATTAGAAGAGTTTATAAGTGGTTTAAAAATTTTCGGAGTGGCCATATGGGCACAAGTGGTGCTGAACGTTCTGCACGACCTGTGGAGGTTACGACTCCAAAAATCATTGATAACATCCATTATATGGTGATGGATTACAGAAGAGTTAAAGTGCGTGAGATTGCTGGTGCTGTGGGCATCTCGAATGAATGTGTACATAATATTTTGCATAAACATTTGGACATGAGAAAGCTATTCACAAGATGGGTTCCGCGATTGCTCATGCATCACCAAAAACGGTGTCGTGTGAAGTGTTGCAAGGATGGTTTGCAGCTGTTCAAGAAGAATCCACAGGACTTTAAGCGTTGTTTTGTCACTGTGGATGAAACATGGATACATTAGTACACTCCTGGGACCAAACAACACTCGAAACAATGGGTTACCAAGGGAGAATCTGCACCAAAAAATGCGAAGACCATTTCTTCGGCCGGAAAGTTTATGGCGACTGTCTTTTGGGATTCACAAGGGAGAATTCTCATCGACTATGGTCGACTAGGGTAAAACTAGTACACGTGCATATTATTCATCGTTACTGGACCGTTTGAAAACTGAGCCGCAAGAAAAACGCCGGCGATTGGACCGCAAAAAAGTTCTTTTCCATCACGACAATGCACCAGTACACACCACAGCAGTTGTGGTCGCAAAATTAGTGGAAATAGGATTTCAACTCGTTTCATAGCACCCCGATTCTCCAGATCTTGCTCCCTCGGACTACTATTTGTTCCCCAATTTGAAGAAATGGCTGGTGGGACAAAGATTTTATTCAAATGAGGAGGTGATTGCAGCAACTAATAGCTGTTTTGCAGACTTGGACAATTCCTATTATTCGGAAATGATCAACGAATTAGAACAGCATTGGACGGAGTGTATAAGTCTAAAAGGAGACTATGTCGAAAAATAAAAAAAAGGTTTATCCCAAACACGTAAGTAGTTTTTATTTTTCCACGGACTTTTCAAACGCCCCTCGCCGGCCGCTGTGGCCGAGCGGTTCTAGGCGCTTCAGTCCGGAACCGCGCTGCTGCTACGGTTGCAGGTTCGAATCCTGCCTCGGGCATGAATGTGTGTGATGTTTTTAGGTTTGTTAAGTTTAAGTAGTTCTAAGTCTAGGGGACTGATGACCTCAGATGTTAAGTCCCATAGTAATTGAGCCATTTGAACCTACGCCCCTCGTACTATCGCATATTCACTGTACATAGCTATTCCAGCTACCGATGTAAATTTCCCTACAAATATCTACGCCTTTACACTGATTTGCACTACTGCACTACGTACAATCCTATCCAGACCCTGTTGTAAATTACCACTCCTACTCACATGCCCCATTTTTCGCTTTATATCATTTACTATAGTTTCATTTGCCCCGTTAAAAATGTTTACTTTGTACAATCTCAGCTGTTTCACTTACCTACTTAGTCTCACTCGTATATCTTACCAGCTTCTAATATTGGACCTGTTACAGAAAATATTATTTCAAGATGAAACATGTCGCCAAAGTTAACTGTACAGTTTATTTTCTTCTTAAAATAATTTTTTTAGTTTGTTATACAGTCCATTATGTAATTTGTCACGTATTTTGTCTAAGTTCAATGATTTTACACAACTTTTTCAGTGAAATAATTCCTTTCCTTTTTAGTACGAAACCGAGATTTAAGAACTGTCATCTTTTGGAACGAACTGAAATACCCTGTAATGCACTAGTTTAAAATCTTTGATCCTACAAATTTCACAGCCACACGTACGGTATTTATTTTTGTACGTGATGATGTCGTAACTACCGAAAACCGGTTCATAAAGTATTAAATATTATAGAATATTACACCACTGTCATGTCTGTTTTATTCATAAGTAGAAAAAATTTCAAGAAATTGGAAGTGTGAAGAATGAAATGTATCAATGAAAAGAGTAGCAATTGATGAAATAAATGGAACTAACATTTAGCAGCGGCAACGTGCAATCCACATATGACTACGAGGCAGTTTGTGTGGAATCAGCCAAAGGGTGTTCAGAGAACTGTACATTCCAACGCATTTAATGTTTTTCTACATGTCGTCCCATCAATAGCTCCATGACAGTCACTTTCAAAGTAAGTAACTATAAGGGGCTGTCGAATGAAAAAGAGACAGAAGGAATAAAGAAAGTAAACTGTTTATTATTTCAAGATGAATCACCATAACAGTTAAACATTTATCACACTCCGAGACAAGACGATCAATGTCTTTAAGAAAAATATTTGTGGTTTCCTACGGAATCATGATTTACACAGTCGTGCACCTCTTCATCCAAAACAAAACCGCGACCACAAAAATCTCTCTTCAGGGCTCCAAAAATAAGGAAATCGCACGTCCAAGTGGACTCTTTGCAAAAATTGAGGCGCTCCGTCAGATCCAAACTCCCACAAATGTTGACTGACGGCATCATTCTGTTGCAGGATAATGCCAGCCCACGTGTTGCCAAGGATGTTTCGACTACGCTGCAGAAGTTCCGCTGGTAAGCCCTTACACATCCTCCACAGAGTCCCAATCTCTCGCCATGTGGTTTCCACATTTTTTGAGCCCTGGAGAAAGACGTTCGTGGCTGTAGATTTGCTTAGGATGAAGAGGTGCGCGCCTGCCCAAATATTTTTCCATGAAGGCATTCACCGTCTTGTGTCACAGTGGGATAAATTTAGTAATAGTTATCGCGATTACTTTTGAAATAATAAACAGTTTACTTATTTTTTTCCATCTGTCTCGTTTTCATTTGACAGTCCCTTATATTCTCCAACTGCTGCCTACGAAAACTGCAAAGGGATGCAGCATTTCTATGCAAGGAATTGTTTGCCGATAAAGTATCGTGTACAAACAATAGGAAAAGAAATTTTCAAATATGCTCTACTGCTCAGTTAATAATCGTCGCTAGCTGATGGAGGTAGATAAAAGACGACCTTGGTTCGTCAGCGTGTGACGTCATCTTTCCAAGAATCGCGTGATTAGTCCATGTTATATGGATGAGACAGGTGCAAGCATCAACAGTTCGGACCTGATATGCTGCCACTGTTATTCCAAAATATCTCACAAGTTATAAAGCAGTCCATGTGGTATCAACATGAAAGTCTGTGGCGTAGCTATATTGCGCCATGGGCTGGGATCAGAGGCTGATCTCCAGTTTTTTCATCTACACACACTAAGACGGCGAGCTGAATTCTTCAGGGAGGAAGCGTAAGCGACAACTTACCTGTGCACCACGCGCTCATGAGACGTGCTATATGAAAATCGTAATTCTTCTAGTAGGTATCGTGAACAGTTTGAAATAATTTGAATATTTTTAGCATAGTGCAACAGAGTCAGCAACTGTAAAATGTAATTATATTAAATTTCAGCCTCCAGTTGCATAAGCAAAGAAAAGTTCCTTTGCTTATGCAACTGGATTCTGAAATTTAATATAAATAATAATAATGTTTGCAATAATCATTAGTAACAGCTTTTTTAAACGTACTTGTGGTTCATTATTCTACACTCAAACGCCAAAGAAACTGGTATAGGCATGCCTATTCAAATACAGAGATGTGTAAACGGTCAGAATATAGCGCTGCGATCGGCAACACCTATATAAGACATCAAGTGTCTGGCACAGTTGTTAGATCGGTTACTGCTGCTACAATGGAAGGTTATCAAGATTTAAGTTGACATCTTGGGTTGTCGGGTGTTCTGCCGGATATCAGCGTCGTACTTGCACGATATTTCGGTCACGTAGCTCGTAACCTTCATCAGGTCGCACCTGATGAAGGTTACGAGCTACGTGACCGAAATATCGTGCAAGTACGACGCTGATATCCGGCAGAACACCCGACAACCCAAGATGTCATTAGATCGCCAGGAAAGCCTGAAGAGTTACAAGATTTAAGTTAGTTTGAACGTGGTGTTATAGTCGGTGCACGAGCGATGGGACACAGCATCTTCGAGGTAGCGAGGAAGTGGGCATTTTCCGTGCGACCATTTCACGAGTGTACCGTGAATATCAGGAATCCATTAGAGCACCAAATCTCCGACACCGCGGAGGCCGGAAAAAGATCCTGCAAGAACGGAACCAACGACGACTGAAGAGAATCGTTCAAAGTGACAAAAGTACAACCCTTCCTCAAATTGCTGCAGATTTCAATGCTGGGCCATCAGCAAGTGTCAGCGTACGAACCATTTTACGAAACATGACCGATATGGGCTTTCGGAGCCGAAGGCTCACTCGTATATCCTTGATGACTGCACGACACAAAGCTTTACGCCTCGCCTGGGCCCGTCATCACCGACATTGGACTCCTGATGACCGGAAACATGTTGCCTGGTCGGACGAGTCTCGTTTCACATTGTATCGATCGGATGAACGTGTACGGTTATAGAGACAACCTCATGAATCCAAGGACCCTGCATGTCATTAGGGGACTGTTCGAGCTAGTGGAGGTTCTGTAATGGTGTGGGGTGTGTGCAAAAAAAAAAAAAAAAAAAATGGTTCAAATGGCTCTGAGCACTACGGGACTTAACATCTGAGGTCATCAGTCCCCTAGAACTTAGAACTACTTAAACCTAACTAACCTAAGGACATCACACACATCCATACCCGAGGCAGGATTCGAACCTGCGACCGTAGCAGTCGCGCGGTTCCGGACTGCGCGCCTAGAACCGCTAGACCACCGCGGCCGGCCGGGTGTGTCCAGTTGGAGTGATATGGGAACCCTGATACGTCTAGATACGAAGTTGACAGATGACACGTACGTAAGCATCCTGTCTGATCATCTGCATCAATTCATGTCCATTGTGCATTCCGATGGACTTGGACAATTCCAGCAGGACAGTGAAACACGCCACACGTCCAGAATTTCTACAGAGTGGCTCCAGGAACACTCTTCCGAGTTTAAACACTTCCGCTGGCCACCAAACACCTCAGACATGAACATTATTGAGCATATGTGGGATGCCTTGCAACGTGCTGTTCAGAAGACACTCCACGCCGTCGTACTCCTACGGATTTATGGACAGCACTGCAGGATTCATGGTGCCAGTTCCCTCCAGCACTACTGCAGGCATTAGTCGAGTCTATGCCACGTCGCGTTGTGACACTTCTGTGTGCTAGCGGGGCCCGTATACGATATTAGGCAGGTGTACCAGTTTCTTTGCCTCTTCAGTGTATAACCAACATACAAAATGTCGCTACCAAATCCGTGCCATGTATTAGAGTTATTTCTTTTGAGCCTCAGCAAAGCGCAAAACTGATTCTTCTCTCATACGAATGAATTGGGTAACTTCTTTCATAAAAATGCGTGCAGCCGAGTATCCAGAAAGTTATCGGTTATGTTAAGTTCCTAATATGCATCACGAAATACAATTTTTAAAGAGCATAGTTAATGTTCACACGAAATTCGGTAATTTCCGAGGGCGTGCTGAAAAGTAATACCTCCGAATTTTTTACGTGAAAACTCTAAAGACTTTTTAAATTAAAAAAGTTACTAACATTCTACATTTTTATTCTTCATGTCTATATATTTATTTTTAACATAGTCACTCTGTCTACGAACACATTTGCATTTGTCTCAACGAGAGACAAGTTTGGTGATACCATCTCTGCAGAATATTTGGCATTGATGATAGTGCCACAACCTTACCTCTGCTTGCACCTCTCCATCACTGACAAAGTGAAGTCCTCGAAGGTGTTCTTTAAGTTTTGGAAACAGACGAAAATCGGTTGGGGCTAAGTTGTTACTGTATGGAGGATGATCGATGACAGCAAACTCAATGCGTCTGATTGTTGCAGATGTCGCAGCGCTCGTGTGTGGTCTGGCATAGTCTTGCTGAAGGAGAGGGTGCTCTATGGGTGGGCGAACTGTTCGAATTCGTGCTTTCAGGCTTATGAGGATCTTGCAGTGCCGTGCGGAGTTTATGGTGGTGCATTTAGGCACGAATTCCAAACGAACCACACGTTGAGCATGCCAGAAAATTGTGAGCATGGCTTTGCCTGCTGATGTCATGGTCTTGAACTTTTTTGACGTCGTCGGCCGCGGTGGTCTAGCGGTTCTAGGCGCTCAGTCCGGAACCGCGAGACTGCTACGGTCGCAGGTTCGAATCCTGCCTCGGGCATGGATGTTTATGATGTCCTTAGGTTAGTTAGGTTTGAGTAGTTCTAAGTTCTAAGGGACTGATGACCACAGATGTTAAGTCCCGTAGTGCTCAGAGCCATTTGAACCATTTTTTTGACGTCCGTGATCCTTTCTGGTGGAACTCCATTGATGCTCTCTTGTTTTCGGGGTAAAAATGGTGAACAACCATACTTCGCACATTGCTGATCACCGTACACGGCTTTTAGCCTTGTTTGGATTTCTATTGGAAGCATGTTTTCTGCGGTTAGAAATTCTAAAACAGTATGATGTTTATCGTGCACCGTTAGTTACGTTACACATCGCTGTGTTACACGCCACAATTCGGAGCCATCTAGCGGCAGAGGGTTGCAACTTGGGTCAGCGGAGCGGGAAAGTCTACCTAATAATATGCACGACATGCACAGGCGCCGACTCCATGGGACCTGAGAGGGCCCGAGCTCCCTCAAAAATTCGTTTGGGGGGGGCGAATCCCTCCCAATTATTTAAGAAAATTGTTAGTTATATTATGCTTTTTAGAATCACAAAATTATGTTGGAATTTTTTATTTTCCTTGCTTGACGATAGTTACCTTTTAAAATACATTCAGTAATGAGTTAAAACAAATAATTATTACGGTAGTAAGCAGGTTAACTGAAAACGAGTGGTGTGAATCATGATAGTGTTACGGTGCTGTGGGAACACTTAGAATTTGTGCCGGTGCGCGAACTATCGGGTAAATTCTGGCGCCGGCGGGCCAGCGCTGCGGCCGCGGCGACATCAAAAGGATTGGAGCGGAGGCGCCTGTAACCATCCGCATCGCGTCGCCTTGACGGTTCGAGACATTACGACGCCGTGGCTATATAAAACCCACTCTGTTGTCGCAGTCATTCAGGGTGGATTGTTTCGTTCACTGCATACTACAGACGTGATTATTGTTCCGACTTTAGTGTGTAGTCGACTATTTTATATGACTATATTTTATTCGTTTACTTTAGTCTCTTAGTGTATTGTGAATTAAGTTGGCAATGGATAAATTTGTTGCCAAAAAGGCGCACTTGGAAGTTAATGATACTGCGAGTCAACCTCCAACAATTATTGTGTCGTCAATAGCTTCGTCGTCTTCAGGCGAGAACCGTTCACAGTCGAAACCTGGACAATCCGGTAAGGGAAGATCATTTAAGAAGTCTTGGTTGATCAAATATACATGGCTAGAGTATGAAGTATCTACCGAAAAAGCTTTTGCAAAACCTCCAAAGAGGCAGATGCTAATCTTCATGTATGTATAGTTAAGGCTCACCGGCCATTTGACCATCTTCTTCTGTGCGGATGCACAAGCAATGCCCTAACTGTTACGGGAATCGGCGGTAAAGCTGCGAGTAATGAGTATGATGGGCAGGGGCACATGAATATAGTGCGGGACAATAAGTTGCGAATGTGGGTCCCACGGGAGGCGAGCGAGGGATAAATCCCTGCAGTCGCACTATCATCTGTGTCCTCGGTGATTCAGAGGGAGCCGGCACGGTAGCTCAGCGTGTTCGCTCAGAGGCCTGCTCGCCCTCTGTAATTTAAAAATAAATAAATAAATAAATAAATAAATAGAACTGAGTAAAGGAATCTACGACCATCTTGAACGGATGTCTTGTGACGTCCATCCAGACCAAACGCAACGATCAGTACCAAACAAAATGAAAAGAAAAAAAAAAAAGATCGATAGAGCGTCTGCCATGTAAGCAGGAGATCCCGGGTTCGAGTCCCGGTCGGGGAACACATTTTCCACTGTCCCCGTTGACTTGCATCAACGCATGTATGCAACTAAGGGTATTCATTTCACTGTATTACAATTTTCTTCAAAAAAAAAAAATAAAGAAGATGCATTTACTTTCGTCGGGTTTTCTACCTGGAAAAAGGCTTTAGAAAAATTACGTCTTCATGAAAATACGTTTACGAATAAAGAAGGTGTTACGGTCGCAGGTTCGAATCCTGCCTCGGGCACGGATGTGTGTGATGTCCTTAGGTTAGTTAGGTTTAAGTAGTTCTAAGTTCTAGGGGACTGATGGCCACAGATGTTAAGTCTCATAGTGCTCAGAGCCATTTTTTTAAAAAAAAAAAAATCAGTGCCCTCATCTAAGTGTTGCTGATCCGGAAAAATTATATGAGGGATTTATTTGTATATTCCATGGAAAGCGTGATAGGTTTGATCACTTTTGGGAATTGTGTCTAAAAGAAAAATCTTCACAAGCTGATGATCCTTCCCTTCCTCGGAATCGAAGTACACCAAAGAAGTATGAAAACAGCGAAGCCAGCTCACAGCACACTTTCAAAACCCCAAAGGAATATTACAAAACTATTTACATTGAAGTTTGTGAAACGGTGCCCTCTTGCATTACTGAGCGGATTGCTTCAACTGGACTCACACAGGTCATTGCAGTCGAATAAGAGTGCTTGATTTTAGTGAAAAGAGGTGAAACAAATTTGGAAAAATCAACTGAGTTTTTCAAAAATGACCTAGACATTGAGAGACTGCGCTTCCACTTGAATACCTTAGCCGATATCGTTAATAAAATACAACTCGTCTTAAAAAACTTGCGTGATATAAGAAAGTACACTACACAAGAGCCTGCAGTTGGAGAAATGTTATGTGAAGTAATGAAGTGCATTAAGTTTCTCCACATAGTTCCAATCACGACAGCAATAGCAGAACGGTCATATCTCCGATCAACAATGGGACAGAAGCGACTGAACAACTTTGCTGTTCTTCATGCGCACCGAGATGTTTTGGATGAATTGGATATCCGACCACTCATCAACGACTTCATATTCAGTAATCCAGTCAGACGGTCGACATTTGCACCTTTCTAAAGACACTCTATCCCTAGTAATGGCATTTAGAGCAATATTAAAAACTCTGTATTAAATAGAGAATGAAATACATACATAATGTTAAATTTTCAGTTTCGAAATATTAGAACTAGTTTAGTACTGTATTACTATAGTACTGTATTAGTTATTTTCAAATACATTTTAAGGTGTAAGACCCAATTCAAATCCGCTATTTACATGTGGTGTCACCACCAGACACCACACTTGCTAGGTGGTAGCCTTTAAATCGGCCGCGGTCCATTAGTATACGTCGGACCAGCGTGTCGCCACTGTCAGTGATAGCAGACCGAGCGCCACCACACGGCAGGTCTAGAGAGACGTACTGGCACTCGCCCCAGTTGTACAGCCGACGTTCATAGCAATGGTTCACTGACAAAGACGCTCTCATTTGCCGAGACGATAGTTAGCATAGCCTTCAGCTAAGTCATTGGCTACGACCTAGCAAGGCGCCATAGCTTTGATAATAATATTGTGAAGGATGTATCATCAAGAGCGATGTTCTACAAATGTGGATTAAAGTTAAGTATTACAGCAACTGCGTCCATTTTCTAAGTTCTCATTTCCTTTTAACTGTTCGAGACCTCACGCCAATCTGCGTGAGCTTAACGCGTGCCTTTCGGCTTCCTCTCGTTGTGACTTGGCTGTCTTGCTAAGTCACAACATTACATACTTTTTGACTGAAAGTATTAGGCATACTGTATTAACTTTATTATAGCATTAACCTTGAGCTATTGTTTCTATTTAATGAAACCTGAGCCTTATTCAAAGTAAGCTTAAATAGCTATTTCAATTATTAATCAAAGTGCTGTTACTGTGCGACAGCAATATTTTATGTTTTATTCTTTTAAAGATAGTGTAGGGTTTATTTAAATATGACTTCAGTCTTTTCAGAGCTATATATTCATTGCTCTGTAATAGTCTATAAGCATGATTATCACTGTAAATTAAATTAGCTTTTTACGAAAATACCGTGCGTGTTTGTTTTGTTTCTTTTTTCAAAGCCAAAAAATGTGTCAGGCTTGTCGAGTTTTCTGGAGTGTTGAGTTATCGAGAGTCCAGTTTTCAGGGTTCTAATGTTGATCATATGAGTCTAAAATGCTTAAAAAACTTTAAAACTCACTATTTTTCATGTAAAATTTAGAAAATTTCCCGGTGCAAGACCCTCAGTTGCCCCCCCCCCCCCCCCCCCCCCAATATTTTTTATAAGTAGGCGTCCCTGACGCCTCATCCGATACTGAGAACAGAACAAAAATTCGGGGACATTACTTTTCAGTACGCCCTCGTAGACTGCTCGCGTAAATGTTACGTAGACCTTATCTGAGAAGGCAGCTTTTTCGTCTGCCACAAAGTCCACACGAAGCTAATGATCAGTACTGAAAGCGAGTAGTCCGAAAAGTTCGTAATAATTAAATGTTGCAGCACTGACAAATCACTTGTCCACATTCCATAATGATTTCTCTTCTTATAACACACAGTTCTTTGTCTGCTACGTATCTGTGCCTTAAACTTGCAGAAGGGTATAGAAACACATCTTGCTGCCAACGTGACGTGGCTGCAGTTTCGCCTGCGTAAGTCTTTGTGACCCTAGAGAGCACGGAGTTATTCTGTCTCATGAATGAACCACATTTTGGGTCAATCAATATTAGTCAATGGCGAATCATACTGAGGGACTCCCGCAACTCGTCCAGCGAGCATCGTTTAATTAAAAAACAGCTTTTCACGAATCGACCTTTTTGAAATCTGAATATACTTTAATTAGTAATACTTTTACCTGTATAAAGTAGAGGAGTCAATTGGATTCAGGATATTTCTCCCACGATTCCAATTTTGGCGTCTTCCTTGCTATGAACGTTTCCATAACTCACTTCGTACAATTGCACAAAGTTGACAATATGTTAATGCTTATTTTATTATCTTATTTATTCTCTCTGAACTTAAATTCCTTTCAGAATTTCTTGATGGTTATTTACAGCTTGCTCAATATTCAGACTGAATAAAATCGGGAATTTGTTACAGCCTTCTCTCACTCCCTTCTCAATTACTACTCCCCTCTCGTGTCATTCGACTTTTATAACAGCAGTCTATTCTTTGGACAAGTTATAGATAATTTTCCTTTCCCTACATCTTATCCCTACCATCTAACGTTGACAAAATTGTCTCTAATTCTACAAATGCTGTGTACGTAGGTTTGCTTTTCTCCAGCCTAAGATAAATTGTAGGATCAGTCTTGCCTCGCGTTTTTCTACATTTCAGCGAAAAATCAACTGATCTTTCCCGAAGTCGACCTCTACTACTTCTTCCATTACTCTGAAAACAATAAGTGTCAGTACTTTGGAAATATAACTTACTTAACTGATACCTCGGTAATATACACTCCTGGAAATGGAAAAAAGAACACATTGACACCGGTGTGTCAGACCCACCATACTTGCTCCGGACACTGCGAGAGGGCTGTACAAGCAATGATCACACGCACGGCACAGCGGACACACCAGGAACCGCGGTGTTGGCCGTCGAATGGCGCTAGCTGCGCAGCATTTGTGCACCGCCGCCGTCAGTGTCAGCCAGTTTGCCGTGGCATACGGAGCTCCATCGCAGTCTTTAACACTGGTAGCATGCCGCGACAGCGTGGACGTGAACCGTATGTGCAGTAGACGGACTTTGAGCGAGGGCGTATAGTGGGCATGCGGGAGGCCGGGTGGACGTACCGCCGAATTGCTCAACACGTGGGGCGTGAGGTCTCCACAGTACATCGATGTTGTCGCCAGTGGTCGGCGGAAGGTGCACGTGCCCATCGACCCGGGACCGGACCGCAGCGACGCACGGATGCACGCCAAGACCGTAGGATCCTACGCAGTGCCGTAGGGGACCGCACCGCCACTTCCCAGCAAATTAGGGACACTGTTGCTCCTGGGGTATCGGCGAGGACCATTCGCAACCGTCTCCATGAAGCTGGGCTACGGTCCCGCACACCGTTAGGCCGTCTTCTGCTCACGCCCCAACATCGTGCTGCCCGCCTCCAGTGGTGTCGCGACAGGCGTGAATGGAGGGACGAATGGAGACGTGTCGTCTTCAGCGATGAGAGTCGCTTCTGCCTTGGTGCCAATGATGGTCGTATGCGTGTTTGGCGCCGTGCAGGTGAGCGCCACAATCAGGACTGCATGCGACCGAGGCACACAGGGCCAACACCCGGCATCATGGTGTGGGGAGCGATCTCCTACACTGGCCGTACACCACTGGTGATCGTCGAGGGGACACTGAATAGTGCACGGTACATCCAAACCGTCATCGAACCCATCGTTCTACCATTCCTAGACCGGCAAGGGAACTTGCTGTTCCAACAGGACAATGCACGTCCGCATGTATCCCGTGCCACCCAGCGTGCTCTAGAAGGTGTAAGTCAACTACCCTGGCCAGCAAGATCTCCGGATCTGTCCACCATTGAGCATGTTTGGGACTGGATGAAGCGTCGTCTCACGCGGTCTGCACGTCCAGCACGAACGCTGGTCCAACTGAGGCGCCAGGTGGAAATGGCATTGCAAGCCGTTCCACAGGACTACATCCAGCATTTCTACGATCGTCTCCATGGGAGAATAGCAGCCTGCATTGCTGCGAAAGGTGGATATACACTGTACTAGTGCCGACATTGTGCATGCTCTGTTGCCTGTGTCTATGTGCCTGTGGTTCTGTCAGTGTGATCATGTGATGTATCTGACCCCAGGAATGTGTCAATAAAGTTTCCTCTTCCTGGGACAATGAATTCACGGTGTTCTTATTTCAATTTCCAGGAGTGTACATACCTGGCTGTACCTGCCATGGTCGGAAATGGAATTATTACAGTCATCCTAACATCTAACGCGAATTCTTTACAGACGAATGGAAAAACTGGTAGAAGCGGACCTCGGGGAGGATCAGTTTGGATTCCGTAGAAATGTTGGAACACGTGAGGCAATACTAACCTTACGACTTATCTTAGAAGAAAGATTAAGAAAAGGCAAACCTACGTTTCTAGCATTTGTAGACTTAGAGACAGCTTTTGACAACGTTAACTGGAATACTCTCTTTCAAATTCTGAAGGTGGCAGGGGTAAAACACAGGGAGCGAAAGGCCATTTACAATTTGTACAGAAACCAGATGGCAGTTATAAGAGTCGAGGGGCATGAAAGGGAAGCAGTGGTTGGGAAACGAGTGAGACAGGGTTGTAGCCTCTCGCCGATGTTATTCAATCTGTATATTGAGCAAGCAGTAAAGGAAACAAAAGAAAAATTCGGAGTAGGTATTAAAATTCATGGAGAAGAAGTAAAAACTTTGAGTTTTGCCGATGACATTGTAATTCTGTCAGAGACAGCAAAGGACTTGGAAGAGCAGTTGAACGGAACGGACAATGTCTTGAAAGGAGGATATAAGATGAACATCAACAAAAGCAAAACGAGGATAATGGAATGTAGTCAAATTAAATCGGGTGATGCTGAGGGGATTAGATTAGGAAATGAGACACTTAAAGTAGTAAAGGAGTTTTGCTATTTAGGGAGTAAAATAACTGATGATGGTCGAAGTAGAGAGGATATAAAATGTAGACTGGCAATGGCAAGGAAATCGTTTCTGAAGAAGAGAAATTTGTTAACATCGAGTATAGATTTAAGTGTCAGGAAGTCGTTTCTGAAAGTATTTGTATGGAGTGTAGCCATGTATGGAAGTGAAACATGGACGATAACCAGTTTGGACAAGAAGAGAATAGAAGCTTTCGAAATGTGGTGCTACAGAAGAATGCTGAAGATAAGGTGGGTAGATCACGTAACTAATGAGGAGGTATTGAATAGGATTGGGGAGAAGAGAAGTTTGTGGCACAACTTGACTAGAAGGGATCGGTTGGTAGGACATGTTTTGAGGCATCAAGGGATCACAAATTTAGCATTGGAGGGCAGCGTGGAGGGTAAAAATCGTAGAGGGAGACCAAGAGATCAATACACTAAGCAGATTCAGAAGGATGTAGGTTGCAGTAGGTACTGGGAGATGAAGAAGCTTGCACAGGATAGAGTAGCATGGAGAGCTGCATCAAACCAGTCTCAGGACTGAAGACCACAACAACAACAACAACATCTGAGGGTTTCTCGTCTGTCTCAAGTGACGTTCACACCAGGTGGAATAGCTTTGTCATGGTTGGCTCTCCCAAGGAACTCAATACTTGTGACGGAATGTCGAGACTCCAGGTTCCTCGTTTCGACTTACAACGAGGTGACAAAAGTCATGGGATAGCGACATGCACATATACAGATGGTGGTAGTATCGCGTACACATGGCATAAAAGGACAGCGTTAATGGGCTGTGGCTGCAGACGACCTATGCGAGTGCTATCATTTGTACTCAGGTGATTCATGGGAGAAAGTTTCCGAAGTATTGTGGATGCACGATGGAAATTAACAAGTTCTGAACTCGGAATGGTTGTTGAAGCTAGACGCATCGGACATTCCATTTCGGAAATCGTTAAGGAATTCAATGTTCCGAGACCCTCAGTGCCAAGAGTGTGCCGAGAATACTAAATTTCAAGATAACCTCTCACCATGGACAACACAGTGGAGTGACTGAAAGCAGCGGCGTTTGCATAGGGTTGTCAGTGCTAACAGACAAGCAACACCGCGCGAAATTGCGACAGAAATCAGTGCGGAACGAACGACGAACTTATGCGTTAGGACAGTGCGGCGAAGTTTGGCGTTAATGGGCTGTGGCTGCAGATGACCTATGCGAGTGTCTTTGCAAACAGCACATCACCTGCAGCGCCTCAAAAATGGTTCTAATGGCTCTGAGGACTATGGGACTTAACATCTGAGGTCATCAGTCCCCTAAAACTTAGAACTACTTAAACCTACTGCTAACCTAGGGACATCACACACATCCATGCCCGAGGCAGGATTCGAACCTGCGACCGTAGCGGTCGCGCGGTTCCAAACTGAAGCGCTTAGAACCGCTCGGCCACCGCGGCCGGCCCTGCAGCGCCTCTCCTGGGCTCGTGACCATGTAGTTTGGACCCTATACAACTGGAAAACCGTTAGCTGGTTAGATGAGTTTCGATTTCAGTTGGTATGAGCTGATGGTGGGGTTCGAAAGTGGCGCAGACACCACAAAGCCATGGACAAAAGTTGTCAATAAGACACTGTGAAAACTGGTGGTGGCTCCGTAATAGTGTGGTCTGTGTTTGCATGGAATAGACTGGGTCCTCTGGTCCAACTGAACCGATCATTGACTGGAAATGGTTATGTTCCGCTACTTGGTGACCATTACCGCCATTCATAGACTTCATGTTCTCAAACTTCGATGCGCCATATCACTGGGCCACAACTGTATGCGATTGGCTTGAAGAACGATCTGGACAATTCGAGCGAATCATTCGGCCATCCAGATCGCCTGACATGAATCCCAATGAGCCTTTATGGGACATATGCAAGAGGTCAGTTTGTGCACAAAATTCTGCACCGGCACCACCTTCACAATTATGGACGGCTATTGAGGCAGCACGGCTCAGGGGATCTCCAACGAATAGTTGAGCCCATGTCACTTCGAGTTGTCGCATTACGCCGGGCAGGAGGAGGTCCGACACGATTTAGGAGGTATCCCATGACTTTTGTCACCTTCTCGCCGTAGTACATGTCCCACCAAACACTCATTTACCTTCTCTTCTCTCTTCCATAATGTTGACTAAAATTTCATTATCTTTGTGTAGCCCCCGAAAATATTCCTTTCACTTTTCAGTTTTCCCTTTTTTGCTTATGCCGTCGTCACACGGGACGAGGCAGCTAAGGTTGACGTGATGTGGAAAGAAAATCCGACGTCACGAGACACCGCGCCGTCGACTCACGAGACTAGCTGATTGACGTGATTTTGCGTTCTCAGCGGTCTCCATTGGCAGCTGTCGGATTTATTTGGCTCGCACATCTCACAGGTTTCTTTACGAAAATGGATGCGCATAAAATTCCTGCGTATGCTCTATTAGAACTCACATATCGTCTCTTTTCCATGTGCTAGTTATGTTGTTCTGACTATAGTCTACATAACTCATAACTTCAATATCTGTGAAAATGTAATGAGACAAAACAGACAGATAAATGTCCTGTCAGTAAGGACATCAGCTTATAAAAGTTCACAAAATAGAACAAATTCACTCCTGAAAGAGAGCGTACTTATATTTACATAACAGAAAACAACATAGAAATTATTTATGTTGGTTTAATAAGAGGGTGCCACAAACTTTTAAAAACCTCGAAGGTGGAAAAAGTCTTGATACAGCGGGACACGAAGCCGTGTCCCGCTATTCTGTAATGTGACGCCCCTTACCAACTTTGGTACGCTGAAGTTCATGGGGCGTATTTTATGCAACAGTCTTCCGAAGCCTTTAATGGCGGATACGTTATTGACATTTAATGACAACAAATCCTACCATGAACGACACATTTTTGATGAACCTTGAATGGGCCGTTGCCTTGACATTGCATACTTTCACAACTCGCGAGTTATATCTACATCTACATGGATACTCTGCAAATCACATTTAACTGCCTGACAGAGGGTTCACCGAACCACCTTCACATTTCTCTATTATTCCAATCTCGTATAGCGCGCGGAAAGAAAGAAGACCTATATCTCTCCGTACGAGCTCCGATTTCCCTTATTTAATGGTGGTGATCGTTTCTCCCTATGTAGGTCGGTGTCAACAAAATATTTTCGCATTCGAAGGGGAAGTTGGTGATTAGAATTTCGTGAGAAGATTCCGTCGCAACGAAAAACGCCTTTCTTTTAATGATGTCCAGCCCAAATTCTGTATCATTTCTGTGACACTCTCTCATATATTTCGAGATAATACGGCGTGTTGTGAAAGTACGCAGAGTTTGGCAGAGCACTGAAAGACCTAAGTCGAAACAAGGCCCCGGGAATAGACAACATTCCATTAGAACTACTGATAGCCTTGGGAGAGCCAGCCCTGACAAAACTCTATCATCTGGTGAGCAAGATGTATGAGACAGGTGAAATACCCTCAGCCTTCAAGAAGAATATAATTATTATAATCCCAAAGAAAGCAGGTGTTGACAGATGTGAAAATTACCGAACTATCAGTTTAATAAGTCACAGCTGCAAAATACTAACGCAAATTCTTTACAGACGAATAGAAAAACTGGTAGAAGCTGACCTCGGGGAAGATCAGTTTGGATTCCGTAGAAATGTGAGAACACTTGAGGCAATACTGACCCCTACGACTTATCTTACAAGATAGATAAAGGAAAGGCAAAACTACATTTCTAGCTTTTGTAGACCTAGAGAAAGCTTTTGACTATGTTGACTGGAATATTCTCTTTCAAATTCTGAAGGTGGCAGGGGTAAAATACAGGGAGCGAAAGGCTATTTACAATTTGCACAGAAACAAGATGGCAGTTATAAGAGCCAAGGGGCATGAAAGGGAAGCAGTGGTTGGTAAGGGGGTGAGACAGTGTTATACCCTATCGCCGACGTTATTCAATTTGTATATTGAGCAAGCAGTAAAGGAAACAAAAAAAAAAAAAAATTCGGGGTAGGAATGAAAACCCACAGAGCAAAAATAAAAACTTTGAGGTTCACCGATGACATTGAAATTCTGTCAGAGACAGCAAAGGACCTGGAAGAGCAGTTTAGCGGAACGGACTGTGTCTTGAAAGGAGGATATAAGATGAACATCAACAAAAGCAAACCAGGATAATTGACTGGAGTCGAATTAAATCAGGTGATGCTAAGGGAATTAGATTAGGAAATGAGACACTTAAAGTAGTAGATGTTGTTGTTGTTGTGGTCTGCATTCCTGAGACTGGTTTGATGCAGCTCTCCGTGCTACCCTATCCCGTGCAAGCTTCTTCATCTCCCAGTACTTTCTGCAACCTACACCCTTCTGAATCTGCTTAGTGTATTCATCTCTTGGTCTCCCTCTACGATTTTTACCCTCCACGCTGCCCTCCAATGCTAAATTTGTGATCCCTTGATGCCTCAGAACATGTCCTACCAACCTGTCCCTTCTTCTTGTCAAGTTGTGCCACAAACTCCTCTTCTCCCCAATTCTATTCAATACCTCCTCATTAGTTATGTGATCTACCCATCTAATCTTCAGCATTCTTCTGTAGCACCACATTTCGAAAGCTTCTATTCTCTTCTTGTCCAAACTATTTATCGTCCATGTTTCACTTCCATACATGGCTACACTCCATACAAATACTTTCAGAAACGACTTCCTGAGACTTAAATCTATACTCGATGTTAACAAATTTCTCTTCTTCAGAAACGCTTTCCTTGCCATTGCCAGTCTACATTTTATATCTTCTCTACTTCGACCACCATCAGTTATTTTGCACCCCAAATAGCAAAACTCCTTTACTGCTTTAAGTGTCTCATTTACTAATGTAATTCCCTCAGCATCACCCGACTTCATTCGACTACATTCCATTATTCTCGTTTTGCTTTTGTTGATGTTCATCTTATATCCTCCTTTCAAGGCACTGTCCATTCTATTCAACTGCTCTAACAAGTCCTTTGCTGTCTCTGGCAGAATTACAATGTCATCGGTGAATCTCAAAGTTTTTATTTCTTCTCCGTGGATTTTAATACCTACTCCGAATTTTTCTTGTGTTTCCTTTACTGCTTGCTCAATATACTTATTGAATAACATCGTGGAGAGGTTACAACCCTGTCTCACTCCCTTCGCAACCACTGCTTTCCTTTCACGCCCCTCGTCTCTTATAAGTGCCATTTGGTTTCTGTACTAATTGTAAATAGCCTTCCGCTCCCTGTATTTTACCCCTGCCATGTTCATAATTTGAAATAGAATATTCCAGTCAACATAGTCAAAAGCTTTCTCTAAGTCTACAAATGCTAGAAACGTAGGTTTGCCTTTCCTTAATCTTTCTTCTAAGATAAGTCGTAAGGTCAGTATTGCCTCACGTGTTATAATATTTCTACGGAATTCAAACTGATCTTGCCCGAGGTCGGCATCTGCCAGTTTTTCCATTCGTCTGCAAAGAATTCGCGTTAGTATTTTGCAGCTGTGACTTATTAAACTAATAGTTCGGTAATTTTCACATCTGTCAACACCTGCTTTCTTTGGGATTATAATAATTATATTCTTCTTGAAGTCTGAGGGTATTTCACCTGTCTCATACATCTTGCTCACCAGATGGTAGAGTTTTCTAAGGACTGGCTCTCCCAAGGCCGTCAGTAGTTCTAACGTAATGTTGTCTACTTCCGGGGCCTTGTTTCGACTCAGGTCTTTCAGTGCTCTGACAAACTCTTCACGCAGTATCGTATCTCCCATTTCATATTCAAAGTAGTAGATGAGTTTTGCTATTTGGGGAGCAAAATAACTGAAGATGGCTGAAGCAGAGAGGGTATAAAATGTAGACTGGAAATCGCAAGGAAAAAGTTTCTGAAGAGGAGAGATTTGTTAACATCGAGTGTAGATTTAAGTGTCAGGAAATCATTTCTGAAAGTATTTGTATGGAGTGTAGCCATGTATGGAAGTGAAACATGGACGATAAATAGTTTGGACAAGAAGAGAATAGAAGCTTTCGAAATGTGGTGCTACAGAAGAATGCTGAAGATTAGATGGGTAGATCACGTAACTAATGAGGAGGTATTGAATAGAATTGGGGAGAAGAGGAGTTTGTGGAAAAACTTGACTAGAAGAAGGGATCGGTTGGTAGGTCACGTTCTGAGGCATTAAGAGATCACCAATTTAATATTGGAGGGCCGCGTAGAGGGTAAAAATCGTAGAGGGAGACCAAGAGATGAAACATTAAGCAGATTCAGAAGGATGTAGATTGCAGTAGGTACTGGAAGATGAAGAAGCTTGCACAGGATAGAGTAGCATGGAGAGCTTTATCAAACCAGTCTTTGGACTGAAGACCACAACAACAACAATAAAGCGTGCTGCCTTCTTTGAACTTTTTCGATGTACTCTGTCAGTCCTATCTGGTAAGGATCCCACACCGTTGGCCGGCCGCGGTGGTCTCGCGGTTCTAGGCGCGCAGTCCGGAACCGTGCGACTGCTACGGTCGCAGGTTCGAATCCTGCCTCGGGCATGGATGTGTGTGATGTCCTTAGGTTAGTTAGGTTTAAGTGGTTCTGAGTTCTAGGGGACTGATGACCACAGCTGTTAAGTCCCATAGTGCTCAGAGCCATTTGAACCATTTTGATCCCACACCGCACAGCAGTATTCTAAACGAGGACGTACGAGCGTAGTGTAGGCAGTCTCCTACCTGGGCAGTTGAAATCAAACTCAAATTTTCTTTGAACCTTTTAGCAACTGTATCATCTGAATTGGGAGGTCGGTAAAAGGAGCCTATCATTATTTTATTCCGGTTTCCAACAATGACCTCTGCCCTTACTAACTCACAGGAGGTATCTGCTTCAATTTCGCGGCCAGTTAAAGTACTTATAACAGCAAGAAACGCGCCACCGCCAACCGTGTTTAGCCTATCCTTTCGGAACACCTATAGGTTCTTCGCAAAAATTTCAGCTGAGTTTATATCCGGCTTTAGTGCCTATAACGATTTGAGCATTAGAGCTTTCTATTAGCGCCTGGAGCTCTGGTTCTTTCCCAACACAGCTATGAAAATTTACAACTGTTATACCAATGGTTCCTGTATCTACGTTTTTCCTGTATTCAGCCTACACCCTTTTGTGACTGAAGCCCTTCTTGTGTTTTCCCGACACCCTCTAACCTAAAAATCCACCCAGTCCACGCCACACAGCCCCTGCTACCCGTGTAGCCGCCTCCTGCGTATAGTGGACACCTGACCTTTTCAGCGTAACCCGAAACCCAACCATCCTTTGGCGCAAGTCGAGGAATCTGCAGCCTACACGGTCTCAGAACCGTCTGAGCCTCTGATTCGGACCCTCCAGTCGGCTCTGTGCCAGAGGTCCGCAATCGGTCCTGTCGACTATGCTGCAAATGGTCAGCTCCGCTTTCATCTTGCAAGGAAGAACGGCAGTCTTTACCACTTCTGTTAACCGCTCGAAACCAGAGAGAATCTCTTCTGATCCAAAGTGACACACATCACTGGCACCGACGAGAACAACCACCTGCAGTTGGCTGCACTATGTGCTCTTCATGGCACCCGTGAGGACCCTTTCCACATCTGGAATGACTCCATGTGGCATGCACACGGAGTCCACAATGGTTTTCTTTCCCTTCTTGTCAGCCAAGTCCCTAAGAGGCCCCATAAGGCTCCTAAAGTTGGAGCTCCCAACTACCAATAATCCCACCCTCTGTTATTGACCGGATCTTGCAGGCTGAGTGGTTTCCTCTGAAACAGGACAGGCGACAGCATCTGGCTCAGCGACAGTGTCAGGCACAGACAGCACCTGCAACCTGTTTGTCAGACAAACCGGGGAGGCCTCACGTACGGCCGGCAGGGAAGTCTTTCGCCGCCTGCTTCGCCCCGGGGCGACCTCCCACTCGACAAGAGGTGAGGGGTCAACCTCAGAGCGAGCAATAACTGGGTTGGCCACCGGTGAGGACCGATCGGAATACTCGGACGTGCTGGATGTCCGCTGGATCCCCACGGCCGTCCCACAACAGTGGTGCCCATCCACTGCAGCCTCAAGCTGTGTAACCGAAGCCATCACAGCTTGAAGCTGAGAGCAAAGTGTCATCAACTCTGCTCGCATCCGCACGCAACAATAGCAGTCCCTGTCCATACTAAAGACCGTGGAAAACTAAAATATGCAAATAAACGGACTATCGGCACGTACTGCGCAACTCTATTGGAGAACCTGACGAACACAAAAACAACGAAAACAAGTAAATGCGAAACTTCTTTAATCCCCAATATGACGTTTCCCGTTTTTTATTACAAAAAACTGTAGCGAGAACGATGCGTTCTCGAGACATTCAGTGTGTTGGTGCTTATAAGTAGCATAGGACACGACAAATACAATATGACGTCTCGCGAGTTCTGCTTATGATGCAGAGAGTTCTTGTTTCTTATTGGTTCTACTTTACGTGGCACCTTACCGAAATATGGCAGACGTTTTTGTGTTTCAACGCGAAATAACAGGAGATGACGTCACAAAACTCTTAAAGTGCTTCATCAGCGTTACCTATTTCGACCTGTGTGTCGACGGCTGTAGTACTGGCTGGCCCTCTGAGTTGATATTCATACGGAGGCTTAACTTTTTTCCAAAGGTCTCTTAATTTTGCTAGAGGCAGCATTTGGTTTTCCTCTAGTCATTTATATTACTACAGCGTTCCTGTTTTACCAGTTTGCACTTTCTGTCATTCTAATTTTTTGTATGTTTCTACTTATTTTCGCCTGCTTCATTTGCTACAATTTTGTATTTTCTACTTTCGTCAACTAAGTCCGAGCTTTACTGTGTTTTCCAAGGATTTCTAATAGTTCATGTCTTTTTACCTATTTGATCCTCTGTAACTTCCTCTATCTCATCTCTCCAAGATACCCATTCGTCCTCTACAGCATTCCCATCCCCTGTTTCAGCCAAACATTTCCCAATGCTCCCTCCAAAACATTCAATAATATCTGCTTATTTTAACTCACCTAGGTTCCATCTGCTTTTGGCAACTTCTCAAGTTTTAAAGTGAAGTTCATAACCAATAAATTATGATCAAAGTCGATCTCTTCCCCTTTTATAGTTTCTTACAGTTTAAAATATGAATTCAAAATTTCTGTCCTGCCATTATGTAATCAATCTGAAAACTTACAGTGTGTCTAGACCTCTTCCACGTATACAACCGTCTTTCACACTTCTTAAAGCACGTGTTTTTTTATAATTCTTGAAACAAGTGTTTGCAGTAATTAAATTATTCTCTCTGCAAAATCCTACCTGGCAACTGCCCATTTTGTTCCTTTCCCGCAGGCCATGTTCTTCTACAATTTTTCTTCTCTTCCATACTATTTTTCCTTCTCTTCCTTTTTTATTAACGTATTCCGGTACCCCATAATAATTAAATTTTCCTCTCTGTGAACTACCTGAATAATTTCTTTTATCTCATCATACATTATTGGAATCCTTTCAACATCTGCGAAGCTGTTTGGCTTAAAAACGTGTACCACTGTCTTTGATACCGGCTTCCCGTCTGTCTTGGCTACGATAATGCACTCACTATGCTGTTTATAGCAGCTTATCTGCATTCTAACTTCCGTATTCATTATTAGGCATATTCCTGCGTTACAGCTATCTTCCCCTTACGGACCTGACCAAAAGTTCTGTTCTTCCTGCCACCGCACTTCACTAATTTCCACTACATCGAACTTCAACCTATCCATTTCTTAGTTGTGCCCAAACTGATCCCGGGTTCCCGGGTTCGATTCCCGGCGGGGTCAGGGATTTTCTCTGCCTCGTGATGACTGGGTGTTGTGTGATGTCCTTAGGTTAGTTAGGTTTAAGTAGTTCTAAGTTCTAGGGGACTGATGACCATAGATGTTAAGTCCCATAGTGCTCATAGCCATTTTTTGAGCCCAAACTGATATCGATACCTTTGCTTGTGGAACGTTTTTGACTATAATGAATGAAATTTTCACTCTACAGCGGACTGTGCGCTGATGTGAGAAACTTCCTGGCAGATTAAAACTGTGTGCAGGACCGAGACTCGAACTCGGGACCTTTGCCTTTCGCGGGCAAGTGCTCTACCAACTATTTTTTTAAAAGAATCTCATTTTGTTCGTTATAGTTCGTTGCAATTGTTTGTGGCGGACGTCCCCTGACGCCCGTTGAAGTTCATTATTGAGCCATTCACTCAGTTTTTTTACTACAGAGAGCTGCTAACCCCCTGACCGAACACGCTGAGCTACCGTGGCGGCGGCTGAGGTACCCAAGCACGACTCACGCCCGGTCCTCACATCTTTAATTCCGCCAGTACCTCGTCTCCTACCTTCCAAACTTCACAGAAGCTCTCCTGTTTTTGACTATCGTTATCTAGCTGCGGTTTCTCTGGTTTCTCGACAAGTGGTGGTCTTCTGACACCTCTGGTGCGATATTGTCCGGGATCCAGCTGCCACTTTTGGTGACCAAAAGTAAGAAAACTACAATTATTTGCTATAGTTTATTTAGTATCGCTAGTAAATGAATTGAACTTCAGCATACGCATTTTCCGTGGGTGTAGCCGCGCCAACCTCCCACACACGCTTAACAGTGTTGAAAAACCGATATCAAGATACTTTGTTGGTACAATTATTATGTTGTACACAAACGAAAAAAAGTAGTTAGCTGACTTTGTCTCGGGGTACGATATGTCAGCTTCAAGCGCAAATATGCGAAAAATACGCATTGAGTAAAATGATGCTAAGAAAACCGAAATTTGGCTAAGTGATAGTTAACTTTAACAGTTTAATGAAAAAAGAGTTCGCTGAGTTTTTCGCTGTGGAAAAATGCTCAGCTGACAACTTAAAGATTCGGCGCTTCGCTATGCGCATGGGCGCGTTATTTTTCACTGCATCAGTTGAGCACTTTTCCACTGCGAAAAATTCAGCGCACTTTTTTGTGAAATCGTAATAGATAATTATTATTTCACGAACTTCCAGTTTTCTTGGTTTACGATATCTGTCAATTTCGATTAATAAGACAAGTGCGTTTACGCGCGCGGACACCTTGCATCCATGTCACTGCATCAGCTGTTTCTCTCTCGGGCGAAATTATACTACTGAATATATTAAAATACGTAGTTACATTTAATGCATCTGCTAAAAAATATTTTAATTATAATTGCATATAGGTAATGAAAGATATAGAGTAATAATCCCCATCATCGCCCCCAAACTCCTGGTCCATTTCAGATGACGATCATCTGTTCCTCATCATCTGGAACCAAACATACTGATAATATATTGTAGCATAAAAATACTTGCATAAAACGTTTTTATACTTCTAATACATAATAATGCGTGAACATAATTTTTAAGTAAGTTAGAATATTATTTATAAAAGGCGTATACATTATAATGCAACGCTTTTTACATGTTCTTAATTTTTTAAAATTAAACACAATGATCAAAAAAATACTCGTGAATAAAGAAATATTAGTAGAAGGTAGAGGAATTCTAACCTACAGTACGGCAGTACTTTGTTTCTCTTCATCGAGTTGGAGAGAGAGACTGGGAGAGGGAGGGAAGAAGGGAGAGAAAGAGAGAGAGAGAGAGAGGAGAACGCAGGTAATTGCCTATCGGGTTTCCCAGACGGCCGCCGTCGTGCAGTTCGCCGACGTGCCGCATGCATAGCAATGCGCCGATCTTTCAGTTGTCAACTATGTACTTTCCCATCACGAAAAACTCAGTGAACTATTTTTCATTAAACTGTTAAAGTTAATTATCACTTAGTCAGATTTCAGCTTTCTTAATATCATTGTACTCAGTGCATACTTTTCACGTGTTACATCTACATTTATACTCCGCAAGCCACCCAACGGTGTGTGGTGGAGGGCACTTTACGTGCCACTGTCATTACCTCCCTTTCCTGTTCCAGTCGCGTATGGTTAGCGGGAAGAACGACTGCCGGAAAGCCTCCGTGCGCGCTCGAATCTCTCTAATTTTACATTCGTGATCTCCTCGGGAGGTATAAGTAGGGGGAAGCAATATATTCCATACCTCATCCAGAAACGCACCCTCTCGAAACCTGGACAGCAAGCTACACCGCGATGTAGAGCGCCTCTCTTGCAGAGTCTGCCACTTGAGTTTGCTAAACATCTCCGTAACGCTATCACGCTTACCAAACAACCCTGTGACGAAACGCGCCGCTCTTCTTTGGATCTTCTCTGTCTCCTCTGTCAACCCGACCTGGTACGGATCCCACACTGATGAGCAATACTCAAGTATAGGTCGAACGAGTGTTCTGTAAGCCACCTACTTTGTTGATGGATTACATTTTCTAAAGACTCTCCCAATGAATCTCAACCTAGCACCCGCCTTACCAAAAATTAATTTTATATGATCATTCCACTTCAAATCGTTCCGTACGCGTACTCCCAGACATTTTACAGAAGTAACTGCTACTAGTGTTTGTTCCGCTATCATATAATCATACAATAAAGGATCCTTCTTTCTATGTATTCGCAATAAATTACATTTGTCTATGTTAAGGGTCAGTTGCCACTCTCTGCACCAAGTGCCTATCCGCTGCAGATCTTCCTGCATTTCGCTGCAATTTTCTAATGCTGCAACTTCTCTGTATACTACAGCATCATCCGCGAAAAGCAGCATGGAACTTCCGACACTATCTACTACGCAAGAAACTGCCGTATAATGCACCACAACAAAGTCAACTGACTACTCTTTTCCGTTTTTTTACAACACAGTAAACTCATCAACAAAGTCTCAGTTTCCTTCATAATGATTTCTTTATCATTATTAAAATGCGTCTATGGGAGGCTGCAGAGGCTGCACCCACAGCTACTATGCAAGCTGATGGTCACTTTGTTTATTAGCAACACGAAATGAACTATAGCAAAAAGTCTCAGCTTATTTTAAATAATGAACTAACAATGACAGCTAGCTCATGCTTGAGCTCTGTCTGCCTGTATCATGGCTTGAGGTGTGGAAGTCCGCTCGCTGCGTTTGGACGGCAGATGTTTACTTCGAGGAGCTTGCCCACGCGATTCTGCGCCTCGATTTCAGGCCGTTCACTTCCTTGTAGTCGCGGAGCCTTGTTTACTTCGACTTGCGTATCTAGTGTCACTCACAAGGGAACCTCCCCATCGCACCCCCCTCAGATTTAGTTATAAATTGACACAGCGGATAGGCCTTGAAAAACTGAACACAGATCAATCGAGAAAACAGGAAGAAGTTGTGGGGAACTATGAAAAAAATAAGCAAAATATACAAACTGAGTAGTCCATGTGCAAGATAAGCAACATCACAGCGGGTTGTGAGCTCAGAAGCGCCGTGGTCCCGTGGATAGCGAGAGCAACTGCGGTATGAGAGGTCTTTGGTTCAAGTCTTCCCTTAAGCGAAAAATTTTTCTTTCTTTATTTTCGCAAAGTTATGATCTGTCCGTTCGTTCATTGACGTCTCTGTTCACTGTCATAAGTTTAGTATCTGTGTTTTGCGACCGCACCGCAAAATCGTGCGATTAGTAGACGAAAGGACGTGCCTCTCCAATGGGAACCGAAAACATTTGATCGCAAGGTCATAGGTCAACCGATCCCTCCACGGGAAAACACGTCTGATATATTCTATACGACACTGGTGACGGCATGTGCGTCACATGACAGGACAATGTTGTCGACCCACCTAACTTGTACACTTGGCGAATGGGTAAGAAGATTCTTCTACCTTGCCCGATTTAGGTTTTCTTGTTGATGTGATAATCACTCCCAAAAAAGTGATGAAAACATAAAGAGTTTGTCACATAAACTGCAACAAATGAATGCAACAGTTTCACAGTCGCACAGTTTTCCCTGTGTTATGTCAAAACATATGTTTATAACGCTTTCAAATTTTTCCGTGCGTAGACCGTCAAAACCTGCATATGTCCAAGCAAATCTGAACATGTCCTGGAATTTTGGAGAGCGAAGTTGATTATGTGTGAGTGCCTAAACTTTGATAATTGTCTGAAAATAAAAAATTAAACTTTTCACTCGAGGGAAGACATGAACCAAGGACCTCTCGTACCGCAGCTGCTCACGCTAACCACGGGACCATGGCGGTCCTGTGCTTACAATTTCCTGTGATGTTGCCTATGTTGCACATGGACTACTCAGTGTGTATATTTTGCTTATTTTTTTCATAGTTCCACACAACTTCTTCCTGTTTTCTCGATTGATCTGTGTTCAGTTTTTCAAGGCCTATCCATTGTGCCAGCTTATAACTAAATCTGAGGGGGGTGCGATGAGGAGGTTCCCTTGTCAGTAAATTGGGTTCGTGCTACGTGTGAGGAAGACCTATATTCTTCTTCTTGAGAGACGCTAATAGGATGCAAAAGTTAGCACAGCAGCCGCGTTAAGTTATTTAAAACGTGTGCACGGCAGACAAGCAGCAACTACACTCAGCGGTAGCGGGCGCCATAGAAGTTGTCAGTGATTATACCAGCAATTACACCATCAATCACATCATACGGTACCGGTGCTTCGGGTGCTGTACAGAAGTGGACAATGGAGCATGAGGAAGAACAGAAGAGCGACAAACGAGTAGCACTCGCCGTGGAGCTGTACAACAACCAAACATGGGAAGTAACTAGCTTGTTGTACCAATGCTTAGATAAAGTTTTGCCGTTAGAGCCCCGAGCTGTAGACACATCCTCGAATATGCACTTGCCAAGCTCTTCTAGCGGTGCACCAACTCGGGATACAAATAATGCTGTTCCCTCCTGTCGGCCAGGTTCTTCAGTGAATAAAAATAACCGTTATAGAGACAGTGACATGTTCCCTTTCTATGTACACTGAAGAGCCAAGGAAACTGGTACACCTGCCTGATATCGTATAGGACCTCCGAGAGCACGCAGAAGTGCCGCAACACAACGTGGCGTGGACTCGAATAATGTCTGATGTACTGGCTCAAATGGCTCTGAGCACTATGCGATTTAACTTCTGAGGTCATTAGTCGACTAGAACTTAGAACTACTTAAACCTAACTAACCTAAGGACATCACACACATCCATGATTCGAACCTGCAACCGTAGCGGTCGCTCGGCTCCAGACTGTAGCGCCTAGAACCGCACGGCCACTCCATCCTGCTGTCTGAAGTATTGATGGAGCGAATTGACACCATGAATCTTGTAGGGCTGTCCAGAAATCCGTAAGAGTACGTGGGGGTAGAAATCTCTTCTGAACAGCACGTTGCGAGGTATTTCAGATACCCTCAGTACTTTTCATGTTTGGGGAGTCTGGTGGCCAGCGGAAGTATTTAAACTTAGAGGACTGTTCCTGGAGCCACTCTGCAGCCGTTCTGCACGTGTGAGGTGTCGCAATGCCCTGCTGGAATTGCCACAGTCCGTCGGAACGCAGAATGGAATGAATGGATGCAGGTGACTGTGGTGTCACCGCCAGACACCACACTTGCTAGGTGGTAGATTAAATCGGCCGCGGTCCATTTAGTACATGTTGGACCCACGTGTCGCCACTGTGTGATCGCAGACCTAGCGCCACCACAAGGCAGGTCTCGAAATACGAACAAGCACTCGCCCAGTTGTACGGACGACCTAGCTAGCGACTAGATGTACGAAGCCTTTCTCTCTCATTAGCCGAGAGACAGAATAGCCTTCAGCTAAGTTAATGGCTACGAACTAGCAAGGCGCCATTAGCCTTACAGTGATGGTAATTAAAGTCTCCTGTGTATAGTCAAGAGCGATGTACCACAATGATTGATTAAAGATAAATATTAATCCAGCTACGTACTTTTCTTCATAGCATTAATTACGTAGCCTGTTCCAGTACTTCACGCCCGTCTGCGTTAGTCTAGCGTGCATTTTCAGCCATCTCGATCTACAAGGTGTTGGCCCAGCTGCCGACACATCACATGGCGACGAGTCTACAAAGGATCTTGTGTTTTACTTTGCCCTAATTTATTTGTGTCATGGCTTCGCCAGATGTACTGTCCGAATTTTATCATTTGCAGAATCAGCAGACGCAGGCGTTATTGGATGCCCTTGGACAGCTCGTCCAGGGTCAACGTGCCATTCAAACCGATGCGGCCGCCGCCGCTTCACCGGTACCGCAGCCACAACCCGCCGTTGCACCACCATTTCGAAGTTTTGATGAAACCCACGAGACTTGGCGGGAATGGTCCCGCCAGTTTGCCTTCCACCTCACCGCCTACAGAATTCAAGGTAATGAGCGGCAGCCGTTTTTGCTTTCTTGTGTCGGTGTGTCCACCTACCGTGTGATAGTGAAATTGTTTCCCCGACGCGACGTAGCAACTCTGTCCTACGACGAAATTTTGTCTGCTTTAGATGCCTATTTCAAAGAAACAGTTAATGTGGTTGCAAAACGGTATACATTTTTTCGTACCAAACGTCCGGTCAGTCAAACTAATAGGGAGTGGGTAGCAACATTGCAAGGACTTACTAGGGACTGTGCCTTTGACTGTGACTGTGGCCTTTCTTATTCAGATACAATGGTACGTGATGCAATTGCACAGAACGTTTCTGATGTTCGCATACGGGAGCAAATTTTGAAACTCGTTAATCCCTCCCTTCAACAAGTGATAGACATATTAGATAGACAAGACACACTTGACTGTGCTCAGGAATCTTTTGAAACTTCGCCAGCAGTGTGTAACATTAACCGGCCCGCCGGGCGAGCTGCGCGGCCCGGTCAACTGCCCTCGCGCAAACAAACGCAGCTGCTGCCGCGCTCTAAGCCACGTGTGTCGCGCCAGCCCACAACTGCAGTGAAATCATGCCTGCGGTGTGCTACTAGACATTCGCGTGAACATTGCCCATCACGCCAAGCTATTTGCTTTTTCTGTAATAGGAAAGGACATGTTCAAAGTGTTTGCCAGAAAAAGCTCCGATCAGACAATCACAATCATTCCGGGCCCTTTGCTTCGCGCCGGAATCGAACTGAGGACACTCAGGATCGTGGACCTTCGCCCATGGACATTCATGTAGTTAATTCCGATTCGTCCAGTGCCACTTTCTCTAACAGTGGCTGTGTTCGTCCCACAAAAACTGTGCGTCGACGTCGCCGGAAATCACGTCAATTAGCAAGTGATTGTGTACAAGTGTCTGTTCCAATTGCACAAAACAGTCGCTCTTGTCGTCAGCAGGACAATAAACTTTTTGTGGACTTAGACTTTGAAGGCAAAGTGATACCATTCCAGCTCGATACCGGAGCTGCAGTTTCATTGCTCAATCACGACACGTACAAACAACTGGGCGCACCTCCGTTGCGTGCCGCAAATGTTCAGTTACAAAGTTATTCAGGACAGACAATTCCTGTGTTAGGACGGTGCACTCTTCTTGCAACACATAAGGAACAAACAAAACTTGTGTCATTTTACGTTCTTCGTTCTTCTTCTGCAGTGAACTTGTTTGGCTTAGATTTATTTCAGTTGTTTAACATGTCTATTGTAAATCAGGTGCTATCAGTGAATCAAATTGTGCCTTCAGACAGTGTTTCTCGCTTATGTGACGAATTTGCAGACAATTTTGCACCAGGCTTAGGTTGCGCTAAAAACTATGAAGCACATTTGGAACTGAAGGTCAACGCGCAACCGAAATTTTTCAGAGCGCGCATTGTTCCCCGCGCATTGCGTGATGAGGTCGCAAGCACATTAAACGATCTAGAATCACAGGGTGTAATTGAACGTGTGCAAGCTTCTCTCTGGGCCTCACCCTTAGTGATTTTGCCAAAACCTTCCGGAAAATTGAGACTTTGCGTGGACTTCAAGGCCACAGTGAATCCACAACTAGTGACTGCTACTTTTCCTATGCCACGCCCGGAAGATCTTTTTGCTAAACTGTGCCCGGGAAAATATTTTTCGAAGTTGGATCTAGCCGATGCGTACTTGCAAATACCTGTGGACGACGAATCCCAGCGCGTGTTGGTGGTTAACACGCATCTTGGATTGTACAGGTTCAAAAGACTGCCGTTTGGGTGTGCATCCGCCCCTGCCTTGTTTCAGCAATATTTACAAACTATTTGTGCGTCGGTCCCTACTGCAGCAAACTATCTGGACGATATAGTGATCTCCGGACAGACAGAAGAAGATCATCTTGCGAACCTACGAACGTTATTTCAGGTCTTGCGACAAAATGGTCTTCGCTTGAGGAAGGACAAATGTGTGTTTTTTGCTCGTGACTTACCATACCTGGGCCATGTCATCAATGCCCAAGGCATACATCCGAGTCCAGAGCACCTCCGTGCCATACGAGATTTACCTTCCCCTCGCAATGTGAAACAGCTGCAGAGTGTGTTGGGTAAAATTAACTATTATCACAAATATATGCGCAATGCCTCTTCCATTTCAGCTCCGCTTCATCGCTTACGCCGTAAAGGTGTTCCGTTTCTCTGGACGACGGAATGCGAACGCGCCTTTCGCCAGTTGAAATCGGCGTTGCTTTCTCATACTTGCCTTACGCCTTTCGATCCCCAGAAACCCCTTTTGTTGATGGTAGATGCATCGGATTTCGGGATCGGTGCTGTGCTTGCGCAGAAAGTTGGCTCGCATGATCGCCCTATTGCCTTTGCGTCCAAATTGCTCTCGTCTGCGCAAAGAAATTATTCGCAGATAGAGAAAGAAGCTTTGGCTCTCGTGTTTGGTGTTACTAAGTTCCATGATTTCTTGTATGGTCGTCACTTTACCATCATCACAGACCACAAACCTTTGACATCGCTTTTTCATCCGAACAAGCTTGTGCCTCCGCGTACAGCGTAGAAATTCATTCGCTGGTCTATTTTTCTCTCGCAGTACCGCTACGATATCTTGTATCGGTCCACTGCTAAGCACGGCAACGCTGATGCGTTGTCCCGTTTGCCTGTTGCTGAGGATAAGGCATTCGATTCTTCCGAACTTGCTTGCATGTTCATTGATTCGGAAACCGATGAAGTGGTCGAATCGTTTCCGATTGATTTTCGTCGTGTAGCTACAGCCACAGCTGCTGACCCTGTCCTTGCTACTGTTTTGCGTTTTGTTGCTACGCAATGGCCTTTGTCAAAGTCTCGGATTGCGGATCCGTTGGTTCGCCGATTTTTTGCTCACGAGGAGAGACTTTTTGTTCGACGTGGTGTTTTGTTGTTGCGTTCTGATAATGATCAGTCCAGAGTCGTGGTCCCACGTTCGTTACAGTCCTCTGTCTTACAGCTTCTTCACCAAGGACATTGGGGTATAGTGCGAACGAAACAACTAGCTCGTCAGCACTGTACTTGGTTCGGAATCGATGCTGCAATTACGACTATGTGTTCTTCTTGCATGGCGTGTGCCGAACAACAATCCGCACCGCCGCGGAAAGTCTTTGCATGGCCAAAAGCCACTTCCCCTTGGCAACGCTTGCACATTGATTTTGCTGGTCCATTCTGGAATGCTCGATGGTTGGTTCTGGTCGACGCCTTCAGTAATTTTCCTTTTGTTGTCCGGATGTCTTCCACGACGTCCTCCGCCACCATCCAAGCGTTGTCTGCTATCTTTTGCACTGAAGGTCTTCCGCAGACTATTGTTTCCGACAATGGCCCACAATTCATGTCCGCAGAATTTCAGTCATTCTGCCAGGCCAATGGTATTCAACATCTGACATCCGCGCCGTTTTCGCCTCAGTCAAACGGTGCCGCTGAACGATTGGTCCGGACTTTCAAGTCACAGATGTTGAAATTGAAAGAGTCGCATTTTCGGGAGGACGCATTGTTGCTCTTTTTGTCTTCGTATCGCTCTCAGCCCCGAGATGGTCGCTCGCCGGCTGAGTTGCTCCATGGTCGTCCTCATCACACCTTGATGTCTTTGCTGCATCCGCCGCATCAGGTTCCTTTGCAGCGGCAGACTCCTGCTTTTGCTCCAGGCGACGTTGTATTTTATCGCAACTATCGAGGTTCACGGCGTTGGCTCGCAGGGCGCATTCTTCGCTGCCTCGACCGCGCGATGTATTTGGTTTTGGGGGCCTCTGGTGAGGTGCGTCGGCATCTCAATCAGCTGCGCCTCTGTCGTCGCACGGGTTCTGCCGCTCCCCGTCTGCTCTCAGCGACGGTGCCGTCCGGTCAGCGCCCTGGGGACCCATCTACTGGCTCGCCTCATCCCCAGGTGTTACCGACGATGCCTTCCATTTTGCCCCATGGCGACGCGCCGCCGCCGCCGCCGCAGCCGCCGCCGCCGCCTGTTCTCCCGCCGGCGCCGCCCGCATTCGACTCTTCGCTGCAGCCGCCAAGCGCCTCCCAGGGTCACGCGCCGCCGATCGCTTCCCGTGACCAGCTGTCCTCCGCCATGGAACTCCCGCCCGCTCCGGACCACATGACGTCATCGCGCGTCGGCTACCCCGACGCAATGGAGGTCGACCCTTCGGCCCCTCCTGTTTCTTTACGGGCGCATACACCGCATGTTGACGTGCACCCTGGACTAGGTTTTCAGGCGTTTCCTAGCTCCCCTCGGACCGAATGGCCGGGTGCGGGTGGCACAGCCTCGCCTGTTGTTAGGCTCCCCACCTCATCGCATACGTCAACATGGGGTCCTCCCCACGGCGGGCGGAAGCCTTATAACACGACCGTTCGCCGATTTGCAGGGGAGGAATGTGGTGTCACCGCCAGACACCACACTTGCTAGGTGGTAGATTAAATCGGCCGCGGTCCATTTAGTACATGTCGGACCCGCGTGTCGCCACTGTGTGATCGCAGACCTAGCGCCACCACAAGGCAGGTCTCGAAATACGAACAAGCACTCGCCCAGTTGTACGGACGACCTAGCTAGCGACTAGATGTACGAAGCCTTTCTCTCTCATTAGCCGAGAGACAGAATAGCCTTCAGCTAAGTTAATGGCTACGAACTAGCAAGGCGCCATTAGCCTTACAGTGATGGTAATTAAAGTCTCCTGTGTATAGTCAAGAGCGATGTACCACAATGATTGATTAAAGATAAGTATTAATCCAGCTACGTACTTTTCTTCATAGCATTAATTACGTAGCCTGTTCCAGTACTTCACGCCCGTCTGCGTTAGTCTAGCGTGCATTTTCAGCCATCTCGATCTACAAGGTGTTGGCCCAGCTGCCGACACATCAGTGACCAGACAGGATGCATTCGTACGGGTCACTTGTCAAGAGTCATATCTAGACGTATCAGGGGTCCCATTTCACTGCAGCTGCGCCCGCCGAACACCATTACAGAGCCTCCACCAGATCGAACAGTCCCCTGCTGACATGCAAGGTCCAGGGATTCAAGAGGTTGTCTCCATGCCCTTACATGTCCATCCGCTCGATAGAATTTTAAACGAGATTCGTCCGACCAGACAATATGTTTCCAGTCATCAAGAGTCCAATGTCGGTTTTGACGGGCCCAGCGTTGTGTCGTACAGTCATCAAGGATGCACAAGTGGGCCTTCGGCTCCGAAAGCTCATATCGATGATGTTTCGTAAAATGGTTCACACTCTGACACTTACTGATAGCCCAGCATTGAAATCTGCAGCAATTTGCGGAAGGGTTGCACTTCGGTCACGTTGCATTCGTTGCAGTCGTCGTTGGTCCCGTCCTTGCAGGATCTTTTTCCGGCCGCAGCGATGTCGAACATTTGATGTTTTACCGGATATCTGACGTTCAAGGTACACTCGTGAAATGGTGGTACAGGAAAACCTCCACTTCATCGCTACCTCGGAGATGCTGTGTCCCATCGCTCGTGCGCCGAGTATAAGACCACCTTCAAACTCACTTGAATCTTGATAACCTGCCATTGTAGCAGCAGTAACCGGTCTAACAACTGCGCCAGACACTTGTCTAAAATAGCCATTGCCAACAGCAGTATCGGATTCTGCCTGTTTACATCTCTCTGTATCGTATTTGAATACGCATGCCTAGACCAATTACTTTGGCGCTTCAGTGTGTATTTGGATGGATATGCAGGAAACGTTGGTAGGCTGCATCCGATGGTAGTTTTAAAGCTTGTGTACCCAACGAATGCACGGTGTAAGCAAGACTTTACAAATGTGTTATCACTACAACGGAACAGAACTGAAATTGGACTTAACTCTCCCAAAGCAGCTAACTAAGTGGTGGAGTCTCAGGTATTTTCAGCTCAGCAACTGGAGGCCTACATACCAAGTCACGTTATCACGCGCTAGGGTGTAATCAGAAAAGTTGACACCAGCTTGAATGGGGAAGAACTCCTGCATGCGATAATTTCACACTATACTGTCTTATATGTCAGATGCATGTCAAAGAAGGTGATGAAGGACGGAATTACCACTACCACATCATTTGGCACATATGTGGTTCAGTTTGCTTCGCAAGTACTGCCAGAGTTTGTTTCAATTTATGGGCTGCTTTGCTCCGTGGAGTATACGTCCCTTCTGTGCGACAACGTCTTAGCTGTCTCAGATTTAATCATGTAAGCAGCTAGTGCCGCTCTGCCATAAGATGCGCCAGATGTGTTGGAAATCATGCGCGAATCGGCTGCCCGTCCACTCAACCGCGGTGTGTACACTGCTACCAGGCACACGAGGGGGTAAACCGGGAGTGACCGGAGTATGCGCGGCATAGGCACGCTAAGGAGGTCGCTAGTAGGCAAGGCGTCACTTTTGCGGAAACCGAGACTGCTTTCTCACATAGGCCGTATGTCGAAGTAGCACATTTCCAACCACCGCTGCGTATGAACGCGCTTTCCCATCTCTGCCGCACAGATATAGTCTCAAAGCAGCGATGCCAGGCTGCCCGCCCGGCGCCCACATTCAAATGGTTCAAATGGCTCTGAGCACTATGGGACTCAACATCTTAGGTCATAAGTCCCCTAGAACTTAGAACTACTTAAACCTAACTAACTTAAGGACATCACACACACCCATGCCCGAGGCAGGATTCGAACCTGCGACCGTAGCAGTCCCGCGGTTCCGGACTGCAGCGCCAGAACCGCTAGACCACCGCGGCCGGCGGCGCCCACATTCCGATGGACGCTAACTCAACCTCTGCGCCCGAACGGCCTGTCACTGGGACCGATCCGCAGCAATCCGTACCCACCGCCATACCACGCCTCCATGTCGCTGAAAACGGAAGTTCCACTCTGGAGAAAGAGGCAGACCGTCCGTTCCGGGGCCACTCACATTGCAAGACAAACTTTTTAATCTTATGATGTAGGTCATTCACGAAATCCAAACGTCACCACAAGCGCTAGTCAATTCCACAGCGATACTCCAAATGTTACTGTAAAGTCTGACTCAGCAAAGTGTCAATTAAAATTCTACAATGGAACGCCACACTGGTCATTTCCGACAGAGAAACCCTGGAAAGAGAGTTATTTTCACAATACATGCCCATTGCTGCTACCTCAGAGCCTTCGTTCATTCATTGTCCTCGTTCCAGGCTTCCACACTTTTCGGAAAGACAGATACGACGAAATGGAGGAGTTGCACTGTTTGTTCGATCCTCAGTTCCTGCTTCTGCTAGATACGTCGACCGCACACGCGTAAGAGGCTCTCACGCTGTAGTGGTGCGCACCAGCTTCAAGACTTTAGACCTCTCCACGCTGCCACTACATTTCCCTCCAAGAACCAAAATCGAAATTGGTGTGTGGCATACATTGGTTTACCAGCTGGATCCCCCTTTCCTGTTTTGTGGAGGCTTCAATGCGTACCATACGTCCTGGGGACGCGAGATGAACGATCGGTATCGAGCAGCTATTTTAGACATAATAGATGAATTCAATTTATTTATTGTGAACAATGGATCCGGCCGCCTGGAAGACGCAGCAGACATCACCCTGTGTTCTTCGAATACCTCCTAAGAATTTAAGTGGAAGGTCTGCCCCTACCCGCTGGGGTCTGATCATTTTGCTATTCGAATAACTACGATAAATCAGAGTGATTCAGGTCCATACATGCCGTCATCAAAATGGAATATGCCCAAAGCAAACTGTGAGGAGTATAAAATATTTATCAAGGAACACATTCATGCAGATTTATTACAAGGGGCCCGCAGATGAACGTTACAGTCTGTTCATTTCCCTAATAAATGTGGTGGCCGTATTTTCCAAATGCCAAGTCAAACCAATACGGAGGCCAAAAGGACTTTCTGTTCCATGGTGGAATCAGGACTGCTCAAGATAAATTGCTAAACGAAAGTTAGCTTACAGCATCTACAAACGAGAACGAACCTGGGCGAATTTTCTCAAATACAAACAGGTGACCGCCACTACCAAACTGTTTTTGAAGCAGCAAAAAAAACTCAGTTTTGTAATCCGTTTTGTGAGACATTCACCAGAGAAACTCCTTTGTCATCGCTTTAGTCCATCACACGCAAATTCCGAAACAGGCCTTTGAGTAAAGTTTGTTTACATGGCTGGCTGAATGACTTCGCACAAATCGTCGCGGCCCCATCGAAAAAATGGCTCTGAGCACTATGGGACTTAAGTTCTAAGGTCATCAGGCCCCTAGAACTTAGAACTACTTAAATCTAACTAACCTAAGGACATCACACACATCCATGCCCGAGGCAGGATTCGAACCTGCGACCGTAGCGGTCACGCGGTTCCAGACTGTAGCGCCTTTAACCGCTTGGCCACCCCGGCCGCGGCCCCATCGGTCATCACTGAATCACTTCCAACCTTGGATGCTGCATCTCCTTAGCCCCTGGAATTGACGCAATGCTCACTGACTCCATTCCATTACTCAGAACTGGGGAACGTCTTAAAAAGTACCAGCAATGATGCTCCAGGATATGTCGACATCCACTATAAAATGCTGGCCAATTTGTCGGACGAAGCCTTACACCTATTTCTCGAAATCTACAGCCATTTATGGGAGCTACGCAACTTCCCGGACGATTGGCGCATTTACGTAATTGTTCCCATACTTAAGCCCGGCAAAGATCCCGATTTGGGCAGTTCATACCGTTCCATCACTCTTTCTTCTTGCTTATGTAACGTTCTGGTACGCTGTTGGTTACTCCATAATGATTGACTGACATCGCTTGTTTGAGTTGGGGAAATAGTTTTGGTGGAGGGGAAACACCTTCTGAGGATGGCTAGCACCAAAACAGTGTTCGCGTACATGACTGCAGTATGAGGAATCAGTCAAAACAGAATGCAGAACCATTAGCTATTCCGTCACTGTGGCAGATGAGTTTAAATGTAGAGGCCATCAATCACTTTCAGACAGCAGTTTGGCAACTCTCCACAACGCTGCCAAACTGTTCCAGTTTCCTATGTTGTAGCTGTCTTTTATTTAAAATTATCCAGTGTGCGCGGCGTATTATGGTAGTGGCAGTAACAACATGACTTATATTGTGTGACGTCTAGTTTTCTGTGAGAAGCAATAGATCAGAACGTGTTAATGTCCGTTTAGAACATGACATAGACCTCGAAGTCGTGACGAAAAACAAAATGTATGGCAGTGTACAAAGTGTGTTATAGCAGAAAAAAACCATGTTTCATACAACGACACAGGGTCACAGGGAGGGTCTCTTCGACTTATAGTATAGTTTGTGGGATACAGTCATCCTTCTACAGTACAGGCGATGTCCCTTTACACTGGTCCATGCAATGGATCAATAGCTGTATATTTAATGGGATCGTCACATGTGCTTGATGCTGGCATGCAGACGGTATTTATTTTCGATATATGGAAGGAGAGAGATGTGGTAAAAATCTTTTCGAGTTGTCTATCAGACGACGTTAGTGGAGCTTTTATAGTTCGTAATTTTTCTCTGTTGGATGGTACAGAATAACGAAGATAGCATGTTGGTGTGATAGACGTGAATAGGCCCTGAGGGACACGGATCTGCTTTGGACAGCAGAACTTGCATGTAGTTTTCGGATGCATCACAATGCAGTAGCAAAATGCTCGTACTTCTCCCAGTTCCTGTACTGCCTTTTATACTACTTTGTGTTGCAGGAGCGGGGTTCGTTTGGCGCTGACCTTACACAATGTGCACAGTTGGTGAACCTATGACAGTATGTTCCTGTTTCCATCAAATGGTCAAAACACAGTCCTACTGCACTAACTCAGCTTAGCCTGTTTCTACACGGGTTGCTGAAGGTGGTAAATACAGATTTCTCTGACCTCTACTCAGTTCCAACTTAAATTGAAAGGATTACATGCATAAAGCTGCAGAAATGGCAGAAGTTGCAAGACTTCAACTAATACTGCAATCATAACATGTAATTGTAAGTATAGCGATCAAATATACATGTAATCAATTCCTAGGATGATGATTCTGGCTATGCATGCTTGTCGTGCAGTGCCAGTGGCCTGTGGCTGAAATGAGTCACCTTTGCCGTTCATGGCAGGAGCCATACGACTGGAAAGGCCTGTTGGGATGCAGTAATGTAGCTGACTTAACCGTGTCGTCCTCTGGACGGTCGAATAGCGAACTAATACATAGTATGTGTTGGGCAGCTTTCGTGATCACATGGAAATTTCAGAAGATTCAATATTGACCTGTGTTTGCGCTGGACCATTATTCCCACACATGAAACTTGTCCGGTTAACTGCTTCCGCAGATTTCGCCCCTTTGAGGGAACATCGATTCTGGTGTGTGCATCTAGCATGTGAAAGACAAAAGAAAAAAAAAAGGATCTGAGCACTATCGAACTTAACACCTGAGGTCATCAGTCCCCTAGAACTTAGAACTACTTAAACCTAAGTAACCTAAGGACATCACACACATCCATGCCTGAGGCAGGATTCGAACCTGCGACCGTAGCGGTCACGTGGTTCCAGACTAAAGTGCCTAGAACCGCTTGGCCACAGCGGCCAGCGGTGAAGGACAGGTGGAAGACACATTTACTGGCTCTCTAGACATGAGGAACACCTTAGTTGACTTTGTAAATTATAGGAATGATTTGGAATTTGTTACACAACAGACATGGGTATTCATAAGTGTAAATATCAGTTTCCCCTTTTTTTCGAGTTTTAATGTAAAGGTCTTCACAGACAGGATAAGTTTCTAGTTACTCGGTGGTTTCCAGCATGCTGCACCTCACTAAAGTTTTGAGTTTCTAGAGAAATAATTTCCAGTCTGTTAGGAATTATGTTGCGTGAGCGACACTGCTATGCAAGCAATATTGCTTTGTGCTTGATATTGGGAAGTATCGCGAAAATGGTATGATATTCTGGCAAACCATGCAAAATTACATATGTTATTGTAATCCCAGAGTATGGAGGTGGGTGTAGAAAAGCAAGCAAGCAAGCAGGTCATGGCCATAAACAGGAACGCTTTAGTGCTGAGGGGAGCTGATCCCGAATTTGTAGAACAGTTCTGAGAGTGACTTTGGTTCGCTAAGGGTGCCCTGGTCATGCGTTGGGAGTGGATGACCCCTCGAATTATCACAGGAATTATACCATGCAGCGAGAAGTATGCCTACGGTGCATGTGCTTATGCTATCTGTCTTCACAGTATATGTACAAGTGTCTGGTGGCTGATAGCTATGCAAATGATATAAAAATGGCGATTTTCTATGGCGCAGGATACGAATTGTATGTTTACTACATCGACATGGTACACGGTGATATATTGCTGGGTTGGAGATCGGTTTTCACGCTTCGATATTCAAGCTCCTGTCCTCAGTGGCAGAGCAGTGTAACTGTGTAAGTCTTTCCATAGTTGACGATCTATAGGCCACTTTGTGGGGTTTAATTGTCAGTGCAGTATGGCGAGCTGTACAAGATAGTTTTTTTGCCGCTGAAAGTCTCATCTGCAGAAAAAAATATGGCGGACAGTGCTTCCACACCGGCAGCATCAGTAATTTGGCGGGTAAATTCACTAAAAGCCAATCAGAAAGCTCTATTCATTCACAAAGAGCCTCTACATAGCGGTGAGAACGTTTGTGTTTAGGAGATGTTTGTTGAAAGCAGGAAGGGTAACACATGATGGAGGGGTTGCCACATTACGACCATCAGGATAAATGCATTCGGCGTTATTCTGCGCTATTTGTCGTAAACAGGTTCTGTTAGGAGAAGAATTTCCATGCAGACAACCTGAGACATCATGAAAGCTCTTACAAAAGCGATCCTTAACTATTTCTGCAGCACTTTACAATTTCGAGAGGCCTACTTGGCTCTTATTTTAGATAAGCATATGACTTCTGTATAACATTGAGAACCTTTTAGATGGTGAGTTACCACATGCAAAATTCGCCGTGATGTGTCAGCCACACTGGGCAGCTAAGCATGCGTGCACGGCTAGACATAGCTAGCATGTTGCATTAGGATCACTAGGTAGGAAGCAGTCTATGTTATTCTGGAACAGATTTATAGAGCACGAACTGTGATGTCAGTATCCACAGGTATCATGCCGGTAATGGTAAACCCACATGTCCAGAGGTGTCTCACATATGGGTCTGGCGTGAGCGCACTACCCAGTGTGTGTGCCTTGGAGCTCCGCAGGGCAGCAGTTCGCTGAGACTGTCATGGTTGACTATAGTTTGAAAGTGTTCTTTACATGCACTGAGTGTTTGTGTAGTGCTTTATTTGCGGCTGCTTAATCGTTGTGAGTGTGATGGCAGAGTGTTACATATGCATTATTTTGGTGATTTACGAGTTGTTTTCGTATCTGTCGCATTATTTTGTGAACGGGTCTGTAGGCTGTGCAATGCATGATTTAGACAGTTGATGACAATTAGGAAGTGTGTTAGCAGAGCCTTTTTACATGCATTATTTCGTCAATTTACGAGTTGTTTCCATCCCTCCACATCAGTAGTACTGCATTACTTCGGTGATTTACGAGTAGTTTGCAGTTCAGTAGGCTGTTCAGTGCATTATTTCGAGAGTTTAAAAGTAGCAAGCATGTTTACATGCATTATTTTGACAATTTACGAGTTGTCTGTGTGTCTATACATCAGTGTACTGCATTATTTCGGTGATTTACGAGTAGTTTGCAGGTCTGTAGGCTGTGAATTGCAGGCCCAAGCACATCAGAGTGTATGTTTTGTATCAGTGTAATAAATACTCTATGTGAAATCCATCCCTAAATAAATTGTTCCAAAATAAATAAAGTACACTCATTCTTCTCTCCAGCATCCCAGCACAGGCTGAGTCATTTTCCCACCATGTTTCTTCCAGACCGCCATGGGATGAAAGAGCACTCTGGTAGCAGTACTGTGTACTAGATCAGTTGGATTCGGGACCTCATGGTCGACACACTGAATGGAGCTACTGCTGCCTCAAATTGTTTGAATAAAGACTGAAAATAAAGACTTACATCCATCCTATCCAGCACAGGTTGAGTCCTTTTCCCACCAATTCCTAGGAAGAAGTTGTGACTGGATGACCTAGCTTAGGGGAGGTAGTCCAAATGACCTTTTCTCCCGCCATTTTCTTAGGTTAGTGGAGGTAGCTATGGTGTGTTGCATAGTCCTACTGGAATTTAACTTCCCATCATTTTCTGAGATGATGGGGAAGGTGGAGGGGAGGCTGTTGGGTTAGTGAAGGTAGCCCAATTGACCTATTTTCCCGCCAAAATTTGAACTTCCCGCCATAACGTCATTGCGACGTTGCCATATCTATCGCCGACATCTTGGATCCACCATCTTGAATAAATTAACAATGGACAGTGCAGCCATGCTCTCTTTGCTCTACTACTCCAGTTTCCCTGATACACCTTTCTGGATGTTCAAATGTCCTAGTTTATAGCCTTTTAGATTCTTGACTGTTTGCATTGTCAAACCGGTCGCATCCCCTCTACTCGACGCGCAGTACCCCTTGTTTCCGACCTGTTCTGCCAACTATCAGTCTGGAAGTCAACGCCCAAAGATTCTAATTGTTACTGTGATCAGCTGATTAGAAGGCGTTTGAGAAGATAATATTTATTTTTATATTATTTGTTCGCACATCTTCTGTCTAGGGTTTTGCTACATATGTAAGTTAATTTTACTACAGCTAGTGAGTAACGTACGATAACTTGTTAAAGAACTAAGAAATGCACCGCACCCTAGTCCCGCTTAAGTCATACCGTTAGAAGTCGATAGCTGTCGTGCCTTTTCTCGTTGCTTTCAACGCTTCCGATATAATAATATGTTGTTGTTGTGGTCTTCAGTCCTGAGACTGGTTCGATGCAGCTCTCCATGCTACTCTATCCTACCATAATAATATAACACGGAATAAACACAGTACTGAATTTTAAAATGTCTTGTGTTATTACTTATTGAGTAATTGCGACAAAAATTTATTTTATTTAGTATTTAGTACTAGAAACAGTAGCATAGTTTTATGTGAACCTCCTTACAGTCCGCAATTGCTAAAAAGATTAGTTTTTACTTTAATTCTACTACATTTCACTGTCCTTGTTTTACTTTTGACTTTACACATCCTTTCAACACCCCGTCCATTCCATTCAACTTCTCTGCAAATATTTTTACGGTCTCTGACAGAATTTCAATGTCACCGCCAAACGTCAACGTTTTTATTTCTTCTGCCTGAGGAGTAATTTCTTCTATAAATTTTTCTTTGGTTTCCTTTACTGCTTGCTCATTGTTCATATTTCATAACATTGGGGATAGACTACAACAGTGTCACACTCCCTTTTCAGCCACTGAATCCCTTCCATGTCCCCCGACTCTTATAACTGTTGTCCGGTTTTTGTACTAGTTGTATTTCGCTCCCTGTGTTTTACGTCTGCTACCCTCATAATTTCAAAGTGTATTTCAGTCGACACTGCCAAAAGCTATCTCCAAATTCACGAAAGCCATAAACGTAGGTTAACCTGTCTTCTAAGATAAGTTTTAAGGTCAGTATTGCCTGGCGTGTTCCTATATTTCTCCGGAATCAAAGCTGATCATCCCCAAGGTTGGCTTCTACAAACTTTTTCATTGTTCTTTAAATAATTCGTGTTAGTATTTTGCAACAGTGAGTTATTAAATTGATAGTTCGTTAATATTCACACCTGTCAGCATCAGCTTCCTTTGCAACTGGAATTACTACATTATTCTTGAAATCTGAGGTTATTCTCTTATCTCATATACTTTGCACACAAAGTGGAATAGTTTAGTCATGGCTGGCACTCCCAAGGATGTCAGTAGTTCTGACGAATGTCGTCTATTCCAGACACCTCATCTACAACTAAATCTACGTGGTTACTTTAAATTCACAATTTAGTGCCTGGCAGAGAGTTCATCGAACCACCTTTAAGCTTTTCCCCTGCCACACCACTCGCGAATGGCGTGCGGGAAAAACGAATACTTTAATCTTTTCACGTTAGCTATGATTTCTCTTATTTTTTTATGATGATCATTTCTCCGTATGTAGGAGGACGCCAACAAAACATTTCTACGCTCTGAGGAGAAAGTTTATGACTGAAATTTCTTGAGGATGTCCTGCCGCAGCGAAAACGTCTTTGCTTTAATGACTGCCATTGCAATTCGTGTATCATATTCGTGGCGTTCTCAGCCTTATTTCGCGCTAATACAAAACGAGCGGCGCTTCTTTCAACTTTTCGACGTCCTCTCCGGCAATCCTAGCTGATGCGGATCCCATACCGCACAGCAATACTCCATAAGAAGGCGGAGAAGTATAGTGTAATCAGTCTCTTTAGTCTACCTGTTACATTTTCTAAGTATTCTGCCAGTAAATCGAAGTGTTCGGTTTGGTTCCTTGCAACATTATGTATGTGATCGTTCTAATTTAAGTTATTCACAACTGTAATCCCTAAGTGTTTAGTTGCGTTTAGTCTTTAGATCTGTGGCATTTATCGTGTAATTGAAATTTAGGGGACTCGTTTTAGTGCTCATGCTTTAGAGTCAACTGCCACTTTTTGCGCCATGCACATATTTTGTCTAAATGATTTTGCAACTCTTTTCAATCATCTGATGACATTACCTGATGGTAAATGGCAGCATCATCTGCAGACAGTGAAACAGGACTGTTCAGATTGTCTCCTAAATCGTTTATGAAGATCAGGACCAACAGAGGGCCTATGACACTTCCTCGTGGAACGCCATATATTAGTTTAGTTTTACTCGATGACTGTCCGTCACTTATTACAAACTGTGGCACTTGTGGCAGGAAATCACGAACCCAGTTACATAACTGAGACGATACTCCATAGATATGCAATTTAGTTAGAAGTCGCTTGTGAAATCAAAAAATAAGGAATCAATTTGACGTAACCTGTCGATAGGACGCATTACTTCGGGAGAATAAAGAGCTAATTGTGTTTCACAAGAACAATATTTTCTGAATACGTGTTAGCTAATTGCCAATAAATGGTTGTCTTCGTGGTGATTCATAATGCTCGAGCATAGTATATGTTCCAAAAACCTACTGCAAATCGACGTTGGTGATATGGTCTGTAATTCAGCGGATTACTCATATTTCCTTTTTTGGGTATTGGTATGACTTGTGCAACTTTCCAGTCTGTGGGTACGAAACTTTCTACGAGCGAGCTGTTATATATTATTGCTATGTATGGGGCTGTTGTATCAACATACTCTGAAAGGAACCTGACTTGGTATACAATATGGACCAGAAGCATTAGCTTTCTTAATTGTTTAAAGCTGCTTCTTTACACCAAAGATATCTACTTCTAAGCTACTCATCTTGGTAGTTGTTCATGATTCGAATTCTGGAATATTTTCTTCGTCTTCTTTTGTGAAGGAATTTCGGAAAACCATGCTTAGAAACTACTATAGTGGTGCTGTTATAAATAACATCACCATTGTTATCGTGCAGTAAAGACATTAACTATGTCTTGCCAATGGTGTACTTTAAATACCACCAGAATCTCTTTGGGCTTTATGCCAGATTTTGAGACGGAGTGTTGTTCTGGAAACTACTAAAAGCACCTCGCATTATAGTTCGTGCTAAGCTTCGCGCTTCTGTAAAACGTCGCCAGTCTTGGAGATTTTCCGTTCTTTTATATTAGGCACCTACAATAGTGTTCTGATCTGTTTTGTGTACCATGAGGGATTAGTACCATCTCTTATTAATTTATTTGGTATGTATCTCTCAATTGCTGTCGATACTATTTCTCTGAATTTAAACCACATCTGATCTACGCTTACATAGTCAGATTGGAAGGAGTGGAGGTAGGTGTCAACAGAACTTTTGTCTACTTTTTTAAGTATATGTATTTTACATTTATTTTTGGTGGGGCTGGATGTTACGGTATTCAGTCTAGCTACAACAACCTAGGGGTCACTAATCGCTGTATCTGTCATGCTGCTCCTTATTTGGTCAGGATTACTCGTTGCTGAGTATATTATATAATATTTTCGCAACCATTTACATTCGAGTGGGCTTCTCAGCTAGTTGCTGAAAATAATTTTCTGAGCAGGCATTCAGCACGATTTCGGACGACGTTTTGTGTCTATCACTGACTTTAAACATGTATTTTCTCCAACAAATCGAGGGTAGACTGGTCTCCAGCAACTATAATTGTTTGAGTGGGATACCTGACTGAAATGACACTCAAGTTTTCTTTAAACCATCCAATAACTTTATCATCTGGGACGTGGTGTCGGTAAAAGGAACAGATATTAATTTATTCCGGTTGTCAAGAATTACTAACTCACAGGAACTACCTACTTCTATTTCACTACAAGGTAAGCTATTTCTATCAGCATTAAACATTCCACCACCAACTGTATTTAATCCATCCTTTTGTAACACGGTTAGGTCTTTTGTAAAAATTGCGGCTGAACTTATTTCCGGCTTTAGCCAGCATTCCGTACATGTACCGATCTGAGATTCAGTGCTTTCTATTAGCGCTTGGAACTCTGGTTCTTTTCCAACACAACTACGACAGTTAACACTTCTGTATTTATTGTTCGTGTGTCTACTCCCCTCCTGCGTTCGTCCTTCACTCTTTCAAACTGAAGCTCTTCCTGCACGTTCCCCAGATCCAGTAGCCTTGTTTCGATTTAGTTCTCTCAGTGTTCTGTCAAAGTCTTCCCACAGCATCATATCTTCCACCTTATACATTTACGTCTCTCTCCCTTTCTACAATATTGCCTCAAGTTCATTTCCCTTGTGTAGTTCCTCTTTAAACTCCTTCCATCTTTCAGCTTTCCCTTCTTTGCTTTGTACTGGTTTTCCATCTGAGATCTTGATATTCATAAAGCTCCTTCACTTTTCTCCATATATCTCCTTAAATTTCCCGTAAGTGATATCTATGTTACTCCTAGTTATGCTTCTATACCCTTACATTTGTTCTCCAGGTATTCCTGCTTAGCTGTTTTGCACTTACTATCAGTTTCATTTTTTAGACGTTTGTATTCCCTTCAGCCTCCTTCATTTGCTACATTTTCATATTTTCTCCTTTCGTTAGTTAAATTCAATATCTCCTTTGACATCCAAGCATTTCGACTATGCCTTGTCTTTTTATCTGTTTGATCCTCTGCTGCTTTCACTGTTTCATCTCTCAAAGCTACACATTCATCTTCTGTTGTATTCCACTTCCCTCTTTGCCTAATGCTCCCTCCGAAATTCTCAACAACCTCTAGTTTTTTCAACTTTTCCGCATCCCATCTCCTTTACTGTCCTACCTTTCACAATTAGAAACGGAATTTCTCGAGCAATATTGCATGCACTAGTATACCTTTTCTCATGCCAGCCCATAAGGGTAACGCAGAAACAATATTTTCTTTGGTTGAAATATAATAGACGTACGAGAGGAATCAACTTTCAGCCGATACTGTTAAATGTTTTCTGCCGGCCGGAGTGGCCGAACGGTTCTAGGCGCTACAGTCTGGAACCGCGCGCTAGCTACGGTCGCAGGTTCGAATCCTGCCGCGGGAATGGATGGGAGTGATGTCCTTAGGTTAGTTAGGTTTAAGTAGTTCTAAGTTCTAGGGGACTGATGAGCTGAGAAGTTAAGTCCCATAGTAATCAGAGCCATTTGAACCACTTTTTAAAAGTTTTCTGCTGTGCTTGGAAATTATATTTTTAATTGTAATGAAACGCATAATTACTTATTAACTAATAAGACCCTATTTAAAATATTTAGTCAAATGCAAAATGCAAAGAAAAGAAATGAGAGTACAGATTGAATCCTGTGGTACTGTAGTTAAGTCTTAACATATGTGGACTCATTTTTGTTACTATCTATTTCGTACCTAAAAACATATTTTCTTTAAAGAGATACAAATACATTTGAGATATATGTACATATATACATATGTATAAATTTTGTTTGTGGTTTTCGTTTTTGTTCCTAATAAATGTGTTTTATGTTACAATTCGAAACGAGGGTTTTTTCATTTTTTCATTGTGTCCCGGTTTGACGACCGAGGAATCTGGCAATCGTGGTTTAGAACGAACTTATAGTACCGTAATTTCGATTCCGGAAAGTAATGAATAGTTTTTCAAAAGATACCTTAGCACTTACGACCAAAAGTCGGCAGTCTTTTTTGTGCCTGTAGCAAAAGATACGTTCTTTTTCAATAAAAATAGCTGCGTTTCATTCATTTGTCGCTGCTTGTTTCCAAGGCAAGTCGAGAGGCTGTGTACATTGTGCTGTCGCAAACAAACGCCGGGGACTGACGTAAATAAACAGTGAGCGGGAAGGAGGAAGAGGCCTCCCTTGCAGTGGCACGTTTACAGTCGGCGAGCGCCTCCAAAATGCGGCCTTCTTTCCGCCGCGATGACGCAACAGCTCCAGCTGAGCACGTCACCCTCGGCCGTGACGGTACAGTAGCTTGAGAAATAGAAATAATGAATTACGAAGATCGGTATTAACGAACATGTAGCTTCTATACTCATCTTGCTGAGGTTAGAAATTCGTGGCTCAAATGGCTCTGAGCACTATGGAGCTTAACTGCTGGGGTCATCAGTCGCCTAGAACTTAGAACTACTTAAACCTAACTAACCTAAGGACATCACACACATCCATGCCCACGGCAGGATTCGAACCTGCGACCGTAGCGGTCGCGCGGTTCCAGACTGTAGCGCCTAGGACCGCTCGGCCACTCCGGCCGGCTAGAAATTCGTGTTTTCCCATCTACATCTACATCTACATCTACATGGATACTCTGCAAATCACACTTAAGTACCTGGCAGAGGGTTCATCGAACCACCTTCACAATTCTCTATTATTCCAATTTCATACAGCACGCGGAAAGAATGAACACCTATATTTTTTCCGTACGAGCTCTGATTTCCCTTATTTTATCGTGGTGATCGTACCTCCCTATGTAGGTCGGTGTCAACAAAATATTTTCGCATTCAAAGGAGAAAGTTGGTGATTGGAATTTTGTGAGAATATTCCGTCGCAACGAAAAACGCCTTTCTTTTAATGATGTCGAGACCAAATTCTGTATTACTTCTATGACACTCTCTCCCATATTTCGCGATAATACAAAACGTCCTCTCCTTCTTTGAACTTTTTCGATGTACTCTGTCAGTCCTATCTGGTAAGGATCCCACAACGCGCAGCAGTATTCTAAAAGAGGACGAACAAGCGTAGTGGAGGCAGTCTCCTTAGTAGGTCTGTTACATTTTCTAAGTGTCCTGCCAATAAAACGCAGTCTTTGGTTAGCCTTCCCCACAACATTTTCTGTTTTCCTTCCAATTTAAGTTGTTCATAATTGTAATACCTAGGTATTTAGTTGAATTTACGGCTTTTAGATTAGACTGATTTATCGTGTGACCGAAGTTTAACGAGTTCCTTTTAGCACTCATGTGGATGACCTCACACTTTCCGTTATTTAAGGTCAACTGACACTTTTCGCATCATTCAGGTATCTTTCCTAGTCGTTTTGCAATTTGTTTTGATCTTCTGGTGACTTTATTAGTCGATAAACGACAGCGTCATCTGCAAACAACCGAAGACGGCTGCTCAGATTGTCTCCCAAATCGTTAATATAGATAAGGAACAGCAAAGGGCCTATAACACTACCTTGGGGAACGCCAGAAATCACTTCTGTTTCACTCGATGACTTTCCGTCAGGTACTACGAACTGTGACCTCTCTGACAGGAAATCACGAATCCAGTCACATAACTGAGACGATATTCCATAGGCACGCAATTTCACTACAAGCCGCTTGTGTGGTACAGTGTCAAAAGCCTTCCGAAAATCCAGAAATACGGAATCGATCTGAAATCCCTTGTCAATAGCACTCAACATTTCATGTGAATAAAGAGCTAGCTGTGTTTCACACGAACGATGTTTTCTAAATCCATGTTGACTGTGTGTCAATTGACCGTTTGCTTCTAGGTAATTCATAATGTTCGAACACAATATATGTTCCAAAATCCTGCTGCATATCGACGTTAACGATATGGGCCTGTAATTTAGTGGATTACTCCTACTACCTTTCCTGAATATTGGTGTGACGTGTGCAGCTTTACAGTCTTTGGGTACGAATCTCTCGAGCGAACGGTTGTATATGATTGTTAAGTATAGAGGTAATGCATCAGCATACTCCGAAAGGAGTACGCTTTCTACGTGAACATTGTATTTTAAGCCTATTATTTTTTCTCAGATATTTATAAAATTAGTACTGACACGAAAAGGACAGGAGAGGTAATGATACACTACTGGTTGAATCAGTATGGTAAGACCATTACTTCTTATTACCAACCAGACTGAGTTGGATCCGGAAAGTGTTACAACAGTAAATACTAATAACAGATATCGTAAATTCATGTGTTTTTCTATTTGACACCTCGTAACTTTGAAATTAGCCTGTATACTTGCAGTTATTTTAGGCATTCCATCTGGTCCTATTACGGGCTCGTAGGCTTTAGTGTTCTAACTCTGCATTATATGACTTCTTAAAAAGTAAGTTACATACACTCCTGGAAATTGAAATAAGAACACCGTGAATTCATTGTCCCAGGAAGGGGAAACTTTATTGACACATTCCTGGGGTCAGATACATCACATGATCACACTGACAGAACCACAGGCACATAGACACAGGCAACAGAGCATGCACAATGTCGGCACTAGTACAGTGTATATCCACCTTTCGCAGCAATGCAGGCTGCTATTCTCCCATGGAGACGATCGTAGAGATGCTGGATGTAGTCCTGTGGAACGGCTTGCCATGCCATTTCCACCTGGCGCCTCAGTTGGACCAGCGTTCGTGCTGGACGTGCAGACCGCGTGAGACGACGCTTCATCCAGTCCCAAACATGCTCAATGGGGGACAGATCCGGAGATCTTGCTGGCCAGGGTAGTTGACTTACACCTTCTAGAGCACGTTGGGTGGCACGGGATACATGCGGACGTGCATTGTCCTGTTGGAACAGCAAGTTCCCTTGCCGGTCTAGGAATGGTAGAACGATGGGTTCGATGACGGTTTGGATGTACCGTGCACTATTCAGTGTCCCCTCGACGATCACCAGTGGTGTACGGCCAGTGTAGGAGATCGCTCCCCACACCATGATGCCGGGTGTTGGCCCTGTGTGCCTCGGTCGTATGCAGTCCTGATTGTGGCGCTCACCTGTACGGCGCCAAACACGCATACGACCATCATTGGCACCAAGGCAGAAGCGACTCTCATCGCTGAAGACGACACGTCTCCATTCGTCCCTCCATTCACGCCTGTCGCGACACCACTGGAGGCGGGCTGCACGATGTTGGGGCGTGAGCGGAAGACGGCCTAACGGTGTGCGGGACCGTAGCCCAGCTTCATGGAGACGGTTGCGAATGGTCCTCGCCGATACCCCAGGAGCAACAGTGTCCCTAATTTGCTGGGAAGTGGCGGTGCGGTCCCCTACGGCACTGCGTAGGATCCTACGGTCTTGGCGTGCATCCGTGCGTCGCTGCGTTCCGGTCCCAGGTCGACGGGCACGTGCACCTTCCGCCGACCACTGGCGACAACATCGATGTACTGTGGAGACCTCACGCCCCACGTGTTGAGCAATTCGGCGGTACGTCCACCCGGCCTCCCGCATGGCCACTATACGCCCTCGCTCAAAGTCCGTCAACTGCACATACGGTTCACGTCCACGCTGTCGCGGCATGCTACCAGTGTTAAAGACTGCGATGGAGCTCCGTATGCCACGGCAAACTGGCTGACACTGACGGCGGCGGTGCACAAATGCTGCGCAGCTAGCGCCATTCGACGGCCAACACCGCGGTTCCTGGTGTGTCCGCTGTGCCGTGCGTGTGATCATTGCTTGTACAGTCCTCTCGTAGTGTCCGGAGTAAGTATGGTGGGTCTGACACACCGGTGTCAATGTGTTCTTTTTTCCATTTCCAGGAGTGTATTATTATGGCAGTCCAAATAATTTTATTGAATGTTGCACTTGTCTTGAAAGTTCATGATACTATTTCTCAACGTAGGCACTAAAATAAAAAACAGGCCTCTGGAGGCCCATCGGTATCGACCTACCACCGTGTCATCCTGAGCCAACAGGCGTCACTGGATGGACATATGGAGGGGCATGTCGTCATGTCACCAGTCTTCCGGCTGTTGGCAGTTTACGAGACCGGATCCGCTACTTCTCAATCAAGTAGCACTTCAAGTTGCCTCACAAAGACTGAGTGCACCCCGTTTGTCAACAGCAGCCGGTAGACCCCGCCGGTCACCCATCCGAGTGTTAGCCAAGGCCGAAAGCGCTTAACTTGGCGCGTTCTGACGGAAACTCATGTTACCACTGCAGCAAGGACGTTGGCAACGTAGTCACTAAATCTCTGTAAACAACAATTGGAACGTTCTACTAACCGTTGAGTGCCTCGACGATAGAAATCCACTTCTTATGGGGACCGCTGTGTGAACGTCCTCGTCACTGACGACCTCTTTTCCCCACATGTTCTTTCAGCTTGCCGAAAAGACAGAAATCGCACTTTGCAAGATCACGACTTGCCGATGAGCCTCACCCGGATCTATGCGGACTAGGACAAATTGTTGCCACCATCTCATTACGGCTGGACGCAACATTGAATTTGATCTACCAGGGTTGTAACTTTAATAGTGGCAACTATTTATTTACAGCTCGTACAAAATAGATACGTGTTTCGAAGTTTTACTGACCTTCAAAGTAGTCACAGCATTGTGTATAACCCACTGCCAGGCATGTGGAAGTCGTAGGACACTCTTAGCAGTGCCAGTTGTGTTAACAGTTCGAGCGGCGCGGTCTATTGCCCGACGAATTTGTAGCAGTTCTGAAGCGGATGCCGTGAAGTGTTTCCTTCAGTTTAGAAATCGAGTTGAACTGATTTGTTTGACTGATGGGGCTGCTAAGTGCTATACCACCTACTGCACTCCCTTGACGTAAGCCCTCGTGAATTCAACCCGATTTCTAAACTGAAGGAAACACTGCACGGCTTTCGCAGCAGAACTGCTACAAATTCGTCGGACAACAGACCGCGCCGCTCGAACTGTCAACACAACTGGCACTACTAAGAGTGTCCTACGACTTCCACATCGCTGGCAACGGGCTATACACAATGCTGGTGACTACTTTGAAGGTCAGTAAAACTTTGTAACACGTGCCTATTTTTTAAGAGCTGTAATTAAATAGTTGCCACTATTAAAGTTCCAACCCTCGTGTATATCATCAGAATCTCACGGCGAATGTGTATGCAGTTTAGCCTTTCAGCCTACAAGAATCGTGTACTATGCCACACAATCAGCTCCGAAATAGGTTTCCAGTTGCAGCGAAATTCCGCCCATACCCTGTGATGCACCTGCATTCTGTAATGCTTCAGAACTATTCTGCAGGAAACCAGAGGATGTACTCTCATCTGACAATGCGCCATTCTTGTTGTGCAGTGTGTGCTGTCCTTAGGTTAGTTAGGTTTAAGTAGTTCTAAGTTCTAGGGGACTGATGACCTCAGATGTTAAATCCCATAGTGCTCAGAGCCATTTGAACCATTTTGTTGTGCAGTGGTCTTATCGTGGGACTACATGTATAACTTACTTTCTGAAGTCCCTACGAACTTGTCTGTGTTGCACGAGTCTTAACCCACAGTGAAATGTTGGTGGGTTGGGCAAAGGTATAAAAACAGCAGACAGCGGACAGTCGAAGGATTTTCTTGTTGTTTTTGTGGTCTTTAGTCAAAAAATTAGTTCGACACAGCTCTCCAAACTAGGCCATACTTCGCAACCCTGTTCATCTCTGACAACCACTGCAACATACATCTATAAGAGAATGCTTACTTTAGTAAAGCCTTGATCTTGTTCCACAAATTTTACCCCAACCTTTCTTTTCATACCCAAACTGACCATTCCTTGACGCCTCAGGACGTGTTCTATAATCGATCCCATCTTTTTGTTAAATTATGGCATAAATTTCCTTCCTCTCCGATTCGCTACAGTTATTCGTCTTTAATTATCCGATCTGTCTAATCGTCAGCATTGTCTTGTTGAACTGCTCATTATTCAAGTTTCACTATCGTACAAGGCTGCACTTCAGACAAATATTTTCAGCAAAGACTTCCCAGCACTGAAGTTGATACGAGATGTTTTCTTTTGTTGAAACGCTTTTCTTACTATTGACAACCAGCATTTATATTCTCTTTGCATCGGTAGAATACGAGAAGCATACTAAGAGGTTGAAAATGAGATCAGTAAATACTCCAGAAGCACATTTACTGTATTATCTACAAGTGAACTGTAAGACTCACGTGGTCGCAGTAAAAACTATACAAGAAAATTACATGTTTTAGTTTGGTGCATGAGTTCGTAGCGTTTTGTTTTGCATGTTGCTATTCAGGTTACTATGGGGTTATTTCTTGATTGTCAGTTTAATTTGTAGTTTATTGTTATCTAAGTTTACATATTGACATTTTGTGATTTGGAGATAGTGAACGAAGCTGTGGATACTATAAAACGGAGTACCGAGTGGAGAAATGGGAACATTTCAGACAGACTCTTCTGTTTGAGTTCTGCTGAGAGGTAAGAGCAGACAAAAACATTTACACCGTCTATTGGGATAATACCATTGGACAGACCACGACAGAAAACTGGATTTTCGTTTAAAGGGAGTCGTTTTGACTTTTGTGACTCTCCACGTTTAGGGACACTTTCGGGGTTTGATGAAGACAGTTTAAACGCATTAACCCACAATGATCCAGGTCAGTGTACTCGAGAACTGGCAAATGTGATTAACTGAGATCATTCACAATCGTGTGACATTTTCACGCAGTGGGGAAGGTTCAAAGATCGGGTGTATGGTTCCGCATGTTCTAAGCCAAAATCATGAATATCACATCAGTCATCAATTGGCTCTTGAACAACATCGACCATTCCTATCCTATATAGTTACTGGGGACGAGTAATGGTGTCTTTATACTACCATGAAGAAAACAAAGGGATGGTTGAGCCCAAAAAAGCATAAGCTCTCCGTACAGAGACCTATATGCATCCACAAAAGATAGTTATGCATCTAGTGGAACAACGACGGTATGGTGTACTACGAATTGATTCGCCGACGTGTAACCATTATTGTTGACATTTATTGACAACAACTGAGACGTTTTCCAGACGCAGTCCAAGACAAACGACCATGGACATTGCGTGTCGTTACGCTACTCCATAATAACACCCACCTGCATTCTGCTAGACTGACAAAAAACACTATAGAGGAGTTGGATTGGGAATTCATTGCGCACCCACCTTATTCACCTGATGTCACGCCCTCAGATTTTCTCCTTCGCTCTCTGCGAACAACCTTCAAGGAACTTCCTTTCCGCATGAAAATGCGCTCCGTTATTTCTACAGTTGCGGAATCGGAAAGTTATCCCAGCGTTGGCAGACTGTAGGGACAATGTATTATTGATGACTAAATTCTCTGTTACGTGTATCTGTAGTGTTTATTAAACTTACAGAAAAGCACTACGTACTTATGTATCACCCCAATACTTGAACCTTCATATCATAGTGTAGCCTTGGTCTTCCTCTACAATTTTTATCCGAACCCTTCTCTCTGTACCTAAACTGACCATTCCTTGACGCCTGAGAACGTGTCCTATGAATCGATCCTTTCTTTTAGTTGAGTTCTACCATAAATTTCCTTTCTATCCGATTCGGTACAGTTGTTCTTTAATTATTCGAGCTATCCATCTAGTCTTCAGCAATATCCTGTAGAACAACACTTCAAAAGCTTCTATTCTTTTCTTGTCTAAGCTGTTTGCCGTTCACGTTTCAGTTCCGTACAAGGCTGCACTTCAGGCTAATACTTTCAGTAAAGACTTTCCAACGCTGAAATTGATACGAGATGTTAAAATATTTTTCTTTTTTTGAAACGTTTTACTTGCTTTGGCAGTCTGCATTTATAATTTTTGCATAGGTGGGATACGAGAAGCATACTCAGTGGTTGAAAATGAGACCAGCAAATACTCTATAAGTACATTTATTGTATTACCTCAAAATTAAATGTAAGACCCACGAGGTCAGAACAAGAATCGAACGAAGTTAAGAAAATTAAGTGAAGCACAGCTCTGCATTGTCGTACTACAAATCTACTCATAGAAGGGATTGAGCTAAAAAATCAGCAGCTGGTCTAAGCTTAGCCCGAAAACCGAGAGTTAAGGCCACGTGCTCTATCGGCCTTCCTCTTTCAAAAGGCTAATCTTGCTTCCGCAGCCACAGCTTCCTCCCTTCAGCAGTGCTCTTCGTCTTCATGTATGAAAAATGCCCCATTTCATTTATTATACTTTTTAAACACAATGTTCTCGCTCGTCCCCTCGCATTCTTCCCTAAGATCTTGCCTTTGAAAATATTTTGCAGCAGAATATCATGTATGATTAAGAGCCCGACAAGATTGTTTTGTGTTGGGTTACTGTTTACAGTAGTTCTTTTTTCTCTCCTATTTCTCGTAGTACCATCTCATTCGTTTTTCTGGCAGTCCAGCTAGTTCTTGTAATCTCCTTGAGAATCACATTTCCGCAGCCTCAAGGCGAGCTCTCTCCTGCTTTGCTAACGTCCAGGTTTCACATATTCGTACACGTATCAGGACACTCCACACAAAGGTCTTTGCAAATCTTTTCTGAGTGTGGAAGCTGATGTGGTGGTTCAGTAGAACGTTGTTCTTATTTTGGACGGAACTCTTTACCCGTGTTACTCTTCTCCTGATTTCCTTGACGCATCTATTGTTTCCTTTCTCAGCACTGGCGAGATAGTGAAATTCGGTTACTTACTCGAGTTCTTCACTGCCTATTGTTATGTCAGTCTCGCTTCCATCTCCTTTCTTGTTTTTTAACCGTGCCCTTTGTTTTCTCGTTATTTACTTTTGGCTTTGTTATCCCATGATTTAAGACCTGAAGCATTTCATTTAATTCGTCCGTGAGTCTGCCACTATGACAATGTCATCGATAAATCTGATGCAGTGAATATGAATACCATTAATTTTGATTCCAGTCGTCCTTTCTTTCAGTGTTTTTATTGCTTCCTCGATGAACATGTTAAATAAATAAGGCGATAGATGGCGCCCCTGACTTACTCCACTTCTGATTTTTCTTCTTTTTTTCTACAATTAATACCCATTTTAGTACTTCTATTTTTGTGTATACTCAAAATTAATCGTTTGTCCTTCCAGTCTAGACCTACTTTGCGCATTGTTTTAAATAACAACTTGTAATCAACAATATCAAATGTTTTTTCTAGGAATATAAACGCTGTATGTGTTTTTCTGTTTACTTCTAATCTACTTTCCAATATTTTATGTAATGCTAATATTGCTTTTCTCGTTCCTTTCCTGTTCTGAAGCCAAATTGCTCGCTGGCTAAGTTCCACTCTATTTCCTTTTTAACCTATTTACTTAATGACAGTAACATTTTTGATACATGTGACAGAAGGGTTGGCGTTCTGTAGTTTGTACAGTCCTTTGCATTTGCCCTCTTGGATAATGGAATGGTTTTACTTTATGTAAAGTCAGGCAGTATGATACCCTCGTCAAATAATTTACTGGTGATATTGTCACTACTGTTTTGTAGTTCTGCAGTGATGTCGCTGCTTTATATGATTTTAACATATTTAAAGAGAGAAAAAAATTGTGTTTTGTGTTCGGTGGCCCTTATTATTTTATCAATTAGTTTTTCATCTCAAATATAATCATGTAAGTTCCAAAATTCAGCACCACTGTACAGGTCTTCAATATACTGTTTCCATCGGCTACTTACGTCTTCTACCCGTATGTCAAATAGCAGTTCCTTTTTTTTTTTTTTGCATTCGTTATATAACACTTGGTTTTGTATCTGTGCTGCAATAGTTTAGTCTTGGAGTAGGTTTCGTCCTGTATATCAAATAACATCTCTCTCAAAATCTCAATAAGCAGCGACTGGTTGTTTGTTTCAACAAATTTTGGAAAAGTACTACGATCCTAGTATCTAGCTGCAGGTGGTCTAGATAATGTTCCTGTAACACCTCCATCTGATGACGAGCTAGCAATAGCTCGAAAACTGGTTAATGGTAAAATAGCTTGTATCAAAATTTTAAAAAAGCGACTAGTTGCATAGTGTATCTACATAAACAGCCAATTTAAATCACAGTTGCGGTTCGCCTTCCACAATGAATTTAATTTTTTATTTGCATTGCAATATAACGTACTGGAACCAGAAAATCCACAAAACGAATAAATTTTGTGCGCTTTACTTGCTAGTCCATAGCACTCTGTTGTCTGGTGCCCACCTCACCAAACTCCGGAAGCTAACTGACCATCCCACGTCACACTACATTAAATTCTAACGGCCGGAAGCACAACGGCGATAGATCTCAATATACGACATTTTGTTGTAAGAAAACTATCATAATCAGTTGATTTCTTAAATGTTTATCATTCTGAGGTCATGATCTGGCAGTACCTAGACGCCGTAGATAATGTTAACGTATACAGTGTCCATTCACATGTATGTGACAACCTGGGAAAAGCCAGAATAACAGCCCTTTGCAGCGCGGAACAGTGCGAGACGTACAGAAAGAGAGACAGTGAGTTTATGGAGGCTACCGACAGGAATTTGGAGCCACGACGAGTCCGGTGCTGTGGCCAGATGCGCTAGGTTCAAATGGTTCAAATGGCTCTGAGCACTATGGGACTCAACTGCTGTGGTCATCAGTCCCCTAGAACTTAGAACTACTTAAACCTAACTAACCTAAGGACATCACATACACCCATGCCCGAGGCAGAATTCGAACCTGCGACCGTAGCAGCAGCGCGGCTCCGGACTGGAGCGCCTAGAACCGCACGGCCACCGCGGCCGGCAGATGCGCTAGGTTTCTCGGTTGAGGATCCAAGGCTCGAACAGCCGCATCGAGGTGTTCTCACGGAAACCCGACTGGGTTTAAATCCTAAGAGTCTGGTGGCCAGGGGAGTACGATAAACTCACCCTGGTCCTCTTCAAACCACGCACTTACACTCCCAGCTGTGTGACACGTTGCCTTATCCTGCTGGTAGACATCATCGTGACGAGGAAAAACAAACTGCATGTGGGGATGGACATGGTCTCCAAGGATAGCATACATATGTTGGTCCATTGTGCCTTCCAGAATGATGAGATTACCTAGAGAATGCCACGGAAAATACCCTAGACACAAACGCTCTCTTCTCCGGCCTGGAGCCCTCCGACGATCCAACGATGGAGCATAAAACGTAATTTATCTGATAAGCCATCTGTCACTACTCAGTGGAAATCCACTTGCGGTACGGACGTGCATTTTCCAGTCTTCGTCGTCGATGAGCAGCAGTCAGCGTTGTACATGGTCCCCAAGGATAGCATATATGTGTTGGTCCATTGCGCCTTCCAGAATGATGAGGACATCTAGAAAATGCTACGGAAAATAACCCAGAACCTTCCGACGAGCGGTTCTAGGCGCTACAGTCTGGAACCGCGCCACCGCCACGGTCGCAGGTTCGAATCCTGCCTCGGGCATGGATGTGTGTGATGTCCTTAGGTTAGTTAGGTTTAAGTAGTTCTAAGTTCTAGGGGACTGATTACCTTAGAAGTTAAGTCCCATAGTGCCCAGAACCATTTGAACCATCCGACGATCCAACGGCTACCTGCCCGATGGATCATAAAACGTGATTTATCTGAAAAGGCACCTTCGCCACTCAGTGGAAATAAACTTGCGATACTTACGTGCAAGTTCCAGCCTTCGTCGCCGATGAGCAGCAGTCAGCATGTGTGTATGAACCAGGTGCCTGCTGCGGATGTTCATAAGTAGCAACGTTCGATGAATGGTCGTTGAGGAGACATTGCTGGTGGCCCCTTGGACAGTTGTTCAACAACTGCACGTATATTCGCCTGTACACATCTCTGCAGCTGTCTTTCACACCTGTCTTCTATGGCCCGTGTTGCACCTCAGTTGCCTCGACATCGATTTTCGATGGCGCCTTTTTGCCATGGATGGTATACTTTAACCACGGTGGTTCGCGAACAGCTTCAAAACTTAGCCGTTTCGGAAATGCTTCCACCCTTGCGCCGAATGCCAATGATCATGCACTTTTGGACGTCAGATAAATCGATAAATCGCTTCGACAACGATTGCACTGTACGGCTTCCTCTTTCATTCCTTACCCCCAGTCCATATTCACCTACTATTCTTCCTTCTCTTCCTTTTCCCACTATGGAATTCCAGTCCCGACATCACAGTTAAATTTTCGTCTCCTTTAACTATATGAATAATTTCTTTTATCTCATCATACATTCCTTCAATCTCTTCATCATCTGCGGAGCTAGTTGTATTGTAAACTTGTACCACTGTAGGAGGCGTAGACGTCGCGACTATTTTGGCTACGACAATGAGTTCACTATGCTTTTCATAGTAGCCTACCCGAATTCCTTGTTTCTTATTCATTATTAAACCCACTCTTGCATTACCCCTATTTGACTTACTGACTTATAAAACTGTACTCATCTGACCAGAAGTCCTGTTCCTCCTGCCATCGAACTTCACTAATTCCCACTATATATAACTTCAACCTATCCATTTCCCTTTTTAAATATTCTAACCATCCTGTCTAATTGAGGGATCTAACATCCCACCCTCCGATCCGCAGAATGCCAGTTTTGTTTCTGCTGATGACATCCTCCAGAGTAGTCCCCGCCCGGAAATCCGAATGGGGGCCTATTTCTCCTCAGAATATTTTACCCTAGAGGACGCCATCATAATTTAACCACACAGTAGAGTTGCATGTCCTCGGGAAAAATTACGGTTTTAGTTTCCCTTTGCCTTCAGCCGTTCGCAGTACCAACACAGCAAGTCCGTTTTGTTTGATGTTATTAGACCAGATCAGCCAGTCATCCAGACTTTTAGCCCTGCAACTACTCAAGAGGCTGCTGCCCGTCTTCAGGAACCACACGTTTGTCTTGTTTCTCAACAAATGTCTCTTTGTTGTGGTTGTGTCTACGGTACGGTTATCTGTATCTCTGAGACACCCCACCCCACCGATGGCAAGATCCATGGTTCACTACCTTCGGTAATAGAATAAAACGTTTTCTTTAGTCCTAATGTGCAGTATTCACAGTAAAGGAAATACGCTGTTCGCTACAAAAAGTGGAAAAATTGCTCAAGTGTCTCTAAATATTCTTGCAGATATCCAACCACAATAACTGACCGTAGCATGTTCAGCTAACAATCAGAAAGACTTGATAACGTTGGCTGATGAACCTTTTGTAGATGTGTGTCGAAATATGTATCCACTAACGTTGAGTAAGTAAGCTGTTTGAGTTGTTATTAGGTGCGTGTTACAAATTCGCGAAGTTTGACACGCATACCGAAATATCGTGTTGCACATTGTTATCAAGTACGACAGCTGGCTATGCAGCTGTTTCCTAAATCGCTCAAGGTAATTTGCAGGATGGTATCTTTGAAAACGACATGCCGATCCATTCCATTTTGAGCCTGTGCTGCGTCTCTCACATCCTAGTCGTTTACGGAACGTTAATCACTAATCTTCTTGCTTCATTCGACTAACCCATGCGGCAGAGGCTTATGTAGGAATTGTGCGTAGTTCATCTTTGAATATTATGACGAGCAGATGTCAAGGATGACTACCATGTATTTATTTTTCATTCAAGTGAACGACTACGTCAGTTATGAGGTACTACTATCGATAGTAGCATAACGTAGTAAATCGTACCCCTTACGCATTGCTGGTTCTCTGAAAACTTCTGCCTGTGCGTCTTTTAACTGGCTAGGGCACTGTAAAGCTGTTTTACGTTCAACAGTGACCAAGCGCTGGCGAGAACGCATTTGAATACAAGGGGAGCGTCGTTGTTAGGGTTTTTCGCGGAGTGGTTGCGTGTACTCATATCCCACCTAAATTATTTGGACGGAGTGCTAAAGCGGTGACTTATCAGTTTGAAAGTATTACGTCGATTGATAGAGTAATAGTGAATAATTATTGTGATTATTCGCGGAACGTGCGCGAAATTCCACTGGAATTGGTGGACGAAAGGGCATCGTCATTTTCAGTCAGTAACTTTAGTTAGAGGAACGTATTGTAATGCGCGATCAAAAAGTTTCCGTTTGAGTGTGTTACTGTAGCGTACATGTAACGTAGCGCGACTCCAATGCAGTTATATAAGCACCGACATGATGACAAGGGTTTAGTGTGGCATTCGTATCTTTCCGACGAAAATGCGGTAAATGCGGAAACGCAAACTATAGCGACGTTATTAGCAAATGCGTCCGAACAGGATCGACGTACTGTTACTCTTTTCTTGGCTGCCGAAGCCCAAACACCGGTAGACATTCACCGGCGAGTGAAGAATGTGTAGGGGGCACCATGTCTGCCGGAAACTACCGTTGTGTAATGGTGCGCGACAAGTGGTGCTCCTGTTTCATTATAACACTCGCGCCCGTATCGCAGATGTACTAATGCACAAGTTAACGCCAACTCAAGTGGGACACACTCGAGCACCTGCCCTATGGTTCTTATTTATCCCCACGCAACTCTCACGTCATCGGTCATTTAAAAAAGCCTTGAACGGTCGACGATTCCTGTAGTACAAGGATGCGCAGTAGGTGGTTTACTAACGCGTGTCTTCAAACTGCTGCGTCGGTGGGACGATTGGGTCAGTGCTCACGACGATTTTGCCTGAATGGCATACCGATTCTGGACTGCACGGCCTTCGAGCGAAAATTTTTGATAGCCACTTACGTTATTCGAATAGTTATAAAACGGCTATCGTAGTTACAACGCAAAAGATTTACTCGGAAAAGCAATACAGTAACGGCAAACTTCAGTGTGAAAGATGAATACATTTTAACTGTTAATACGAGTATGGTTAGGTCTGTTCATTGCTAGGAACCGTGTTACTTGCAAGAAGTCAGTGAAGAAACAAAATGATATGCGCGGTTATCCTTTCAAAACAAAATTTTTCCACCGAAAATTTGTAGGATTTTTTAATGTTCGTGAAATAAAGAGACACGTTTCGTATTAGACAACACGGTGAGTTTAATTTTGTAACGAAGCGTGTTCCCTCTGGTAATCATCCCCCACCCACGTTCGATCGCAGCAAATTAATATAAAAGGAGATAAGAGGCAGGTTACACAACCACATTACGTCGTAGAAAACGTCATGACTTACCCAGGGCTTATCGAAAGGAACAAGACAAGACTAATCCAACAATGGTCAATGTAGTTTTTGAATAACAATAGTAAATGAAACAGAAGCAACAGTAATAACAACAGATTAGATTAGATTAGATTAATAATTGTTCCATAGATCATGAATACGACACTTCGTAATGATGTGGAACGTGTCAGGTTAATAAAAGACGTCTGTACAAGATATTACATTAGACAAAATATTGCTTGACACTAATGTACTGTATTAACAAATACAGGGTGTTAATAAAAATGTTTGATATTTTGAGAGGTGGTAGTATAGACCAAACCAAGACAAAATTCTCCACTAAACTTGGCCTCTAAACTGCCTACGTAAACAGCTATGAGCATTTGTTCATCTTCGCTACTGTAAAACACAGTCTTCTACTGCAAGGTCTTTGCTCTCATGAACGATGTACTGGACGAAGTAAAGAAATGAGTGAATAAATGAGACACATTACTCTGTTACTGTGAAGAAGCGGAGCTTGTAATTTGCTTGCCATTACATACGACCTGCACTTGTGAGCCATCGTTAAAGGAGGCGCTCGGTATGGTATCCATTCATAGTAAGGCGTGCTTCTGTCGGACGTCTTAGGGAACCCATACTCTCTGAAAATCTCTAGGTTGGTCACGGATGCACTGGCAGGCATTGATGACACGTTCCTGTAGTATTTGTACATCTTTAATGGGGTTTGCATACACCGAAGGTTTCAAGTACCAGCTCGTGGTCGTGCGGTAGCGTTCTCGCTTCCCGCGCCCGGGTTCCCGGGTTCGGTTCCCGGCGGGGTCAGGGATTTTCTCTGCCTCGTGATGACTGGGTGTTGTGTGCTGTCCTTAGGTTAGTTCGGTTTAAGTAGTTCTAAGTCTCATAGTGCTCAGAGCCATTTGAACCATTTTTTTTTTTGTTTCAAGTACCCTCATAATAAAAAATCCAACGGATTAAGATCGGCGGAATGAGCTGGACATCTGGACCTCTCGGAAAAATCCATTGCCCCTTTAAACGTTTGTGCGAAATGTTCTCGGGCTAATGCTCCGTCATGCATCAACCACATCTCTAGCCGTTGTTGGAATGGTACCTCCTCTATAAGGACAGGCAACTCATTTGATAGGAACTGAAGATACCTTCTACCAGTCGATTTGTTTGGTAGTATGTGAGGTCCCATTAGTCTACTGCCAATAATTCCTGCTCATACAGAAATTGAAAACCGATGCTGATGCCTTGTTTCTTCAACTGCGTGTGGATTCGCATCATTTCATAAATTTCGGTTATGAAAATCGACAATGCCATCTCGTCTGAAACCAGCTTCGTCTGTGAACAGTATTTTTTGTTGTGGAAAGTGGATCTTCGCCACATCTTTGCAACTGTCATTGGCAGAACTGCATTCTGGCAGGACGATCTTGTGGCCAAAGTGCTTGTACAGGCTGTACGTGATATGGGTAGAGCAAGTGTTTATCCAGGATCGTTCAGACTAGAGGATGACTAAATCCGATATATGCTGAAATTCTACGTATCCTAGCTGCAGGATCTTCTTCCACTCGAAGCAGTGATCGCTGTTCCACAACAGGAGAACGAATGGTACAAGTTCTGCCACGATACGCGGTTCTTAGTGCTACGGATCTAAAGTCTGCTAGTCGCTGGAAAAGACGGCTGAATAATTGTCCGTTCTGGATATTTTTCAGTGTACAGGAATGAGCTCGACGGCTGGTTTCACTTTCCAGGCCATAACAGGAGAAAATACACTCTGTGATCAAAAGTATCCGGACACCTGGCTGAAAATGGCTTACAAGTTCGTGGCGCCGTCCATCGGTAATGCTGGAACTCAGTATGGTGTTGGCCCACCCTCGGCCTTGATGACAGCTTCCACTGTCGCAGGCATACGTTCGATCACGCGCTGGAAGGTTGCTTGGAGAATGGCAGCCCATTCTTCACGGGGTGCTGCACTGAGGAGAGGTATCGATGTCGGTCGGTGAGGCCTGGGACGAAGTCACCGTTCCAAAACATCGCAAAAGTGTTCTATAGAATTCAGGTCAGGACTGTGTGCAGGCCAGTCCATTACAGAGATGTTACTGTCGTGTAACCACTCCGCTACAAGCCGTGCAGTATGAATAGGTGCTCGATCGGGTTGAAAGATGCAATCGCTATCCCCGAATTACTATTCAACAGTAGGAAGCAAGAAGGTGCTTAAAACATCAATGTAGGTCTGTGCTGTGATAGTGCCATGCAAAACAACAAGGGGTGCAAGTCCCCTCCATGAAAAACACGACCACACCATAACACCACCGCCTCTAAATTTTATTGTTGGCACTACACACGCTGGCAGATGACGTTCACTGGGCATTCGCGATACCCACATCCTGCCATCGGATCGCCACATTGTGTACCGTGATTCGTCACTCCACTTAACGTTTTTCCACTGTTCAGTCGTCCAATGTTTACGCTCGTTGCACCAAGCGAGCCGTCGTTTGACATTTACCGGCGTGATGTGCGGCTTATGAGCAGCCGCTCGGCCATGAAATCCAAGTTTTCTTACCTCCCGCCATACTGATTCCATCAGGGCTTATATATGCGCTGTACTTACCCAGAACTGTGAATCGGTTTACAGGAACCACATTACGGGGATATATTAAAAAACTAAAAACCCGCCTCGATTGCGAAAAAAGCACCTAGTGTTAAGTGTTAACCCAGGTTTCGGAGAAGATAACTACACCTTCTTCAGAACAACAATAAAACCCATAAGTGCCTAAGAAGACCTTTGTCAATGATTAAAAAAACACCATAGCTATACATTTATAAACGGAAAAGAAAAGGAAAACACAAACAGTACATATGTACAAAGTCAAAACCACTACTTAACTTAATGGTATACGCTCCACCTCACACCGGCCTACGTTCGATGGGCCATGACCCGCCATAAACTGCAGTTACAAACGGTCACTCACTTACAAGCCTGACCCACTATCTATACACATATGCAAGACAAGGGAAGTTACTTGAATGCGCATGCGCATACGAATACGAGAAAGTTTATACATGGGTCGGGGCTAAATAGCCCATATATTCCCAACCGTGAATCAACGTATATCAAAAAATGAAATGGATAGAACAAGAGACGAGCTAAATAGGAGATGAAACCTAAAAGTAACCGCACACGGTTTATGTGCACTGTGTGCGACCTTACTCATAATTTTGTAGGCCTCATAAGAGGATAACACAAATAAGGTTTTAAGGAGTATTAACCGCAAACTAATACAAAATGATGCTACTGTCACTAAAGCCGATAAGGGAAACTCCGTAGTTATATCCACAAAGCAAGAATACATAGACAAGACCGAAGCGTTTTTCAATCACAACGGGATAGTTATGCTTAACAAAGACCCCAATATTACTCTCCAAAAAGAAATTAGAACTGGGATCCAAAATGCTAAAAATTTGATAGCAGAGTTCCGAAAGAAGGGGCTGATAAACATGAATCCCAAGCCCCTTAAATTGAGAAGCCAGGTTAAAGTTCATAAGTTAAATCACCGAATTCGCCCTATCGTTGACAGTACGGGAAGTGCCTATCATAAGCTGGCGAAATACTTGCATACTAAGATTAAAGAAAATTTCGTTTTTAGTAAAAACTATCCCGATAAAAATTCCATTCATTTAGCTACCAGTTTACGCGAGGTATCTTGTTCTGAAGATTCTAAACTAGTATCGTTTGACGTAACACGTTTATACACTAATGTACCAGTCGACCACACACTGCAAATACTAGTGCAATTTACGGCACCATAAAAAACTTTTGGATGAAGAGGTCAATGACTTGATGATGCTGCTACGGATCGTTTTAAAGCACAACTACTTTACATTTAATGGGAGATTTTACTTACAACCAGCGGGTTTGGCTATGGGAAGCCCCCTAGCTGGGATTTTATCAGAAATTTTTTATGAACTACTTAGAGTCTAATTTTTTTTTGCTAGTGACAGAGAGATTCTTTGGAGAATAAAATTTTACAAAAGATATGTTGACGATATTCTATTAATCATTGATGGTTCTCAAAATGATGTAGACCATATTTTTTCGATTTTTAATGAGCTTCACCATAATATCAGTTTTACAACTGAGCGAGAATCCGATACTAGGTCCTTAAATTTTTTGGACCTCACTTTAACTGTGGTTGACAACCGCACTGAATTTAATATTTTTCGGAAAATCACGTTTTCCGACGATATTATACCTGCAGACTCGGCCCATCCGTACGCTCATGAGATGGGCTTTTCCCATTCAAATATTCATCGAGCTACAGGTATGCCTCTTGCACCAGATGCGGTAGAAACTGAACTGGTCACACTTGAGAATATTGCTATAAATAATGGCTATAGGCCTCAGTTGGTAAGAAAGTTGTATAACAAGAAAATAAATAAAAATAATATTACGTCTTCCATCCTAGGGGATGCGTTAGATGACAAACAGGTGGCAACGATATCTATCCCTTACATAGGCAATATAAGTTACAAATTGGGGCGTTTACTCAGAGCCCATAATTTCAAAAAAATGGTTCAAATGGCGGCTTTTTTCGTATCTGTCTGCCTCCATTTAGCCGCCTATACTGTCACAGTAAGTAAAAACTAAATTTACATCCATATCGACAGATAATCTATAGTCATGGCGATACATTAAAGTGTGACCCATCTTTCTGCCATAGAACCAGCACCCAGCATTATGCTACTACCAGTAATGATGTAACTTCCCGGAATCTCCCGAAATCATCTGAAGATGAACCTGAAAGGGTTCGAAAACCGGTTAATGTAATAAAGCATTACTAATGAAAAAAGTGACTGTTTGCAGTTGTGTACAATTTATTTACATTAATATACAGTCACGGTTCTAAAATATCCGTAATGGATAAGCATAATTATTTGAAGGTCTCACAATTGTCTGATTTTAATGTTCAGGGAAGTCCACAGTACATTATGAACTAGAAAACAGAAAATGTCAAATTTCAACGAATTTCACGTAAAATGTCCCCTTAACAGATGTTTGCTGTCTGATGTATCCATGGACGATAACGGTGAAATATTTCCTCATTTGGTTACCGCATTCTATAGGTCGCCCATAATAGCAAAGGGCTTGCAATAGAATAGATGTGTTTCAATGTAGCGAAGATGAACATGTGCTCATTGCCCTTAAGGTATGCCCATGTTTCCTTTTCTAGTCCATACTATCACTGCTCAAAATGTGGAATACTCTTTTAACACCCTGCTTACAACATAAAACTGTATTTGATTAGCATAATTTTACTAACAGCAAAGAAAGGGAAGACTTTGTCCATTACCTATTAGCAGGACCCAACACAGAAGCCGTCTGCTAAGATTTGTTGAAACTATTGGAAACAAAAGTCAAGATACTTATTGCATTCTATTCCTTAACAACTCTTCCAGCCAATTACACATTTTGGCATTTTTGTTACTAGTCACGAGATACCGTCGGACACCTTCCGGAAACCTACGACAACGGAATCCGCACAATCACTTGCGTCCTTGAGATCATCGAGTGTTGTGTTGTGATGATGATGCAGATGATGATGATGGTATGTTTGCTGGTAGCGTTCCTAGCATTGATGAAGGGCTACGAGCATACGTGTATGATTTAAACAGGCGCGGGGGATGATATACAGAGTAGTGAGAAACAGTCTGAAAAGCTTGTAAGGATATTGCAGGGTAGGTTGTGCTGAGACATAATTGTAAAGAGAAAAAACTGATACGTTCAAGCATCGCGCCAGAGTCTGTATCCTAAAACTAAACAAGAGAGCTACACAAAAATTGGACATTGGACGGCAGTAAGGATCGAGCTCAAGCAAAACTTCCGGACTTCCGGAAGGCGTTCGATACAGTTCCGCACTGTCGCCTGATAAACAAAGTAAGAGCCTACGGAATATCAGACCAGCTGCGTGGCTGGATTGAAGAGTTTTTAGCAAACAGAACACAGCATGTTGTTATCAATGGAGAGACGTCTACAGACGTTAAAGTAACCTCTGGCGTGCCACAGGGGAGTGTTATGGGACCATTGCTTTTCACAATATATATAAATGACCTAGTAGATAGTGTCGGAAGTTCCATGCGGCTTTTCGCGGATGATGCTGTAGTATACAGAGAAGTAACAGCATTAGAAACTTGCAGCGAAATGCAGGAAGATCTGCAGCGGACAGGCACTTGGTGCAGGGAGTGGCAACTGACCCTTAACATAGACAAATGTAATTTATTGCGAATGCATAGAAAGAAGGATCCTTTATTGTATGATTATATGATAGCGGAACAAACACTGGTAGCAGTTACTTCTGTAAAATATCTGGGAGTATGCGTGCGGAACGATTTGAAGTGGAATGATCATATAAAATTAATTGTTGGTAAGGCGGATACCAGGTTGAGATTCATTGGGAGAGTCCTTAGAAAATGTAGTCCATCAACAAAGGAGGTGGCTTACAAAACACTCGTTCGACCTATACTTGAGTATTGCTCATCAGTGTGGGATCCGTACCAGATCGGGTTGACGGAGGAGATAGAGAAGATCCAAAGAAGAGCGGCGCGTTTCGTCACAGGGTTATTTGGTAACCGTGATAGCGTTACAGAGATGTTTAGCAAACTCAAGTGACAGACTCTGCAAGAGAGGCGCTCTGCATCGCGGTGTAGCTTACTGTCCAGGTTTCGAGAGGGTGCGTTTCTGGATGAGGTATCGAATATATTGCTTCCCCCTACTTATACCTCCCGAGGAGATCACGAATGTAAAATTAGAAAGATTAGAGCGCGCACGGAGGCTTTCAGACAGTCGTTCTTCCCGCGAACCATACGCGACTGGAACAGGAAAGGGAGGTAATGATAGTGGCACGTAAAGTGCCCTCCGCCACACACCGTTGGGTGGCTTGCGGAGTATAAATGTAGATGTAAATGTAGATGTAGATGTAGATGAAAAGGTGAACAGTGGAACAACTGATACTAATTTTATCTGGCAGGCCGCTTGAATTTGCGCGCGCAACGGCCGGATTGGCTATCTTCAGTTTTAATTAACTCGGAAACGGCACAAAGTATCGCATTTTTTAAACTTTTATTTTTCAGCACAATATTCTTTTCAACGCCTTTACGAGAATTTCAGACTGTTTCTGATCGCCCTATATGTGTATGTAAATATCGGTGAAACGATCTGGCCGCTGTTGTAGTGTGTCGGTAGCAAGAGAGATTCTTAGACATGGATGTGACGGAGTTCATGTGTCGATGCGTATGTGTAGGCGACCAGCGTTTTATTGAGACACTAATTTTCTACTACGGTGCAGTCATGGGGACAGTTAAGGATGTTGGATTTGCAGGAATCTTAAGTAAGGGTGCCTAGGTGGCAGAATATGTAATACAGTTGGTCACTGACTAATGGCGTGCCGGCCGGAGTGGCCGTGCGGTTCTAGGCGCTACACTCTGGAACCGCGTGACCGCTACGGTCGCAGGTTCGAATCCTGCCTCGGGCACGGATGTGTGTGATGTCCTTAGGTTAGTTAGGTTTAAGTAGTTCTAAGTTCTAGGGGACTGATGACCACAGCAGTTAAGTCCCATAGTGCTCAGAACCATTTGAACAATTTTGAACTAATGGCGTGCAACTGGGTGCTCATCCAAGTTGTAGTTTCGATTTCATGGACAGTATTTCTACGACTGTCAGAGTTATCTTCTTCAGGTGCTGCTAGTATGCGTAACAGCGCAATTCGCAGACGATTGGGTCGGTCGTCGCAATATCGTGCAAAAAATTGAAACAACAACTCGTCTGAACACCTGGAAGCATACCATTAAGGTGACTTTGACATTGCATTGAAATATGGAACGTGTGGAGAATGTGAATGAGAGTGAGGGTTTGTTCAAAGGGATGGACATTTTGGAAGATACTGGAAACTAAGCGGATGTTGTACAGAAGAAGATGAAAATATGGACATGTCTAGAAACGTGAAGCAGAAATACGATATTTCAACGTGGAAGTAACAAAGAGCAGTCGAGGCAACGATTCAATACCAGTTCGCTCTGTTCGTCCACGCGACCCAGAAAGCAGTGGACAAGGGCGGCCGGGTAAATGCCGTATTCCCTGACTTCCGCGAGGCATTAGTTACAGTTCCGACCGCCATCTAATGAACAACGAACGTGCGGAATATCAGGACAACTCTGTAACTGGATTGAAGAGTTTTTAGCAAACATAAAACAGCATTTCATTCTGAAAGGAGATAAGTGTTCAGATGTAAAAGTAACTTTGTGCGTGTCCCAGGCGTATGTTGTAGGACCATTACTTTTCGCCGATGATGCTGTTGTACACGAGGGTTGGAACTTAAATAGTGGTAACTATTTATTCACAACCGATGCAAAAGAGTTACATGTTTGCACCTGTTACTGTCCATTAAAGTAGTCGCCAGCGTTGTGTAGAACCCGTTGCCAGCGTTGTGGAAGGCGTAGTACACCGTTAGCAGAGCCTGTTCTGTTGATGGTGCGAATGGAGCGCTCTACTGCCTGTCGAATCTCTGGAACAGTTCTGAAGCGAATGCCACGAAGTGGTTCCGTCATCTTCGGAGTCAAATCAAAGTCACAAGGACTTAAGTCCGGGGAATATGGTGGATGGTGCAGTACTTCTCAGTCCCACCCACCGAACAGAACAGCCACAGCTTGCCCTGTACGCGCCCGCGCACTGTCGTGCAAAATGATGGGTGGGTTGCGCAGAATGTGTCGCCGCTTCTTTCGCAAAGCTGGTCGCAGGTGATGCTCCAAAAACGAACAGTAATACTGTGCACTGACGGTGGCATTCGCTTCAGAACTGTTCCAGAGACTCGGCAGGCAGTCCACCGCTCCATTCGCACCATTAACAGAGCAGGGTCTGCTAACGGTATACTGCGCCTTCCCCGTCGCTGGCACCGGGTTCTACACAACGCTGGTGATTACTTTGAAGGACAGTAACAGCTGCGAACATGTAACTCTTTTGTATCGGTTGTGAATAAAGAGTTGCCACTATTTAAGTTCCAACCCTCGTACGAAAAAGTCACGAGGCTGGAAGATTATAGCAAAACGCATGAAGATCTGTAGTGTTGACTCTTGCTGCAGGGGTGGCAACTGACCATCAACATGAAATCAAATGTAATGCGTTGCGAGTACATTGACAGAAAGACCGGTTATTGTATAATTACACAATTGCAGAACAATCGCTGGAAGCAGCTCCTTCCATGAAATATCTAGGAGTATGCATACGGACCGATTTGAAGTGAAATGATTGCATAAAATAATTACGGGTAAGGCAGATGCCAGACTGAAATTAATTGGATGTTAGTCCATGAACAGAGGAAGTACGTAGCTTCCAAATTCTCGTTCGACCAATACCTGAATATTGATTGTCACTATGGGATCCGTACCAGACAGGACTGATCGACGAAATAGAGAAGATCCAAAGGAGAGTAGCGCGTTTCGTTACAGGTTCATTTAATAAGCACGAAAGCTTCGCAGAGATGATCAACGAACTCCAATGGTAGACGCTCCGAAGTTCCGAGAGCGTACTTTCCCAGAAGAGTCAAAAAATATATTGATCCCCCCTGCTTATATCTCGCGCAAAGACCATTAAGATATAATTAGAGAGATTCGACGCTACACGGAGGCTTACCGGCTATTGTTCTGCCCGGGAACTTTTCGTGACTGGAACAGAAGAGTGGGGAAGTCAGAGTGGTACACAAAGCACCCTCCGCCACACACCGCTAAGTGGCTTGCAGGGTATACTTGTAGGTGTAGACAGGACTTGTTATACTTGTCCGTACTGCTCTAGCATACGGATTTCTGACACACTCACTGTGGTACGAATCTGATTCTGTGTTGCGTCCTCATTTTTAGGTTAGGATGACAATGAACTATTCGCTGGAAGCTGAACTACAAGCAAACTTACATGGCGGCTCTTCGCTGGTGGTTTACTGGAAGAATCACTAAGCGATGCAGGAATTATTCAAATCATCAAACCTGTTCTATTACCGTCCCTACGATGTCGAAGTACAACAAAATACACTTACACACTGTAAGACAAAATAAAGAAATAAATGCACCATGAAGGAATTATACGAATGGGATGGAAATTTGTATGTGCGGTGTACATTTACAGACAAGTAAATTATTATAATTTCAGAAAAACTGGTTGATTTATTCAAGAGAGAGAGCTTCGCAAATTGAGCAAGTCAGTAACACGTTGTTCCACTTCCGGCCGTTATACAAGCAGTCATTGGGCTTGGCATTGATTGATAGAGGTGGTGGATATCCTCCTGGGCGACATCATGCCAAATTCTGTCCAATTAGTGAGTTAGTCGTCAAAATCGCGGGCTGGTCGGAGGGCCCTCCCCATAATACTCCAAACGTTCTCATTTGAGGAAAGATCCGGCGACTTTGCTGGCCAATGTGGGGTTTGGCAAGCACAAAGATAAGCAGCAGAAACTACCGCCATGTGCGGGCGGTCATTGTCTTCCTGAAATGTGAGCCGAGGCTGGCTTGCCATGAAGGGCAGCAAAACTGAGCATAGAATATCGTAGACGTAACGCTGTGCTGTAAGGGTGCCACGGACGTCTACCAAAGGAACCCTGCTAAGAAAAGAAATCGCACCTCAGCCATCATTCCTGGTTGTCAGGCAGTATGAGGCTTCCTCCAAGGCGGAACTCATCTCTGAAGACAGTTCTACACCAGTTAACGAGATCCCAGGCTGAAGACGCCCCGTGCAGCAGTGGTATACAAAACTGAGTGTCGCCCGCCATTAGGAATGACACCTGGGAGTGATGGTGTGGGGTGGCATTTTTTTCATAGCAGAAACCCTTTGGTTGCACGTTTACAGCACAGCGGTACATCGACGATATTCTACGCCCCTTTTCATTGCCCTTCATGGCAAGCTATATTTCAGCTTATATTTCAGCAAGATAATGCCCGTCCGCTCACAGCGCGAGTTTAATTGCTTGTTTCCGTGCTTGCCAAACTCTGCCTTGTCTAGCAATGATGCCAGATCGTTCCCCGAATGAGAGCGTTTGGAGCATTATGGGCAGGATCCTCCAATCAGCTCAGGATTTTGACGATCTAATGCTCCAAATGGACAGAATTTGGCACAATAGCTCTCAGGAGGACATCTAACATTTCTATCAATAAGTGTCAAGCGAAAAATCTGCTTGTGCAAGGGCCTGAGATGGATCAACGCGTTATTGACTTGTCCAACTTGTGAAGCTGTTTCTCTTGAATAAATTATCCAGTTTTTTTGTAATTGTAATCACTTGTTTGTCTGTACGTGTACATGTACGTCACATCTACCGGTTTCCGTCTCATTTCGATAATTACTTCTTGGTCCATACGAGTTCTTTCTTTTTTTCCTTAGGGTGTATATACACATCCGGCACAACACAAAAGACACACAAGCTTGCGCCAGACACCTCTTTGACTGACTCTGAATACCACTGCATTATAGCTGTAAGAGACACTTGAAAATATTGAAATTGTTCACAATCTGTTCTTGGATGTATGATTCTATGACAACGATCATGTACGGCATACAACACCCCGTCTTCAGGCATCCGACCGCCGTGTCATCCTCAACTGAGGTTGCGGATAGGAGGGACGTGTGGTCAGCACACCGTTCTCCTGGTTGTTATGATGGTTGTCTTTGACCGGAGCTGCTACTATTCATTCGAGTAGCTCCTCAATTATTCGGTTAAAGGGATGAGAGGGAATACAACCAGCCAACCTAACAGTACACCTTTATGAGTTTCCTACTTTGTTCGTGCACATCACCTACCATGCGTTATGAACTCGATGCTGTAGGCCTCGTATTTAGGTGATAATCGTAATGATGTAACACGCCTGTGTTTAATGATTTTTGGTGGCTGGTAACATTGTAACCGAGTTAGCTGACATGCATCTACACTCCTGGAAATTGAAATAAGAACACCGTGAATTCATTGTCCCAGGAAGGGGAAACATTATTGACACATTCCTGGGGTCAGATACATCACATGATCACACTGACAGAACCACAGGCACATAGACACAGGCAACAGAGCATGCACAATGTCGGCACTAGTACAGTGTATATCCACCTTTCGCAGCAATGCAGGCTGCTATTCTCCCATGGAGACGACCGTAGAGATGCTGGATGTAGTCCTGTGGAACGGCTTGCCATGCCATTTCCATCTGGCGCCTCAGTTGGACCAGCGTTCGTGCTGGACGTGCAGAGCGCGTGAGACGACGCTTCATCCAGTCCCAAACATGCTCAATGGTGGACAGATCCGGAGATCTTGCTGGCCAGGGTAGTTGACTTACACCTTCTAGAGCACGCTGGGTGGCACGGGATACATGCGGACGTGTATTGTCCTGTTGGAACAGCAAGTTCCCTTGCTGGTCTAGGAATGGTAGAACGATGGGTTCGATGACGGTTTGGATGTACCGTGCACTATTCAGTGTCCCCTCGACGATCACCAGTGGTGTACGGCCAGTGTAGGAGATCGCTCCCCACACCATGATGCCGAGTGTTGGCCCTGTGTGCCTCGGTCGTATGCAGTCCTGATTGTGGCGCTCACTTGCACGGCGCCAAACACGCATACGACCATCATTGGCACCAAGGCAGAAGCGACTCTCATCGCTGAAGACGACACGTCTCCATTCGTCCCTCCATTCACGCCTGTCGCGACACCACTGGAGGCGGGCTGCACGATGTTGGGGCGTGAGCGGAAGACGGCCTAACGGTGTGCGGGACCGTAGCCCAGCTTCACGGAGACGGTTGCGAATGGTCCTCGCCGATACCCCAGGAGCAACAGTGTCCCTAATTTGCTGGGAAGTGGCGGTGCGGTCCCCTACGGCACTGCGTAGGATCCTACGGTCTTGGCGTGCATCCGTGCGTCGCTGCGGTCCAGTCCCAGGTCGACGGGCACGTGCACCTTCCGCCGACCACTGGCGACAACATCGATGTACTGTGGAGACCTCACGCCCCACGTGTTGAGCAATTCGGCGGTACGTCCACCCGGCCTCCCGCATGCCCACTATACGCCCTCGCTCAAAGTCCGTCAACTGCACATACGGTTCACGTCCACGCTGTCGCGGCATGCTACCAGTGTTAAAGACTGCGATGGAGCTCCGTATGCCACGGCAAACTGGCTGACACTGACGGCGGCGGTGCACAAATGCTGCGCAGCTAGCGCCATTCGACGGCCAACACCGCGGTTCCTGGTGTGTCCGCTGTGCCGTGCGTGTGATCATTGCTTGTACAGACCTCTCGCAGTGTCCGGAGCAAGTATGGTGGGTCTGACACACCGGTGTCAATGTGTTCTTTTTTCCATTTCCAGGAGTGTATTTATGGGGAGGTACGATGCAACAGTCAAGCATCAAGGCACATGTATGCAGAAAGGAGGTTACCCAATCATGTCACATTTTAAAGAGTTGAAGGCCGCCTTCGTGAAAGAGAATTCCTTAGACCAGATCAGCAGAAAATTGGTAGACTTCGCAGTCTGCGAACTGTTCAGTGTGAGGAAACTGAGTTGCAGTAAACTGAGTAAAACCGGAGCACCAGCGCAGGATGCATAGCCAAGCAGCTAAGTACCTCCAACGCCAATGCGTTGAACGTCCAGCACGTTGAGCTGTTGCATCCATTTGAGTATCAGATGGTGGAAGTAAATGGTTCAAATGGCTCTGAGCACTATGGGACTTAACTACTGAGGTCATCAGTCCCCCAGAACTTAGAACTACTTAAAACCTAACTAACCTAAGGACATCACACACATCCATGCCCGAGGCAGGATTCGAACCTGCGACCGTAGCGGTCACGCGGTTCCAAACTGACGCGCTTAGAACCGCACGGCCACACCGGCCGGCGATGGTGGAAGACCTATCAGTTGAATTTCTCCAGTGCGTGGATTTCTGCCAATGGTATCCACAGCAAATTTTAAATATCGCTGATTTCCAAACGTGTGCTTTATTTACTGACGAGGTTGCCTTCACAAGGGAAGGGATATTTAACAGTCTCTGGGAGTTGAAAAATTCTAAGGCAATCCGTGTGTTCCATCAACAGAGATTCATCGTAAATATGTGGACTGGTATTATTCGAGACCATGCCTTCTGCCTAAGACGCTGGGTGAAGGAAATTACCGCATCATTATCCATGAAGTACTAATAGAAATATTGGGGAATGCCCCCCAGCCGCCACACAACGATTGTGGTTCCGGCATGACAGGGCCCCTCCGCACTTTGCTGTTGATTTCAGAAAACATTTGCACAATGTTTTCCTCAATCTTTGGATTGGGAGGGGTAGACCGGTACTGTGGCAACCATGTTATCCCGGCCTCACTTTTGTGGATTTCCTTTCGTGGGGGAGATAAGCGTTTGTTGTAGGAGACACCGGTAGACACTCTGGAAGAGCTGGTTGCCTGTCTAGCTAAAGCTGGAGCCATTATTCATGAAACATCTGGTTATTTTAGAGTGTTATATAATCATTAGCAGTCCAGTAATGTAAACATACGACATTTTCGGCAAAATCTCTAACAATTCATCATACGACTGTTTGAACACCATCTCTGAACATCATTGGCGTTAAAACCTTCATGGACCCTTAACGGGGAAACGATGTACCTATGACAATTTTGTCACGTAAAGATTGTTTCCTTTTTTCTCGTCTAAACACTCTAAAATTTTGTTTTGCATCGCGTAGATGAAGCATAGTTCTTCGGATGAGGTGAACCGAGCCGTAGCAGTGAACGGTTACGATTCGTAGAAGCTAGGAGACTGAGTAAGTTCCTCGAGTGCATTTAACCGGCAATGTAGGCAGCCAAGTAGGCCGTGACGTGGAGGAGATCCGGCAAAGACGTGGAACGCAGCCAGAACCTCTATCTCAACTGTCGTCTCGGCAAACACGTACACGCCTATTTACGTTGCAACGGTGCTGACACCTTCCTGAAGTATATACTGCCGCATCTGTTGTTCTTCGAGACAGGATAAGATAAAGGTGCTTTAATTAAGCTCTAATGACTTGATGTCCATAGGCTGGAAGGAGACTATATTTTTACGTTTTGCTTCGTATTACCGATGTGAATTACTATTACATTCCTCCATTGATTCAAAAAGACGTTGTATGAGCACACAAAGACCAATGCGCAGATTACCGATGACTCAAGAAACTTCTCAGTAAAGAACAGATTCTAGCAGGAAAAGTGTAAATCTACATCTACATCTACATGGATACCCTGCAAATCACATTTAAGTGCCTGGCAGAGGGTTCATCGAACCACCTTCACAATTCTCTAACTTTCCAATCTCGTATTGCGCGCGGAAAGAATGAACACATATATTTCCGTACGAGCTCTGATTTCCCTTATGTTATCGTGCAGATCGTTCATCCCTATGTAGGTGGGTGTCAACAAAATATTTTCGCATTCGAAGGAGAAAGTTGGTGACTGGAATTTCGTGAGAAGATTCCATCGCAACGAAAAACGCCTTTCTTTTAATGATTTCCAGCCCACATCCTGTATCATTTCTGTGACACTCTCTCCCATATTTCGCGATAATACAAAACGTGCTGCCTTTCTTTGAACTTTTTCGATGTACTCCGTCAGTCCTATCTGGTAAGGATCCCACACCGTGCAGCAGTATTCTAAAAGAGGACGGACAAGAGTAGTGTAGGCAGCCTCCTTAGTAGGTCTGTTACGTTTTCTAAGTGTCCCTCCAATAAAACGCAGCCTTTGGCTTGCCTTCCTCACAACATTTTCTATGTGTTCTTCCCAATTTAAGTTGTTCGTAATTGTAATACCTAGGTATTTAGTTGAATTTACAGCTTTTAGATTAGACTGATTTATCGTGTACCGTGTATCGTGAACTACCTTTTTTAAACTGTAGATATGCTGAATACTTTTCAATGGGAATATGTTGCGAATTAGCGGCTTCTGTGTTGTAACAGCTCAACTCTCTGTTATATTCCTTGCCTTTATGTTTAGAAGTTGGTCGAGGCTGACGTAGGTACATCCGACAACTATACTTTTATTATTATTATTCTTTCTTTTCTCAGACGTTATATCTGGTCAAAAATAAAAGTGACGCGGACCTTGATCAAGCGTGACTTCCTTTTAACTTTACGGTATATGTTACATTGCATTTAGGAACATTCGGGTTATTGAACATGTATCGATAATTACGGATTTCTGTAGTTGTATATATACGTTTGGATGTAGCTGTATTGCGTTGATGTACTGGTGGATATTGTGCGGTATGACTCCTGTAGTTGATAGTATAATCGGTATAATGTCAACTTTATCCTGATGCCACATATCCTTGACTTCCTCAGCCAGTTGGATGTATTTTTCAATTTTTTCTCCTGTTTTCTTCTGTATATTTGTTGTATTGGGTATGGATATTTCGATTAGTTGTGTTAATTTCTTCTTTTTATTGGTGAGTATGATGTCAGGTTTCTTATGTGGTGTTGTTTTATCTGTTATAGTGGTTCTGTTCCAGTATAATTTGTATTCATCATTCTCCAGTACATTTTGTGGTGCATACTTGTATGTGGGAACGTGTTGTTTTATTAGTTTATGTTTTATGGCAAGTTGTTGAGGTATTATTTTTGCTACATTGTCATGTCTTCTGGGGTATTCTGTATTTGCTAGTATTGTACATTCACTTGTGATGTGATCTACTGTTTCTATTTGTTGTTTGCAAAGTCTGCATTTATCTGTTATGGTATTGGGATCTTTAATAATATGCTTGCTGTAATATCTGGTGTTTATTGTTTGATCCTGTATTGCAATCATGAATCCTTCCGTCTCACTGTATATATTGCCTTTTCTTAGCCATGTGTTGGATGCGTCTTGATCGATGTGTGGCTGTGTTAGATGATACAGGTGCTTGCCATGTAGTGTTTTCTTTTTCCAATCTACTTTCTTCGTATCTGTTGATGTTATGTGATCTAAAGGGTTGTAGAAGTGGGTATGAAATTGCAGTGGTGTAGCCGATGTATTTATATGAGTGATAGCATTGTGTATTTTGCTAGTTTTTGCTCGTTCTATAAAGAATTTTCTTAAATTGTCTACCTGTCCATAATGTAGGTTTTTTTGTCGATAAATCCCCTTCCTCCTTCCTTTCTGCTTAATGTGAATCTTTCTGTTGCTGAATGTATGTGATGTATTCTATATTTGTGGCATTGTGGTCGTGTAAGTGTATTGAGTGCTTCTAGGTCTGTGTTACTCCATTTCACTACTCCAAATGAGTAGGTCAATATTGGTATAGCATAAGTATTTATAGCTTTTGTCTTGTTTCTTGCTGTCAATTCTGTTTTCAGTATTTTTGTTAGTCTTTGTCTATATTTTTCTTTTAGTTCTTTTTTAATATTTGTATTATCTATTCCTATTTTTCGTTTGTATCCTAGATATTTATAGGCATCTGTTTTTTCCATCGCTTCTATGGAGTCACTGTGGTTATTCAATATGTAATCTTCTTGTTTAATGTGTTTTCCCTTGACTATGCTATTTTTCTTACATTTGTCTGTTCCAAAAGCCAAATTTATAACATTGCTGAATACTTCTGTTATCTTTAGTAATTGGTTGAGTTGTTGATTGGTTACTGCCAGTAGTTTTAGATCATCCATGTATAGCAAATGTGTGATTTTGTGTGGGTATGTTCCAGTAATATTATATCCATAATTTGTATTATTTAGCATGTTGGATAGTGGGTTCAGAACAAGACAGAACCAGAAAGGACTTAATGAGTCTCCTTGGTATATTCCACGCTTAATCTGTATTGGCTGTGATGTGATGTTATCTGAATTTGTTTAGATATTAAGTGTGGTTTTCCAGTTTTTCATTACTATGTTTAGGAACTGTATCAATTTAGGATCTACTTTGTATATTTCCAGTATCTGTAGTAACCATGAGTGGGGTACACTATCAAAAGCTTTTTGGTAATCAATGTATGCGTAGTGTAGCGACCTTTGTTTAGTTTTAGCTTGATATGTCACCTCTGTATCTATTATCAGTTGCTCTTTACATCCCCGTGCTCCTTTGCAACAGCCTTTTTGTTCTTCATTTATAATTTTGTTCTGTGTTGTATGTGTCATTAATTTCTGTGTAATGACTGAAGTTAATATTTTGTAGTTTATTGGTAGGCATGTTATGGGGCGATATTTAGCTGGGTTTGCTGTGTCTGCTTGATCTTTAGGTTTCAGATAGGTTATTCCATGTGTAAGTGTATCAGGGAATGTGTATGGGTCTACAAAGTAACTGTTAAATAATTTAGTTAGATGTGAATGTGTTGAGGTGAACTTCTTTAGCCAGAAATTTGCTATTTTATCATCTCCAGGGGCTTTCCAATTGTGCGTTGAATTAATTGCTTGGGTGACTTCATGTTGCAAAATTATCACTTCAGGCATTTGAGGTATCATCTTGTATGAGTCTGTTTCTGCTTGTATCCACCGTGCATGCCTGTTATGTTGTACCGGGTTTGACTATATGTTGCTCCAGAAGTGTTCCATGTCTGTTATGTTTGATGGATTGTCTATTTTACTGTGTGTGTTATCTATTGTTTGGTAAAATCTCTTTTGGTTTGTGTTGAATGTTTGGTTTTGTTTCCTTCTATTTTCACTTTTTTTGTATCTTCTAAGTCGTTTGTCAATGCTTGTAATTTCTGTTTCTTTTCATCTAATTGCTCTATTATTATTATTATTATTATTATAATTATTATTATTATTGGGCAACAGCCTTGCCGCAGTGGATACACCGGTTCCCGTGAGATCACCGAAGTTAAGCGCTGTCGGGCGTGGTAGGCACTTGGATGGGTGACCATCCAGGCCGCCATGCGCTGTTGCCATTTTTCGGGGTGCACTCAGCCTCGTGATGCCAACTGAGGAGCTACTCCACCGAATAGTAGCGGCTTCAGTCAAGTATACCATCATAACGACCGGGAGAGCGGTGCGCTGACCCCACGCCCCTTCTATCCACATCCTCCACTGAGGATGACACGACGGTCGGGCGGTCCCGGTAGGCCAGTTGTGGCCTGAAGACGGAGTACTGTAAACTGTACATGATTGTTATCATAGAATCATACATCAAAAACAGATTGTAAACGATTTCTATTTAAACCTAACTAACCAAAGGACATCACACACATCCATGCCCAAGGCAGGATTCGAACCTGCGACCGTAGCAGCGGCGCGGTTCCATACTTAAGCGCCTAAACCGCTCGGCCACAGCGACAGGGCCGAACTTTTCAAAATGAGAACTTAGCGTTCGCAAGGTATACATTTAGTGGAATTCCAAATTGATCATCTCGTCAGCCTTAGTGAGAATTAGAAAGAGTCCAAAACGCCAAATTCATCTTGAAACTGACCAACCATTAAGAAGGAATCTACAAATGGAAATAGAAGAAGGAAGGAAGTTCAAGTACAGGTAATTACAGACGAATCACAAACCCAGGGTTTCGAGAGAAAGGGGCAGGATATCAACAGTGTGCGTTTCAACCGAATCATACCGAATCTTCCCAAAACTGATTTGGGAAAATCTCAATCTGGAGTAGCGAAATGCATTTTGATTTCCGTTCTTCCCCACTATGGGTGTGGAGGGTGGGGGTAAGCAGGTGGGAGGGAGAACGTTTCTTAACCACAGCGTCTCTCCACTCCTTAACAAGGAAAGTAGAACTGATGTAGGTAAAAAGTAGAACTGATATGCGTAAACTGACAAAAGACATGGATGTAAATGATTTTCGGGAAAGCTGAGATTTAACAGCATGCGAAATAGGGACTATTTGAAAGCATTACTGTCCTAGTACTTCTGTAGTAAAGAATAGAAAACTCCGACGGCTTTTACAACAACGTGCGAAATGTGGGAATGCTCTAAAGCCGACAAGAACTCCCAGCCACTAACTCATCCACTCAAAAATAACCAGAATGGGATGGAAATCGGTAGATGTTATGTTCACGTACAGACAAACAAATGATAACAATTTTAGAAAAATTGGATAATTTACTCAATAGAAAGAGCTTCATAAATTCAGGAAGTCGATTATGCGTTGGTCCATCTTTGGCCCTTACGCAAGCAATCATTCTTCTTCGCATTGATTGACAGAACTGTTGGATGTCCTCCTGAGAGATGTCGTGCCCAATTCTGCCCCAATGGCGCATTAGATCATCAAAATTCCGAGCTGGTTCGAGGGCTCTGCTCATAACTCTCCGAACGTTCTCAGTTGGGAGAGATCTGGCGACCTTCCTGGCCAAGGTAGGATTTGGCAAATACAAAGACAGGCAGTAGAAACTCCCGCCATGTGCACGCGGGCACTATCTTGTTAATAGGACCACGCGGGGTTAGCCGAGCGGTCTTGGGCGCTGCAGTCATGGACTGTGCCGCTGGTCCCGGCGGAGGTTCGAGTCCTCCATCGGGCATAGGTGTGTGTGTTTGTCCTTAGGATAATTTAGGTTAAGTAATGTGTAAGCTTAGAGACTGATGACCTTATCAGTTAAGTCCCATAAGATTTCACTCACATCTGAACATTTTTGTCAATAGGTAAGCCCAGGATGGGTTGCCACGAAGGGCAACCAAACGAGGCGTAGGATATGGTCGGCGCAACGCTGTGCTGTAAAGGTGCCGCGGATGACAACCAAAAGGGTCCTGCTATGAAAAAGAAAGAAACCCTACACCATCACTCCTCGCTTTCGCTGGGGACCGACAGTCGGGTTGGTATCCCAGCGCTGTTCGGAAATCTACTGACGCGACTTCGGCCTGGAATCGCATTCACTGGAGTAAAACTGCCTTCAGTGTTGAGTCACACCTTGAAATGAGCTCCGACGACCAGCGAAAACCTGTTTGGAGCCACCCTGGACAGTTCTGAGGTACAAACTTGACTGTCTCCGCCACACGGCCCGACAACGATGGGTGATGGTCCAAGGTGCCATTTCTGTTTATAGCAGGACCCCTTTGGTTGTCATCCACAGTACCCTTTACAGCCCAGAATTACTTCGACGACATTGTGTGCCCCGTTTTGTTTCCCTTCATGGCAAGCCATCTTGGGCTTACATTCCAGAAAGATAATGTCCGCCCTCTCACAGCAACATTTTCTACTGCTAGTCGTCGTGCTTCCCAAATCATATGTACCTTGGCCAGCAAGGTCACCGGATCTCTCTCCAATTCAAATGGTTCAAATGGCTCTGAGCACTATGGGACTTAACATCTCAGGTCATCAGTCCCCTAGACGTAGAACTACTTGAACTTAACTAACCCAAGGACATCAAGCACATCTATACCCGAGGCAGCATTCGAACCTGCGACCGTAGCGGTCGCGCGGTTCCAGACTGAAGCGCCTAGAACCGCTCATCCACAGCGGCCGGCTCTCGCCAATTGAGAAGGTTTGGAGCATTATGGGCAGGGCACTCCAACCAGCTTGCGATTTTGGTGATCTAGCGTTCCAAATCGACCGAATTTGGCACGATATCCCTCAGGAGGTCATCCAAGAACTCTATCAATAAATCGAAGCCTAATAACTGCATGCAAGACCAGAGATGGACCAACATGTTATTGACTTGCTAAATTTGTGAAGCTCTTTGTCTTGAATAAATCATCCAACTTTCCTGAAATTATAATCATTTGTTTGTCTCCACATGTACATCAAATTTACTTATTTCCACCCTAGTCGGATAATCCCTTCATGGTGCGTCGTTATCACTCGGTCGATTTCCTTCCACATCGTTGTCCTTTCCGAGCTGGAGCTATGTTTCCAGTAAAACTGCGGTCAACGGGACGTTGAACCCTAATTTGTACCGACTACACTTAGTTGTTTATGAGTTCTACTCGATATAACTATGCGCCTGTGTGTTTACACATGGAGGCATGTGACAACCAACATGGAATGAACTGCTGAAATATGCCTATATTCCCAGAAAAAGTTAATGATGTAGCATCAGACTATTTATAGCCAACATACGTGGTCGAGATTCTTAGAAATGCACGTCAGCAGGTCGCTTTCAGGCGCTGTCCGGGGGAGACTATTAGCTGCGATCCGCATGCAAATCCCAAGTTCGCCAGAAACTCTGTTCTCGAGTTAGCAGCCGATTTGTGAAGAAGTATCTCCGCAAACCATTCGCAGCGGAAAAAAATAGTCGACATTTAATTTCAGCAACGGCCTAACAGGCGTCATGGAAATTATGAACGTGATCGAACTTTATTTAGATCGGCCGAGACTCTTTCAGCTTCGGCACCAAAGGGAACGAAAAGCGTATCGAGCGAGCAGAGCAGCGGATGACAGAATCTGCCAATGAGGCACGCAGGCCAAGAAGAATGAGCAGGACCTCCTTTCACATCTGGGAGTATTTCTGTATGATAAGGAATATTACACATTGAACGGCCAAGGAGTATCGTACACTGGTTGAAGACGACGTACATCCCTTCATGGCGATACTGTTTCCCGATGGCAGCGGCATTTTTCAACAAGAGAATGCGCATGTTGCAAGGCCATGAGTGTGATGGAGTGGTTCGACAAAAACAGTGGCGATTTCAATTTCGTATACTGGCCCCACAACTCGCCAGATATGTACCCGATCGAACATGTCCGGTGGAATTTACGGGTGGCTTGTGTGTGCAGATGTGGTGCCAACTTCCTCCAGAGACCTACCAAGGCCTCATTGCTTCCGTGGCCCGCCCCGATAGCTGAGTGGTTAGCGTAACGAGTTCGATTCCCGGCTGGGTGGAGACTTTCTCCGCCCAGGGACTGGATGTTGTGTTGTATTCATCATCATTTCATCCCCATCCGGCGCACAGTTCGCACAATGTGGCGTCGAATGTAATAAGACCTGCACCAAGGCGGCCGGACCTGCCCCGCAAGGGGCCTTCCGGCCAATGACGCCAAACGCTCATTTCCATTTCCATTGCTTCAAAGCCACGAAGCGTTGCTGCTGTTGCCGTGCCAGAGTTGGACATACCGACTATTAAGTTGTTGTTGTCTTCAGTCCTGAGACTGGTTTGATGCAGCTCTCCATGCTACTCTATCCTGTGCAAGCTTTTTCATCTCCCAGTACCTACTGCAACCTACATCCTTCTGAATCTGCTTAGTGTATTCATCTCTTGGTCTCCCCCTACGATTTTTACCCTCCACGCTGCCCTCCAATACTAAATTGGTGATCCCTTGATGCCTCAGAACATGTCCTACCAACCGATCCCTTCTTCTGGTCAAGTTGTGCCACAAACTTCTCTTCTCCCCAATCCTATTCAATACTTCCTCATTAGTTATGTGATCTACCCATCTAATCTTCAGCATTCTTCTGTAGCACCACATTTCACATAACTACAAACCATGTAACCCAAATCTTTAAATGTGTTTTCCTCGGAGCCGTATGCTTTTACATTGACGGTGCAAGACTACAGTATCGATCCTATACTTGAAGGAGCGAATCTACCGTTACACTCTTTTGCTGCATCGCAGCGGCATCGCTCATGGGGTTGCCCCATCGTCCTAGAAAGGAGAGATTGACACCTGGAGGTCTTTTGATAACGAGGAAGTGAGTCCGTCGAGCCTGAGCAAGCCTGCAGGGCAAGTCCTGGCAGCTCGTGCTCCCCGCATCGCGCATAAAAAAGTGAATTAGTTTTGTGAAATTGCGGAATATTATCAGTCGTGTCGGAGCATGCTAACAAGACAGATTCAGATTACCTGAGCTTCTCCCGATCCCGCACGAAAATTTAGTAAATCGTGGAATAATTATATTGAAAGTCGCATCAGAGTTAAAACGCAAGTAGAACGCGAATGTGTGTGACAAGTGTGAGATTTTGAAGCTTAGGTTGGACTTCCGTGTCGAGGGAATCATTATGTAATGAAAAGGCGATCGTACAGTAATCAAACGGCATTAGTAAACTCATACAGGCTCGTAATAAATGAGTGGCTGCATTTGTAGAGTGAGTGCAATCAGAACAATAAGGGACGCGTTATTTGGATTTGAAGTGGAATAAATTAACTATATCGTACAAAAGTGTTCACGGATTACAACCTCTTCATTATTAATAGAACATTTTGAGACGGACAGCACAATACAGCAATGTAAGGCCATGCGTCGTAGTCTCACACTCAGAAATTTAGTCATTGGCGCATGTACTTTGGGAGTAAGTTCGCCCTTTATAACTGGCTTCTTATTAATGTCCGATGCCTAATTTTCCAAGTAGCCTGATTACAGTAATTATTAAGAAAACCGATAAAACCAATAAAATAGTAGGGGCGGCTAACACTTGGCGACGCGTGTCAACACCGAACTGCTTAAATCTTCGAAGAGACAAATAAGACATCAAAATAGAATCCTCGGTGGCGATCGTAGGAAGAGTAGAACGAGTGCAAGAATAGTTTTCAAACGTTTGGATACAACGGCACAACCTCTAGAAGAAAGAGAAGGAGCCCGACCACAGGACGGGACAAAGGATGAAGAAGATGCGACATCACGGCAAACAGAAGACAGCAGTACAGCAGCCAATAACAGCAGAAAATGTAGAATGTGTCTCAAGTTGCTGTAGGCCATTAGGAAAAATTAGTTCTGTAGAAATAGTTTAACAGTGCAACATAGGCAAGGCAGTAATTAAAACAGCGTGTGACGGAAAAGTGATATTTCAGAAATTTTAAATACTTTAATAGAAATGTACAATGTTTAGAAAATGTATTGGCACATTTATGTAGGTAAAAATGGAGCCTCAATTACTGACCCACAAGAAGAAAAAAGAAAGTGCCTCAAATGAGAGTGATTATCAGCTTAGTGAAGAGGAAGAAGAAAACGTGTAGCAAATAATTGCGAAGGGAACGAGAGGAAATTATTAAGAAAATGTGGAAGGAACAAATAGAAGACATTAAGGAAAGGAAATGCTAATTGGACAAAAGGAAGAGATTAAAGGGGATATCAAGGAAATGTTAAAAACATTCGAGGAAAGGATGGGTGAGAAAATGTTTGAAGAGGGATAAACGGAAATCAAGGAACATCCTGAACAACAGTCCGGGACGATACTGGAAGAAGCGGGTTCCATGGGACAAGAAGTAGACAACGAAAATATTCTAATACAGAGGAGTGCAATAGACAGTGCAAGAATATGGACTGTAGTCAATGGATAACGAAGAGGTATTGTGGGTAACAAATCGAGAAGAAACGAAGAACCAGAGTGATACAGTAAACGGTGAATTCAAGGAAGATGTAGGACAAATAGCAGCGTGTCTCGATCAGACAACCAACTACCAACTCCTGATCAGCCAGCCAGTGGAAGATTATAACAAGAAAGCTACAAAAGTCAAGACACCAGTAAAAGTTGTGACGAAAGAAATGAGGAACCAATATGCTGTTAACACGAAAGGTATGATAAAACTGATAAAATAATTGTCGTGTCTTAACTATGAACAGAAAATACGGATGCAGCGTTTAGGTTCGGCGCAAACAGAGGATTGTGAGCGACGATTTGTGAAGATTAACGAAGAACTATGCCTCATGGGGAGAGAAGTGAATAAACGTTGTGTTCCCGACATGAAACTTGGGAAGAAGCTGAAGGAAAATGTAACGCGTCTTGATTTTGACATCAGATGTGGATACAATATATGAATGTTGCTTGCGCCGATCTGAAAACAGTGGAAGAAAAACAAGCAATATGGACACTGATCGAACTTGAAGTTTGCACCCAAACTGGAAGCAAAATAGTTTATTACCTTGTGGACAAGAGGATAGTAACAGTGACACAAAGAAGAATGTATATGAATCAAAAGAGTATAAAAATGCCACTGGAAACATAAAACAAGGTATTTGACATAGGTGGACGAGAAGAAGAGTGGCAAGCGCGCACTGAGATACGAAGAATGGTGGCCGAGAAAAGGGGTGGAACCGACAGAGAACATGGATGCGGGGCGACGTACGAGTAGGGTTTCAGAATTGGCCCGATTTGAAACTTATGTGGAGGGAACTTGAACAGCTTGGAAAGAAGAGAGAAGCATTCACGTAATAAAAGTAAAAATAAAAAAAATAAGTGATGCCTGCTTGAAGAGGATGTTATATTGAAATATAAGGCAGATATCACATGTATGTATGTGGGCATGTTCAAATGGCTCTGAGCACTATGGGACTTAACATCTGTGGTCATCAGTCCCCTAGAACTTAGAACTACTTAAACCTAACTAACCTAAGGACATCACACACATCCATGCCCGAGGCAGGATTCGAACCTGCGACCGTAGCAGTCGCGCGGTTCCGGACTGAGCGCCTAGAACCGCTAGACCACCGCGGCCGGCATGTGGGCATGTGGCTAAATCAATAGTCAAGTTGGGAGGCCAGTTGGGTGCAACAGAAAACAAATTGTATAAAAAATTACTGAAATCAGGAAATGAAATACGGAGTTTAAAGGTTAGTGGAATCAGAATAAAAGAAGTTGTAGATGAAAACGGGAAACAATTAACTGTCAAAAAATATTGCACGTGAGAACAGAAAAGGAATCGTTTCGAGAGGATGCTACAGGCGTGTATAATTTGCGAGAGGAAGGTATTACAGGCTCTGATTGGTTGGCGGAGCATAATGCAGAGATGAGTTTTGGGAGAAATGAAATGAGGATTTACTACAAAGAAAAGGAGAGTAAGGTAAAAGTTAATGACAAAACGACAGTAGATAGAATAAAAGGCTTTCCCACATATACCAATTGGCAGCTTGGGAAGGGACTGTAGGAGAGGAAAGTTAAATATATCATAACCGAAGTTGATTTCTTCAAATAGTGATGAAGATGCAAATGGCCTTCCATAGGAAGAAATTAACAGCAAAATAAATTGAATCTTTAATATAGAAAGCATAACAGCTGGACGGCTACCCCAATTACCAGAAAGATACAGGGAGTATTCTGGTAAAAGACCAGGAATAATAAAAATGTCACCATAAAGTATAAAAATAAAGTCTCAGAAACCGTACTTTAAGCCGCGTTATACATTCCAAATGCCCAGAAGAAAGTTGTAGAACAAAGAATTCCATAACAATACTGAATACAGGAATAATAGAGAGGGCTACAGTCGGTACCATAGCCCTTAGGCATTCGAAATTAGTGTGTTGAAAAAGTAAGACTGTCAAGAATGAAATTTGTCAGTGATGTGTAGCTACACTTAGATATGCTTCTCTTAAGGACAATACGATATGTTTATCTGCTGAAAAATTATAAGGAAGTGTTATATGCGTAAACTTTTATGTTGTTTAGTAGTAAAGATTACTTTATACATATTCAGACTGTTGTGTTAAAGCACAGTTATTTAAAAAAGAGAGCAAGAGTGGGTCCAACACTTGCTACACTTGCTAGGTGGTTTGACAGGTGCGACTGGCCGCAGAGAATTTACGAGAGGGAACTGTGGTTCACAAAGCGCAATGTGTTGTTCCAGGTTGAAAGACGGCGAGTCGCAGCATTAAACTGCAGCGAAGAGTAGCCTGGCAGTTAGTGAGACTGCTTTGAAGATCCGTCGGGACGGGGAGAATTCATCCGCCAGCCGGATGCCTTTTGGCAGAGCGGACATCAAACCCATTAGCCGAAAACAGCAGGTGCGCGCGCCAGCTATAGGCGGTTCGCTCAAGTGTATATGTAACGCTCCGCTGTATCAGGGTGGCGAGCGAGAAGAGTGAGTGTGTGTGTGTGTGTGTGTGTGTGTGTGTGTGTGTGCTGTCTTCCTGTGTACTTATCTGTACAATGGAAAGACGCGCTCAAGATTGCACGAAGTCACTTTTTCCTTATTTGTGGTACTTTTTCTCATTCCTCATTCCAGCGAACAAAAATACTTAATTTATGTCTTGCTCATGTTAATTGAATTTTAAGACTTATCTACGTCACACGTGGATAAATCTGGTAAGGGTTGTTGATTTCTAGATTTAGAAACAGAGGAAGAGCTTCAAACAGCAAGCTCGCTATTGCACAGCATTTACTATGATGAGGGGTTTCAGCAAACTACGTTGCCGTCATCAGATCGGTAAATCATAGATCAACACCTCCAGGCACACTGGGTTCAGATGTAGAGGCGCGTAATACAATTTTACATAAACAAGGATTACACCATAGAATGTAACATACCTTCTGCAGTACATTTCACTAAATCTTGATCGACTGCAAAATTATACGGTGTCGTACTATAAAACGATACTACATGAACATGAGAACAATAGTATATCAGCAAGTCCAGTACAAAAATCTATTACATAGAACAAATACATATTTCACTCATTACAAAAGCTCACGTTCGTACATTAGCAGAATGAAGATAGATATTCTCAAGTAAACATAATAGACGTTACAACCAACCACCAGGTGGCACTGTGGTAGTAGTTGCAAACAAAAATTCGTCGTGTCACATAAAGTATGAAGGCAAACCAACGGTCCAAGAATGTTACACTGCAGATATACAATAAATAAACCAAACCAGAGTAGTTACACTTATTTTTTATAATAATTTTAAATTAATTGATAACTACCTTAAAAAACGTAACAGGAAGCACTGTACCTTCAATATATCATTCAATACACAAGTAGTGAAGCCAGTCTTATGTTATGTTAGTAATCAACAAAATATACATGCCATAATATGCAGGCAGCATAAAGCCTCGACAACCATACACTGTAGTTCGGTACCTCGGCGTAGTTCAACAAACACAAAGAAACCACAAGGGAAACATCAAGCGTTCCATCAACAACTATCACAAACAAGTCATTACAAGTACAGCAACAATATAATGAGATCACTTAGCAGGCTCGATATAAATCACAGTATTTACGCTATCAACATATAGCTCGACGATTAGGTACTAGCATGGTGCTCGAGGTTTTGATGTGAAAGACATGGGTGACAAGACCACAGGAATAAATAGCGTAATCCTTAAGATTTTATGTAATACGACAAAAATAAACTTGCACTATAATATAATCACTTGTCCTACACCTAAAAACTCATAAGTGCTTATATAATAGAACAAGTTTATTTTTACTGTATTACATATAAGTTTAAGGATTACGCTATTTATTCCTGTGGTCTTTTGAACTGTGTCTTTCACTCCAGGACCTAGAGTACCATGCTAATACCTAAACGCCGAGCAACATCTTGGCAGCGTTAATACTGTGATTTGTATAACGCCAGCTAAGCGATTTCATTGTATGGTTGCTGCACTTGGAACGACTTGCTTGTGGTGTTATGTGCGGAACTCTTGATGTTTTCTTTTGTGTTCGATCACGTTTGCTTAGCTACACCGAGGCACCGAACTACAGTGTATGGTAGTCAAAGCTTTATGCTATCTCCATATTATGACATGTATATTTTATTGTATTACGAACACACTAAAAGACTGGCTACACTACTTGTGTGTTAAACGATATATTGAAGCTACAGTTCCTGTTAGGTTTTATAAGGTGATTTTAAATTTTATGTAAATCAATTTAAAATTTTTATAAGAAAATAAGTGTAACTACTCTGGTTTGGTTTATTTATCGTATATCTGCAGTGTAACATTCTTGGATCGTTTGTTCTGCAGATTACACTGCTCTGTATACAATGAATCGCCAAAGAAACTGCTATAGGCATGCGTATTCAAATATAGAGCTATGCAAACAGGCCGATTACGGTGCTGCGGTCAGCAACGCCTATATAAGACAACAAGTGTCTGGCGCAGTTGTTAGATAGGTTACTGCTGCTACAATGGCAGGTTATCCAGATATAAATGAGTTTGAACGTGGTTTTATAGTCGGCGCACGAGCGATGGGACACAGCATCTCCGAGGTGGCTATGAAGTGGAGATTATCCTGTGCGACAATTTCACAAGTGTACCATGAATATCAGGAATCCGGTAAAACATCAAATCTCTGACGTGGCTGCGACCAGAAAAATTTCCTGCTAGAACGGGACCGATGACGGCTGAAGAGAATCGTTCAACGTGACAGAAGTGCAACCGTTCCGCAAACTGCTGCAGATTTCAATCTTGGGCCATCAATAAGTGTCAACGTCCGAACCATTCAACGAAACATCATCGATATGGGCTTTCGGAGCCGAAGGCGCACTCGTGTGACCTTGATGACTGCACGACACAAGGCTTTATGCCTCACCTAGACCCTCCAAGACCGACGTTGGACTGTAGATGACTGGAAACACGTTGCCTGGGCGAACGAGTTTCGTTTCAAATGATATCGAGCGGGTGGACGTGTACGATATGGAGATAACTTCATAAATCCATGTTCAAAATGGCTTCAAATGGCTCTAAGTAGTATGGGACTTAACATCTAAGGTCATCAGTCCCCTCCCCCCCCCCCCCCCCCCCCCCCAAATCCATGAACCCTGCAAGTTAGCAGGGAACTGTTCAAGCTTGTGGAGGCACTGTAATGACGTGGGGCGTGTGCATTTGGAGTGATATGGGACCGTTGATACGACTCTGACAGGTGGCACGTACGTAAGCGTCCTGTCTGAGCACTTGCATCCATTCATGTCCATCGAGCGAGGTCGCGCAGTGATTAGCACACTAGACTCGCGTTCTGGAGGACGACGTTTCAAACCCGCTTCCGGCCATCTTGATTTAGGTTTTCCGTGATTTCCCTAAAATCGTTTGCCGGCTGGGGTGGCCGAGCGGTTCTAGGCGCTACAGTCTGGGACCGCGCGACCACTACGGTCGCAGGTTCGAATCCTGCCTCGGGCATGGATGTGTGTGATGTCCTTAGCTTAGTTAGGTTTAAGTAGTTCTACGTTCTAGGGGACTGATGACCTCAGAAGTTGATTCCCATAGTGCTCAGAGCCATTTGAACCATTTTGAACCTAAAATCGTTTCAGGCAAATTCCGGGATGGTTCCTTTGAAAGGGCACGGATGACTTCCCTCACCAACCTTCCCTAACCTGATGGGACCGATGACCTCGCTGTTTGGTCCCCTCCCCCAAAACAACCAACCAGTCAAGTCCATTGTGAATTCCGACGGACTTGGGCAATTCCAGCAGGAGAATGCGACATCCCACACGTCCAGGATTGCTACAACGTGGCTCCAGGAACACTCTACTGAGTTTAAGCACTTCAGCTAGCCACCAGACAAACCAGACATGAACATTATTGAGCATATCTGGGATGCCTTGCAACGTGCTGGTCAGGAGAGATCTCCACTCCCTCGTACTCTTACGGGTTTACGGACAGTTCTGCAGGATTCATGGCGTCAATTCCCTCACGCACTGCTTTAGACATTAGTCTAGTCCATGCCACATCGTGTTTCGGCAGTTATGCGTGCTCGTGTGGGCCCTACACGATATTAGGCAGGCGTACCAGTTTATTTAGCCCATCAGTGTAGAATCCATCATCAACAGCCAATGGACAACGCCAATTGTCGTAATGCAAAAGTGTAGTGGCACATTGAGGATCTCTGGTGATTTTCAAAGTGCCAGTCAATGCGTAACCCATAAGAGTGTTCTATTGAATTACAAAACCTGAACAACGAATATGTAAATTAGCTGGCGGCGTACATTTTAAAAAATTGGAATTGACGGAGGCCTATTTACAAATAACTCTGTAAGAAGCAACACATTTATTTTTGGTCATAAATACTCCGAGTGATTTCAAATGGTTCAAATGGCTCTGAGCACTATGGGACTCAACTGCTGAGGTCATTAGTCCCCTAGAACTTAGGACTAGTTAAACCTAACTAACCTAAGGACATCACAAACATCCATGCCCGAGGCAGGATTCGAACCTGCGACCGTAGCGGTCTTGCGGTTCCAGACTGCAGCGCCTGTAACTGCACGGCCACTTCGGCCGGCTCTCCGAGTGAGAACGTCATCAATACAAGACATTACCATTTGGAATTGGCAGTGCACGAAGTTTGTTCCAGCAATACGTAGAATAATTAATTAGAAAACCACCTTGCTTTGTGAACTACCTGGATGACATCACTGCCTCAGAGACAACTTCTGCGTAACTGTTATGTAACTTGGAACGCCTATTTAAGATTTTGAAAGTGTCTAATTTAAAATGTGACAAAACAAATTGCACACATTCTTCCCTGAGGAAATCCAGTGCATAGGACACATTCTGCCACAACAAGACATCAGACCAACACCGAAACATACACTGAACAGCCAAAACTTTACGACCACTGCCCATTGCGCCGTTGGATACCACCTGGCGGCGTTGTGTGCAGGTGACGCGATAACAAAAGTATATAAGCGGAGCAGACACAGACAGGGGATCACCATAGCGAAGAAATGGGCTGCAAATGGGGAAATTCATTGAGATAAGCGACTCTAACAAAGGGCAGGTGATCATGACACAGAGCCTGTCAACAAGTATCTAGAAAACGGCGAAGCTGGTCGAATGTGCATGTGCTACTGTCGCGAGCGTCTACGGAAAGAGATAGAAGAACAGGGAACCTACCACTAGGCGCTAAATGGTTGGACGTTGGACGTGCATGACTCTTCACGGAACGTAGGGTTGGGATGCTTGTTTGCTTTACAAAGTAAGACAGATGGTGATCTCTGTCGAAAGAGCACAATGCTGGTGCACCCGAAAGTGCTTTGGAGCACACCGTTCGTCGTACAGTGTTGAACATGAAGCTCCTCAGCAGGCTATACTTACGTGTTCACATGTTGACCAAATGACATCGTCAATTACGATTGCAGTGGGTAAGAGACCATCGGGATTCGACCGTCGATCAATGGAAACGTGTCTGCTCTTCGGGCGAATCACATTTTTGCTACACCCGTGTCGATCTCCACAAACGTCGACATCGACGTGAACGGCAGCTCGAAACGAGCAACCGCGCGGGATAGCCGCGTGGTCTCAGGCACCCTGTCACGGTCCGCGCGGCTCCCCGCGTCGGAGGTTCGAGTCCTCCCTCGGGCAGGGTTGTGTGCGTTTCACTTAGCGTAAGTTACATTAAGTTCGATTAAGTAGCGTGTAAACTTAGGGACCGATGACCTCAGCAGTTTTGTCCCACAGTATCTTATCACAAATTTCCAAATTTTCGAAACGAGCAGCGCGCCACGAACGCAGGCTGGTGGGAGCAGTATTATGCTGTGGGGTACATTCTCCTAGGGTTTTATGGGACTTGTGTTAGTAATCGAAGACACGCTAACGACTGGGAACCACCTGCATCCCTTCACGCGTGTCTTCCCCGACAGCGATGTCATCTTTCGGCAGTATAATTGTCCGTGTCTCGGAGCCAGAACAGCGTTACAGTGGTTAGAGGTGCATTATACTGAACTCACGTTGATGTCTCGGCCACCAAATTCGCCTGATGTAAATCCCATGGAACGCATCTGCATCGCTATCGGGCCGCATCACAGCGTACGCAAATCAGCGGCCCGTTATTTACGCGAATCACGTAACCTGCGCGTAGACATCTAAGTGACGTATCTCGTTCCAAAGACGTACAAACAAGCTATTAAGCAGGCGGTCTTAATGTCTGGCTCATCAGCGTACGTTTTGCTTTAGATTTACTCGGTCAAGACAGTGCGGAAATCTCCTTGAATTCCATGTTGATTGAAAACCTTGCGTCAACAGATCTAGTGTTATCTTAAATCAAATCATACATTCAGTCGGAGTAAATGTGTCATTCTGATACATTCAGAATCAGGAAAGACAAAACTGGTGATTCTCGAAGAGCTTCGACTTAAAGTACTTCAGAAGCTACACCGGTGCCACTGGGCTACCGTACGTAAATAACACGTTGCCATAGAGCATTGCTATTTTAAAAATGTCCACAAAAACATAGAAATGATGCTGGTTAAATGCCACTTAGCCAGAAATACCAGTCAAGTCCATGTTCACTGAACTTGTTTTGCTTCTAGTATCATGTAATTTCATTTGTATGCGTTTATACCATTAATTATGTTACACCTTGTACCACAGTCTGTTTTCTTTTTCAGGCTCACTTGGCTTCACTACAGTCAGCCGACGTGGGAGCTACAATTGCAGCCGGCAGCTGGCCCCATACGTCGCCTCGGGGAACAGAACTAGGCCACAGCCAAAAGACGACCTCCAGGTGGAGGTGGATGTAGACCCTAAGCCCCCTACATGTAGAGATGTACTTAGACATGGCGAAAGTAGCTTGTCCGACTGCCCCCTCACCGACATTTTGGGTACGGTTTTAGTCGGGTGCCGCGGGAAAATACCAAGGGGAGCAGCTTGTGTGCACCTACCAAGCATGCACATCGATAAGCACGTGAACGTGAAGCTAAGAAAGAAAGCTTCATCAGCTTCACCCCATAAGCAACACCCCCCCCCCCCCCCCCCCCCCCCCCCCCCCCCCCCCCACCCACCCCAACCCCCCCCGACCACGAACACACCAACACCACGCAAGAACTGCTGTGTCCGCCGTCAAAGGCGGCACACAGCTATACAGGCTCTCAGCAATATTGCTACTAACTTCGAGGAGCTGTAGAGGGTGCCTTGAAGAACAAATCTAAGATAGGAACCCATGTCCGGAAACGTTATCCAAGCGTCGAGGTTTGAGGCGCCGACTCCTGGCACCGGGAGGAAACATGACTTTGTACGTTGACGGACCGTAGGCGGAACGTCCCACAAAGTTCTTTGCTTTTCAGTGATCGTGGCTGATTGCCACAATCGCCAGTTGAGAAGATGGAGCTAGCTGCTGCGTAGACAAGCGTTGTCTTCTATGAGTGCGATGCTGTGTTGTCCTGGTGGATGATGGTTTCGGAGACGGGTTTCCATGTGCAGTTTATTTTCCTCCTGTATACTAAAAGGGACACTGCAGATTTTAGAGGCTTCCAGGATAAAAATAAACTGCTGACGGAATAGCATATCTGAAACCTTCATCCACCGAGCCAATAGAGTATCGCATTTAAAGTGGACAAGGCCTTACAATGGCCTCTGTGGCATTGTAGCAAGAAGGAAGTACTTCTCTGGTCGCTGTATCACTAACCTGGTGTCTTGCTGTTTCGGTAGTCCCTCGTCGCACAGTAGTAGCGCTCAGGCGCCAGGTTCCATGTAGGTCGTGATCCTGCTGAAGTGGAGTTGTTTCGGGATGCCAGTTGTTAAATGTCAACAACGTTTTGTACTATACTAGTTTTAATAAAGAAAATACTGTTGTGGACTGGCAAGACAGCCAATCCACTAGGAGGAAGCCGAAAGGCACGCGTTTAAGCTCACGCAGGCTGGCGTGAGGTCTGGAACAGTTAAAGGAGTTGAGTCTAGTAAAAAAAGTACGGAGCTTCTGGAATACTTAACTTTAATCCATAATTGGTGAACATCGCTCTTGACGGTACATGTTTTATAGCATCAATAGTGACTGGTGATGGCGCTTTGCTAGGTCGTAGCAAATGACGTAGCTGAAAGCTATGCTAACTATCGTCTCGGCAAATGAGAGCGTAATTTATCAGTGAACCATCGCTAGCAAAGTCGGCTGTACAACTGGGGCGAGTGCTAGGAAGTCTCTCTAGACCTGCCGTGTGGCGGCGCTCGGTCTGCAATCACTGACAGTGGCGACACGCGGGTCCGACGTATACTAACGGCCCGCGGCCGATTTAAAGGCTACCACCTAGCAAGTGTGGTGTCTGGCGGTGACACCACAAATACTTTGGCACACACGTCACAGAATTTGCAATATGGTGCAATAGTATAGAACTGCAGCGAAAGCATCAATGGCCCGCCCAGTGCCAGGGGCACTCCCACTGGGATTAGCTCAGTGGGAATGGCCAAACAAGTAGGTTTGTATCTATTCTGGCACGCATGTAACGCTGCAGGTAGTGTAGTCATAACAACAACAACTAACATAAAGTATGATAGATTAACCCCCATAGTGGTGATGGAATGTAGGATGAAAAACCTGTAGTGTTAATATATTAAGTAGCTGCAGATACAAATTAGTAATAACTTAGGACCTACTAATGTATTTAGGTAGTAGGTTATATTGTAACATGATATTGATGAAATAAAGATTTTTTTTTTAAAAAAAAAAAAAAAAATATGGTGGCTCTGGGCTACGCCGTTATATTCAACCCTTTACTACACATTAACATAGTTCTCACTTTCCATACTCTTGATAGACACTGCCCACGACACGTGGCGTTCTGATAACTAATACCTTCACTTTACATCTTGTTTAATAGCTGGAATATATACTCGCGACCGTTCTTTCAGAGCCGCCCCCGGTTACTCGACTGTGCGTTTTGAGTGGCGCCTCGCAACTAACTCGCCCTGGCTTCCCGAAGGAGAAGAGAGACCCCAACGTCCTCCCTCAGCCAATAAGGACACTTCATTCGTCTGTATCCAAACCTTCAGCCAATGGCCTTTCGGATGGCTGTTGCTAGGAGGATGTGACGTCACGTTTGCGGACATTGTTTGTTTCGGAACACTGTCTCAGATGGTAAGATCCTACTCCCAAATAGTCGGATCTTGTCCCTACTAAGGCTGCACAACATTGCCTCCTATGATATTATTATCAATGCTCCTCGCTGACTCATAATTCTCAGATTTACATGTAGCCTGGCTGCTACTGACTTGGGTGACAATCTGAGCAGTTCTCTTAGGTTGTTCGCAGATGATGCTGTAATTTACCGTCTAGTAAGGTCATCCGAAGACCAGTGTCAATTTGCAAAGCGATTTAGAAAAGATTGCTGTGTGGTGTGGCAGGTGGCAGTTGACGCTAAATAACGAAAAGTGTGAGGTGATCCACATGAGTTCCAAAAGAAATCTGTTGGAATTCGATTACTCGATAAATAGTACAATTCTCAAGGCTGTCATTTCAACTAAGTACCTGGGTGTAAAAATTACGAACAACTTCAGTTGGAAAGACCACATAGATAATATTGTGGGGAAGGCGAGCCAAAGGTTGCGTTTCATTGGCAGGACACTTAGAAGATGCAACAAGTCCACTAAAGAGACAGCTTACACTACACTCGTTCGTCCTCTGTTAGAATATTGCTGCCCGGTGTGGGATCCTTACTAGGTGGGATTGACGGAGGACATCGAAAGGGTGCAAAAAAGGGCAGCTCGTTTTGTATTATCACGTAATAGGGGAGAGAGTGTGGCAGGTATGATACGCGAGTTGGGATGGAAGTCATTAAAGCAAAGACGTTTTTCGTCGCGGCGAGATCTATTTATGAAATTTGAGTCACCAACTTTCTCTTCCGAATGCGAAAATATTTTGTTGAGCCCAACCTACATAGGTAGGAATGATCATCAAAATAAAATAAGAGAAATCAGAGCTCGAACAGAAAGGTTTAGGTGTTCGTTTTTCCCGCGCGCTGTTCGGGAGTGGAATCGTAGGGAGATAGTATGATTGTGGTTCGATGAACCCTCTGCCAAGCACTTAAATGTGAATTGCAGAGTAATCATGTAGATGTAGATTCTCGATTGCATAAATGTGCGTGATACTTGGCCTAAACACGTGAAGAGAATGCACGTATGCATTACAGCCTTTCTACGCAGGAGCTAGCTCTATCTTCTCCACTGACGATCGTGACAATCAGTCGCGATCACTGAATAACAAACAACATTACGGGACGTTCCACCTGCGGCCCGTTACCGTACAGTCACGTTTACTGCTGAGGGTGTGGTCTAGTGGCAGCTGCCGGCGCCACCAACTTAGATGCTCTGTAGCGTCTTTGGATGACGTTTCCGGACACGGGTTCCTGTCCTCTATTTGTTCCTCAAGACACCCTCTACACCTCCTTGGTGTTTGTCGCAACATTTCTGGGACGCCCTGTATACACACAGAAGACACCAGACGGCAGGGCCAGCCTCCAACATGGCACCACATAGTTATGGTTCCTCACCACAGAGGGTGTACCTAACGGAAACCATATAACGCTTCCGCCATATGTCACATCCATCTGCCATAGCTATACTCTGCCATCACATAGGGCGCTGATAACAGAACTGCATCCTGCTTCTGCCTGACATCAGAAAAATAGTTCACATTCATCCACATACAACGGATTTAAGAGGACGCCCAGCTTCACTGGGCCAGTCGCTATCAGTTTTCGCAGCTTTCATCAGTTGGCAGAAGCTCTCGGACAGTTATCACATTGCCGCAGTCATCGCACGGCGTGACCGTATATCCCGAGTGTCGCATTGTGCATTATTAACAGAGCCAGAATTTCGATACAGTCACCGACAGCAACGCCTAGCTGGAATTACTATTAGATTAGTTAGGTATCGTTCACCGAGTTGGGTTTAGGCCTATGTTCGGAACTTTAACATCACCCACGCCTTCGCCTCATTATCTCACTAAAATTCAGTATTTGTCGTACTCGTATATACTTTTAATAAATGACTGTTGTTTGTTACTGTGTTCCAAACATCATTTTTGTTGTAGTTCAGTTTATTTGCCCTGTGACAAGACAGGTGTCGCAAGCAAGCGCACCATCTCGGTACAGCAACTACTCTCTGTGCTGAGGAGTTCACTTACTGCTAACTTTATGTTGGGCGCCAAATTTATTTGATGAACTCAACACCGGTGCGTGTTGGCGGTATGGGAGACTGGAGGAAATCACCAAGAAAGACAACCGAAGGCAAGCCTGACGAGAGTTTTGTAACCTCATAACGATTTGCAGAGAGATTCAGAAGTTCCGGTCACGTATGAAGAAATGCAGAAGCAGTTTTCCAGAAGTATCGAAGAGTGAGAGAACAAGAAATACGATGGTCATACGCAAGCCAACCTGGATCAGAAGGAACCATGTGAGCAATTAGTTATAAGGGGCGATAAAAAAAAAAATCTCGGTTTGAGGGAGTTTCTGCAGCGTATATGCAACGTAGCGCCACCCCGATGCGACTGTGTAAGAAGCGATATACGGCAAGGGACTAGTGTGACAGTTGTGCCTACTTGAGGTGCGTGCGGTAAATCCGGACACGTGAACTGTGGCGACGTTATTACCAAAAGCGTCCAACACAGAACCAACGCGCTGTTAATCTTTTCTTGGCTATCGAGAAACAAACACAGGTAAATACGACGTGCATTCAAGTTCTAAGGCCTCCGATTTTTTTTCTAATTAACTACTCACTCGAAATCGATGAAACTGGCGTTACTTCTCGACGTAATCGCCCTGCAGACGTACACATTTTTCACAACGCTGACGCCATGATTCCATGGCAGCGGCGAAGGCTTCTTTAGGAGTCTGTTTTGACCACTGGAAAATCGCTGAGGCAATAGCAACACGGCTGGTGAATGTGCGGCCACGGAGTGTCTTTCATTGTTGGAAAAAGCCAAAAGTCACTAGGAGCCAGGTCAGGTGAGTAGGGAGCATGAGGAATCACTTCAAAGTTGTTATTACGAAGAAACTGTTGCGTAACGTTAGCTCGATGTGCGGGTTCGTTGTCTTGGTGAAACAGCACACGCGCAGCCCTTCCCGGACGTTTTTGTTGCAGTGCAGGAAGGAATTTGTTCTTCAAAACATTTTCGTAGGATGCACCTCTTACCGTAGTGCCCTTTGGAACGCAATCGGTAAGGATTACGCCCTCGCTGTCCCAGAACATGGACACCATCATTTTTTTCAGCACTGGTGGTTACCCGAAATTTTTTTGGTGGCGGTGAATCTGTGTGCTTTCATTGAGCTGACTGGCGCTTTGTTTCTGGATTGAAAAATGGCATCCACGTCTCATCCATTGTCACAACTGACGAAAAGAAAGTCCCATTCATGCTGTCGTTGCGCGTCAACATTGCTTGGCAACATGCCACACGGGCAGCCGTGTGGTCGTCTGTCAGCATTCGTGGCACCCACCTGGATGACACTTTTCGCATTTTCAGGTCGTCATGCAGGGTTGTGTGCACAGAACCCACAGAAATGCCAACTCTGGAGGCGATCTGTTCAACAGTCATTCGGCGATCCCCCAAAACAATTCTCTCCACTTTCTCGATCATGTCGTCAGACCGGCTTGTGCGAGCCCCAGGCTGTTTCGGTTTGTTGTCACACGATGTTCTGCCTTCATTAAACTGTCGCACCCACGAACGCACTTTCGACACATTCATAACTTCATCACCACATGTCTCCTTCAACTGTCGATGAATTTCAATTGGTTTCACACCACGCAAATTCAGAAAACGAATAATTGCGCGCTGTTCAAGTAAGGAAAACGTCGCCATTTTAAGTATTTAAAACAGTTCTCATTCTCGCCGCTGGCGGTAAAATTCCATCTGCCGTACGGTGCTGCCATCTCTGCGATGTATTGACAATGAACGCGGCCTCATTTTAAAACAATGCGCATGTTTCTATCTCTTTCCAGTCCGGAGAAAAAAATCGGAGGCCATAGAACTTGAATGCACCTCGTATGCATCAGAGAATGAATAAACGTCCTGGAAAATTGTGACAAGTGGTGATGCTGCTTCATGATAACGCACGTCCTCATGTCGTAAATTTCGTAATGCATAAGTTACACCAACTCTAGTGGGAGACACGCGAGCACCCACCCTATAGTGCTGAGCTCTCCACATTGGACTATCACGCCTTCAGTCACTTAAAAAAGGCCTTAAAGTGCCAACGATTCCTGTCGGACGGGGATGTGGGGCAGACAGTTACAGACTCTTCACGCAGGAGGACACAACGTTTTCAGCAAAACTGGTGTCTTCAAGCTGGTACGTCGGTGGCATGGTTGCCTCAATGCTCATGGAGATTTTACCTGATTGCCATACCGATTCTAGACTGTGCGACCTTCGAATGGTTCAAATGGTTCAAATGGCTCTGAGCACTAAGGGACTTAACTTCTGAGGTCATCAGTCCCCTATAACTTAGAACTGCTTAAACCTAACTAACCTTAGTACATCACACACATCCATGCACGAGGCAGGATTCGAACATGCGACCGTAGCAGTCGCGCGGTTCCGGACTGAAGCGCCTAGAACCGCTTGGCCACTTCGACCGGCTCTTCGAATGGAAAGTTTTCGATCGTGCCTTATTTATCTATAGAAACTTGGATGTCTCCAGCATCAGAGACAAGTGTTGATAGACAATCCGCCGTCTGATTTAGCAAACTCCATCATCCACAGGAAAGATCGGCCAGGTAACAGAAATCGTGTGCGATTTTTACAATGAAACAATTCCCACGTTCATGACTGACTTTTCCTTTGAATATGAAAAAGTAAAATGAATTTTATTAAATGTTAACGTGTGCTGTCAAACTTACGCTTATGTCGAAGTTGCTTGCTTGCAAAATTGCAATATTTAAAACACATGGCCTGCCACTGATCAGCTATAGCATTAGGCAGTTTCTACACTCGTGCCGCCGCCTTTGACGACATCCCCAGGAATGAAAACTGTTGACCTCACGAAGAACTGCTAGACGAAACCTATCGTAACCTGTTCAGTATACATCATGTGTTCCTCAGATATCAGGAGAAAATGCAGCAACTTATCTTGGACGACGGCATAGGGAAAAGTATGTTCACCTTTCTCAAAACAGCGGTACTATTCCTGCACCGGATTTAAAAAAAAACTGAAATAATAACTGAGAAAAAAACAAGATTTTTTGGAAACATTACTGATCTCCCTACCGAAAGAAGAAACCGTGATTGAGATCTCAGTCCAATTTGGGATCTATGGTAGGAAACTAAAAAGCACTCTTAAAATGTTACCATAGAAAGCCCTGCACGGATCAGATCTTGTTAGGGACCCAGGGGAAGCCGTAACATGTCCTAAACAATATTTCCCTAAAAAGTATCCTCTCTAGATAATCTTCTACACTCCAGGAAATTGAAATAAGAACACCGTGAATTCATTGTCCCAGGAAGGGGAAACTTTATTGACACATTCCTGGGGTCAGATACATCACATGATCACACTGACAGAACCACAGGCACATAGACACAGGCAACAGAGTATGCACAATGTCGGCACTAGTACAGTGTATATCCACCTTTCGCAGCAATGCAGGCTGCTATTCTCCCATGGAGACGATCGTAGAGATGCTGGATGTAGTCCTGTGGAATGGCTTGCCATGCCATTTCCACCTGGCGCCTCAGTTGGACCAGCGTTCGTGCTGGACGTGCAGACCGCGTGAGACGACGCTTCATCCAGTCCCAAACATGCTCAATGGGGGACAGATCCGGAGATCTTGCTGGCCAGGGTAGTTGACTTACACCTTCTAGAGCACGTTGGGTGGCACGGGATACATGCGGACGTGCATTGTCCTGTTGGAACAGCAAGTTCCCTTGCCGGTCTAGGAATGGTAGAACGATGGGTTCGATGACGGTTTGGATGTACCGTGCACTATTCAGTGTCCTCTCGACGATCACCAGTGGTGTACGGCCAGCGTAGGAGATCGCTCCCCACACCATGATGCCGGGTGTTGGCCCTGTGTGCCTCGGTCGTATGCAGTCCTGATTGTGGCGTTCACCTGCACGGCGCCAAACACGCGTACGACCATCATTGGCACCAAGGCAGAAGCGACTCTCATCGCTGAAGACGACACGTCTCCATTCGTCCCTCCATTCACGCCTGTCGCGACACCACTGGAGGCGGGCTGCACGATGTTGGGGCGTGAGCGGAAGACGGCGTAACGGTGTGCGGGACCGTAGCCCAGCTTCATGGAGACGGTTGCGAATGGTCCTCGCCGATACCCCAGGAGCAACAGTGTCCCTAATTTGCTGGGAAGTGGCGGTGCGGTCCCCTACGGCACTGCGTAGGATCCTACGGTCTTGGCGTGCATCCGTGCGTCGCTGCGGTCCGGTCCCAGGTCGACGGGCACGTGCACCTTCCGCCGACCACTGGCGACAACATCGATGTACTGTGGAGACCTCAAGCCCCACGTGTTGAGCAATTCGGCGGTACGTCCACCCGGCCTCCCGCATGCCCACTATACGCCCTCGCTCAAAGTCCGTCAACTGCACATACGGTTCACGTCCACGCTGTCGCGGCATGCTACCAGTGTTAAAGACTGCGATGGAGCTCCGTATGCCACGGCAAACTGGCTGACACTGACGGCGGCGGTGCACAAATGCTGCGCAGCTAGCGCCATTCGACGGCCAACACCGCGGTTCCTGGTGTGTCCGCTGTGCCGTGCGTGTGATCATTGCTTGTACAGCCCTCTCGCAGTGTCCGGAGCAAGTATGGTGGGTCTGACACACCGGTGTCAATGTGTTCTTTTACCCATTTCCAGGAGTGTATTTCCCGAAAAAGTATCCTCTCTAGATAATCTTCTATGTCACAGTACAAAACCAAACACAACCCTTAATACTCGCGTAATGACACTACCATCCCAAAACCCGTAAAAAAATCTAAACCACAAGTAGTCATTGCTATTTTGGAAGACGTTCAAATAATTAACCGGAAAAAATACCGAGTGGAACCTTGAATGACGCACAATGCAAATATAGTTGCAGACTACAAGAAAAAGGCAGATTATTCCAAAACGTTCTAGAATCCACCCACAGCCCTCCCGTAGATTGAGGTTTTGCCAGGAAATATGAATGAGTCATAAACAGTGAGATAGATTTACCATAGGGTATTACCACAGACCACAACAAACCCAGACATCTTTACATCAAGAAATAACCATCACTGACGAAATACAGACAGCTATCGAGTCAGAGAGAACTCATTAAAACCAAACACTCGGCACGACTTTCAGTGTGTTTACAGATCTAAAACCGTCACAGTACAGTAAAGAAGAACATACATTATAATGATACTTGAGTCTGACAAAGCTACGATTTGCTTCCTTATCACCCGAAAACCATATTATCTATGACAGGAACATGCTTGGATCTATCTTACTCAAACACAGCAAAATATTTGTTAAAGAAGATTTGGTGATCCCTCACTTGCAGAAAGCATTCAGGAAGGGCCACGTCACCATTGACTCATTGCTAAGCATCACCAGCTACGTGACACAAGCGTTAAACTTGACACTACACGCATGAGCAATCAAATTAGAGATAACTGTTGCGTTGACGAAAGACCGCTCTTATCGTCACGGACAATGGTAAAGCTCGATTGGTCATGTGAGTGAAGAATCATCAGACTTCGTTCTAGTCCTCGGCGTGACGGTCGAGCAAAGAATGGGCAACACGTCAGATATCACTGCTAATGACCAGGGCAATATTCTGCGTGTCCAAAGCATGGAATGTTCCATTTCAGAGTGCTTAAAGTAGTAAGTGTTTCAAGACTGTACCGAGAGTACCTCGCTTCGGGCTTAACCGCCATCATCTAATGGCTCCCCACACATGAACATTACTGAGCATATCTGCGATGCCTTGGAACGTGCTGTGCAGAAGAGATCTCCACCCCTCGTACTCTTATGGATTTATCGACAGTGCTGCAGGATTCATGCTGTCAGTTGCCTCCAGCAATACTTCAGAAACTAGTGGTCTCCATGCCACGTCCAGTTGAGGCACTTCTGAGTAGTCACGGTGGCCCTAAACGGTATTAGGCAGGTGTACCAGTTTCTTTCGCTCTTTAGTTTATATCCTTCACCCGACAATCTTCGTCCAGATTGTTTAGGAGCGCTTCTATGGCAATATCCAAGAAAATTGGGCCATAGATTGAGCCTTATGGGTATCCTTTAGTTATATTCTTGATAATCTTTTGTGTTCCTGTTTGCCATTGCACCACCCTATTTTTGCAGTAGTCGAGTAAGCTATTGTATAAGACTATTGGTGTCTGTATCTTTCGTAGCCTGGCAAAGAAGGCCGGCCACCAAAGATTGTCGAATGCACCTGCTACATCTAATACTACTGCGCATTTTTCTTGTGTGTCGTGTGTTATTTCCAGCGCGCGGATAACTGCATCCCCTATTGAGACTTTTGGTCTAAAACAATACTGATGTGGACTATGGCCGATGAGCGTCCAGTGTGACTGTAGTAGATTACACAGAAGCCCCTTCTGCACTTTAGCCAAAGTGTTCAAGCTGCAGATGGGCTCGTAAGTCTATGGGTCTGTTTGGTCCCGATCCTCTGATTTTTTTCAATGATTTATGAGGACTGCAGCACCATTCCCCTTTCAATTATCGAAGAAACGAAAGGATGGCTGATATAGTGTTTAGTGTATCTGGGATTGTAAAACAGTTAAGATGCTTAGACACAAGAAAGGCATATGACCCAGACGGTATCCCCGTAAGATTTTATGTTGACTATGCTGCAAATATAGCACCATTCTTATCCATCATCTATCAGAGATCACTGAAACAGCGGAAAGTTCCACTGGACTGGAAAAAGGCCCAGGTCATAGCAATCTCTAAAAAGAGTAGAAAATCGGATGCACATAATTAACGGCCAATTTCACTGACATCGATTTGTTGTAGAATCATGGAACATATTTTGTGTTCAGCCATATCACCTTACTAGACTCTGAGAACCTCATCTGCAGAAACCAGCACGGTTTTAGGAAACAGCGGTCATGCGAGACACAGCTGGCCCTCTTCGTGCATGATATACAACAGGCTCTAGATATCGGCTCCCAGGTTGATGCCATATTTCTCGACTTTCTAAAGGCCTTCGACTCAGTTCCGCACTGTCACTTGCTGCAAAAAGTGCGCGCTTACGGTCTATCTGATGACATATGCGGTTGGATAGAAAATTTTCTAACAGACAGCGAGCAGTATGTCGTCCTGAACGGGGTGACTTCAACAGAAACAAGCATAACTTCAGATGTGCCCCAGGGCAGCGTAATAGTTCCTCTGCTTTTTACGGTTTACACAAACGATCTGGTTGATGGTATTGACAGCGGCCTGAGGCTGTTTGCCGATGATGTTGTAGTCTACAGGAAAGTAGTATCACACGAATGTTGTGAACAAATCAATGAGGATTTGCAGAAAATAAATGCGTGGTGTAATGACTGGCAGTTATCTCTCAATATTAGAAAGTGTAACCTGCTGCCTATAACAAGGCGAAAATCCCCATCAATGTACGAGTACAAAATAAATTCACAGTTTTTGGAAGCGGTAACGTCCGTCGAGCATCTGGGTGTGACTATTCGAAATAATCTCAAATGGAATGATCAGATTACACAAGTAACGGGTAAGGCGAACTCCAGATTGCGGTTTATTGGTAGAATCCTGAAGCGATGCAGTCCTTCAACAAAGGAAATAGCTTACAATACGTTAGTTCGTCCAGTCTTTGAGTATTGTTCGTCTGTATGGGACCCTTACCAGTTGGGTCTGATTCAAGAGATTGAGAAGGTCCAAAGAAGAGTGGCAAAATTCATGACTGGTACATTTAGCCATCGTGAGAGAGGTACAAATCTCATAGAAAGTTTGAAGTGGGACACACCTGCAGATAGACGGCGGGCTAAACAGAAGGGGCTGCTCACTAAATTCCGAAATCCGATCTTCACCTAGGATGTAGAGCATATATTATTACCTCCAACTTTCAAATCGCGCAATGATCACCATTCAAAGATAAGGGAAATAAGAGCTCGTACTGATTCTTTCAGACAGTCGTTTTCCCTGCGCGTTCCGTGAGTGGAACAAGGGGGGGGGGGGGGGAATATGATTTTGGCGCAAATTGTGCCCTCCGCCACACACCGCTTAGTGGCTAGCGGAGTATATGTGTAGGTGTAGATGTAGATGCAGATGCTGTTCTCCACATGACGGGTACCCTGCCTTGCCATAGTGCTTCATTCATAACTCTGTCAGAAAGGGAACCTATGCAACAGTTTTGTTAGTGTTTGTGAGTGTATGCTATCTCGACTGGGAGTATTCTTATTCTTTAATTGTTGCATTCTTGGGCAAATGGGCAGTAACAGGGTATTTGTGTATGTGTCCTCCATTTGTCTTCGTAAGTCTGCGTGACGTTGCTGGTCACTGACCTTTTCGTCATCAGGGAGAAGCTTGTTCAGCAGGTACTCTGCTGAACATTTCCAGTCCCTTGTAGTTGTGCCGTCTGTGCGCCTATAAGTTGACAGTGCTCTCGGCGTCTTTACCTTATCTGTTAATAGTTTAAATGGTGTCCCGTCCCTGCCCCCGCCCCCTCCCCTCCCCGGCCCACGGCCGCGTATTCTTTTGTAGCTGAATTTTAACAAAATTGTTCCAACGATCCTGTCTGATCTTTTATAATTTGTTTTTATATTTTTCCTTAGCATCACAGTATAGTTCCACACTTACCTCCTTCTCCTGTACTGTTTTTCCTTTTTGGTAATGTTTTCTTTTGTCTCTAGCGTCTTCCCTTAGTTTTGTTGACTTAGTGGACTAGGAGAGTTTCTGTTTCGGAACACGGTCGGTCTTTGGGATAGCTGATTGTCGTGCTTTTTGAAGCAGATCTGTCAGAATGTGAGCTTTATAGTCTATGCTACCATTGACTGTAAGGAGAGAAAATTCTTCAATCGTGTCCCTTAATTTTTTCCAGTCAGCCTTGTTTAGAAGAAGCCGTTGTTTTTGTTGATGTGAAGTTTGTGTGTTCGTTTTTGTGTGGATGAATTTGGCGTTGCGGTCACTGTGTGTGGCATTTTTTAGTACGAGGGTTGGAACTTAAATAGTGGCAACTATTTATTCACAGCCGATACAGTGTTTGCACCTGTCACTGCCCTTCAAAGTAGTCCCAACGTTCTGTAGAACCCATTGCCAGCTATGTGGAAGGCGTTGGTCCCGTTTTTGCACGATCTCTTTCCGGCAGCAGCGATGTCGGAGATTTGATGCTTTACCGGATTCCTGATGTTCACGGTACACTCGTGAAATGGTCGTACGGGAAAATCCTCATTTCATCGCTACCCCGGAGATGCTGCGTTCCATCGCTCGTGCGCCGGGTATAACACCACGTTCAAACTCACTTAAATCTTGATAACCTGCCATTGCAACAGCAGTAACAGATCTAACAACTGCGCCAGACACTTGTCTTATATAGGCCTGGCCGACCGCAGCGCCGTATTCTACCTGTTATCAAATCTCTATATTTGAATACGCATGCCTATATCAGTTTCTTTGGCGCTTCATTGTGTATACACTACTGGCCATTAAACTGCTACACCAAGAAGAAATGCAGACGATAAACGGGTATCATTGGACAAATATATTATACTAGAACTGACATGTGATTACATTGTCACACAATTTGAGTGCATAGATCCTGAGAAACCAGTACCCAGAACAACCACCTCTGGCCGTAATAACAGCGCATTGAGTCAAACAGAGGTTGGATGGCGCGTACAGGTACAGCTGCCCATGCAGCTTCAACACGATACCACAGTTCATCAAGAGTAGTGACTGGCGTATTGTGACGAGCCAGTTGCTCGGCCACCATTGACCAGACGTTTTCAGTTGGTGAGAGATCTGGTGAATGTAGGGCAGCAGTCGAACATTTTCTGTATCCAGAAAGGCCCGTACAGGACCTGCAACATGCGGTCGTGCATTATCCTGCTGAAATGTAGGGTTTCGCAGGGTCGAATGAAGGGTAGAGCCACGGGTCGTAACACATCTGAAATGTAACGTCCACTGTTCAAAGTGCCGTCAATGCGAAGAAGAGGTGACCGAGACGTGTAACCAATGTCACCCCATACCATCACGCCGGGTGATACACCAGTATGGCGATGAAGAATATACGCTTCCAATGTGTGTTCAACGCGATGTCGGCAAACACGGATGCGACCATCATGATGCTGTAAACAGAAAGTGGATTCATCCGGAAAAATGACGTTTTGCCATTCGTGCACCCAGGTTCGTCGTTGAGTACACCATCGCAGGCGCTCCTGTCTGTAAAGAAACGTCAAGGGTAACCGCAGCCATGGTCTCCGAGCTGGTAGTCCATGCTGCTGCGAACGTCGTCGAACTGTTCGTGCAGATGGTTGTTGTGTTGCAAACGTCCCCATCTGTTGACTCAGGAATCGAGACGTGGCTCCACGATCCGTTACAGCCATGCGAATAAGATGCCTGTCATCTGGACTGCTAGTGATACGAGGCCGTTGGGATCCAGCACGGCGTTCCATATTACCCTCCTGAACCCACCTATTCCATATTCTGCTAACAGTCATTGGATCTCGATCAACGCGAGCAGTAATGTCACGATACGATAAACCGCAATCGCGATAGGCTACAATCCGACCTTTATCAAAGTCGGAAAAGTGATGATACGCATTTCTCCTCCTTACACGAGGCATCACAACAACGTTTCACCAGGCAACGCCGGCCAACTGCTGTTTGTGTATGAGAAATCGGTCGGAACATTCCTCATGTCAGCAAGTTGTAGGTGTCGCCACCGGCGCCAACCTTGTTTGAATGCTCTGAAAAGCTAATTATCTGCATATCACAGCATCTTCTTCCTGTCGGTTAAATTTCACGTCTGTAGTACGTCATCTTCGTGGTGTAGCAATTTTAATGGCCAGTAGTGTATATAATGATGAACAATACTTCAGAATCGGTCGCACAAGCGCCTTGTTAGCCATTTCCTTCATGGATGAGTTACATTTTCTTAAGATTTTTCCTATGAATCTCAGATTGGCTTCTACTTTTTCTACTATTTGTTGTACGTGTCACCCCACTTATGTGATCACCCCGCTTATGGTCACTCTGGATCCCTTCAGTGCAGATGCGCACGAAGCTCGATCTCTTACGGGAATCTACGCATGCCGCGAGTAATGAGGGTAATGGGCAGGGCAGTACATCAGTAGTGTGTGGTATAAGTTGAGAAGTTTGATCAGACAAGAGGCATGCTTGGGCAGACCGTGCGGTTGTGGTGGCCACTGTGTCCATATGATATAGTTGTTAGCACATCTGCCTAAAAAGCAAAAGACCCAGGTTCGAATCCTAATCGGCACAAATTTTCAACTTTTTCTTTTATGTAAATCAGTGCCCACTGGAAGTTAATACCTTTAATTCCTTTGTGTCTTGATACTTGGTGGCTGAAGGATCAGAAGGTGTCTGTTCTCTTGGACATGTCCGAAGGAAGAGAACCGAACTGACACGATAATGTTGCTGTGCAGTGAACTAATCCAGGTCCGTCGCTTCGGATACTTTGAAGAACGTACGAGAGAAATGTTTCAAATTATAGCAAATCTGTTTCGTAAGGTAAGAATGTTAAATTTTCATGTGTTATCGATGTCAAAGTCAATAACAGCAGAACATTAACTCATCTGAGAACGTTGGGAAACGAAATCGGCAGAAACTATATTAAAAGGGATCAGCCGGCATTCACCTCACGGAAATCAAAGGGAAAGGTAAATCAGGATGCATGAGCAGAAATTTGAATCTGGCTACTTCTGATTACGAGTCAGTTAGATTTCTCTTAATCGCTGTGATTCCTCGGGTCAATGAATTTCGTTCTAATATTTTTGTGTTTTATTGGTTGAAGATCTCAAAATTTTCATGACCCAAGCATGTATAAAGATGAAGTCAGCATGGCCAATATTAAGATACTCGCTGAACTTAAGAGAAATATTTGGAAGGGCAGCGACTTCGTTCTTGCAAAACTCTGTTGGACTCATTTAGATAAACAGTACTCGAAGAATACTGTGTGACAATTCTGCTGCATTCATCTCAAAACTCCTTTATGGATCTTGAGAAAAAGACTGAGATAGGGACACATACAGGTCCATACAAAAACTCATTTGTCCTTCTCTCAACACGTAAAATGGAATACGATAGAAAACCGACAGTATTAGTACGTATTAACTTTCATCATGTTCTGTATAGTGGTTTGAGAAACACCTACATGTAGACATAGAGAAGTTTGTCGAGGAAAACTGGTTATCGGTGTTCTCTCTCTGTAAAACGTATAATTTTGTCTTGTAGGTAATTTAAGATGCAGAAGAAGTAAGATGAAACTCTTTGCAATCAGTCACCACTCTGGAACCCAAGATATTTCTACAGGAAATGGTGATGTCTCACGAACTACTTCAAGAGACATTAGGTCCAGTACAACAAATGTTTTATTCAGTTGAAACCTGAGAATTCACGGAATTTACAAAGCGGGATAATTTTTCAGAAAACTTGTCATACAAGAAAGACATATTGCTGGATGTAAGGTCCACCAGTTATGCCAAACACAGATTTTTGCAAGCTCCCAAACATGTTTCAGCATCTCTATGCCATCATCAGTGAGTTTCTGTTTTATTTAATCTGTAATGTGAACATTTTTGCTGAATGGTTACAAAATTACGGGAATATTTAGTTCAAACAACAATTTGTTTCTTTTAGTTATTACCTTTACACTCGGACTGCCTGGTTTTTCAGGACCATTTGTGTATTATTTATTGCAGGTAGCTTGTCATCTGCAACCAAACCTTGTTGATGAGAAATTTTGTTCGGTCTGAACCTATTATTTTATACTTTAAATGTAATTTAGTTTGTCGCGATATTTCTTGCTTATATTCGTTTTTACTTACGTTTTTGTATGGCAAGCCCTTTTTTCTCCGCATCCTTATGAGGTGTTGTGAAGCACGCGTAAATGTAACACATATTTTCACAAATATGACCGAAAAAGCACTTTGCACTTCACCAAAACACACTGTAATCGTAGTTGTTGTGTGTCCCTGCCCACTCAGTGTTCATTTGAACCGGCGTTTGACTTTCTTGTGCCCTGTGTTTTCTGTTTCTATGCTACAGCCAAGTAGACTGGCCACTGACTATATTTTAGAAAAACAGAAGAGGTATTTGCTGCCAACATCTCACACTACCAAGAATATGGGACGTGTGCTTTGTGACCCTCTGATAGAAGAACGCATACATCAAGCCAGATCAAAAGTACTTTGTCAATGCTGGATTCAGCTGCCGCTCGTCCTTATAGCGACAGCGGATGACCAAAAATAGTAATCACGTTTACTTCAGAAGGAAAACACAATGATAGTACAACGAGTGGTAGAAAAGCAGGTGCTATAAAACGAAGTACACCTGCTGAAATGTCATAGTCGGGACCACTTTCAGATGCGTCGACTGCGGAAAAGATCACTGTAGTCGACGATATTCTTACGGAGCTTTAAAACGAACTGAGGCATATAAAAGAACTTAACAGTTATACCAGCAACAGCGAAAAACAAAATTTGGGTACTCGTCATCACTCAAGCGGAATTAGAAGGGCAGAATGAGGAGTTAAGTAAAGAGAATGAGCATTTGCGTAAGGAATTATCTAACGCCAATGCACCAGGTGCGCTGGAACGAATTCTCAGTCTGTAATCAGAAATAACCGATCTCAAATCAGAAAATCAAAGATTAAGAACAGAAAGTATGTCAACTCCACTGTCCTTTGTGGCAGAAGTTGCGCCCGCTGACTCAGCTTCAAAACCGAAGAGCAAAGTAGAAGAACGCATACAGCAAGCCAGATCACAACAGTCGAGTGTTCTCTTCTTCAAATCAGAAAACAGTCAAGACGCCAAGGCCAAACGTGAAATAATCACTAAAACAATCAATCCCAGACAAGACAAAGTAAAAATAAAAACAATTAGCTCCACAGCAACACACTCATCATAGAAACGGAGACACACGCAGATAAAAGGAAAATCATAGAAAAGACAGTGGAACTAAAAGTTATTAGATATGAAGAGCCGAGGAAATTCTGCCCCCTCCTTGCAATGTATCAGGTCGCGACTACTCTAGCTGATGAGGACTTCCAGGAGGAACTACATGAAATCAACTTAAGTGAACAAATCTCTAAGGAAGAGTTCTACAAGGATATTAAAATAAAGTTGAAAACAGAACCAAAAGGTAAACGAATAGTTAATAACGTCCTGAAAGTCACTACAAGGGTTTGTTTTCTGCTGCTGCAAAGAGAAAAAGTTTATATTCAATTCGAGTGCTTATACATCAAAGATTTTGTGGCTGTTCAGAAATGTTTCACTTGCTGGGGCCTAGGTCACCCGCCGAAACGTTGCGATAAAGAACCAGTGTATGCAAAGTGTCACCGTGCAAAGATATGGGCTTTCGGAGCCGAAGGCTCACTCCTGTATCCTTGATAACTGCACGACACAAAGCTTTACGCCACGCCTGGGCCCGTCAACACCGACAATGGACTGTTGATGACTGGACACATGTTGCCTGGTTGGACTACTCTCGTTTCAACAGCAGGGAATTGTTCAGGCTGGTGGAGGCTCTGTAATGGTGAGAGGTGTGTGAAGTTGGAGTGATATGGGACCTCTAATACGTCTAGATACGACTCTGATAGGTGAAACGTACGTAAGCATCCTGTCTGATTACCTGCATCCATTTATGTCCATTGTGCATTCCGACGGACTTTGGAAATTCATGCAGGCCAATGCGACACCCCGCACGTCCACAATTGCTACAAAGTGGCTCCAGGAACACCCTTCTGAGTTTAAACACTTCCGCTGGCCACCAAACTCCCCAGACATGATCATTATTTAGCATATCTGCGATGCCTTGCAACGTGCTTTTCAGAAGAGATCTCCACCCCTCGTATTCATACGGATTTATGGACAGCCCTGCAGGATTCATGGTGTCTGTTCCCTCCAGCACAATTTAGATATTAGTCGAGTCCATGCCACGTCGTGTTGCGGCACTTCTGCGTGCTCGCGGGGGCCCTACACGATATTAGGCAGGTGTACCAGTTTACCTGGCTCTTCATTGTATATAGTGTCCGTTCTTTGAGACATGTCCGAAGATGACCAATGATCCTTCCAGTGCAGATGCAGACCATGTCCGAAAGCTCATCGGACTCGGCGAGATGCCGCGAGTAATGAGGTTAATGAGCAGGGGCACTACATCAGTAGTGTGTGGTATAAGTTGACAATTTGGGTCTGATGGAAGGTGTGCTAGGGTAGTCTGTGCGGATGTGGTAACCACTGTGTCTGGACGGCAAAGTGGTCAACGCATCGGCGTAGTAGGCAGGGGACCTGGGTTCGAATCCCTGTCCAGAACATATTTTCAACCTGCCCCATTGACATAAATCAATGCCCACTGGCAGTGACGTGTTTAATTCCTTCATATCGTTAGTTGAGAAGAAGTGTCGCCAGCATCGTTTTGACCTGTGGGCAGGGTTACACTTCTTACTATCTATTTCAAAGTCATCAATTAATTGTCCTGCAGCAGTCCAACCACTTTCAGAAAGATTCCAACATCTGACGACTGGACTGGAATGTATATGCCGATGAAAGTTCATATATGGCTTCCGACTGGCACCTTCAGCTGATAATCTCCACAACAAAAAAACAGAAATACAGTTCAAAGTTAATATGAAAGAGTGACACTAAATATCGTACTCAAATATCCACAGAAACGAATATAATTTATCAGGATTAATGAAAACCTCTTCAAGACCATCAGATTCACTAAAATATCAGCCATTCAGCTGAGAGGTGACTCTAGCCTGACACATCTCTGTAAAACTTCTTCTCATTGCCTTCTCTTCCCTGTCATTCCCGACTGGTATGCCGGCGCTAACTTTACGCCGTGACAGCAATTGGACTGACAAATGTCAAAGTGTGCCAGATACTTGGTAGCCATAATAAGCAAGGTGGATTAGTCTCTAGTTCTAATCAAGCTCAACATACACCTCTTCTATACTATGTCTTTCTTGTGCGACAAGTTTTCTGAAACATTACCCCGGTTTGTAAATTCCGTGAATTCTCAGGTCTTATACTAATTCAATCAAACGCTGTTACAGTCACGTTTTGACTCACTGATTGAATTTGATACTAATTGCAGTAATGGTATCAGTGGTTTAAGGGTCAAGCCACATTCTTATATTTATTAACCGTATCTATTCTGATTTGGACTATGTGCATGTATACTGTCAGATTTTGTTTGCGAGCTGAAATCTGGAAAACGAGCAGTTAGCCACAGCGGCAACAACGAGATGAGATTTCCGCTGTGAGACTCCCAAGGGACACAGGCAGACTAGTGAGTGCCCGCTGACGGGGGGACGGGTGATAGTTCTTGACATCTGGTCCAGCTGAGCTGCCAACTCTTATTTTCCAGCTTGGCGCCCGTCTCGCGGCAGCCGCAAACTTTTTCCATCAGCTGTAGGAATGCATTGCAAATTGCACGAGTCTAACTAAAACTTGAAAATAATGAACTGTGGAGTTTTTCCGCTAGCGAATAAATGACCACATTTACAACCAAGCCCATATGAGCCAAAGAGTTCCGCAACTGGCATTGTGCCCAGCCCGGTGATTTCTTGGGTTATAGAACTGGATATAAAATGTAGACTGGCAATGGCAAGGAAAGCGTTGCTGAAGGAGAGAAATTTGTTAACATCGAGTGTATTTTTAAGTGTGTTCGGTTGTGTTGGGTTGTTTCAGGGAGGAGACCAGACAGTGAGGTCATCGGTCTCATCGGATTAGGGAAGGACGGGGAAGGAAGTCGGCCGTGCCCTTTGAAAGGAACCATCCCGACATTTGCCGGGTGCGATTTAGGGAAATCACGGAAAACCTAAATCAGGATGGTCGGACTCAGGATTGAACTATTTTTAAGTGTCAGGAAGTAGTTTCTGAAAGTATTTGTATGAAGTGTAGCAATGTATGGAAGTGAAACGTGGACGATAAATAATTTAGACAAGAAGAGACTAGAAGCTTTCGTAATGTGGTGCTACAGAAGAATGCTGAAGATTAGATGGGTAGATCACATAACTAATGAAGTATTGAATAGAATTGGAGAGAAGCGAAATTTGTGGCACAATTTGACTAGAAGAAGGGGTCGGTTGGTAGGGCATATTCTGAGGCATCAAGGGATCACCAATTTAGTATCGGAGGGCAGCGTGGAGGGTAAAAATAGTAGAGGGAGACCAAGAGATGAATGCACTAAGCAGATTCAGAAGGATGTAGGTTGCAGTAGGTACTGGGAGATGAAGAAGCTTGCGCAGGATAGAGTAGGATGGAGAGCTGCATCAAACCAGTCTCTGGACTGAAGACCACAACAACAGAACTGACTGACTGACTTTCGATGGACGGAAGCAAAGCTAAGCTATTCCGCTTTATTTCCTCCCTTTTCCTCGCCGGGTGAAAGTACGTCGTGTCCACCTGACGCCAACCTCTGGTGGGATGAGGGATTCTTCCACCAACGTGCAAGAAAGATGCTTACTGGGCAATTTTTAAAAAAATACCGTTGAGAGCGCGGGTTTGGCGTCGTCTGTCTGTGTGAAACTTGGACGTCGGAAGACCATGTACTAGATGAGTAAAAAGAGAATCAGTAATTTAGGTTCAGGCAACAAAATGTTCTCCATACAGCGTAGGTGGAAATGTGACCGATTGGGGAACGCTTCTTACATATTTCTTTGATGAGAGAACAACAGAAACTTAAAAATTACATCACTGGTCAGTGCTGCGCAAAACTTTTCTCGCTGGTCAACGATAATTTTTACGCGGAATCGGTGCCGGGGACGGACAGAAGATCCAGTTTTTAGACACTTCTTTCTCAGGTTTGTAGCAGTACGCTTCGATTCCAGACTTAGAGCAGACATTTGTTTAGGGGACGTCGAAGGACAGATGAAAAGGTAATTTTCGGAGTACGCGAAGGAAGTGCGATAGTTCCGTTCCTGCTTACAATGCATATACAGAGTCGGAAGTTCTTTAAGACTGTTCGCAGAGGATGCTGTTGTCTATAAGGAAGTAGCAGAGCCAGAAGAGAGGATCGATTTGCAGAACAGCTACAGAGTATTGATGAATGGTGCAACCTTTGGAAGCTGACCTTGAACGTAAATAAATGTAACATATTGCGCATACCTGGGAAAAGAAATCACTTTTATTCCTCGGCACTACTGATGACAAATGGCTGGAAACAGAATCACAGTATCTGCCGTAAAATATCTAGAAGTAACTATCCAAAGCAACTTTAAGTGGAATGACCACATAAAACAAAAATGGTTCAAACGGCTCTGATCACTATGGGACTTAACTTCTGAGGTCATCAGTCCTAGAACTCAGAACTACATAAACCTAACTAACCTAAGGACATCACACACATCCATGCCCGAAGCAGGATTCGAACCTGCGACCGTAGCCGTCGCGCGGTTCCAGACTGTAGCGCCTAGAACCGCTCGGCCACCCGGGCCGGCCACATAAAACAAACAGTAGGAAGAGCAGATGCCAGACTGAGAGTAATAGGAAGAATTTTAAGGAAATGGAACTCATCCACGGAAGAAGTGGCTTAGAAGGCGCTTGCTTGATCGCTTCTTAAGTACTGTCGATGTGTGGCGGGGGGTACTTCTGGTACCACTAACAGATACTCACTACCTTTTTTCACTAACGAATGGCATGTAGCAAGAATGATTGTCGGTCAGCCTCTGCGTTATCTCTAATTTCACGAATTTTCTCGTCACGATCATTTCTCGATATGAGTTCGACTCTTCCAAAAAAAGTACTCTCTCGAAATTTCAATAGTAAAGCTCCCTGTGATGTACAATACCTCTCTTGTTGCGTCTGCCACTGACGTTTGTTGAGCATCTCTGTAACGCTCACTCTCCCACTAAACGGTCCCGTCACAAAACGCACCGCTCTTCATTGGATCTTCTCCATGTTTTCTATCAGACCCGTCTGGTATGAGTCCCAAATTGATAAACAGTACTTAAGAATCGGTTGAACAAGCGCCTTGAAAGCAATTTCCTTCATGGATGAATTACCTTTCCTTAAGATTCTTCTTATGAATCTCAATTTGGCACCAGTTCTTTCTACTATTTGTTGTATGTGATCACCCCACTTAAGTTCACCTTGGATAGTTAATCGTATGTGTCTTACGGTAGCCACTATGATACTCCTTTCAGAGAATTGTCATCAATAGTGTAGATGAACAGCATTGGATTTCTTTTCCTATGTATCGGAACTTGTCACATTTATTTACGTTCAGAGTGAAACGCCAGAGTCTGAAACATTCATCAGTCCTCTGTATATAATTCTAGAAATCGATACTGTCTTCTGGCATTGTTGTTTTCTAATAGACAAAAAAATGGTTCAAATGGCTCTGAGCACTATGGGACTCAACATCTGAGGTCATCAGTCCCCTAGAACTTAGAACTACTTAAATCTAACTAACCTAAGGATATCACACACATCCATGCCCGAGGCAGGATTCGAACCTGCGACCGTACCGGCCACACCGGCCGGTTCTTATAGACAATCACATTATCTACTGATTGATTGTTTTGGGGGAAGAGACCAAACAGCGAGGTCATCGGTCTCATCGGATTAGGGAAGGACGGGGAAGGAATTCGGCCGTGCCCTTTGAAAGGAACCATCCCGGCATTTGCCTGGAGCGATTTAGGGAAATCACGGAAAACCTAAATCAGGATGGCCGGACGCGGGATTGAACCGTCGTCCTCCCGAATGCGAGTCCAGTGTGCTAACCACTGCGCCACCTCGCTCGGTCATTATCTACTCAAAGTCTATGAAAGCTTCTGACAATTTCTACTAGATCATTTACATACTCTGACTGAAAAAATTGCAGCAGCAACAAGAAATTGTGTAACATAAACGAAAATTGGTAGGCATGTTCCTACATATCAAAGATGATGTGTATTCATATTCCGTGCCGCGAGGGGTAGACGAACGGTCTGAGGCGCCTTGTCACGGTCCACGTTGCTCGCTCCCCCCTCCCGCCCCCTCCCGCCGGAGGTTCGAATCCTCCCTCGGGGTATGGGTTGTGTGTGTGTTGTCATTAGCGTAAGTTAGTTTAAGTTAGATTAAGTAGTGTGTAAGCTTAGGGAGCACGAATCCGCCAGGTCCAGTGAGTCGGCCAGTCTGTGGATGGTTTTTAGGCGGTTTTCCATCTGCCTCGGCGAATGCGGGCTGGTTCCCCTTATTCCGCCTCAGCTACACTATGTCAGCGATTGCTGCGCAAACAAGCTTTCCACGTACACGTTCCCATTACTCTACCACGCAAACATAGGGGTTACACTCGTCTGGTGTGAGACGTTCCCTGGGGGTCCACTGGGGGCCGAACCGCACTATAACCCTGGGTTCGGTGAGTGGCGGCGGAGTGGTGAAGTGGACTGCGGTAGTCGTCGTGGGGTTGTGGACCACTGCGGCTGCGCCGGGGATGGAGCCTCTCCGTCGTTTCTAGGTCCCCGGTTAACATACAATACAATACAATACAAGCTTAGGGACCGATGACCTCAGCAGTTTGGTCCCATAAGACCTTATCACAAATTTCCAGATTTTTCATATTCCGTGCCAGTCGCGTAAGAGTGGCGCTAGTAGTGTCGCTACGAGATTGCAAATCAGGTTTGGTGAAGTATACGCTGTAACGGACGTGGGCGTTAGTTACCTCTGAGATTCGAAGTGGTGAGCTGATGTTAGCCAAGAATGCCTTTAAGGTGAAAAAAACGTGACTACCAACATCTCAGTGAGTTTGAATGAGGTCGTGTAATAGGGCTACATGAAGCTGGCTGTTCCTTCTGGGATAATGCAGAAAGACTTGGCAGGAATGTAGTCACTGTATATGATTGTTGGTGGTGGTGGTCACTAGAATGTCAGGTCGTAAGAAGATCGGGTTTCGGACAGAAAACACAACATATCTCCATCCTGCCCTGTAATGAGGGGCCGGCCCCTGTGGCTGAGCGGTTCTAGGCGCTTCAGCTCGCAACCGCGCAACTGCTACGGTCGCAGGTTCGAATCCTGCCTCGGGCATGGATGTGTGTGATGTCCTTAGGTTAGTTAGGTTTAAGTAGTTCTGAGTTCTAGGGGACTGATAACCTCAGATGTTAAGTCCCATAGTGCTCAGAGCCATTTGAACCATTTAATGACGATTGACATGATTGTTTCTCGGTTGAATGAGATATCGCCTATATCTTGTGGAGCTGTGTAAATGTGAACTTACTTGGACTGATGATTTACTGGCAAACTCGTGTTTCTTTTTCCATTTTTTTTGTCTGCCGTCAGATATATTATATAAAACCGCGTGGCAGGTGCCTGAGATTTTTCTCCATTTTTAAGGCGAGCAATGAACTTTACGCAATTAGGAACAAAGAGTAGAAATCGTCTCTGAACTGTGTCCAAGTGCTGAGTATGACAGAACAAGATTTAATGATCTAAACTAATTCCTGTGTATATGAAGTTTTGTCAGAATATACTGCTCAGTCAAACTTTTATTTATCGTCGTGTTTCTTGACACCTCTGCCTTATTCTTAGAGAGTTACAACATTTCATTTCAGTTTCGGTGAGCTGAATGGTGGACCTGTGGACTGAAGACTGTGAACAGTACGTTCTCCATCACTTCCTGGGTGTTCGCACAAATAGTTTTCAGGACCCGTTAACAGCCTAGGTACGCAAAAATCGCATAAGACTTTCAAACATTTCAGTTTACAACATCAATAAAAAAATTACCCGTCTTTTACAACTGCGAAATACGACTCCCACCTTGTATGTTTTTATGGAGCCACATCCTTTTTTTCTGTGGCACTACATAGAGTCTTCCACGAATACTTCAGTGAGATAACATATGTGGAAATTGATCGAATAGTGCCAAGATGACAGTGACACTAACTTCTGTCCAGCCATAAGGAGGAGAGCTCCTACAAACGTCTGCCTACTGTAACAAATGTAAGCACGCACGTAACTGTAGGGACAGATTTACCATTGTTGGGTGCTAAACACCGAGGTCTTCAGCGCCGCAAACACACATAGTAGCGGGCTGTGTGTTTACCTGTGCGTGTGGTCTGCTGTTATAGCGATCAGCCAACTTACTAGTGAAAACACATACGACAGTCAAAAAACTGGATGTGGTTTTTGCTAGCGGCGAATATTGCCGAATTGTTAAATCAGCGTTGTGGTTGTATGCTGACAAGTATCACAAGTATCTTCGTAGTGCCAAGCTTTCACGATCTGTCTTTGTTAATATTATAAAAATGTTAGGCACTGGAAATGTGTAGAATAAAATAACCCAACGAAAAAGAGCTGCAACTGATGAAAGAAATGCAACTAACATTTTAGCAGCGGTATCACGCAATCCATATACCACAAACAGACAACTTGAACGTGCGAGAGGGAGCACCCAAAGGATGTTCTGCAAATAATACATGTCATCGCATTTCAACCTTTTCACTTTCGCTCCATCATCAGCTTAATGGCAATGACTTTCGAAATCGGTTATAGTTTTCTGAATTGTGTTTTCGAGAACTGCAAATTAATACGAACGAGACAAAACATTATGACCATCAGCCTAATAGCTTGTTGGTTCATCTTTGGAATGCAAAACAGCATCGATTCTGCGTGCCATCTATTCTACAGTTTATTGGTAATTAGTGGACGTATGTGGCATTCTTAAATAACGGACCACTGATTTTTGTACATGGTGATAGCGCCCGTTAGAAACCCAGGATTCCATCGGATTCATAGAAGGAGAATTTGGTGACCGCCGGCCGAAGTGGCCGAGCGTTTCTAGGCGCTACAGTCTGGAACCGCGCGACCGCTACGGTCGCAGGTTCGAATCCTGCCTCGGGCATGGATGTGTGTGATGTCCTTAGGTTAGTTAGGTTTAAGTAGTTCTAAGTTCTAGGGGATTGATGACCTGAGCAGTTAAGTCCCATAGTGATCAGAGCCATTTGAACCATTTTGAATTTGGTGACCGAGTCATAAACGTGGTTTCACTACCATCCTCTTCAGATCCCTGTAGCACGGTTCTGGCTCCGAGACACGGACAATGACATCGCCGTCAGGGAAGACATGAAGCATGAAGGGATGCATGTGGTCCGCAGCTGAACTGATGTCATCGATTATTAACACAGCCGCGTGGAGTAGCCGCGTGGTCTAGGGCATCTTGTCACGGTCGGAGGTTCGAGTCCTCCATCGGGCATGGGTGTGTGTGTCGTCTTTGGTGTAAGTCAGTTTAAGTTAGATTAAGTAGTGTGTAAGCATAGGAACCGATGACCTCAGTAGTTTGGTCCCATAAGACCTTACTACAAATTTCCAAAATTTTATTACCACAGGTCCCATGCAAGGATGTTTTCCATAACATAATACTGCTCCCATCAGCCTGTGCCATTGGTGCGATGCGTGTTTGGTGCTGCCGTTGGCCTTGATGACGGCGTTTCTGGAGAAGACCATCGATCTGGAGTAGCCAGAAACATGATTCATTCGAAGGCCGACATGTTAACAATGATCTACGGTCGAATCCCGATGGTCCCGTGCTGACTGCAGTCGTAATTGTCCATGTCGTTGGGTTAACATGGGAACATGTAGGGATCGTCTGCCGTGTTCTATATTCAACAACGTAGCATGATCAGTGTGCTCTGAAACACTTGTGCGTGACCCAGCATTACGCTCTTTCGGTACGGATACCACAGATCACCATTTATCCTACTTTACAGAGCAGACAAGCCTCCGAACTTCACGTGCAGTGTAGAGTACTGGAAGTTTAACCACTTAGTGCCTAGCAGTAGTTTTACTGTTCTTCTGCTTCTTTCCATAGATGCTCACGACAATAGCACGTGAACAGTCAATCATCTTCGCCGCTTTCGAGATACCCGTTCAAAGACTCTGCATAATAATAATCTGCTCTTTGTCAAAGTCGCTTGTCTCAATGGATTTCGCCATTTGCAGCTCATATCTTTCCTATAGTAATTCGCCACAATCTCTGCTCCGCTAACATACTTTCCTTCAGCGTCACTTGCCCGCAACGCCACCAGGCAGCGTCCATTGTCGCGATGTAGTGATGATGTTTGCTTTGTGGGGCGCTCTACTGCGCGGTCATCAGAGCCCGTACAAAGTCCCAATTCTTTCACAGTTCAATCTAGCCACGGTGAAGAATGATGATGAAATGATGAGAACAACACAAACCTTCAGTCCCCGGGCAGAGAAAATCCCCAAGCCGGCCGGGAATCGAACCCGGGACCCCGTGATCCAGAGGTAGTAACGCTAGCCACTAGACCACGAGCTGCGGACACAATGTCGGGATGAGCAGTGATTATAATGTTATGGTTGTTCAGTGTATGTAAGGTAGTTTGGGGATGTAACATCGTTTACAAGCCACGGACAAATCAAATACGAACTATTGGCCAGTTGATCATCCACCATGGCTGCAAGAATTTGATAAACAACAACCTTTGACACACACACACACACACACACACACACACACACACACACACACACACACACACAAGCGCGCGCGCACACACACACACACCACTGAACGTAAAACCATCTATATAAAAGTTATAATTAAACTGCCGCTATTTGAGAAAGCCGCCATGAAAACGATTGATCGTAGGACCACGAAACTTTGTGGAAACATTTGTAAGGACATGCGGAAGAGAAATAACGAATAAACCATGGAAAGAATCGCATTTTAACGTGCACATGAGATGGTAACCTATGTCAATTACGCGCCACGTTTACGTTCCTGGTTGCAAACGTTGCTCACTATAACGACCATCAACTTCCATGACGACCTGGAACCGTAACAGAGGTTGTTCTACTGTCGACCGAAGCACCTCAGGTGAGATGTTGGCTGCCTCCCTCGCTATACTCGCTTTCAGCCTCCAACATGTGTCAGTGGTCCGTTGAAAAACCCGGTCCTTCAGGTAACAACACAGCCAGAAACCACACGGGCTCAAATTTTGTGATCTCGGTGTCCACGCAGTTTGGAACCATCAGCCAGTGATTCGGGTTTCTTCAAATGTGTTACGGAGTAACCGAGTGACTTCACGTGCAATGTGTGGTGGAGTTCCATCGTGCATCGAAACAGTTGAATCAAAAGCATCTCGCTCCCGTGTAGCAGGGCAAAGCAGATCAGAGTGACGTGTACCTTGCACGCTGCATATCCTGGAGTTTGTGTTACTCCATACGTCGCCGCACAAGAACCAGCACCTAACGCAAGTCATGACACTAAAACTACTAACAACTCAAATCCCGCAGTGAAAAGTCTGGACATTATTCCTATAAAGATGACTATCCATACGGCTGTTGACCGGGATAGTACGAGGGTGGATCCAGTAGCGGAAACAACCATGTACAGTTCAAATGCACCAAAATAAGTAAAGAAGAAAATGATAAATTCTGTAGTGATAACAGTAGTACGATGGTGAGTCAAATGAAAACCTTAAATTTGTAATAACAAATCGAAATTTCGCGCCGTTTTCCTGTAAGTTGGTAAGCGTGCTACAAACAGCGTGCAGAATGGCCTGTAGGTGGCAGCGTAGTGCACACATACCGTCGCAGTATCAACATAAAGATGGCCGCCCCACTTGCAACTTACACCAGGGAAGAACAGCGTTCTGTTATTCGGTTTTTGCGTAGTGAAGGTGTGAAACCTACTGCATTTCATCGACGAATGAAGGTTCAGTACGGTGATGCACGTTTGTCACAGCAACAAGTCTACGAATGGACTAGGAAGTTCGCAAATGGTGTGACTTCAGTGGAAGATGCTCCTCGTCCACGTCAGGCACAACGAGTTGTGACTCCACAGAACACTGAAGCAGTTGAAGCCATAGTGAAGGAAAACCGCCGAGTGACACTGAATGGCATTGCAGCATGTTTACAGATTAGTCATGGGTCAGCACACCACATTGTGCATGATGTGCTCCAGTTTCACAAAGTGTCTACAAGATGGGTGCCACGGCAGCTGACTCCTGTAATGAGAGAACGACGTGTTGATGCTTGTGAAGAACTTCTTCGGCGCTTTGAACGAGGTGATGGCTTCCTTGCAAGAATCGTTACTGGGGACGAAACCTGGGTTCACTTCCACCAACCGGAAACGGAGAGAGCGAGCAAGGAATGGTGCCATTCCTCATCACCAAAACCAAAGAAGTTTCGAACAGAACCATCAGCAGGGAAGGTTATGCTGACTCTCTTTTGGGACGAAAAAGTCATCATTTTGGAGCATTACCTGCCTAGACGGACCACTGTCACCAGTGCAAAGAATTGGTTCAAATTGCTCTGAGCACTATGGGTCTTAACTTCTAGGTCATCAGTCCCCTAGAACTTAGAACTACTTAAACCTAACTAACCTAAGGACATCACAGACATCCACGCCCGAGGCAGGATTCGAACCTGCGACCGTAGCGGTCACACCGTTCCAGACTGTAGCGCCTAGAACCGCTCGGCCACCCCGGCCGGCTCACCAGTGCATCATATACAGATCTCCTAAAATATCGTCTGCGGCCTGAAATCAAATCAAAGCGACGTGGATTGCTGTCAGCAGGTGTCCTTTTGCAACATGACAATGCAAGGTTCCACACTGCCCATACAACAGTTGCAACAATCATAGACCTGCAAATTTGGCAGCGATGGTGAGTCAATTGGACTTGCCATGCGCAACAAATTTTTCTATAATCTACCTAATTAACTAAGTTTACAGTCACAGAGTATATACATATATATAAGTGCAGAACATGAAATGAAATAGAGTGCACATGCACTGAGTACAGAACATATCAAGAAATGACAAAATGTATACGCAATGAGTATAAAACATATTAACAAACGACATAAAGTGCACACGCACTGTATATATTTTTTACCATTTTACAATAACTACGAAAGGAAAGGGAAGGATTGCATCATGGTTGTAGTACAGTAGGTTGCACGTAGCTGCACTGAAAGTCCATATCTTTCTACAGAAGCACAACACCAAGTGAAACGATCTGAAGTTCTCTTCCCTGAAGTATTAATCAGTGTAGCCAAGACACTGAAATGTTGTATTAATATTCAATGTTATCATTTTGGTAGTACATTAGGTACACCAAACAGTGGGACCATAATAACATCTCCATCGTTCAAGGTGGTGGACAGCATGGTGTGTCAACACCACATTCTTGTAGAATCCATACTCTTTCACCAACGTAGAATTAGTGCAAAATCCAAATATAGTGCTCCATGATCATTAGGATAGACAGGACAAACGGATATTGCAGTAATTTCTGGTAATTAGGTCAGAAGGTGAAGGACATTAAGTCTTATGCTAGTCATCATAGAGAATTACACTAGTCTATCAACTGATTTGAGTAATTGTTGGCACTCATTGCCTAGTTACTAAATATTTCTGTACTATGTATGGAGTATTACAGAACATTATTCATAAGTCATCTGATGACAGTAAATATTGGCACTCATTGGCCATATTATTTACAGAAATTATTGGCATTGCATTTATGCATTATTACAAAACATCATTCAGTATTACTCAGAACTCATCATTCAAGTGACATAGGACATATTTAAAATGTAACACACTGTAACTATTACTCAAGATCTGTGCTTAGAAAACATCAGTCAGTATTACTCAGAACTCATCATTCAAGTGACATAGGACATATTTAAAATGTAACACACTGTAACTATTACTCAAGGTCTGTGATCCAATAATACGTAGATATAATGGATTCAATACATCTGAGAAATTTGCAGTATATTTAGAACTAGAAATATCTCTTAAACTAGTAGCATTATTTGGTTGTATACTGGTAATAGCTGGGAGTGGTAATTTTTTTTTTTTTTTTTAGTGGTAGCAATGCATTGCGTTGGGATCGATAATTAATTGCTGGGGCATGAAAATATTTGCTTTTGACTTATTGCTGGATATAAGGATTAGTAACGTCATTCCTCATGAGTCAGCTGTAGCAAGGTTATGAAACAAGTAGAGTATATGTGATCACATTCATGAATGACACACACAAATGGGTAAAAAAAATGCAAGTACTAGAACAGGTTTAATGACTAACTGCTTATAGTACATTAATTTCATGAATAGCTTCTCCTAGAAAAAATACAAATGGATTATTGAGCTAAAAGAAGAAACGCATATTATGCTGAAAAGTAGCGAACTTCGAATTAACAGGTAATGAAACATGTACTCAATATGTATGTACTCTAGTTTTCCTTTCCAAAACATTCAGTCATTATACCATGCGACATAAGACATACTGTCAAAACGAACTGCAGCAAATACTTAAATAACTACATAGCATTTCTTAACTAACAGTAAATATATAAACTTCATCATTATCCCCATCTGCGAAGAAAAACTTCATTATTGATATTACCATAACTTCATTACTATCATCACCTGCAAAGAAAAACTTCATTATTCATATTAGCATATTCTTCATATAATTATTCATCATCATTTATTATCATCTGCAAAAAAGACACTTCATTATTCATTATTCATATTACCATTTACTTCATACAACTCTTCATAATATAGAGTTTCTTATTTCTAGCATATTTCATCACTAAAACTAAGATGTGTAGTTCTGTCTGAAAGCCTGCATCAATCTCCTCTTATTCTGCAAGACAAATAATTAGTTAAGACTGCTATCATACGATGTGTGTAGTATATTCTTGTTAATGCTTGTTAATTCTGATCCATTTACTCTTCATGACATGGTATTGCATTTTCTTTCGTTCATTCCGAAGGTGAAATTCCCATTTCATAGTAATCCACTGTGGTTTGTTTAATTTACTTCTTTTAAACGTTATTGCTTTCTGAAAATGATGAATAAGGATTAATGTCTTGCATTTAAATCATATACTCACTAAATAAAAACTTGTTTCTGGTGATATAATTAAGCATACAGCATAGCATGACAGAAAACGTATTATGTCAAAAACATAGACAGTTTTCAAGTGCAAAAAAAAAAAATGTACACAGAGTATCATAATGTAGTAGCAAAAATGTAGAATAGTCAAGATGTGAGATATCATAAAAAAAATGTCAAAGTCAAATGTTGTTTGTTACATCTTAAAGATTTTATAGTGCACACAGACAAAAATTCTACTTTCGATAGGAAAACAATCATACATACACAAAAAATGAAAAATGTGCACGGTCTGATATATAACGACAAGAAAAGCGACCTGCTAACCTTATCTTGCCGGGCACTTGCCAAGAAAAAATACGATAATCATCAGTAAGTGTTCATACAAATCTAGTTGCATAAGTGGTCATATAAAAATCAGGAAATGGCATTACATAAAGTGTGTTCATTCAATAAAGGGTTTAATATTGGAGACATGGTGATTACCTTTGCTTTTTCTGGTTCTCAAAGTTTCGACGTGTATTACATTGGGGTGAGGAATGCTGCGAATTCGATATGGACCTGCGTATAGAAGCTCAAATTTACTACATCTACTCTTTCCTCTGTTAGATAAATAATGTGTGCGTACTAATATCTTCTGTCCAATGTGAAAGTCACAGCGTGTACAAACCTGTTTTTGCTGTCTTCTTCGGCGCTCTGCGGCACGTCTGATGTTGTTGAGTGCAATGTCAATTATTTCATGGTGGCGTAGTCGATGCGATGTAGGAAAGGATACTAATTCTTTAATTTTGTTTGGTGGTTCAACATTTTTCAATACAACAGTCAGAGATAGCATAGTAGATTCATTTGGTATGGAGTTAATTACATCCTGGAATGAGAGTATGTGTGTGTCCCAATCAACATGTTTTATGGCAGTATATTCTACATAGATTACCAATTTCTTTCATTAGACGTTCACAAGGGTTCGAAGAAGCGTGATACTTGGATATATAGATCGGAGAAATGTTTCTTGCTCGTAATATACGTGTCCATATCGCAGATCGAAATTGTGGTCCATTGTCGGAAATTACTTTCAATACATGTCCTATATGAAATAGAAAATGTTTTACAAATGCTTTCGAAATCGATTGAGCAGTAGCTTTGCGTAACGCAGTGAAGGTAACAAATTTCGAAGTGAGTTCAACAGCGACAAAGATGTAGCAAAAACCTCTATTAGCTCTGCGAATCGGACCAAAAATGTCTACAGCGGCCATGTGTCTCAATTTAACAGGTACAATGGGATGTAACGGAGGAATATGTGAAGTCGTGTCTGACATAGCTTTCTGGCAGATTTTACATGACGCTAAAACTCGTCGAATACGTTTCTCCATGTTGGCAAAATAACAGTTCTGCCTCAGTATAAGAAAACATTTTCTGGCTCCGTAATGTGCGTAACTTAAATGCGTATACCAAATTAATTTGTTAACAAGTTCGTCAGGAATGCATAGTAACCAGTTGTTGCTGTCAGGGTGAGAGCGGCGAAACAGAATGTTATTGCGTACAGTGTAATGGTTTCTGATGGTAACATTATTCCTATATTGCCAAAGGTGTTTAATTTCTTTCCATACCTTGTCTTTACTCTGCTCTTGTGCTATATCTCGTAATGACGACGAAATGAAATTTTCGTACGCGACTTGCTGAATATACATGACGCTAGGATTTGCTTGGCAGAAGTTGGTTGCGATGTCTTGCTGATTGTTGCTGAGAGAACGGGATATTGCGTCTGCTACAATACTTTGCGTACCGGGAATATGAACAATTGTAAAATTAAATTCCTGTAAATAAAGTTTCCATCTGCTTAACCTGTCATGTGTAAATTTTGCGGAAAGTAAAAACCGTATCGCTCTATGATTTGTGTAAACGGTCGTATGTCTTCCATAAAGAAAATGCCGAAATCTCGTAAATGCCCATACAACACATAATGTTTCAAGTTCTGTAACAGAATAATTGCGTTCAGCAGGTGACAGAATGCGACTCGCAAAGGCGATATTTTTAATTACTGTATTACCGTCTTCTTCAATTTCCTGAAAAATGTGTACGCCTAAAGCTGTGTTAGAACTGTCGGTGGCAATGGAAAAATTTCTAGTAAGATCTGGATGTGATAAAAGTGGTGCATTCAACAAAGCTTGTTCCAGATTGACAAATTCAGACTGTGTTTGCCTATCCCACGACCAAATAGTGTTTTTACCCGTCAATTGACATAATCTAGGGGTGTCTAAAGCAGAGTAATGAATAAATTTACGAAAAAAGTTAATGAAACCCAAAAAGCTGCGTAGTTGTTTCTTCATCGTAGGTACAGTAATGTCACGTAAAGCTTGAAGTTTCTCCGCGTCAGGCGCAATGCCTTCTACTGAAATTACATGTCCAAGAAATTTTATAGAAGTTTTGCCAAAGTGCGATTTGCTAAGATTAACTGTGAGTCCTTGTGCACGAAAAGTTTGCAACAGTTGTTCAAGAATCAGATTGTATTCATACCAGTTAGCTTCTGCAATAAGAATGTCGTCTACATACGTTGTGATTCTGTCTTTCAGTTCTGTCGGAAGTATAGTATTCAAACCGCGAATAAACGCTGCTGAAGAAATTGTTAAACCGAACGGTAATTTACAAAATTGATAACAATCACCAAAACAGAGAAAAGCTGTGTACTTCCTGCAGTTGGGATGAAGCTGAATTTGCCAAAATCCTGATTTCAAATCTAACGTGGAAGTTCTTCTAGTGTTTGTGGGCGATCTGCTTCATTAATAATAATGTCGTTGATGTGACGCGAATCAAGTACGAGACGAAGTGAACCATCTTTTTTCTTAACAATATGAAGCGGGTTTACGTACGGACTAACTGCCGGTTCAATAATTCCTTGGTCAAGCATAGCTTGCAATTCTTTCTTAACTTGATCTTTGTGAATGTATGGAATAGGATAATGTTTGGCTTTAAATGTGTCGTGCTGTTTAACTTGAAATTCATACATAAATCCGGACATAGTACCAGGGATGTTGTCAAAAACTGGAGCTTGCTGTAAAAGAATTTTGCGTAGTTGCGTGCGTTCGTCGTCTGTATTTGCACTGCTCTGTTTTACTTTATCAGAAACCATTTACATAACGTCATAGTCGGCTTCGTCTGGAGTATTATAGTTGTGTACGTACGTATCTGTTAACAATGTGGAATGACAGTCTATGTTACGTGATGCAGAAATGACCTCTGTACGATTAATTGTTTGTTCTTCTACAGATAAAGAGTGCTGAAATTCTAATGCCAGTTGTACATTTTCATCCTTAAACATCAAATAGGAATTTTGAAAGTCTATAATTGCGTCATGTTGTACCAGAAAATTCGTACCTTAAATAACGTCTGTTGTCAGTAAGAGAACAATCCAAAAATTTGAGTGAAACGTATGACCTGCAACACAAAATGATTACTGTGTCTGTAACTTTACATCTACTCCTTTACCAGATACTGCTCCTTTTACTTTAGTTTTGCCTAATGGTAACGTAGGATAGGTATTCTCTTTGTTACATTCGTTGAAAGTTTCCTCATTTATAACTGACATAGGTGATCCAGAATCGATTACTGCTGAAAATTTGGTTGATCCAATCTTTACTTCAATGACAGGGTGGGAAATAATTTTTTGAATAACTGGTTTTTCCTGCAAAAGAGTGTCTCGGATGTCGTCAAAAGTAATAACATTTTCGTGAACAAGATTCTCTGTATCAAAAGTATTGCTTACGTTGCTGGAAGATGCAACCTGTACTGTATCTAGTCAAATTCTTTCTGACGTGCTGTTATTTGCGGGATGATGCTGTGACATTTCGACTATTTGTACTGTTCTGTTATTTCTTCCTGACGTATTAGGTTCGGGATGATACCGACTGTCTGGTTCATTCATGATAATATGTTGTTGCGGATGATTCTGTTGCTGGTAAGACCGACTGTTACGCTGAAAATTGTGCTCATTACTTTCACGTGTGTCATAATAATCATTGCTATACGGCGCGTTGCGATACGAGTTAAAATGATGTGTTTTCTGTACGTTGTTATTTCCTTGTTGCTGTGCGTTACTACTTGGCGGAGTCGACGCTATACGTGTAAGCGGCGAAACATTAAAGCTTGGTTGACCTTGCACATTACATTGTTGGTTAGGTATGCTAACCGACTGGTTTTGTTGTTGTTGTGGGGAAAAACCTCTATTGTTACCAAACTGTGGTTTCTGTTGCTGATAATTTTGACGATACTGATAATTAAAATTTTGTCTGTTATTAAAGTTCTTGTGGTTGCCGTTCCTGGAGCGTCTGTTACCTTTGATATTGAAATAGCGTGGCTGATCGTAACTACTGTATGTTGGTTGGCCTTGGTTATGATGTGAAAACTTTTTGTTTATGAAGGAATAATCTGATTGCTGAACTTCCAAAAGCTGTAACAGATCTCTGAATGCCGAAATATTTTCTTTCTGCTGACCTGTTAAAAGTGATACTCTTAATGATCGTGGTAATTTAGAAATACATAATTGGATAAGTGCAGATTCACTGTATGGCTCACTTAAATACTGGTTTTGTTGGACCATGTGCTCAAAAAATTGCGTGACAGTGGAAAAATTTGAGTTCTCATAATTCGGTAAACTAATTAATTGATCCTTGATTCCGCGCTGCGTCGTCTTCGACCAATATGCTGACAGAAAAGCATTCTGAAATTCTTCTACTGAATAGCATTGTCTCGCGATCGGTCTCATACGAGTTGCCAGTTCGCCTTCCAAAAAACTGCAAATAAATTCAAGTTTGTGTGTTACGGGCCAAGTTGGTGGAAAAGCAAAGCTAAATTGTTGAAATCCAATCCAAGGGGTGAATCTGTGTTCTGTCATTTTTAAATACTTTAAATTTTCTCACGGATATAAAGTGCTTGTTATCAAAATTATCGTCTCTGAATGTCTGAACAGGTTCAGGATTGTATGCTAATCTGTTTGTCTGTGACTGTTCGGAATCTAAGTCACGTACTCTCTGTAAATTACCTAAATTATAATGGCTGTGTGAGTCTGACAAATGTTCGGAAAGTGGCGTATGCTGTGCCGTGTTAGAGGCTGAAACATTTTTCATCTGTGCCACTTCTTGCTGTAAAGTTGACAATTTTTTCCGTAATGTATTATTGGACGAACCTATCTCACTAATCGTCTGCTGTAAATTTTGGAATTCGGGTTTGTGATTAAACGAAACTGACGAAGTATCATCTGATTTGGTGTCATTATTATTTTCGATAACATCAATACGACTGGCCAATTCATCATATTTTTCAGTCAGTGCTTTTACGTAATCGTCGTTTTTAGTGTCACAAGCATTAATTTGTTTTTGTATTTTACGTGTGGTTTTGTTCAATTTCTTAACATCTGCTTTGGTGGCATCGGGTTCCTGTATTAGTTCCAACTTTTCAAGACTGTTGGTCATTGTCTGAAAGTCTAATGTGTGTGTGTCTGTTTTTGTTTTAAGATCGGAGATTTCATCTTGCAATTCGGTGTTCAACTGTTTGATTTCGTCCGATACTGTAGCAACATTGTTGTCTACGTATGTTTTTACTTTCGTAAGCAATTTACGCTTATCTTCCTGTCTTTGTGCGGTAATTGTTTCCATGACTTGATGCTTTACTTTATTCTGTTCCTGTATAAATTTACTGTAACGCGTTTCACTGTTGTGTAGGTGGTGATTAAAACGTTCGTCCATTTGGCTGTTCTGTTGGTCAAATTTCGCGTCTACTTTCGCATCCAGCGTGCGTGAAAGTTCTGCTGACATTAATTTAAACTCGTCGCGTAACTGTGTTGCATTTTCAGACCATAGTTTAGCGACTGCACCAATTTCATCTCTAAGTAATTTAGTTGTGGCTGCATGTGTATTACTTAATTCTTGTGCCACAGATCTAATTTCTTCACTACTGTTCATAGCACAAGCCTTAATTTCCTCACGCAATTGTTCTTTAGTATCATGACATTGCGCGGCAACAGCTGTAATCTGTTCACTAAGTTGTTTGTTTTGTTCATTAAGTTGTTTGGAATTGTTGTCTAGTTTTTCATTAAGTTGTTTGTAATTGTTGTCTTGTTTTTCATTCGACTGTTTGGAATTGCTGTCTAGTTTTTCATTTAGTTGTTTGTAATTTTCATTAAGTTGCAGCAATAATGCCATAACTTGATCCATGCCAATATTACCTACTCTATTCCCTGTGCTGTTTGATGATGTATCTGCATTTGTCACGTTTTGTGTAACCATTTGGTCATTCTGTAATTCTTGAAAAGGTTTGTCAATTGAATGTGCACTGTTGGTCACTACACTGGAATCAAATAAATCTGACGTACTTTGAGTACATTGTTCATCTTCGTTAGAAACATTTGTCTGTTCACTGTGTAAATTTTGCAAATTAGGCGTGTCAAACTGGGCAGCGTTCATTTTAACGGAACGTGTCACGTCATCAATTGTCGTTGAGTTAACAGAAGACACTATTGAATTTGTTTGCTCATCATTAGCATTAAAATCATTATTAGTGATCGGTAAGCACTGATTGTCTGTAAATGGAGGATTATCGCTATTACACTGAGTGTCGCAAGTATTATCGGTCAAATTAATCGAGTCGGCTATTTCACTCATTGCACATCGCGATGTACTGTTAACAGTTTTTCGCGGCATTTTTCACAAATCAAAATTAAGCACAAAAATGAAACAAAGACAAAGAAAAAATGGAACAAACACAATTACATCAAAGAGCAATAAATTGCCGATGATATGTGAAAGAAAGAGTGACAAATTAGTAAATGCGTTGCGCCAGATGCAAACTACATTTAAGTAAATAAGAGCAGATATATGACTACTTCTCAGAAATTCACAAAGAAATACGATCCTGGCAGGGTCGCCAAGTGTAACCTCCCCACAAAATAATTCACCGCAACCTCTCAACAGAAAATATTAACATAAATAATATTCGCATTTAGTGTAACCTCAAAACAGAAAAATTCCTAAACCTCTCAACAGTAAAAAATTACAATTATGTCGTTCACATTCAGTGTAATGTCCCAACAAAAAAAAAAAAAGATCAGTAACCTGGTGATAATACAATGTAACTAACCTCTCAATTAAATTGTCACTCACTTATAACTTTTTCAATAACTGATTGTGAATTTAACCTGGTAAATTTTGGACGTCAGCAGTGCTGCGTCATGGCCCTGAAAGATCATTCTGAATAAAAAAGAGAAAAATTGTTACCTCAATGAAGTCGCCGGATAACGCATATATATCTGCTCTTAAAATAATGTTTTCTGGCACAGCCCTGTGCAATGCTGGCCGATAGATTTGTCATTTATGAAACGAAGCAACTGATTTTTCTTTTGCAACAATCGGGATGATCATGGATGGGAGAAATTAGTAAATTCTTGAAATTGAAATGAATGGTTGTTAAAAGTTACTTTTTATGAGAAAGATTATTATTACGAGATTTTAAAAACATTTACATGGGACTTGAGATGACATTACTACATATGTGCGAGGCTGCTTTTTACCTTATACAATGATACTCAGGCTCCGGCATCGCTGCACCGCGACCGGCCACCCAACACGATACACCAGAGCAGACCAGAGCAGACTGCAGACTAGCAACAGCTTACTGCTACAGCTACACAGTTCGTACTGCAGTCAACACTGCTCTCTGGTCAGAGATTCTTTTATACCTTGCATATCGCAGGCAGCGCATGAGCAATACATCGAAATTACATCTGCTCGGACCTCTTACAATCATAATAATAAAGACATATTTTGTTCTTCAGACTAGCTGTTTGTTGAATTTTTTTAGAATACTTGCAAAGACAGGGCTTGGTGTCTTGGCAGAATCAAGGTATGATTCGGCATACAAACGCACAACTTCTCCAACAATGTAGCGACATTCTCCGTAAAGGAAAGCATATCCAATTTTTTGACTGACGTATACGTTGTGAACTCTTTACGAGCAAGTTGTCTTATCACAACAACAGCGGAGCTCAGACTGATGAGGTTGAAGCACATGTAAAGACACGAACCGTGCCTGAGTTACGTGGTTTTTCTTTCATTTGGCACACTGAGGTATACGGTGGAGGGACCTCGTATCCACTGCGGCTTGTGATTCTGTTTTCGTGGTACTATTTTTACTATTTGATCAAGTCCCATAAATGCTAAGTCACTGAAGTTTTCTTTATAGCTCTTTACAATACCATAAAAAGCATATAGTTCTACAAAAGAAATCGGCGCTGTAATTCGCCAGTCATGAACGTTAAAAATGAATTGCATAAATTAGAAAATTTGCCACATCCTAGGCATTATTTTAGCGAATTCGCGCGTCGATATATTTATTCATTCTGAATATATTTGTGGTCACCTGTATTAGGTTTCTCATCCTGCATATCCATTTCCTGTTTAAAGATGGATTCATTTTCTGTGGTACAACTTAATTTCAAAGCTCTGGCAGAAACAAGGGCAGAACTGCTGTCGTAATTATCTAGTGAATCATCCTTAGTTGTCACGTCCTTCGCCTTACAGTTGGTGTGTCAGTCCAACCAGATGTAGCAAGTAGTACCAATTTTAAATTAAACATTTCTCGATTGGAGCATGTCATCAGTCTGATATGACAGCTTCGCACCAGCAGACGAAGTTCCGTATAAGGGAGCATCATCATGATGTTCACAACCGATTGTAATTACTCCCAAAACTTCTCATCAGATATGGGGGTGAGAAACATGATTGAATTTCTATCCTCAACAGCAACAACATTAATAGCAGCAAATTTTTCACCCCAAAAGTTGCAACACGCTATTTATGACACAGAAAATATACAGAGTGTAAATTTGAAGTTGACAAAACAGAATAACTCGAAAAATAAGCTTCACACGAAAAAAGTGTAGAATCCAAAGTTGATTATTTTCGAGAGGGACATCTGCTGGTTCTAAAATTAGCCCTCCACCCTAATCCCCTGTAGGTGGGGCGGGAGGTAACTTTAAAATTTCAAATGGGAACCCCCAATTTTTATTGCAGAATCAGATTCTACATAAACATTTGTTTTGTTTCTTGGTAGTTGGCGTGGAAAATGGTTACGGATAAATGAAAAGTAATATGTTTGGTTAGTTAGTTAGTTAGCTAGTCAGATGATTTGTTTGATAATTAAAAGTTGTGTGGCCCCATGACCACGAAACAAACAAATCTTATCCGAATCTCCCGAAAAAATTAATACAGTATTTGGGTCGACATTTGTAAAACTCTTATTCCTCCCTCTCAAACCCCACCCTATGAGGAGAGAGGGAGAGTTTTAGTTTTAGCGAATCAAAATTTACGAAATAAATAAGTATTTTTTTATTTATCTGTAACCATTTCCCGCACAAAAATGAGAACATGGATTTTCTTGAATTACAGCGCCAGCTACCAAGAATCAAAACAAATGTTTAAGACAAAATGTACGTAGTTTTTTATGTAGAATCTGATTCTGCAATAAAAAATAGGGGTTCCCATTTGAAATTTTAAAGTTGCTACCCGCCCCACCCCCAGGGGGGTGGGCTAATTTTAGCACCAGTAGATGTCCCCCTCGAAAATAATCAACTTTGGATTCTACACATTTTTTCGTGTGAAGCTTATTTTTCGAGTTATTCTGGTTTGTCAACTTCAAATTTACACCCTGTATATAAATTATAATCAGCTGATGGTTCACAGTTCCAGTTCATACCAGGTCGTCGTGTACTGTAGATCACATTAGAGGATAATCCAGATAGTTCAGTAGTCCAATCTATCAATAATCAGTAGCACAGTAATCCAAAACATAGTCCAACTGAATCCCAGTACATAGCCGTATAACGAAAGTGTGGTGTAAGCGAGGCTTGCCATCAGCGGCCAGACCCATGTGACGGACTGCTGGCGCATCTTACTGGCCGCCGGAGGAATCAATGATGGTGGACAGTTCAGGGTGTCGTCCTCGCTGTTGGATGAGAGAGATATATGAGAAATTAACACTGTTCCATTTGAAAGATATATAATTAATATAGGTACGAATGAGACTATACGTCGTTTAGTGAGGCCTCTCTACAAGTCATCTAGGTTAAAACGGATTTATAGTATCTTAAATGGTTTCAGAATTGTTTGAAATGGACAGCTTCATTGTACCGTTCTGTGTACTTCTATTCGGTCGTGTACTGACATTACCACTCCTATCGAAGATCTCTAGTACCATCTGACCATTGTTAGCGGTAGGGCTGTAAATGTAGAAACCCAGTTTGTTTTTGCTGTATAAAAGAAATGTTTACTTCTCTTTCAGCTTCAAAAATTAGCCAAAGCTAATTCATAATGTTTTAGCAATGAATGTAATATTATGAAACGCAAAAACTAAATATGTTAAAAATTAAAAAACATTTTCTGCTTGCACAACAACTCATTAATTTTTCAAGAAGTGCGGGTAATGTGGAAACGCCTAAAACTTGTGCGAAACTGACTACTTCAAACGAAAACTATTAAAAATTTTAGGAAATATTTTATCTTATATTAAATTTAAATTACACAAAAATATTTTAAACGCAACTGTAATAGAAAAATGCTTCATAAGCGAAGTTCACTCGCAAAAATCGAACATGTAAATATCTCCTTAATTTCTGGCACACAAAGAGTGACTCCACTCCTCAGACACTACACACTTAATCCAAACTTCTCCCCGAACGTCTCTGGAAAATGCGCCTCCACAAAAAATACAAATGACATCTTCTTCAGTAGGTTTTTCTTCCCCAACTGGGAGATCCAAATCCGACTCGCCTGAAGAGACAGTTGGTGCATTGGGCTTTTCATCTGAATCCTCGGGTAACTTAAGGAGTGTTTACTGTACTGAGCTTCCAAAATATCAAAAAACTTGTGTACATCTTCTTTACTGAACCCGTTTGCTATCGAGAATGAGGTCCCCATAGGTTTGTGGATTATCAGTTTATTTCTGTGTCGTCTAAGAAAAAGGTCAAACCAAGCTCTACCTGCAGCATTTGAAGTAAAAGGATGATTAATATTATTTCTTTCCGCCAGCTGATATGCCTTTGTCTTGACGTCTAATCTGGTAAGGCCATAGAAGCGATTACCCATTTCAATAAGATACTGTACCAACTGTTTCTCAATAGCATCAGGTAGTACAGGCTTACGTCCAAGTCTCAAAGAAACACATTCTTCAGACGACATATCACTATGTACAAACCTTTGAAGTGTCGTCTGAGGTACACTGAAAGCTTTTACTGCTTTTCTTAACCCCATCTGCTTTTGCCTTAAGGCTATTATAGCCTTAATCATGTTTCCAGCATCCCACTTCATCACAATAGCTATTGGTTTCCGATCAGATAGCTTTCGTGGCATCTAGAAACAGACGCAAAACGTATTGGAAGTAATGTATTTGATGTTGGTATTGTGGAAACGTTTCCACAATGCCATCGTATGTATGCTTTCACATTACCTACACAATGGCCATTTCAAATTTCGGTAGATTACATTAAGCAACTATCCATTTAAGGTTGACAAACGACTTCTAAAACCTTCTTTGCACCTCCCATTTTAAGCCATCAGACGTAAAGTAAAGATAACTACAAATTATGTAGATAAATGTAATTCCAAAACTTACCTCGAAAAAGGTTTAGAAAATGCGCGAACATAAACTGCATCATTGTCACGGCGTCTGTTGCTCAACTAACTGCTAACCCTCTGCCGTGACAAATAGTAACTATTGCAACAATTTCTGGCTGCCCTGCTACAGTGCAGCACTCTGCAGGCCAGATACTGGACGTTTCGACATTACCCACACGCTTCCACATTTACATCACTATCTCTTCCTCTACAATTCCCATACTCCCTGTATGGTACATGTAACATTTATGTTTGTTAGTCAGAATCAACTGTCATCATGCTCTCTGAGTTTATCGTCTTGCCCTGGAAGTTATCTTCTTATATTCTCAGTTTCATAATTTTCGGTTCTGAATGTCGTCGAACCAAGTACAATAAAATTAAGGTGAACTTTTTACTCACTTCCTTCCTGAAATGTTAATGACCAGTCCGTAATCATTACGTGACATAAGCATACTGCGGTGATTGTGGACTGGTCAGTACCTGCACTGCCTAGAATGGTAACGGTCTACAGTGAGCCGCTTATGTATCATGCGGCTTACGTTCCGAACGGCGTGCACCACGAGCCAGCGAACCGAAGAGAATGAGCATGCGCTTCTTCATTGTTCTACGTTTGCCGCGCCACCTGTGACGTCATTGTGCATCCCGCGTGACGCCTCATGGGACGCGGCACGAATGCGAGACGTCTGATCGTGCCTCCGCTTTGTACTCTTGCACGCGATATCTGAATCAGATGCACTATCCAGACCTCTCACAACACGTGTAAGTTTTCTCCAGTACTGATTTCACTTATTTGTCGTTTTCATATCACTTCATAATAACACCCGAATTATTCATATCATGTACCAGGATCGATTTACCAATAATACTGTAATCTGATTCTGTGGGGTTGCTTCTGTTGTTCAAGTACGTTACGTTACAAGATTATTATAGATGTTTGAAGCGATTTCATAAATTCGCTGTAGCTACATAAATTGACATATTGTCACAAACTCAAAAATCGCACAGAAAAACTCAAAAGATTTTTACTGTTTCAGTCGCACTTCAGATTTCTGAGACGAGAGCGCAGAAGTGAGCAGTTAGGCAAGGTTGTGACAGGCGCCGAGAAAGCGTATTTTGTGCCTGAAATACATTCACATCAGTCTGCCGTTAACAGTGCAACGAAATTTATTCTGCATCTGTCGATGACTCTCCATTGAAGATGGCATTCTGCGTTCTCCCTACCAAGATATCCTCGATCCAGTAACAAATCTCGCGTTACAACCCATTTTAAGTTATGCGTTGGTGTGGTACAGAGTTTTCTTTCTGGAATCAGGATATTATCTGACTGCCTTGATACATGGCTTTTAGGAAGTCACGTTCGAGAAACACGTGTTGCGTTTCATGGTCGATGTTTTCGGAATCCATGCCCGTTGGCGTTGTTGCTCACAGTACACCAAATACATTGGGTTATCACCTCACATAATCTGTTTGTTGTTGTTGTGGTCATCAGTCCAGAGACTAGTTTGATACAGCTCTCCATGCTACTCTATCCTGTGCAAGCTTCTTCATCTCCCAGTACCTACTGCAACCTACATCCTTCTGACCCTGTTTAGTGTATTCATCTCTTGGTCTCCCTCTACGATTTTTACCCTCCACGCTGCCCTCCAATAATAAATTGATGATCCCTTGATGCCTCAGAATATGTCCTACCAACCGATCCCTTTTTCTGGTCAAGTTGTGCCACAAATTTCTCTCCTCTCCAATTCCATTCAGTACCTCCTCATTAGTTATGTGAGCTACCTATCTAATCTTCAGCATTCTTCTGTAGCACCACATTTCGAAAGCTTCTATTCTCTTCTTGTCTAAACTATTTATCGTCCACGTTTCACTTCCATACATGGCTACACTCCATACAAATACTTTCAGAAACGACTTCCTGACACTTAAATCTATACTCGATGTTAACAAATTTCTCTTCTTCAGAAATGCTTTCCTTGCCATTGCCAGTCTACATTTTATATCCTCTCTACTTCGACCATCATCAGTTATTTTGTTTCCCAAATATCAAAACTCATTTACTACTTTAAGCCTCTCATTCACTGATCTAATTCCCGCAGTATAACCCGACTTAATTCGACTACATTCCATTATCCTCGTTTTGCTTTTGTTGATGTCCATCTTATATCCTCCTTACAAGACACTGTCCATTCCTTTCAACTGCTCTTCCAGGTCCTTTGCTGTCTTGGACAATGTCATCGGCGAACCTCAAAGTTATTATTTCTTATCCATAGATTTTAATTCCTACTCCGAATTTTCCTTTTGTTTCCTTTACTGCTTGCTCAATATACAGATTGAATAACATGGGGAACAGACTACAACCCTGTCTCACTCCCTTCCCAACCACTGCTTCCCTTTCATGCCCCTCGACTCTTATAAATGCCATCTGGTTTCTGTACAAATTGTAAATAAACTTTCGCTCCCCTATTTTACCCCTGCCACTTTCAGAATTTGAAAGAGACTGTTCCAGTCAACATTATCAGTAGCTTTCTCTAAGTCTATAAATGCTAGAAACGTAGGTTTGCCTTTCCTTAATCTGTTTTCTAAGATATGTAGTAGGGTCAGTATTGCCTCACGAGTTCCAACATTTCTACGGAATCCAAACTGATCTTGCCCGAGGTCGGCTTCTACCAGTTTTTAAATTCGTCTCTAAAGAATTTGTGTTAGTATTTTGCGGCTGAGACTTATTAAACTGATAGTTCGGTAATTTTCACATCTGTCAACACCTGCTTTCTTTGGGATTGGCGCTACAGTCTGGAACCGCGGGACCGCTACGATCGCAGGTTCGAATCCTGTCTCGGGCATGGATGTGTTTGATGTCCTTAGGTTCGTTAGGTTTAAGTAGTTCTACGTTTTAGGGGACTGATGACCTCCGAAGTTAAGTCCAATAGTGCTCAGAGCAATTTGAAACATTTTTTTAGCGGGGGGGGGGGGGGGGGGGGAGTGGCATTATTATATTCTTCTTGAAGGCTGAGGGTATTTCGCCTGTCTCATACATCTTGCTTACAAGATGGTAGAGTTTTGTTAGGCCTGACTCTCCCAAGGCTGTCTGTAGTGCTAATGGAATGTTGTCTACTCCCGGGGCCATGTTTTGATTTAGGTCTTTCAGTGCTCTGTCAAACCCTTCACGCAGTATCATATCTTCTATTTCATCTTCATCTACATTCTCTTCCATTTCTATAATATTGTCCTCAAGAACATCTCCCTTGTATAGACCGTCTATATACTTCTTCCACCTTTCTGCTTTCCCTTCCTTTCTTAGAACTGGGTTTCCATCTGAGCTCTTGATATTCATGCAAGTCGTTCTCTTTTCTCCAAAGGTCTCTTTAATTTTCCTGTCGGCAGTATCTATCTTACCCCTAGTGATATGCTCCTCTACATCCTTATATTTGTCCTCCAAGCATCCCTGCCTAGCCATTTTGCACTTCCTGTCGATCTCATTTTTGAGACGTTTGTATTCCTTTCTGCCTGCTTCATTTGCTGCATTTCTATATTTTCTCCTTTCATTAATTAAATTCAATATCTCTTCTGTTACCCAAGGATTTCTACTAGCCCTCGTCTTTTTACCTACTTGATCCTCTGCTACCTTCACTATTTCATTATTTCATCTCTCAAAGCCACCCATTCTTCTTCTACTGTATTTCTTTCCCCCATTCTTGTCAATCTTTCCCTAATCCTCTCCCTGAAGCTCTCTATAACCTCTGGTTCTTTCAGTTTATCCAGGTCACATCTCCTTAAATTCCCAGCTTTTTTCAGTTTCTTCACTTTTAATCTACAGTTTATAACCAATAGATTGAGGTCAGAGTCCACATATGCCCCTGGAAATGTCTTACAATTTAAAACCTGGTTCCTGAATCTATGTCTTACCATTATATAATCTATCTGAGACCTTCCAGTATCTCCAGGCTTCTTCCATGTATACAACCTTCTTTCATGATTCTTGAACCACGTGTTAGCTACGATTAAGTTATGCTCTGTGCAAAATTCTGCCAGGCGGCTTCCTCTTTCATTCCTCACACCCATTCCATATTCACCTACTACGTTTCCTTCTCTTCCTTTTCCTACTATCGAATTCTAGTCACCCATGACTATTAAAGTTTCGTCTCCCTTCACTATCTGAATAATTTCTTTTATCTCATCATACATTTCATCATCTCTTCGTCATCTGCTGAGCAAGTTGGCGTATAAACTTGTACTACCTTGGTAGGCGTCGGCTTCGTATCTATCCTGGCCACAATAATGCGTTCACTATGCTGTTTGTAGTAGCTTACCCGCATTCCTATTTTCCTGTTCATTATTAAACCTACTCCTGCATTACCCCTTTTTGATTTTGTATTTATAACCCTGAATTCACCTGACCAAAAGTCTTGTTCCTCCTGCCACCGAACTTCACTAATTCCCACTATATCTAACTTTAACCTATCCATTTCCCTTTTTAAATTTTCTAACGTACCTGCCCGATTAAGGGATCTGACATTCCACGCTCCGATCCGTAGAACGCCAGTTTTCTTTCTCCTGATAACGACATCCTCCTGAGTAGTCCCCGCCCGGAGATCCTAATGGGGGACTATTTTACCTCCGGAATATTTTACCCAAGAGGACGCCATCATCATTTAACCATACAGTAAAGCTGCATGCCCTCAGGAAGAATTACGGCTGTAGTTTCCCCTTGCTTTCAGCCGTTTGCAGTATCAGCACAGCAAGGCCGTTTTGGTTAGTGTTACAAGGCTAGATCAGTCAATCATCCAGACTGTTGCCCTTGCAACTACTGAAAAGGCTACTGCCCCTCTTCAGGAACCACACGTTTGTCTGGCCTCTCAACAGATACCCCTCCGTTGTGGTTGCACCAACGGTACGGCTATCTGTATCGCTGAGACACGCAAGCCTCCTCACCAACGGCAAGGACAATGGTTCATGGGGGGGACACACAATCTATGTGAACAGAAGTATCTGGACACCTGTAAATGGACATTAATATGAAGTGTGTCCACGCTGTGCTTTTGTGACAGCTTGAACTCTGCAGGGGACGCTTTCAGCGGGTTGTCTTAATGTCTTGGAGAAATGGCAGACCCTTACTCAAGAGCCAAAACCAAAGGGTGCAGTGATGTTGGACGCTGGAGTCCAGATCGAAGCCGGTGTTCTAACTCATCTTAAAGGAGTTCGGCGGCATTCAGGTCGGTATTATGAGCAGGACAGTTAGGAATTTTATAGACTAGATATCACTGCCTAACAGATTGTCCTTTATGACAGAATGCATTGCCATGCTGATTCAAACGACCATCGCCTCCGAACTGTTCCTCTACTGCACCTAGCACACAGTGACGTAAAATGTGTTCATATCCTTCGGCATTAAGCGTTTTGTTAAGCGCAATAGGGGGACTACACCCTCACAGCGATGAGAACCGCCACAACACGTCCTGCGTACTTCACTCTTGTCACTGCATGTGATGGAAGATAAAGCCCTCCGGGCAATGGAACACATCTGGTCTGATTTAGAACATCGGCTACAGCATCCAACATCAACACCTTCTATAGTTTCGGCTCGTGTCGAAGTATGAGCTGTCATTACTCCAGTACCCTAAAAAAAACTCGACGCACCATTTGTTATTGTATCACCTTTGAGATGCTCAAAAAATCGTTCAAATGGCTCTGAGGACAATAGGACTTAACATCTGAGGTCATCAGTCGTCTAGACTTAGGACTACTTAAACCTAACTAACCTAAGGACATAACACACGCCAGCCGGGGTAGCCTAGTGGTTCTAGGAGCTACAGTCTGGAACCGCGCGACCGCTACGGTCGCAGGTTTGAATCCTGCCTCGGGCACGGATGTGTGTGATGTCATTAGGTTAGTTAGGTTTAAGTAGTTCTAAGTTCTAGGGGACTGATGACCTCAGAAGTTAAATCCCATAGTGCTCAGAGCCATTTGAACCATTTTTGAACATCACACACATCCATGACCGAGGCAGGATTCGAACCTGCGACCGATTGAACGCCTAGAACCGCTCGGTCACTGCGATTTGAGGTGCACTTGTTCAATAAATATTGTGGTGTAGGGAAGAAGATGCAAAAGCAAAATGCATTCCTGAAAGGGAAGAGTTGCAGCAGTAAGCAGTGCAATATGCGCGAGTTTTAAGAGACCGAACTGGAAAAATTAGTGCATTTAGACAAACCATTGGGCACACTCACGGAAGTTATCACCCTAAAGAGGCGCCTGCCTGACTATTCGCAGTATAATTTGTTTCAATATGGCTCTGAGCACTATGGGACTTAACATCTATGGTCATCAGTCCCCTAGAACTTAGAACTACTTAAACCTAACTAACCTAAGGACATCACACACATCCATGCCCGAGGCAGGATTCGAACCTGCGACCGTAGCAGTCGCGCGGCTCCGGACTGAGCGCTTAGAACCGCTAGACCACCGCGGCCGGCTAATTTGTTTCACAATCCCACGTAAACACTAGACAGTTTTCTTACATTGTGGAATGAATGAACGGTGCTATGTGTTTTCGAAACAGGGGTATCGATAACACAAAGAATGGAAACAACAGGGGAGATAGGAACTAGCAGGAAGTGCAGAACGCTGGTTGGGATCACTTCCAACGCGATACTAATAGCGTTCAGCAGAATTCACTTAACTGCGTGAATAAGCTGATAAGAGAGGGGACAGACAATGGTGGGCTAGGCGGTAGCGAGCAGCAAAATGGAAATTAGCAGAGGCAGCTGCCAGGAAATTGAATTTGCTCCCTACTGTGTCCCACGAAGGGAAAATACACTATGATGAGAATAGGACCAGAGGTGGATTTATTATAAGGTGTAATGATAGTCACGATCATATGGAAACTGGAGTGTTTAACATAGAGGCAGTAATGAGTAGTGAAGGGATGTGGAGAGGCTGGAGGCAACATGACACTGTTGTTGTTGTTGTGGTCTTCAGTCCTGAGACTGGTTTGATGCAGCTCTCCATGCTTCTCTATCCTGTGCAAGCCTCTTCATCTTCCAATATCTACCGCAACCTACATCCTTCTGAATCTGCTTAGTGCATTCATCTCTTGGTCTCCCTCCACGATTTTTACCCTCCACGCTGCCCTCCAATACTAAATTGGTTATCCCTTGATGCCCCAGAACATATTCTATCAACGGATCCCTTCTTCTAGCCAAGTTGTGCCACAAAATCCTCTTCTCTCCAATCCTATTCAATACCTCCTCATTAGTTATGTGATCTACCCATCATTTCAGAAAGCTTCTACTCTCTTCTTGTCCAAACTATTTATCGCCCATGTTTCACTTCCATACATGGCTATACTCCATACAAATATTTTCAGAAACAGCTTCCTGGCACTTAAATCTATACTCGATGTTAACAAATTTCTCTTCTTCAGAAATGCTTTCCTTGCCATTGCCAGTCTACATTTTATATCCTCTCTACAATGTCATCAGCGTACTTCAAAGTTTTTCTTTCTTCTCCTTGGATTTTAATACCTACTCCAAAGTTTTATTTTGTTTCCTTCACTGCTTGCTCAATATACAGATTGAATAACAATGGGGATAGGCTACAACCCTGTCTCACTCCCTTCCCAACCACTGCTTCCCCTTCATGTCCCTCGACTATTATAACTGCCATCTGGTTTTTGTACAAATTGTAAATAGCCTTTCGCTCCCTGTATTTTACCCCTGCCACCTTCAGAATTTGAAAGAGAGTATTCCACTCAACACTGTCAAAAGCTTTCTCTAAGTCTACAAATGCTAGAAACGTAGGTTTGCCTATTCTTAATCTTTCTTCTAAGATAAGTCGTAAGGTTAGTATTGCCTCGCGTGTTCCAACATTTCTACGGAATCCAAACTGATCTTCCCCGAGGTCCGCTTCTACCAGTTTTTCCATTCGTCTGTAAAGAATTCGCGTTAGTATTTTGCAGCTGTGACTTATTAAACTGATAGTTCGGTAATTTTCACATCTGTCAACACCTGCTTTCTTTGGGATTGGAATTATTATATTCTTCTTGAAGTCTGTGGGTATTTTACCTGTCTCATACATCTTGCTCACCAGATGGTAGAGTTTTGTCAGGACTGGCGCTCCCAAGGCTGTCAGTTTTTCTAATGGAATGTTGTCTACTCCTGGGGCCTTGTTTCGACTCAGCTCTTTCAGTGTTCTGTCAAACTCTTCACGCAGTATCATATCTCCCATTTCATCTTCATCTTCACCCTCTTCCATATCCATAATATTGTCCTCAAGTAAACCGCCCTTGTATAGACCCTCTGTATACTCCTTCCACCTTTCTGCTTTCCCTTCTTTGCTTAGAACTGGGTTTCCATCTGAGCTCTTGACATTCATACCAGAGGTTCTCTTTTCTCCAAAGATCTCTTTAATTTTCCTGTAGGCTGTATCTATCTTACCCCTAGTGAGATAAGCTTCTACATCCATACATTTGTCCTCTACCCTTCCCTGCTTAGCCATTTTGCACTTCCTGTCGATCTCATTTTTGAGATGTTTGCATTCCTTTTCGTCTGTTTCATTTACTGCATTTTTATATTTTCTCCTTTCAGCAATTAAATTCAGTATTTCTTCTGTTACCCAAGGATTTATAGTAGCCCTCGTCTTTTTACCTACTTGATCATCTGCTGCCTTCACTACTTCATCCCTCAAAGCTACCCATTCTTCTTCTACTGTTTTTCTTTCTCCCATTCCTGTCAATTATTCCCTTATGCTCTCCCTGAAACTCCGTACAACCTCTGGTTTAGTCAGTTTATCTAGGTCTCATCTCCCTAAATTCCCACCTTTTTGCAGTTTCTTCAAAATAATATTAGAAAAAGACAGAGGCAGATATTTGCATCTCTAGGTATTAATTTGAATTGTTTTCTTAATCTGGAAACTTGTGAAGAGGAGAGTAATGTTGAGTTGGCAGCACTAGAGTTGAAGAAGCAGCGTGAAAAATCAATACCAGTATACCAGTAATCCAGTAAATTACAGGCCCATATCGTTAACGTCGATATGCAGCAGGATTTTGGAACATATATTGTGTTCGAACATTATGAATTACCTAGAAGCAAACGGTCAATTGACACACAGCCAACATGGGATGACAAAACATAGTTCCTGTGAAACACAACTAGCCTTTATTCACATGAAGTGTTGAGTGCTATTGACAAGGGACTTCAGATCGATTCCGTATTTCTGGATTTCCGGAAGGCTTTTGACACTGTACCACACAAGCGGCTTGAAGTGAAATTGCGTGCTTACGGAATATCGTCTCAGTTATGTGACTGGATTCGTGATTTCCTGTCAGAGAGGTCCCAGTTCGTAGTAATTGACGGAAAGTCATCGAGTAGATCAGAAGTGATTTCTGGCGTTCTCCAAGGTAGTGTTATAGGCCCTTCGCTGTTACTTATCTATATAAACGGTTTGGCAGACAATCTGAGCAGCCGTCTTCGGTTGTTTGCAGATGACTAATAAAGTCATCAGAAGATCAAAACAAACTGCAGAACGATTTAGAAAAAATATCTGAATGGTGCGAAAAGTGGCAGTTGACCCTTAATAACGAAAAGTGTGAGATCACCCACATGAGTGCTAGAAGGAACTCGTTAAACATCGGTTACACGATGAATCAGTCTAATCTGAAAGGCATAAAACCGAATAAATACCTAGGTATTACAATTACGAACAACTTAAATTGGAAGGAACACATAGAAAATGTTATGGGGAAGGCTAACCAAAGACTGCGTTTTATTGGCAAGACACTTAGAAAATGTAACAGACCTACTAAGGAGACTGCCTCCACTACGCTTGTTCGTCCTCTTTTAGAATACTGCTGCGCGTTGTGGGATCCTTACCAGATAGGACTGACAGAGTATATCGAAAAAGTCCAAAGAAGGAGAGGACGTTTTGTATTATCGCGAAATATTGGAGAGAGTGTCACAGAAGTGATACAGAATTTGGGCTCGACATCATTAAAAGAAAGGCATTTTCGTTGCGACGGAATCTTCTCACGAAATTCCAATCACCATATTTCTCCTCCGAACGCGAAAATATTTTGTTGACACCGATCTACATAAGGAGGAACGATCACCACGATAAAATAAGGGAAATCAGAGCTCGTACGGAAAGATATACGTGTTCATTCTTTCTGCACCCTATTCGAGATTGGAATAATAGAGAATTGTGAAGGTGGTTCGATGAACCCTCTACCAGGCACTTAAATGTGATTTTCAGAGTGTCCATGTAGATGAAGATGTAGAAATGGTGAAGGCAGTGCGAATTTTTGTGTGGACTGGGATGAAGTAGTTCTGGTGTGAGTCGTTTTTGCCGCCAGTATGCAGGAAAAAGCATCTATCGCGACAGAAGTAGCTGTCAGACACGCAAAGAGACTTGTGTGTGTTGACGAATTATTTACTGAATAGCAGGAGGCTGCAGCATATGTCGTCACAGACACGATGAATACTGGAGCCTGACGACTTTAACGGAAAATGAAGCATTCCTGATAGCTGGGATGAATTAAGACGTTCATTATTGTTAACGATAAAGAACAGTTTATCATCGATGATTTGTGTTTTGATTGGTCCTGTAAAGAAGAGTGTGAGTTCCAACAAAGATATCTGCGCCTACATCTATATACACCACGGATACCACCGTAAGGTACGTGGCGGAGTGTACCCTGTACGACTAATAGTCACGTCCTTAGAGCGAGGTAAAAACGACCGGCTATAGGCCGTCATACGAGCCCTAATCTCTCTAATCTCATCTTCGTGATCCTCAGACGAAATGTACCTTGACAGCAATAGAAGTCTAAAAACTAACACAATATTGTCAAATTATTTTAGATAATGTGAGTGACTATATTTCTTCTTATTTGTTTATCTCTTATTTTAGTCTGTTGTATTCAATCAACTGACGAGACAATGATATTTAGTATACGCTGTACTAATACAAATGATATTCAGCTTATCATGACAACGTTTTGAAAAAATTCTTTTTTATTAAAACAAGGTGTAGCTAATGTCAGGAAATGAAACATGTCAGTTTTCATTGAATCAGCAGAACTTAATATTACTTTAACAAGCCTAATTACATCTAGTAGTACTAATGAATATAGAACGTGGTAATTAATTTCCATAGTACATCAATTTCTCAAATCGGACATTTACGGGTCATGAAGTTCGGCCGAGCTGTTTTTCTGGTGCGGCAATATTGCAAGAACTTATAACACTGCCGGCGACTACTAAATTAGCAATATACCGATAATGTTAATCCTGTGAAAGGATTTAAATTTGACAGTGATCTTGCGTATAATGGTTCAAGTATCGGACTATTTTCATTTCTCCAGAGATATCTATTGGTAGGAAGCAGTAGCAGAATAAACGGGAATCGAACCAAGGTTCTATTAGTAATGAAGTAAACTGTAATTATGTAAAAGGAAAAGGTCGACAACCTAACTAGGCAAAGTTAGACCAAGTACTAGCACGGTTCACAAAGAATGATAACTATTGGGACTCACTTTACTTGATGCCGAAATTCTGTTTCGCAAATAATATAGAAGACAGTAGTACTCTTTAGCAAGCAATATAACTGTAGTTTGGCATGAACAACACAGCAGGAATATCAATTGTTTTTGCAACAACTGGCTCTCAGTAACATTTACTATGTGTATAACAAAGCAGCAAAGTAATGATCATTACAAGTAAATCATTAGTTTATGGTGGAAGACTACTAATTTGAACACGAGGTTTTTTATCAGTTGAATTATTGGAAAATACTGTCATTGAAATGGTTTTCAAATAATTATATTATTTTTACTGATCATTATTAGTATTCTCAGGGAGCATCACTTCCTTATACTGTTTAGCTCAAATGGGACTTGTGGTACCTGCCTCTAATATAGTCTGAGTAATTGTGCCAGTTGCTTATTACAGACACAAATGTTAGAGACTGACAAGTTCACTTAATTAATGTCGTAGTTGTAATATAAAATTTACATCTGGGTCAACAATTACCTTGGGGACGTAGAAACTAATGTATCAGTAGAATCAAATCAAGGCTGAACACTTTAGTCACAGCAGAATATGAGACTCATGTTAACTACGCACACTGTTACCTCCAGACCGATACAACAAATAATTTTTACTCCAGCCCCTCAAAATCTACTAATCAGTAATTACGATTTTTGCAGGTAACTGTAATACTGTACCGAGATTTCATTAAGAACAACCTTTAAGTTGGATACTTAAACATCCTTAGGCAATTGTACTTTGATAAAACTTTAACTATCGTTTTATTAAAAATAAATGCCGTACTTCAAACCTTAGGATCACTGAATAATTATGGAACTTACTGTTCCACGAAGTTTATTAACTATGGTGAAAGTTTACTGAAATTACTTCTCAGCTCAATCAAATATGATACTCGGATATTTTAGCACTTGGGATATGACCCTGTCTAGATAAGGATAAAATATGGGTGCTAAACACAAAGTTTCAAGAATACAAACTTATTATTGAAAAACAAACATTTTAACTGGTCCACGTAATTATACATTACTTATCTGATTCTTTGAGATGAAGCTGGTAGGAGTGTCGATCTGCTGCGGCCCTTCAAAAAAGGAGACAAAAATATCTATGGCTCTTGCTGTATAACAAGCTCTGAAAATTCTCTTCTTGGCGCCGTATTTTCGTATTTCAGAGCTAACCAGCGCACGAAATGAATAATGAGCCCAATTAGTTTCACATCCGAGACTGTGTAAAATAATTTTGCTGCTCTTTCTGCCCCGTTCAATACACAAGAGATAAACACTTTGCCTGCTAGCCACCGAGTAACTCTTGCACAAAGGAGCTTTGAAGTTCGACCGCCAAATCCCCTTTTCTGTTCCCGCCAAGCCAGTTTCCTGAGGGACTTCGCTCCAAGTTAAACATCATTACAAGCCTAATGCCATATGCATGAACCAGTGTTACAAGTAAATTTTTAACGTTTCCATTCTTTTGTAGAACACTACTTTTAAAATTACATCCATAGATTAATTACAGTTACATAAATTGACATAAATAGTGAATAAAACATTTACATAGATATTACATCAAAGAGTAAGATTATACACATGTCGCATTAAGTAAAGCAGACAAGAAAGTTATATGAGATATGTACGAGTGTAAAGAATACCGATTTTGGTGTTACAGACTCCATGTTCCATGAGCCGGCACGGAGTTACATCACTAGTTTCCTGAAACTGTATATCACAAGGAGGAGCCACAATAGGTCGCTCTCTGACGCAGCCAAAACTTCGCTTGGTGAAATAAGAGCGAAAATAACTGGACACTAATTTTGTTTTAGATGCTAACATTCAATGTTTCCGAGAAAGTGGCATCAAAGTTTTCACCCTACTTCTTCAGTTCGCCGACATGGTATTATAGACAACGAGTTGGCAATGTAGTGGCTAACGACGCAGGTCCAAGGTTTCGTGCTCTGTGTTCAAATCCAGTCTTATGATGCAATTTTTTTTTCCTTTTGGTGTCACAGAAGCATGTGACATGAGTGACGACAAAGTTTTTCTGATATAGAGATACACAACGGAATTATTTACAAAATAAATAAGCATTTCAAATATTATTGCGATTAGATTGTATGATCTCAGACGTTATATAATCTCTTGTAAATAACTATAATTGAAAATTAAAAACATATAAATTCTAGTGCATCAATTTTTGCTTTGATCTTTACTTTTGTACCATAAGAGAACCAACGTATTCTCCAACGCGATATCTACCTTAAAAACGTTCAGAGCATAAAAAAATTGAAGCAGCATCAGCAACGTGCGAAGGCACACTGGCCACAGTCATATTCTTTAATGTGAATAGTATTAGAAAAAGAAATTTCGTTAACGTTCTAAATACCTTGCTATGTGGCGGAAACTTCGCGGCCAACCAAGTCTATGATGGTATTTTCTCGACAGATGGAGCCTGCAGTTGATTACGGATCCACGGATATGTTTTATTAATTTCATCGCTTATACTTGTGATTTCCGCTTGCTGTGCGATGAGATTAGAGAACTTTTGTAATGACACAAAGGCATACACTTTGTCGCATAAATGTCGATATTCCGATTTCATCGACAACCAAGCCATCGTATAAGGAGGAATAAGCTTTGCACATCCCAGGAGCCAATAATGTACAGATACGACTCCTTTTTTATGTAAGGCCACAAAACTTTGTCCAAAAACGGATAATGGGTGTCTTTTGTGAGCACTCCAGATTTTGTAGCTGTTGCGCACAACAATGGACATGTTATTACACGAGTATTGTGGCAGAGGGCTATGGCTGCAGCAGCCTCATTGCTGTCAGAAAGTCTTGAATTCAAAGCCTCAAACACCTGGTGCGATTCATTCAAGGCTAAACATGGAATATAGCAGCATCGTGTCATTAAATATATCAGCACCAATGACAAGTTTATGTTTGATGAGCTATTGGATACGACGACAGTCTTTCAGCTTCAAACTCCCACTATAATTCCCGTATTCGACCTTGATTTCATTATAAGTACAGATCAAACGGAATGTGTCGCATCTCTAGTAAGAGAACGTAATCGTTTCGAGATTAGATAGTTACAGAAGTAGCTGACGACCAACTGAAGCAACGAAATCTGTCCTCAGGTTTTGGACAAAGTTTTGCGATCTTACATAAAGAACTGAACAAGTGCGAGGAGTCCGCGCACTCTGAGTGTTCTGTACAATATCAGTTATGTATATAGATAGCAATAATAGTTTCGTGTGGCTCAATGACCTGGTGCAAGTATTTCTATTGGACGCCATTTCGGCGACTGGTGTGTCAATAAAGTACCCCAGTTTTCCAACCTGGGAAAGAGAACCTGCAGTTTAACGTGGAAGCCGAACCACGTGCTGTTTCTGGCTGCAAGGCCAGGTTGAAGTGAAAACTGAAAAACCCGTTATTTCACCGAGATTAGATTCCGCAATCTCTTGGTTTGCAGACACGCGCTCTACCGCTAGACCAGCACGTATGACATGGATGTAGATAATTCATCCATAGGTCTTGATGAATACATCTGCGAGTATCAGCTTTTTGACAGACATCACCATATCATTTGCATTGGCTTAGAAGGTTAGATTATTTACTTCAGTCTGGAACCGCGCGACCGCTATGGTCGCAGGTTCGAATCCTTCCTCGGGCATGGATGTGTGTGATGTCCTTAGGTTAGTTAGGTTTAAGTAGTTCTAAGTTCCACGGGACTGATGACTTCAGATGTTAAGTCCCATAGTGCTCAGAGCCATTTGAACCATTTGAAATTATTTACTTCACCAAGGATCCATAGACCTTAGCACATGACAAATTTCAACCGCTACCCATTCCTGAAAAAGGAGATCTTAACAGTCTGTCAGTTAGACGGACAGACAACAAAATGATCCTATTAATGTTCCGTTTCTGTCTTGTGAGGTACATAAGTCAAGGAATGGAGCCGTTTCTGTGCATTATTGACTCGTGGGATGGGCAAAACTATCCCTACGTATACGATAGTTTGCTTGTCGACGAAACTGGAACATCGAGGTGTTCATTAAAAGTGGTTCTGCCAAAGTGTACGTCGTTCTGTTATGCCTACGACGCATATCTTTACAAAGGTGCTCTATTCTCATCGCACAACAAACGGAATTCACAAGTAGAAGCGATAAAAATAATAAAATATGCCCCTGGATCTCTAATACTAGCTAGCTCCAGCCTACGAGAAAATGCCTTGGTAGGCTTGGTTTGTGCCGAAATTGTCGCCAGACTGCGGCGAGGTACTTGTAAGAAAAACTGTGAATCACGGACGAGTTATGTAAATTGGTCACAAATTGATATTTGATATTCATAAAGACCTATGGATGTATGTGTGACGCTGCAGCGTAATTTCACCGCGACCTCTGACCTCTGTTCATCAACAAGCCTGTTTTCAGCGGTAGCAGGCACATTCGACCTAGAATCTCATTGATTAGTGTAGAATTGTCTTTAGTGATGAGCCCCGATGTCCAGCGAAGACATGTCTAGTAACGTTCTGGTCATTGGTGGGATAACAATCTGACTGCCGTCCGCCACATGGCACGACAACCAGGAGTGACGGTCTGGGGTGCCGTTTCATTTCATGGCAGGACCACTTTGATAGTAATCTGCTGCACCCTTACTGCACGACGGTACGTCGACGGTATTCTACACCCCATTCTGTTGCCCTTCATGGCAAGCAATTCTAGGCTTACGTTTCAGCAAGATAACGCCCACCCGCATACGACGAGTTTTTTCTTGTCGACGAAACTGGAATATCGAGGTGTTCATTAAAAGTGATTCTGCCAAAGTGTACGTTGTTCTGTCAACCCTACGATGCATACCTTTACGAAGGTGCTCTATTCTCATCGCACAACAAACGGAATTCACAAGTAGAAGCGATAAATTATTGGAAATTCGTTGCTGGGTGTTACTTGTATAATTTACCGACAGATACTAAACTGTAAACTAACAGAGATATTGCAAATCTGATTACACCATCAGAATTGTCGTGCAAATAATAGTAATGTACATGTTTCTTTTTGAGATATCGTGATTCATCTGGCTATTATTGATTTCTATACGAACTGTGAAATGTCTGCTATTAAGGTTTCACAAAGTCCGCCATATTTGACACTCGTGGCGTGTCTCCTTCCTCAACACAGCATCACCATGGAATTCCCAGCCACACGGCTGGACCCCCCTTGCTTCGGCCAGCGTCCGGCACCACGTGGTCGGCCTGCTGAGGTGTTCTATCCTGGTCAGCAAGGTCACCTGATATCTCCCCAATTGAGAACGTGAGCAGAACATCCAAAAACTTCATCAGCCAATGCCAAGCAGAATAACTGCATGAAAAAGGGCTGAAGTGGACGAGTGCATTTTTAACTTGACTAATTTGTGAAGTTCTTTCCCTTGAATTAATCATCCAGTTTTTCTGAAACTGTAATCATTTGTTTGTCTGTACATGTACGTACATCACATCTACCGATATCTGTCCCATTCGGATTATTCCTTCTTGGTGCGTCGTTTTTTTCTATTTTATTTATTTAATGTCTTGGGTGTATCTAGAATATTAACGAAATTTCTCTTCTTAATGATATTAACATTAAAGAATATCATTGTGGCATATGTGCCTTCCATGTTGCTAGTGGTGCTTCAATTTTTTATGCTTTGAACGTTCTTATAACAGATATCACCCTGGGGATTACAGTTGTTCTCTTGTAGTATAAAAGTAAACATCAAAGCAAGAATTGATGTAATAGTGCGAGGGTAAGTAAATTATTATCCGCATTTTATTGTAATCAAATAGGAAACTTAAAAGAACATCATTTTTCGACATAGTCTACTTGCGTTTCAACGACTTGGTCCACCGTTGTACAAGCTTCCTGATGCCCTCTTAAAGAAGGTTCTCGGTAGAGCTGCGAGCCAGGAATGCACCGCTTCTTTCACTGCTTCGACCGAGGCAAATCGACGGCCCCTTAATGCCTGATTGAGTGGACCAAACAAGTGATAGAAGGGGCAAGATCGGGACTATATGGAGGATGATCCAGTACTTCAAATTTGAGTTTGTGGAGCGTTTCAGCAGTGTGGGCAGCAGTATGCGGACGGGCATTGTCGTGCAACAACAGAACACTTTTTGACAGCAATCCTCGGCGTTTGCTTCGAATTGCAGGTTTTGGTCTGACAGTAAGCATCTCACTGTAATGTACACTGTTTACCGTTGTGCCTATTTCCCCATAATGTTCCAGTACTGGACCCTGTGCGTCACAAAACACCGTAAGCATCCGTTTTCCTGCGGACGTTTGGGTCTTGAACTTTTTCTTGCACAGCGATTTTGGATGTTTCCATTCCATACTCTGCCGTTTATTCTCTGGCGCGTAATGATGGATCCATGTTTCGTCACCAGTAATGATCCTGTGTAAGAAGTTGTCCCCTTCGTTACCATAGCGATCCAACTGTTTTTTGCAGATGTCCAAGTGCGTTTGTTTATGCAACTGTGTGTGTTGTTTTGGGACCCATCTTGCACAAGCTTTATGAAACCCAAGTCTGTTGTGGATCATTTCGTAGGCAGAACCGTGACTAATTTGCACACGATGTGCCACTTCGTCAACAGTTAATCGTCTGTGTAAGAGAATCAATTCACGTGAACGCTCAATGGTTTCTTCATTTGCGGCGGTAAACGGTCGTTCGCCTGCTTCATCGTGCGTAACACTTGTGCGACCATTTCCGAATTTTTCTATCCATTCGCAGACACTCCGTTGTGGCAAAACACTGTTCCCGTACCGTACCGAAAGTCATCGATGAATTTCGGTCCCTGATACGCCTTCCGACCACAAAAAACGGATCACTGAACGTTGCTCTTCTTTGGTGCAAACAGACAGCGGAGCAGCCATGATTAACAGCACGACAGCAATAACGAAACTAACCTAGCAGCTTGAAAATTGCAAATATATAACAAAAAATAAACCAAGCATGCGTCATATTCGTAACACGACAGTACCACCAAAATAATCAAAAATATAACTAAATTGCGGATAATAATGGACTTACTCTCGTATTAGTTGTTTTTTAGTTTTCAGCTACTGTTAGTTGCATAAGGCTGTATAAGATCTGTGATGATAAAATCGTGGAAGCTGATATGTTTCACATTCTGCAGTTTGTCAGATTTTTTACTCTCTTTCTGACTTTTTTCCTGAAACTATGTCATCACTGAGTTTTTCTATAAATCTGAAGGATGCTAGCTGGGGACATCAATGTGCGGGGACTGGGATTACGACAGTATTGGGTGGCGGACACTCCCAACTTCGACGTCAAGTTATCAAAGTGCTTAAAGGACTCTAAGAGATCTTCAGTTACACGTATTTCGCGTTTGTTAGCTGTATAGGTGCGATTTGAAAACGGAAATACTTACAGAAGAAATGATTGAGGTTCGATCTTGAAATGTTTCATATAATTCACCAACGTCATTTATGTAAGTTCGGTACCTTACCAGTGCTTAACTTTTCCAAATCATTCCACAGTGATCAAAAGAGTGAGGTGTCTAGTTCCCATGCCTGTTTCTCCTTTTGATTTTACCCTCTTAATGCGACCCTCAACTTTTTAGTTAAGGAGGATCCGATGAGCAGTGATCTCAGGAGAAAAGATGATGTGTGCAGCGAGTATCTTGAAAGCGTTATTAAGCCTTCCCAATAGTCTCCACGAAGAAATGAAGTTAGAGTTAGCGTTCTCCACTGAGTCATATCCGGTCACAAATGCCGTAATATCAGTTTTAACAGGTACACCAGGGGTCGTCAGTATGAAACAACCGAGAAATAAACTATGAGCAAAATGCGGCATCTCCAGAGATACTGCATAGAAATCTTTCTCGCGGTTACCTGGGGCAACCTCTTCCTGTTATTTTGGTATTTCTTTGTCTTAAGTTGTCAGGAAATTGAAAAGATTCATTAGGCGCTTTTAGCTATTGCTGACAAAGCATCACCAGCAGTTGTTTTGTTGTCGCTACGATTAGACGATACTTTTCGTGTCTTTGGTTTTTATAGAATGAAAATGTTTTTCTTAAGAATGACATATTTGACACATTACTGTCAGCACATTTTATTCCTTGTTTCACATTGTTGTCAAGATTGCACCTCCTATGATGTTGTCAGAATCTGGACTCAGCTTTCACTGCAATGATTCACTTATTTAATTATCTTCAGGACTTTTGAGTCCTATTTCACGCTCATTGCGAAAAATTCCCTTGCGCGGCTTGCTTTTCTGATTTGAATTTGTATGTTATTCGCAGTATATGAAATTTGACTGCCAAATGTGAACATCCACAAACAGCATTATGCTGATTTTTTCATCCCTGTTGTTATGTATTAGAGGTGGCGCCCATGCAAGCATTGATAAGAAAAACTGTTTTACAGTACATAATATTAAATGAATAATATTTATGCGTCATGTTAGTAGCGTCAGGTGATGTTAAAAAGCGAGTCGCTTCCAGTGAATGAGTTTCTTAGTTCTCACTTCACTTATGGCCGTAAACAAAAATACCTGCGACAGCTACAGAAGAGGAAATCTGCCGAAATAATTGTTCCTGCTCTTTATTTATGCTCTTCGAGTTTCAGTCGCTCTACTTGGATGTTATGAGTAACTACACTTCAGACACAAATCATAGTTACAGAAATGCAGATAAAACTCATTGGCCTATACTAGATAGTTCTGCTCCTATCAATGCTGCGGCAGCTGGTGACACCGGGTCTTTGAAAGGCCAGCTCATGATTCACATTGGCTGAGTAGCCGTATTCTGCCTGTCGCTGGTCTAATGGAAAACTGGCGACATTGTAGAATGCGTAAGGCAACTATGTGACCATCAATTTACTTTCTGGTTTGGTTCAGAATTATTCTCGCAAATTCACACGATATTTGTCATTTGGATTAAATGTTCTGAATTGTTCTCATTTAAGGGGTGGCAAAAAAATGAAATGATCGTGTGGCATTGTTGGCCGGGAGGCCCCATCCCGGGAAGTTCGGCCGCCGAGTGCGAGTCTTATTGTAGTCGACGCCACATCGGGCGACCTGAGTGCCGGTGATCAAGATGAAATGAAATGAAGATAAGAACAACACAACACCCAGTCCACGACGGAAAAAATTTCAAACCCGACGTAGGATCGAACCCTGGCCCGCTGCAGGGCTGGCAACCACGTTACCACTCAGCTAAGCAGGCAGACAAGCGTACCACCGGATAGCAAATTTATAATTCTGGGTCCAGGAACTTCGTTCCAACAGCAACTGCAGCTTATTTAGCCATTTACACTGCGAATACTCTGTCTTCACCATCAATCGGACCACAAGGGAGCGCTGTTTGACGAAATTGTATGCTATCTTAGCAGCAGAACGTTGGCTCTTTGCTTTTAGGTTCTTATCTCACCGGAGACAAGATTTTTACCTCTTCCGTGAAAGAGCCACCAGCAGGCAGATCGACAATCGTAAAGAAATTCTAAGACGACTTCTCACCCATAAGGTCTGTCACTACCTTGATTCTGTAACCCGTAGATCTAAAGGTAAAAAACGTTCTGAATTACACACCTGTTAGTGCCTGCTTTTTCTGCTTCTTCAACTATACTGGCTTAATGGTAGCACTGACTGCTTTGTTAATTGGATTTAGTCATCTATCTACTCCTGCTGCTACATTTACCTATTCCTGTAATACTCCTGTCAAGCTACTTCAGTATGACTGTGGACTGAAAGAAGTCATAGACCGTTTCGAAGCTGAAAGTGCGTATTATTCTGCTAATTCATGTCAATTTGGGATACTCTGTTTTATTAAGAAAAGATTTTTTTCGTAACGTTGTTGTGATAAGTTAATGTCATTTATATTAGTACACTGCATACTAAATATCGTGTTTCTCGTTTTTTATTGAATACAACAGATTGACGTAAGAGAGAAATAAACTAGCAACAATAAAGTCTCCCACAATATCTAAAACTGTCTGACAGTGTTTGGATAGATTTTCTACTTCACGCCTATAAACAAAATGTTGGTAGTACTTTGTCTCTCTGCATTTTATGCTGTGTTAACAGCCAGTAAATCTGTGTAGTTCAGCATAACGCCGGCGCAAACGGTCTCGTAAATTCTGCCACCGACTGTACAAATATTTTGCTAGAGGCTAATTTTGTGGCTAAATATGCAGGCGACATCTGCTACTACCCCAAGTTTATAGAGTTAAACGCTCACGCCAATCGGAAGCACGTTAAATGTAAAGATTAAACGCTGGTCAAAACCTGGTAGCTAGTTTACACACAGAAATAAAGTTTTTTTGGTGTTTTTTATTTTTGTATATACACTCATTATGTGTATTATTTTTGCAGGTAATTAATCCTATGGATTAATGCTTAGTGTGCAGAGGTGACACTGAATACTGTGAGTTTATTTATTTGTGTTTGTTTAAGGAGTTAATTATATATTTTTGTCATTTTGCATAGTTTGACATCTGGTGCATCAGTTCATTTGTTCAAACGTTTGTTTGCTTTGTGAAGGCTGCGACTGAAGTGAGATTCCATTCTGTGTAATGCGGTCGGTGTTCTTTGTGAGTGTAGACATAGAATAAAAACAAATAAAAATAAGTAAAAAAAGGAAAGCCAATCACGTATCTCGTTCTTGGAACCGTAGCTGCACGTGTTTGGCTCTGTTCTGCTGAATTTTCAGTCACATATGTTTGGTCAGCCAAGTGAAGGTTTATGTAGCCTAGGTGGCAATGTGTAAGAACATGACGGCAATACGTTTGGCACTGAGTCTATGTATACCGCAGGACGATGCACACGAACGGCTAACACAGCAATTAGTTCGATACACCTAGTGTGAGTTGAGCAATCGACATACCTCCGCGGATGTCAGAATGACCTGTACCGAGTGACCTTACCGATAAACAGACACCTGCCTATAGGATCACGTCAATTTAATTGCAGATCTCGCACAATTGATAACTTGTTGAACTGAATTAGTTAAACAGGGGTGGCTATAAAGTACATGAAAGGGCGGTGCTATAATTGACAAAAAATATTAATACAGGTTACAACTGAATTAAAATATCAAAACCTGGCAAGGTACTGATAACGGATCTGGAATGAACAAGTTAGAATCAGCATGCATTCGGGAAAGCTGCTGAGATCACAGAAGCTCCGCAGTGATCACCGGCTGTTAAATAACAAGGAAGGAAAGAAGGAAAGAATACAGAAGGACTCACGCATGCACCTACTGCTTTGATTGAGTGCGTGTTAAGCCTGTGATTGCTAGTGAGACAACTTGAAATAAAAAATTAAATGTCCTAACGTTAATCTGAAGTCTTCGGGTGCATCCTACAACACTGTTGTTGTTCATCGTACTTAGCGTTACTGCTGTCTGGGAGTAGCTACTGTGGTGGCTGCAAAGTTTTAAGTCGTCTGGCCCCCGCCTTTACCGAGGGCTGCTTTCCCTGAATGACCGGAGTCGAAGTCCCTCCCTCGGCTGAAGTGTCGCCTGTCGAGTATCATTCTACAGAGCGCTCCCAACAAGATGGTGAATTTTCTCTCTTAATTTGTAAATGTTGGCTTTGTGCATGACTTTTATTGCCAATGACAGTGGTTCTTCAATGTGCCGACCAATCAGATACGTTCTAATAAGACAGCAGTCTCCCATCCATACTCAGTTTTAATATTATTAACGAAAAATGACGATTTTTAGTGCTGGGCTCAGAAACAGGACACTTCTGACTCCCACTATCTGCCCTATTTCCCGATTCAGCCAATAAGGCCTTCTACATGAATACAAAAGTGAGTTCTGCTCTCCCACTCCAGAATTTATTTATATTACCCAATGGTAGCTGCTGTTACAGTTTCTTGTCAGAGTCAATAACAATTCAATTAGATCGGCGCCAGCTTGACCGCTGCATGTGCCTCCTTCCCAAGCACAAAACAACTGGATGGTCTCTTCTCACTCACGTGACATTGTAGTGGGTGGTGGTGGGATCACTCATGGAAAAATTCCTGTAGTAGTTGGTGTTAGAGCTGCACCTTTTTTAGATTGAAGTCAGCTGATAGGTATACCTGCTTAAAGGAAGTCCCTCTAACTAAGGGGTCACCTTCAGAGAACGTCATATTTCGAAGTACAGAAGGAATTAGCATATTTCACGAAAATATAACAGGTATTAAAGATAAAGTTAGTGAACTCCTTATAGATGTTGACTCTGAAATTATTGGTATATCAGTGCACCACTTAAATAATTTGACAATTCCGAGGCTTGCTTTACCAGGATACAGATTCGCTGGTTGTTTTTCAAGGAGTTCCTTGCAGGGTGGGGGAATAGCCATGTACGTAAAAAAGCAGTATTCAATTTGAGTCTATAGACGTATCACGGCACTGCACTGAACAGATATTTGAATGTTGTGGAAGGGCAGTGGAATTTAACAAAACTTCTAATTTTTGTTGTTTATATGTCCCCTAACTCTGACTTCAGAGCATTTCTTTTCAAGCTAGAGAGGGTTCTTGATTCACTTTATAGGACGTACCAGAAATTAGTTATATGTGGTGACTTCAATATTAATTTTGTGTACTATTGTGCAAGAAAAAGGATGTTGGTAGATCTTCTAAATTCATATGGTCTGATGCAGACTGTTTTTTTCCAGCTAGGGTGCAGGGGAACAGTAGCACAGCCATAGGCAATATTTTTATTCATTCTTCATTACTTGATGGGAATTCTGTTAGTAAAAGGGTGAATGGCCTTTCAGACCATGACGCACGAATCTTAACACTAAAACGCTTTTGTCCTCAAACAAATGTCACATATAATTACAAACTATGTAGGAAACTTAATTCAACAGTAACAGAGAGTTTTTTAAATTTCGTCAAGGAACAAGAGTGGCAGGATGTTTACAGTGCCGATAAAAGATGATAAACATAATGCTTTCCTTAACACATTTCTCATCCTCTTTCAGAGCTGCTTTGCATTAGAACGTTCTAAACGGGGTACTAGCAATAAAAGGCTAGTGGGATAAGGATATCATGTAGAACAAAGCGGGAATTGTATCAAAATGTTAGAAGTGGTCACGATCAAGCTACAGTAGCCCATTACAAAGAGTACTGTAAGATGCTTAAAAATGTTACTAGGAAGGCAAAGAGTATATGGTACGCACTTCTAGACACTTCGTAGCAAAATGGTTCTTTTACTGATAAATCAGATATATGTACAGCTTTTAACAATCATTTTCTGAGCATTGCTAGTGAATTAAATAAAAATTTAGTTTCTACAGGGAATCATACAACACACTTGTCAAGTGTCTGGTGTCTGAAATACTCCTCTGTGATACAGACAAGGCCGAGATTGACTCAATAATTAAGTCACTGAAGAGTGAGGACTTTCATCGATATGATGGAATGCTAGCAGAATATTAAAGTACTGTGCTGTACATGTTAGCCCTGTATTTAACCATATTGGTAATTTTTCCTTTCGGAATGGTCAGTTTCCTGAACGATTCAAGTACTCAGTAGTAAAGTCTGTTTATAATAAGGGAGAAAGGGATAATGTAGACAATTTTAGACCTCTCTTTGTGCCATCAGCATTTGCTAAAGTTATTGAAAAGGCTGTGTATGTAAGGATAACTGATTATTTTATATCACACGATTTGATATCAAATGTACAGTTCGACTTTAGAAGCCGTTTAACAACTGAAAGCGCTATATTCTCTTTCCTCTGTGAGGTACTGGATATTTTTATTTAACTAAGGCGTTTGATTGTGTTGATCGGAAAAGATTGCCCCAGAAGTTGGACTATTACAGAATACAGGGAATAGTTCACAATTGGTTCACCTCTTACTTTAGCAACGACAGCAAAAGGTCGTTATTCAGAGCGTTGAGAATGGCTGTGATGTGGGGTATAAGTGGGGTACTGTCAAACAGGGGGTGCCATAGGGATCAGTGTTGGGGCCACACCTGTTCCATATTTATATAAATGATATGCCCTCTAGTATTATGGGTAACTCTAAAATATTTCTATTTGCTGATGACACTAGCTTGGTACTAAAGGATGTTGTGTGCAACATTGGCTCTGTTTCAAATAGTGCAGTTTATGACATAAGTTCATGGCTTGTAGAAAATAAACTAACGCTAAATCACAGTAAGACTCAGGTTTTACAGTTTCTAACACACAATTCAACAAAACCTGACGTTTTAATTTCGCAGAATGGGCATATGATTAATGAAACTGAACGGTTGAAGTTTCTAGGTGTTCAGATAGGTAGTTAACGGTCATGGAAAGCCCACGTTCAGGACCCTGTTGAAAGACTTAATGCTGCCATTTTTACTATTCGAACGGTATCTGAAGTAAGTGATCATTCAACACGAAAATTAGTCTACTTTGATTATTTTCATTCGCTTATGTCGTATGGTATCATATTTTGGGGTAACTCTTCCCATTCTAAAAGGATATTTTTGGCTCAGAAACGAGCGATTCGAGCAATCACTGGTGTAAGTTCACGAACAGCTTGTCGACCCCTGTTCACGAGTCTGGGTATTTTTACATTGGCCTCTCAATATATATATTCTTTACTGTCATTTCTTGTTAACAATATTAGCTTATCCCCAAGAAGCTTTCACTCAGTTAATACTTGGCAGAAATCAAACCTGCATTTGGATCGGACTTTCTTAACGCTTGTGCAGAAAGGTGTTCAGTATATTGTTGCATCCATTTTCAATAAGCTACCACAAGAATTCAAAAATCTTAGCAGTAATCCAAATCTAAACTAAATAGTTTCCTCATGGGTCGCTCCTTCTATTCTGTCGAGGATTTCCTTGAAAAATTAAGCTGATTCTTGCTGTATTGTTGATTGGTTTTACTTAAATTATGCCTTGACTTTTTTCGGGTTCATAAATATTTTGTTTTTATCTGTTATTACTTTTCTGTTGTAATTTCATGTATTGGCACGTTCCATGACCTTGGAGATTTGCTGCTCAATTTGGCCCTACGGAATTTGACGTGTAAACAAATAAATAAATGTTATTTCTGAACAGTCTTACGCACAGTGGTTCCGATAAGATGAGCTACCTGCCGAGTATAGTGCATTACGATGCTGTATCCCCTGTTGCTGCTAGTTCCAACACGCCACCCTGGCGCCGGTGGACACGCCACTCATTACCTTCCTGCCGTTTTTGCACAAACACAGACTCACATGTTCAGCGGATCTCGGCCCACACGCTATATAATGGGCCCAGTGTATTCCATCTGGCTTCTCTTCCTCCCCTCGTAGCAGCAGCGCGTTTTGAAAATGTCTGCAGGCCCCTACTGGCCCGTCACCGGCTCTCGCTCCCCTGTTCTGTTAGCTTCCGCTCAATATGCATTCGATAGGAGTCCCAGTTACTCATTTACACAATCCTACAAAATAAGAAATTAATGTGAAATTTTAGCAGATAGGTATGGCCGTCACTGATCGGCTCAGTTGGAGCACATTCACTGATTACTTAAATTTGATGCAGAGTCTTTATATTTAAATGTTATATTTGTCTGTCAAGTGTCACTGTCGCAAACGAACAGATACAAACAACATTGGTTTATTTACTTATGTTTTTTATATGTGAAGATGTTGTCCCACTCACAAAGTTACATACATTTTGTTTAGGATGCCAAATTCGCACCGCACATACTGACCCTGCCAATGTACATAAGTTACACTTTTATGTAATATATTTAATATTTTTTGTGATTACTATGTGAATCTCTTTGATCAATTGGTGCTGGCCGCTGTGGACGAGCGGTTCCACGCGCTTCAGTCCGGAACCTTATTGCTGCTACGGTCGCAGGTTCGAATGCTGCCTCGGACATTGATGTGTGTGATGTCCTTAGGTTGGTTACGTTTTAGTAGTTATAAGTTCTAGGGGACTGATGACCTCAGATGTTAATTTCCATAGTGCTTAGGGCCATTTTTGATAAATTGGTTTAATTCTTGGTGTTGCTTCCCTTATTTTGATCGTTGAGTGGAAGGTAAAGTAAGTGGAAGTATTGTGAGACGGTCTACTATATCTGAGTGTGGGTGATTCACTTCGGTCGAGATCTGCGCTTGATTTGTGTGTGCAGTAGCGCGGACTCCGGCCAGTGCGTTTCTGGCTCGAGCTAGGAGCGCGCAGGCGCTCGGCTGCTCACCCTGCCTCGGCTGCTCATACACTACTGGCCATTGAAAAAGCTACACCAAGAAGAAATGCAGATGATAAACGGGTATTCAATGGACAAATATATTATACTAGAACTGACATGTGATTACATTTTCACGAAATTTGGATGCATAGATCCTGAGAAATCAGCACCCAGAACAACCACCTCTGGCCGTAATAACGGCCTTGATACGCCTGGGCATTGAGTCAAACAGAGCTTGGATGGCGTGTACAGGTACAGCTGCCCATGCAGCTTCAACACGATACCACAATTCATCAAGAGTAGTGACTGACGTACTGTGACGAGCCAGTTGCTCGGCCACCATTGACCAGACGTTTTCAATTGGTGAGAGATCTGGAGAATGTGCTGGCCAGGGCAGCAGTCGAACATTTTCTGTATCCAGAAAAGCCCGTACGGAACCTGCATTATCCTGCTGAAATGAAGGATTCGCAGGGATCGAATGAAGGGTAGAGCCACGGGTCGTAACACATCTGAAATGTAACGGCCACTGTTCAGAGTGCCGTCAATGCGAACAAGAGGTGACCGAGACGTGTAACCAATGCACCGCATACCATCACGCCGGGTGATACGCCAGTATGGCGATGACGAATACACGATTCGAACGTGCGTTCACCACGATGTCGCCAAAAACGGATGCGACCATCATGATGCTGTAAACAGAACCTGGATTCATTCGAAAAAATGACATTTCGCCATTCGAGCACCCAGGTTCGTCGTTGAGTACACCATCGCCAGCGCTCCTGTCTCTGATGCAGCGTCAAGGGTAACCGCAGCCATGGTCTCCGAACTGATAGTCCATGCTGCTGCAAACGTCGTCGAACTGTTCGTGCAGATGGTTGTTCTCTTGCAAACGTCCCCATCTGTTGACTCAGGGATCGAGACGTGGCTCCACGATCCGTTACAGCTATGCGGATAAGATGCCTGTCATCACGACTACTAGTGATACGAGGCCGTTGGGATCCAGCACGGCGTTCCGTATTACCCTTCTGAACCCACCTATTCCATATTCTGCTAACAGTCATTGGATCTCGACCAATGCGAGCAGCAATGTCGCGATACGATAAACTACAATCGCGATGGGCTACAATCCGACCTTTATCAAAGTCGGAAACGTGATGGTACGAATTTCTCCTCCTTACACAAGGCATCACAACAACGTTTCACCAGGCAACGCCGGTCAACTCTTGTTTGTGTATGAGAAATCGGTTGGAAACTTTCCTCATGTCAGCACGTTGTAGGTGTCGCCACCGGCGCCAACCTTGTGTGAATGCTCTGAAAAGCTAATCATTTGCATATCACAGCATCTTCTTCCTGTCTGTTAAATTTCGCATCTGTAGCACGTCATCTTCGTGGTGTAGCAATTTTAATGGTCAGTAGTGTATGTGCTCCCGTCAGATTCACGCTAACGGACATGACGTCACTTCCACGGATAGTGCGCACCAATACATATTTTATATTGTTCGCATTAACACACCTGACGCACAAGCTGTGATAGATGCGGGGGAGAACCGTGTGTCAGATTAAAGAAGACAGGAATAGGATTTGCTAGTATGCAGGTATGCTTTGTAATTGATGCGTATCGGAAGTTACAGCATCGGAAAGATTTATCTGACTGCAATTCAGTAAATCATTAATAAGTTTTAGAATATTCGTGGTACAAAAGAGATCAAGCAATTAATTAATCTGTTAGGCACTTTTTAATTGAACTTTAATCGGAAACCAGTTTATCATTTGATACAAGACACATACATGATTATCAAAACAGCATGCATTTACCACATGCAACATTTAGCTCGTAAGATTTATATTTTTATTGCATTTTTAAGTAATTGAGTATTAATTTGCATGGTTTCGCCCTTAACTTGAAAACTACAAAGGATATCTTAATTCTGAGTATGGAAATGGAAAGAGCAAGAAAATTCCTATAAGTGAGTGGTGTAACGTTTATATTTACTGTAGTAATTGACAGCACAAAGAACATTAACAGATTTTTAGCACTACAACAAATTTTTGCATTTCCTTAACATTAAATATGGGTAAACTACTGCATGTAAAGTTAAGTGTGACGTATTAGTTTTGTGTAGAAAATCATTTACGTATAAAAAGTTGTAAACATGGCTAGTGATAGTATGAAGTCATTAAGTGAAATAGGCCTTAGATGCAAGGTTATTCCGTGGCGCTGAGGACCGAAGCCTTAAAACGGCGGTAGCGGTCTTGTGCGCTCCCACAGTCTGGAACGAGGTTCAAGTGGCAAGATCTGTGCTTGTCTGGGCTGTGATCCAGCCGCGCACGTTTTCGGCGATACAAATTTTTCACGCCGGCGGTCGCGACCCTTTGAATTATTTCGCATGAGTTTATTGGTGACAAAGCTTATTCTCCAGCAGTCAGAACACATTTCAGTGTTTGCTGATAGTTCGACACAACTTGTATTTTTGTGTATGAAGTTGATACTCAGTGTTTTATGTTACTAATCAACACTTAGGTTCGAAGCATTGTGTGTCGGTTAGAATCTGCGTAATATCGTGCATGGCCCCCGCAAGCTCGCAGAAGTACCGCAACACGACGTGGCATAGGCTCGACTAATGTCTGAAATACCACTGGAGGGAATTGACAACATGAATCCTGCAGGGCTGTATATAAATCCGTAAGAAGGAGAAGTTGGTGATACATTAATATGAGTGAATTTTATGAGAGTTACTTTTTCAATGTCTGCTGTGATTTTTTTCTTTAACTGTTTGTCCTTATGCTTTCTACTATATTTAAGAAATGATTATTAAATGCATTCGGTACCTGTGACTCATTTATTGCCCTTCCCTTCAATTCAATAACGATGCTATCCTGTTCTGTAGCTGGTTCTCCTGCCTCATTTCACTACAATCTTTATAGCCGTAATTCTACTGTCGGAATTACTGATTTCTGACATTATGTGTATATTCCTTGATTTTGTAATAATCTGTCAAAGTAATTTTGAGTAGTTTTTGCAGTGTGCAACTACTGCAGGATCTCTGTTTGTTATTGCACTAAGATACATTTACCTTTTCCTTTCACGAGATACTTTAACACTTCTAGTGATCCATTGTGTTTCTTCGTGGCGGTTTAATGAATTTTTCTGATTAGCTTATGTGGAGAGCTATTTTCAAATAATATGCATTTATTATGAAATAGAGTAAATTTCTGTTATCATTTCGTTCATTGTGAATTTCATCCCAGGTCATCTCTTATAAACTATTCTTAAAAACATTTGTCCTGGAGTCATTAACTATTCTAACTGATTTCCACTAAGGAGCCCAATCATACTGCAATACACAATGTTCCTTATCCTAACTGAATGTGCATTTTGATCAGGGAGATCATTTGTTGCTGGCTAAACAGTTCAATTCTGACTGTAAGCTTCAATGAAGAAAACATTATGAGTTAGGGTCCTACTGTCTTTCTCTACCTGTGCTGGAAAGGTGTACTACTGAGATAAAGCTCTAGGATCCGAATAAGGTTTACAGATCATTTTTCCTATCAGAATCCTTTAGAAAATCTACACAGAAGTCGCCACAGACTATTAACTGCTTGTTGCTGTCTGACATATTGCACAGTAAGGAATCCATATTCCTAATAAACAGTTCAAAATTTCCAAGTAGGAATCTATGTGCAGTCACAATTAAAAGCGAACAATTTTTCACTATTATTTCAAATGCACACACTTCTATGTGCTGGTCACTAAAAAATCTACTTGTCTCGTTGTTTTTGAACTTGTGTTCTGTCTTTATATGTGTAACAACTCCTCCTTTTCCCATATTAGTTCTGCATCAGTAACCTGCGTGAGTGTAATCTTTTATATGTAACTTATCTAACCCTGGTCTGGTGCTGTGACAGGCAAGGGATATCTATGTTTTGAGAGCTCTCTAAGTTTTCGAAATGGACAAGAAGCTCTTCCATATTACTCTTCAGTCCTCTAACATTTTGATGAAATAAGCTAATCTTACTTTTCTCTGCGTTCTTGAACATTTTCTGGGGCTCTTTCGTTATTTTGACTTATTTTAAAACAGGTATCTGAATCCTGATTCCAGTCTAAAAAAAGATGGCTCTCTGACATCAGTGACCACAGGGATCTTGCTCTGTGTGATGATGGCCCGACATATATCATCTGCAAGAAGCTCACCCAACCTACTCAGGTGTAGGGTATGTCTAGCATATCAGTATTTCCCAATTGTAGCAACAGGCACTACACTCATAGGATTTCATTTCAGTCAGCAACGACCTGCTGAACTCAGTGCTCACACTGTTCACAGCAATGTTAACTCAGGGCTGGTCATAACGCTGTAGGACCTCCACAAAACTCACATTTGTGTATGTAGTTGCTACTGCTATTTCATCCAGGTCACCCCTAATACTGTAATTACGTTTCTTAGCCAGGTTGCTCGCTGCTCAACCTACTGATCCTCTTTGTCAAAACCTTTGCACAAGTTCCCTATGTCCTCTGTCACCTGGCTAAGTCTAGCACTTGGCTTCAAGTGACCCGGTACTCTGTTCCTAATTTGCCCTGTTCCATCTCGTCTACACCCCTTCCATGGTCACTACTTAGCAGTTTCTTCCCACTCTCTTTGGTAATGATCTACACTGAGTTCCTTTGCTAGAAGTCTACTGCGCCCTACTGTGACATACAACTGAATGAGGCTCTTCCCCTTCTACCTAAGGTAACAAGTCAATTTATTCGATACTGTTAGCTCAATGTAGATGAAGCTGAAGATCTGTTCCCCTTTCGTCCATTGTCTGTTACCTTTACCCATTTACCACGATCTTTTTCCTCCTTCAACCGCCGGCCGAAGTGGCCGTGCGGTTAAAGGCGCTGCAGTCTGGAACCGCAAGACCGCTACGGTCGCAGGTTCGAATCCTGCCTCGGGCATGGATGTTTGTGATGTCCTTAGGTTAGTTAGGTTTAACTAGTTCTAAGTTCTAGGGGACTAATGACCTCAGCAGTTGAGTCCCATAGTGCTCAGAGCCATTTGAACCATTTTTTGAACCTCCTTCAACCTATCTAGTTAAAATTGCGCATGATCTTAGTTAGCCTTGAAAGACACAAATCTTTACCTCCTGCTCAGCGATTCTCTTGTCATTTTTGCAGATCCTACAGTTCCACGGGAGAACCTCGTTGAGTTCCTCATTGCTACAGTCACCCCAATGAAGTTCCACACCACAGACCACATAAAACTCTTTCTTTGACTATGCTGCGGCAAAATCCATACTTATCACGCACTGAAACACAGATTACACGTTTAAAAGTATAATTAAATCACTTTACACACATTACACTACAAGAATTTTCGTTATTTATGAGTCACAAAAATTAGGCCTACGAGTTGTGTGATATGACGTAAAAAGTTATTTATCACCGCTTGCAACAATAACTTAGCACTTACTTAAGTGCAGTGTCTATAAATTAACTTAATCATAACAGAATTTAACTTTGCTGTACGCAATATGTATGTAGGCAAACGACTAGTGCGAAAATTTCTGTATCAAACAACTTAAGATTTACGCTATTTTCCGGAAATACAGGGTGTTTCAAAAATGACCGGTATATTTGAAACGGCAATACAAACTAAACGAGCAGCGATAGAAATACACCGTTTGTTGCAATATGCTTGGGACAACAGTACATTTTCAGGCAGACAAACTTTCGAAATTACAGTAGTTACAATTGTCAACAACAGATGGCGCTGCGGTCTGGGAAACTCTATAGTACGATATTTTCCACATATCCACCATGCGTAGCAATAATATGGCGTAGTCTCTGAATGAAATTACCCGAAACCTTTGACAACGTGTCTGGCGGAATGGCTTCACATGCAGATGAGATGTACTGCTTCAGCTGTTCAATTGTTTCTGGATTCTGGCGGTACACCTGGTCTTCCATGTGTCCCCACAGAAAGAAGTCACAGGGGTTCATGTCTGGCGAATAGGGAGGCCAATCCACGCCGCCTCCTGTATGTTTCGGATAGCTCAAAGCAATCACACGATCATCGAAATATTCATTCAGGAAATTAAAGACGTCGGCCGTGCGATGTGGCCGGGCACCATCTTGCATAAACCACGAGGTGTTCGCAGTGTCGTCTAAGGCAGTTTGTACCGCCACAGATTTACGAAGAATGTCCAGATAGCGAGATGCAGTAATCGTTTCGGATCTGAAAAATGGGCCAATGATTCCTTTGGAAGAAATGGCGGCCCAGACCAGTACTTTTTGAGGATGCAGGGACGATGGGACTGCAACATGGGGCTTTTCGGTTCCCCATATGCGCCAGTTCTGTTTATTGACGTAAAAATAAGCTTCGTCAGTAAACCAAATGCTGCCCACATGCATATCGCCGTCATCAATCCTGTGCACTATATCGTTAGCGAATGTCTCTCGTGCAGCAATGGTAGCGGCGCTGAGGGGTTGCCGCGTTTGAATTTTGTATGGATAGAGGTGTAAACTCTGGCGCATGAGACGATACGTGGACGTTGGCGTCATTTGGACCGCAGCTGCAACACGGCGAACGGAAACCCGAGGCCGCTGTTGGATCACCTGCTGCACTAGCTGCGCGTTGCCCTCTGTGGTTGCTGTACACGGTCGCCCTACCTTTCCAGCACGTTCATCCGTCACGTTCCCAGTCCGTTGAAATTTTTCAAACAGATACTTTATTGTATCGCTTTTCGGTCCTTTGGTTACATTAAACCTCCGTTGAAAACTTCGTCTTGTTGCAACAACACTGTGTTCTAGGCGGTGGAATTCCAACACCAGAAAAATCCTCTGTTCTAAGGAATAAACCATGTTGTCCACAGCACACTTGCACGTTGTGAACAGCACACGCTTACAGCAGAAAGACGACGTACAGAATGGCGCACCCACAGACTGCGTTGTCTTCTATATCTTTCACATCACTTGCAGCGCCATCTGTTGTTGAAAATTGTAACTACTGTAATTTCGAAAGTTTGTCCACCTGAAAATGTACTGTTGTCCCAAGCATATTGCAACAAACGGTGTATTTCTATCGCTGCTCGTTTAGTTTTTATTGCCGTTTCAAATATACCGGTCATTTTTGAAACACCCTGTATCAAGTTAATAATGAATGGACACGCTCAAATTTAATTGTTGGAAGGAATAATAGATGAATTAAAGGGAGTTCTCTAAGTTAACTGTGCCGAAACATGAACAAATATATGACTACAACCCGACCTTACCATCTTTTCGCGTTTTTTGGACTGTTACGAAAAGGAAAGTGATACGTTGTATAGTAAGCTTAAAAAACGCACTAATACGTGTATTTAATGAGTAATTTGTACTAAAATAACTCTTATTACAATCTAAATAACGTATCTTTACGAGGGCGCAAACACTCGGACGTCTCGCCTCGCGCAGGGTTGCCAACATTGTTTATGTATCTTTAGATTTACCTAGCATAGTGATGTTTAAAATAAAATAGGAATAAATCATTGATTCAGTTAATTGATGTTTTTCAGTGTAATACGTGTTAAGCATTAACTCTGATAGCTTTATAGGTTCATATTGATTTACAGTGTTCAAATAATTTCGTTACCAACAGTTCCTGCTCTAGCCCGAAAACAAGCACACATCTCGTATCATATCAAAAAAGAAGGAGAAAATGACGTCACAGTTATATTTAAACCTAAAAATTGAAGAAAACGAGAGAGTGGAAGTGACCATCCCGCACAAACGATGCTAGTGAACTATGAGATGCACTTTGTATTCTTGGATCTCGGAGAGATGGGGATTTAGAGCACTAGTGAAGCGGCACTATCCTTACTATGGGAAAAAAATTCGGATAGAATGATTTACATATTCTGCAGATCGTTAGATCTACTCATATTCTGAAATGTGGATGGAAATGCTTCACCAGTTGTTTGGAGCGCAGCCCACCATTTATGTCTGTAAGATTCGTTGAACATAAGCACTACATATAGTGCAAGACGCGTTATGTCATTAATCTGCATTTTCTTCTTAGAACACACACATTTTAGTTTCGCATCCCCAGCTGGTATACACTTTCAACGATTTCTCTTCTTTCTCATCACGAACCACATTACCTATCAAAATAATCTTGACTGGATATGCTAGACTGATTTTTATAACAGATTATCTTGAAATCACAAGTTTCACGAAAGTTTTTACCTTTTACAGTTTTCTTGCTTTGTTAACACAACTGTCACTTGTTTCTGAACGGTCCTGTTTTCTTCCACAGTCCTTAATTTTTTCATGTGGGCTGTACCTTACGCAGCAGCATGACGTCACTATTACTGTTTTCGTAGGAGTTCGAAACTTTCTTTGATTCGACATATAAATATAGTAAAACTTCACTACATTATTGGAACACTAAAGGAGACGTTCCTTCATCTCTCACACTCAGTGGTTGAGACATTGGACTCGCCATGTTGAATGAAGGGGTTCAAATGAAAAATTCAAATGGCTCCAAGCACTATGGGACTTAACATCTGAGGTCATCAGTCCCCTAGACTTAGAACTACTTAAACCTAACTAATCTAAGGACATCACAACATCCATCCCAAGGCAGGATTCCAACCTGCGACCGTAGCAGGATTCAAATCCACATCAGGCCATCCTGATTTAAGTTTTCTGTGTTTTCTCAAAGCCACTTCGTACCAACGCTGACGATTCCTTTAAACGGCTCACAGTCAAACAAGTGCAATCCTGAAGCCAGTCCATCACTTAGTGTCATACTTGCACGCTGTTCTTGAAATGCCGTTCTACCAAAGTGCTGAAATGGCGGTTTACAGTAACTGCGTCCCTGATAACCGCAGTTGAAAAAGGCCCCGTCCACAATCGTAACCGAATCCTGCCTTCCCTTGACTGCCAGGTTTCAACATGTATAGCTATAAAAAAAAGACGGAAATCGGTAGTTGTGATATACATGTACAGGCAAACAAATGATTACAATTTCAGAAAAATTTGATGCTTTATTCAAGAGAAAGATCGTCAAAAACTGAGAACATCAATAACGCGTTGTTCCACCTCTGGCTCTCATGCAAGCAGTTACTTGGCTTGGCATTGATTGATAGTTGCTGGATGTCCTCCTGAGGGATGTCGTGCCATATTCTGCCCAACTGGCGCCTTAGGTCGTCAAAATTTGATGGATCGGAGTATATCTTCCGATACCCAATGTTTCTTCACAATTATCTTCATTGTATTTATATTTGTCCGTCTTTTGTATATGCCCTATTTTTAAGGAAATCTTTTCCTCTTCAAGCCAACTGTTTTATTCATTATCGCAGTATCTACAGTCACATAAAACTTCAGACGTACGTCATTATTCTTTAATACTTAGTGCTCCTTCTTTTTTACACACTGATACTTCTGCACACTCATCATGTCAAACTATATTCACAAGCATCGGCCTTTTTCCGTAGCTGGCTCTCGGTAACCTCAATATACGGGCTGTTGACGCCAACGATGCATAATAACGTCTCACGCAACGTTTACCGCTATCGGACAATATTACGCAACGGCCAACGAACCTCTAGTCATCTATATTTGCATTTAAAGCCCATGGGCTTGGATTAAGCCAAAGCTACAACATCCCTTCTTTAACGTGAATGTCACGTAGTTTCATTTCATTTACATGCTTCCTTCATTTTCACATATTTGCATCCATCTAACAGTATAGTCTGAATCTGCGGGCTTCCACCATTTGATTATCTACAAGGGCACCCATTACTGGGGACTGTGGGACGGCCCTCGCACCCCTAGCTCTCAGGGAAAAGAAAATATATAGTGCATTCGGGTTTTTTTCTTTGAAGTAAATGATTTGAAAGTTGCTATTACACAGGCGTTTAACAAAGATGCCATTCGTGTTACGGAATATTAAAAATGCTCCACATCACCAGCGCCCTTGGTTATCTCCTTTACTTCCCAACCCGACAATGAACCGTAATCATCGCTTATTCGTCATGTTTCTGGTCTTCACTTCAGGGACTGATTTGAATAGATCTCCGCGCTAGTCCATCTTGCGCAAGTCCTTTCATGTCTGCATAACCACTGCAAGCTACATCCATTTGCAGCTGCTAAACGCAGTGAAGCCTTGGTCCCCCTCTGTAATTTTTACCCCTCATAATTCCCTCCATTACTAAATTGAGGATTCCTCAATGTCTTGGGATGTTTCCTGTCAACCGAGCACTGTTTTTGGTTAAGTTATGCCCTAAAATTCTTTTCTTTCCATTTAGCTTCTGTACCTTCTCATTAGTTACCCGGTCTTCCTATATTCTATGATACGCCAGACTGTCTGCCTAAATAACACTGGAATGCAGGTCTGGCACGCTTGAAATTGTTCTAAAGGATGCTTGAATGCCGGCCGGTGTGGCCGTGCGGTTCTAGGCGCTTCAGTCTGGAACCGCGTGACCACTACGGTCGCAGGTTCGAATCCTGCCTCGGGCATGGATGTGTGTGATGTCCTTAGGTTAGTTAGGTTTAAGTAGTTCTAAGTTCTAGAGGACTGATGACCACAGACATTAAGACCCACAGTGCTCAGAGCCATTTTAACCATTTTTACCGCTTGAATACTGCTGTTTCACTGATATCGATATGAAGCAATGTTTGCTACGCAGAAAACTGCCACTATCGATAACCAACACGCGAAATGCTACCTCCAAGCCTGCAAATGTTTCGTCAAATAGATCAATACTGAAAATATTGCTTTCACTCAATCTATACGTACTTCAGTCCCATTTCTGCTCTTACCTTTGACAGGTGACTTAATTTCACACATTTATACACACAGTCACTCTTAGATGAGACAGTCACGATTAACAAATCACATGAATATTGCTGCAACTATTTAGATAGGTAAGTTACGTTTCGACTTTGACAGAACTGTTGAGCATCAATGTAGCTAGAGTGACTTTTCTCTTGTAAAATTGCGAATGTTTAGACAGTTACGCATATACTGAATCTATTGAGTTACCTGTACATAAAAATGATAATTGGACACAAGCTGTAGCACGAAACGTCTACCGTGAGATTACTACTGCAGTGTACAGAACTGTAATGTCAATTTCAGTTTTCATTTATATATTTTAATGTGAACGTCAGATTCAAGTTGATCTCCTCAAGATAGGAACAAAGTTAAATTACAAATCCTGGTATTTATTTTTAAATAATTTACGCTTCTTCTCCAAGACAGCTGAATACCTGTACTTGAATTAAACGCTACTACCAAGTATTCGATTGCTGAGAGACTCTGTGTTTTAATGTAAAACAAAATATATTCTGTGTTATTAATATTATTCTGAATAACTGTGTCTAATCTCTGTGTCTTTTACTGTTGTCTGTTTGTCAATGTCTGTAGCCTAACTTGGAATAACGATGTAAATATTCATTGACTTGTCGAAAACAACGGCTGATTTCAAGGACGTATCAATGTGATTTCTCTCTGCCTCACCTGAGATGTCACTGCTGCAGCTGATGACAGTCGCCGGGCTTGTAGTGAGTCAGATGTTCTCGAACCAGAAGGACGCGAAGGTATCTCTGAGTCTTCTCGAAAATATAGAAAATTAACTGCAAAATGCTGAATGACCAAAATTGCCGCTTCAGTGCATCGTCTAGTTTCCAGAATTAATATTTCAGCCTGCAACACAATATCTACATGTTCATCTACACCTGCATGATTATTCTGCAGCTCACAATTAAGGACGTACCAGAGGGTTTATCGAACTGCCTCCAAATTACATCTCTGCCGTTCCATTTTCGAACAGCGCATGGGGAAAAAGGAACGCTTGAGTCTTTCCGTGCGAGATCGGATTTCCCTCATTATGTTATGATTATCGTCCCTGCCTATGAAAGTGGGCGCCAACATAATATTTTCGAATTCGGAGGACAAAGGTTGTGACAGGAATTTCATAACATGGTCCTGCCGCAAGAAAAAACATTTTAATGTTTGCCACCACAACTCGCGTATCCTATGCGTGGTACTCTACCTTATTTCGAGATAATACACATATCAAAAAAAAGTTTTGCATCACCCCGGTTCCCAGAACTCCTGAAGACAGACGTTGACTGTGGATATTGTATCACAGACACAGTCCCTTTGACTCTTCAGAGATGTCGCTAAACACGCCCATAGATGTAAACAACCATGCGTCACCAGCGCCTATTAGACGGAGGTGGTCCAACAGCCGATCAGTTCCACTCACTCCAACAGGAAGGAGGCACACGGCTCGTGTTGTCTGTAGTTCAGACCATGCCTAGACGGTCAATAACGCCGTTCGATCGCGTCCGTATTGTTACTTCGTGCCAGGAAGGACTCTCAATGAGGGAAGTGTCCAGGCGTCTCGGAGTGAACCAAAGCGATGTTGTTCGGACATGGAGGAGATACAGAGAGACAGGACCTGGCGATGACATGCCTCGCTCGGGCCGTCCAAGGGCTACTACTGCAGTGGATGACCGCTACCTACGGGTTATGGCTCAGAGGAACCCTGACAGCAACACCACCATGTTGAATAATGCTTTTCGTGCAGCCACAGGACGTCGTGTTAGACTCAAACTGTTCGCAACAGGCTGCATGATGTGTAATTCCACTCCCGACGAACATGGCGAGGTCCATCTTTGCAACCACTACACCATGCAGCACGGTACAGATGGGCTCAACAACATACTCAATGGACCACTCAGGATTGGCATCACGTTGTCTTCATGAATGAGACTGCCCAGCGAGTGCAGCAAGGTAGACGTTCCATGTTGTTTTGGGGTGGCATTATGTGGGGCCGACGTACGCCGCTGGTGGTCGTGGAAGGCGCCGTAACGGCTGTACGATTCGTGAATGCCATCCTCCGACCGATAGTGCAGCCATATCGGCAGCATATTGGCGAGGCATTCGTCTTCATGGACGACATTTCGCACCCCCATCGTGCATATCTTGTGAATGACTTCCTTCAGGATAACGACATCGCTTGACTAGAGTGGCCAGCATGTTCTCTAGACATGAATCCTATCGAACATACCTGGGATTGATTGAAAAGGGCTGTTTATAGACGATGTGACCCACAAACCACTCTGAGGGATCTATGCCGAATCGCTGTTGAGGAGTGGGACAATGTGGACCAACAGTGCCTTAATGAACTTGTAGATAGTATGGCACGACGAATACAGGTTTGCATCAATGCAAGAGGACGTGCTACTTGGTATTAAAGGTACCGGTGTGTACAGCAATCTGGACCACCACCTCTGAATGTCTCGCTGTATGGAGGCACAACATGCAATGTGTGATTTTCATGAGCAATAAAAGGGGGCGGAAGTGATGTTCATGTTGATCTCTATTCCAATTTTCTGTACAGGTCCCGGAACTCTCGGAACCGAGGTGATGGAAAACTTTTTTTGATGTGTGTATAAAAAAACTTTTCTGAAGTGAGATTCTTCAAGGTCTCGTGGTCCTCAGCGAGCTATCAGTTTCAATATTACCTTGCTCATTTAACACGCATATGTTTTACCTTACTGTGCTTTATCATGATGTACATACACTGACAGGAAAAAAATCGCTACACCAGGAGGGGATTGTGCGACATAAAAGAAAGTTTCTGTCGTGTTTCTACATTTGAAAGACGACGTCTATTCAAATTTCACACCAGTCGCATAAGAGTGGCGCTAGCAGCGCCACTACGAGGATGCATATCAGGTTTGCTTCAAGTGCACGCTGTAACGGTCATGAGAGTTAGATACCTTTAAAATTTGACTTGGTGGCTTGATTTTTGACAATAATTTTTTAAGACGACAAAGATGCCATTGTAACCACGTTACTGAGTTTGAACGAGGTTGTGTAATAGGACTACGAAAATCTGGGGGCTTCTGCGGTATGGCAGAAAGAATTAGGAGCAATGTAGCTACTGTACATGATTACTGGCAACGGTGGTCAGGAGAACATACGGCCGCAAGAAGACAGGACTTCTGACTGCTACATGGAAGTGCCAAGACGAAAGACCATCGTGTTCGACGTGTGGCTCTGGCGCATCGTACGGCATCTACAGCAGTAATTGGAGCAGCAGTTGGCACCAAGATGACGCAAGGAACTGTTACAAGTCGGTTACTTCAAGGACAGCTACGGGCCAAACGCCCTGTAGCATGCAGTCCACTGACCCCAAACCACTGCCATTTGCGACTTCAGTGGTGTTAAGCGAAAGCTCAGTGGAGGGCAGATTGGAGGCCTGTTGTGTTTTCTGATGAAAGCTGGTTTTGTCTCAGTACCAGTGATGGCCGTGTGTTGGTTAGAAGGTGGCTGAAGGCCTGCAAATAACCTTTCTCCATGCTAGATACATTGGACTTACACCTGGAGTTATGGTGTGGGGGGCGATTTCGTAATGACAGCAGGAGCGCTCTCGTTACTATACCACGTAAACTGACTGAAAATTTGTACGTCAAACTGGTGATTCGACCTGGTGAGCTACCATTCATGAACAGCATTCGTAATGGTTTTTTCCAGCAAAATAACGCTCGCCCACATACCGCTGTTGTAACCCAACACACTCTACAGAGTGTGGACATGTCACCTTGGACCTCTAGATCACCAGATCTGTCTCCAATCGGGCAAATATGGGACATAATCGGACGATAACTCCAACGTCATCCACGGACAACATTAGCCGTCGCTGTACCGATCGGCACATTCAGAACCTGTACATAACAATGCATGCACATTTGCATGCTTGCATTCAACATTCTGGCGGTATAGGAATAGAAAAACAACTGGAATCACTCAACAGAGGAAAGTCCACTGGACCTGACGGGATACCAATTCGATTCTACACAGAGTACGCGAAAGAACTTGCCCCCCTTCTAACAGCCGTGTACCGCAAGTCTCTTAGAGGAACGGAAGGTTCCAAATGATTGGAAAAGAGCACAGGTAGTCCCAGTCTTCAAGAAGGGTCGTCGAGCAGATGCGCAAAACTATAGACCTATATCTCTGACGTCGATCTGTTGTAGAATTTTAGAACATGTTTTTTGCTCGAGTATCATGTCGTTTTTGGAAACCCAGAATCTACTATGTAGGAATCAACATGGATTCCGGAAACAGCTTTATTTGTTCATGAGACCCAGAAAATATTAGATACAGGCTCCCAGGTAGATGCTATTTTTCTTGACTTCCGGAAGGCGTTCGATACAGTTCCGCACTGTCGCCTGATAAACAAAGTAAGAGCCTACCGAATATCAGACCAGCTGTGTGGCTGGATTGAAGAGTTTTTAGCAAACAGAACACAGCATGTTGTTATCAATGGAGAGACGTCTACAGACGTTAAAGTAACCTCTGGCATGCCACAGGGGAGTGTTATGGGACCATTGCTTTTCACAATATATATAAATGACCTAGTAGATAGTGTCGGAAGTCCCATGCGGCTTTTCGCGGATGATGCTGTAGTATACAGAGAAGTTGCAGCATTAGAAAATTGTAGCGAAGTGCAGGAAGATCTGCAGCGGATAGGCACTTGGTGCAGGGAGTGGCAACTGACAAATGTAATGTATTGCGAATACATAGAAAGAAGGATCCTTTATTGTATGATTATATGATAGCGGAACAAACACTGGTAGCAGTTACTTCTGTAAAATATCTGGGAGTATGCGTGCGGAACGATTTGAAGTGGAATGATCATATAAAATTAATTGTTGGTAAGGCGGGTACCAGGTTGAGATTCATTGGGAGAGTCCTTAGAAAATGTAGTCCATCAACAAAGGAGGTGGCTTACAAAACACTCGTTCGACCTATACTTGAGTATTGCTCATCAGTGTGGGATCCGTACCAGATCGGCTTCACGGAGGAGATAGAGAAGATCCAAAGAAGAGCGGCGCGTTTCGTCACAGGGTTATTTGGTAACCGTGATAGCGTTACGGAGATGTTTAACAAACTCAAGTGGCAGACTCTGCAAGAGAGGCGCTCTGCATCGCGGTGTAGCTTGCTGTCCAGGTTTCGAGAGGGTGCGTTTCTGGGTGAGGTATCGAATATATTGCTTCCCGCTACTTATACCTCCCGAGGATATCACGAATGTAAAATTAGAGAGATTAGAGCGCGCACGGAGGCTTTCAGACAGTCGTTCTTCCCGCGAACCATACGCGACTGGAACAGGAAAGGGAGGTAATGACAGTGGCACGTAAAGTGCCCTCCGCCACACACCGTTGGGTGGCTTGTGGAGTATAAATGTAGATGTAGATGTAGATGTACACCCGTTATTAATTAACTAGTATTTCACTTTTACAACGGCTTATGTCGCGCTCACATCAACCTGTGATCTTGCAATGTTCAAAACTTAAATATATTACCTAGATAAATGTATCGTTTGGTTATAATTATTTCCCTATTTAGCACGTTATAACACGGGAGATAATTACCGTACGCGTACCAAGTTGTCAAGGACATGGGGAAGAGAAATAATGCAGAATCAATGAAATTGAAACACTTTTAGTGTGCTGCTACGGTACGTCATACCATTACACACCTACTACAAAAGGGACTCAATATGGCGCCCATCAGTGTCCAGAATAGTTGAAAGTGCAGGATTGAATTCTGCACAGCTGAACGAAGCATGTACGTAGGTATGCTGGCTACCTCTCTTGATATGCTGCACTTCAGATAAACACATGTGTGAATGTTCCCCTGGTAAATCCTCTCCTTGATGTAGCCCCACAACCAGAAATCACAGGGAGTGAGATTAGGTGATCGTACCGGCCAAACATTTGGAAACGATGGGCTGATAATTCGATCTTTCCCAACTGTGTTTCGGAGAAGCAGGTGAACTTCACGAGCGCTGTGCGGTGGGCCCCATCTTGTTTGAAAACTGTTGAGTTCATTGCGTCTCCCTCCTGTACAGCGAGTACGACATGATGGTGAAGGATATCGCAGTAACTCTGGCCAATCACACTGCACATATTTTGTCCTGGAGCACCAACCTGTTCAAAAAAGGGTGGACCAGCGATAAACGTAGCCTTGAAGGAACACCATACGGTGACACATTCACCATACAGAGGAACGTCTTGCACAGCGACTGGAGGTGAAGATCCCCACACTCGGCAACTCTCTGTACTCACCTCACCCGTCAAAGAAAAACGAGCTTCGTCTGTCCATAGGATGGCCCAGGGCCAGCCCTCGTCAACTTCAATCCTTGCGAGAAAGTGAAGAGCGAAGTCAACACGTCGCTGTGCGTCCTATGGCGCAGGCTGCTGTGTGATATGGATCTTGTACGGATACCATTTGAGGATGGTTCGAAGCACCTTCCGCACAGTGGTCCACGGAATGTTCAACTATCCTGACACAGCGCGCGCTGCCTGATGATCGGGAATTGCGCGCAACGTTGTCTGCTATATCAGCAGCGATTTTATCAACCACCTGTGGTGCAACCGGTCGTCGATCTCTTTGCGGGGCGACGCCCAAATCTCCAGTTAATTCGAACTTCATCATGCTCCGCACTGTGGGTGAAGAAAGAGGAACCTTCCGTAATCCTTTCAGCCGGTAGTATTCTCCAAGTGCAGCTGCAGCGTTACTACTGTTTTACTAATAGAGCTTCACCAATAATGTCCTGCTCCTTTTGTCCAGGCTCATGTTGACACATAAACAAGTGCACTGCGACTAGTAAGGTATGTGAGACTATGAATCACTATGACTGATCACGGCACCTGATGGCCATAGTTGGAGCTGAACGGTGGCCCTGTGACGCGTTGAAATCATGGTTCAAATGGCTCTGAGCAGTATGGGACTTAACTTCTGAGGTCATCAGTCCCCTACAACTTAGAACTACTTAAACCTAACTAACCTAAGGACATCATACACATCCATGCCCGAGGCAGGATTCGAACCTGCGACCGTATCGGTGGCGCGGTTCCAGACTGTAGCGCCTAGAACCGCTCGGCTTGAAATCATGCTCCCCATACTCTGGACATAAATGCTTCCAAGATTGGTACTCGTACCTATGGCAAATAGTTTCCGTGTTATAACGTATTAGGTACGGGAAGTTTAATTATAACCACCCGGTATTCCCGAAATTTCATTGCTCCGCATTATTATTATTATTATTATTATTATTATTATTATTACTTTGGTGTTGCAATTTTTTTCCGTCAGTGCATAATATTTCGGAAATTGGTGTGCCAAGATAATACATGCAGTTTTTACAAAGTAGGAAATCTCTCTCAAATGGTATCGAAATTTATGGTTATTTCAGACAGCTTCGAGAAATTTTTATTTTAACTGTGAGAAACCGAGGGCTTCATGACAAGTGTACGTAGAATTCAACGAAGTGTGAAGGGTCGCCTTGCAGTAGTGTCTGTACCTTATGTACCGTGCAACTTTTGTTGTTGACTTAATTTTTTAAATACGCAACCTAAGTGACAAAAGACGTTGTGAGTTTTGATCAGAGATTTCCCTTGTTCTGGAATGCGTTGTCCTGGGACGAATAATGAGCGAAAAGTTTTAAACCGACATCATATATTTTGTTGTGTGCAAATAATCCCGTGTCTTCGATTCCTTTTTTTTAAAAAAAAAAGAAAACAATCTTCTCTCTGAAGATTAATCCATCATTTATCCGGTGAATGAGGAAGCAAATAGTTCGCTTTGCTTAAATTTTTTGTTATGTATCAAGTGCACAGCGATTAAGGTCACAGGCACGTGGATACTTGTCCGCTAGTTCCAAACGGACTGCTAGAATGTTCAAGTGTGTTTCGATGTAGGCCAATAGAGCATATAGTAGGGTTGTCTTATGCAGTCAGAAACGTTACCCGTATACGTATTTTTGTTTAGATAACAGTAAATTAATTCCTTTGCGTTTAAATATTCATTATAGTCACATGCATATTCATTATACTGAGATCCATATTCAGCCTTTTGCGTTTGTACATTCACTATCCCTCTGTTGCGTTTGTGTATTGAACATCAGTCACATGCGCTTAAATAATCAAGTTTAGTCATATATAACTCTGTATTTATTATCAGCCAAATGTACTTCTATGTTCAACGTAGGTCAGGATGTGTTTAAATATCAATGGTAATTAAATTTTACTGAATTAAAAGTAAAGCAATTATTCATTCACTCACTCACTATGACTCTAATTGCAATCTGTTGAACTTTCAAATTTATTTAGTTGGTGCATAAATTTGTAGAATATTTTCATAAGTTTAATCAACACAACGGATACACACAGCAGAGACTTAAGTCATCAATACTATATTCTCCTTCATTATTCACAACAGTCTGCTAACGCTGCGGTAACTTCGATTCCACGACTGTAGAAATCACGTGGTTTTGAGGCGAAACACTCGTCATGTCACGTTAGAAGCACATTTTCATCCAGAAAGGAAGTTCCTTGAACGTTGTCCGACAGAGAGCGAAAATGGTGGAAATCTGAGGGTGCAAGATCAGGTAAATAAGGTATGGGCGGAATGACTTCCCAATCCAACTTCTGTTCAGTTTTTTTTTTTCAGTCTAGCAGAATGCGGAAGGGAATTATCGTGCAGTAGCCTCATTTCACCCAGTCTTCCTGGTCGTTGTTCCTGGACGGCGTCCGTAAGACATCTCAGTTCTTGACAACAAACGTCAGCAGTGGTGGTTACACCTCGAGAAGGTAATTCTGTTCCAGCAGATGCATAACATTATCTTTTGCGGATGCGCGCAAATCTTTGTAAGGGGAGTTGCTGCTTTGCTTGGTCTCAACCGTTCCTTTCTCTTTTGCGTTGGCATAAAGACACCATCTCTCGTCACCAGTAACGATAGAGGATAGGAACGGGGGGTGTTTTTCACGAGCCAATTGACGACGAGAAAGCAAAGAGCCACATATGGCTACCTACCGATTTTTATGATTTTGGCTTAGAGCATGCGGTACCCATACACTTGTCTTTTGAACCTTCTCAATTGCATGCAAGTGTCGCACAATTGTCGAATGTTCAGCGCCGGCCGGTGTGGCCGTGCGGTTAAAGGCGCTTCAGTCTGTAACCGCGTGACCGATCCGGTCGCAGGTTCGAATCCTGCCTCGGGCATGGATGTGTGTGATGTCCTTAGGTTAGTTAGATTTAAGTAGTTCTAAGTTCTAGGGGACTGATGACCACAGATGTTAAGTCCCATAGTGCTCAGAGCCATTTGAACCATTCGAAAGTTCACATTTCATCACATCTGCCAGTTTTAGAGTACACTAACACAGATCTTTGTGGATTAATGCGTTTAAACGATCTTCTTCAAACCCTGAATGTCTTCCTTAACGTGGGGAGTCACTAACGTCAATACGATTCTCCTTAAAAATACAAAACCATTCTCTTGTCGTGCTCTGTCGAATGTTATTATCTCCATACAAGGCGCAAATGTTTCTGGCTGCCGCCGCTGCTGTCATCCCTCCATCGTACTCAAACACGATAAAATATTGTAAATGTTCTGATTTCTCCACTTGACACTCCATTCTCCAGCAACCACAGCTCACTCACTGTCTCCAAATGACAAAATGACAATTTTTAAAGTCAAATAGCAAGAGTGAACTGTTGTTGTTGTTGTGGTCTTCAGTCCTGAGACTGGTTTGATGCAACTCTCCATGCTACTCTATCCTGTACATGCTTCTTTATCTCCCAGTACCTACTGCTACCTACATCCTTCTGAATCTGTTTAGTGTATTCATCTCTTGGTCTCCCTCTTCGATTCTTACCCTCCACGTTGCCCTCCAATACTGAATTTGTGATCCTTTGATGCCTCAGAACATGTCCTACCAACCGGTCCCTCCTTCTTGTCAAGCTGTGCCACAAACTCCTCTTCTCCCCAATTCTATTCAATACCTCCTCATTAGTTATGTGATCTACCCGTCTAATCTTCAGCATTCTTCTGTAGCACCACATTTCGAAAGCTTCTATTCTCTTCTTGTCCAAACTATTTATCGTCCATGTTTCACTTCCATACATGGCTACACTCCATACAAATAATTTCAGAAACGACTTCCTGATACTTAAATCAATACTCGATGTTAACAAATTTCTCTTCTTCAGAAACGCTTTCCTTGCCATTGTCAGTCTACATTTTATATCCTCTTCAAACTACAAATAAAAAATTACAATCGACAAATAAACCCATATCAACCGGAATACCATCATCAAAAACAAAAACGCAATGAAAGTATCCTCCAACCTAACACTGTATGATTCAAGATAACGTTTGTAACTGACGTCGGCTCCAACGAGATTATAATGTTATAAATGTAAAACATAACCTTGGCTGGATATAAAAGTTGTATTAAACAATATAGAGTAAAAATAACGAACATATATTTTTTACCTTGGACACTACAAATCCTACCACATTTCCCTCAGGTTGGAGGCCTTCACTTCTACCATTTAATTATCTATTTCCAAATTTCTGATTTGTAACTTGAGTCATGTAATTTTTTTTATTCGCCGGATTTCTGGAACTTCGTATTTCAAATTAAAATGCAGGAGAGTCCCTTGCCCACTTTCCTCTCTCCCCATTGACTGTAGATTTCAACTTATTTTTTGGAGCACTTGTTTGCACTTCGTTGAGGTCGTTTTAGTCCTCATTGTAGGCCCTAATCACTTACTAAGTTGCAATAATAAACTGCTAATGACCCATAACACACAGGGTACTACAACAAAACAACAAAGATACATAGAGAGAGTAAAGCTTGTGTTTATGGAACGTAGCAAAGGATACTTCCCATTGCCATACTCCGACCTGTTACAAGTTGATTGTCTATTTGTATGTATAGGTTGAAGCAGCTAAGATAGGCCACCCGAAAAATATCCCGAATGAATAAATATATCTAGATGCGGTTTTACCCAGGTTACAGCGAAAAATATGGCGAATTGCTTGACGATCGCAAGTAATTCTTATCATTCACGGTCGGACAATTACGACACGGATATTTTTTCCTAGTGGAGCTGTACCCTTTTTCTGTGGCATTTGAAAGACGCTTCTAGGAGAACTTCGAACACACAATAGTTATCAGACTTGATCAAATACACTGACGGAAAAAATCGCAGCACCAACAAATAATCGATGTAGAGTAATGAAATTTCGGTGAATACATTTTTGAAGGTAACATATTTAAGTGATAACATTTCAAGATCACAAGTAAATGTAAGTGATAGATAAGCCATTGCAAATGTGAAATCCTGGTACATTAATAACCGGTATAACTGACAGAATGTTGAATGCAAGCATACAAACATGCATGCATTGTGTCGTACAGGTGTCGAATGTCAGTATGTGGGATGGAGTTCCTCGAATGTTGCACTTACTCGTTCAATGCAATGGCGGTTAAGGCTGGTTGAGAATGACGCTGGAGTTGTCGTCTGATGGTGTCCCATACTGCTCAATTGGAGAGATCTGGTGATCGAACAGGGCTAGGCAACATGTCGACACCTTATAAAATAGTTCAAATGGCTCTAAGCACTATGGCACATAACATTTGAGGCCATCAGTCCCCTAGACTTAGAACTACTTAAACCTAACTAACCTAAGGACATAATACACGTCCATACCCGAGGCAGGATTCGAACCTGCGACCGTAGCTGCCACGTGGTTCCGGACTGAAGCGCCTAGAATCGCTCCACCACAGCGGCTGGCCGACACCTTATAGACCACAACAGCGATATGTGGGCGAACGTTACCCTATTGTGAATCACGCCCTGGAATACTGTTCATGAATAGCAGCACAGCAGGTCGAATCAACAGACTGACGTACAAATTTGCAGTCAGTGTGCGAGGGAAAACCACTAGAGAGTCCCTGCTATCTTGTGAAATCGCACCCCAGACCATAACTCCAGGCGTATGTCCAGTGTGTCTAGCAGGCACACAGGTTTGTTGCCGGTCCTCGACTGGTCTCCCTTTAAGCAACACACGAGCATTACTGGCACCGAGACAGATCCAGCGTTCATCAGAAAACACAACAGATCTACACCCTGCCATCCAATGGGCTGTCGCTTGCCACCAAAGAAGTCGCAAATGGCGGTGGTTTTGGGGTCGGTGGACTGCACGCTGCAGGCCGTCTGGCTCTGAGCTTTCCTTGAAGTGACCGATTTGTAGCGATTCGTTGTATCGCTGTGGTGCCCACTGCTGGTCGATTTGGTGCTGCAGATACAATACGATTCACCACAGCCGTCAAAAACAACTTTTTTCTCTCTCGGTAATGCCATGTGGCCGTTCGCAGTCCGGTCTTCTGGTAACCATTGCAGCTAGCAATCATGTACAGTGGCTACATTCCTACCACATCTTTCTGCAGTAACACGGAACATTCAGTTTCTCGTAGCCGGTGGCCGCTGTGGCCGAGTGGTTCTAAGGGCTTCATTCTGGAGCCGCACCGCTGCTACGGTCGCAGGTTCGAATCCTGCCTCGGGCATGGATGTGTGTGATGTCCTTAGGTTTGTTAGGTTTAAGTAGTTCTAAATCTAGGGGACTGATGACATCAGATGTTAAGTCCCATAGTGCTTAGAGCCATTTCAACCATTTTTTTCTCGTAGCCCCATTACACGACCTCGTTCAAACTCAGTGAGCTGTTGATAATAGCGTCTTAAAGGCATTCTTGAGTAACATCGGCTCACTATGTCCAATCTGGAAGGTTATTAACGCTCATTACAACTATACCTTGTTTTCAAAGCAAACTTGATTCGCATCCTCAGTAGCGCAACTAGCACCACTCTTAAGCTGCTAGCCTGAAATTTGCATGAACGTCATCTTCCAGATGTAGAAACATGCCTACCAACTTTCGTTTACGTCGCACAACTGCTTCTTGGTGTTGCTATTTTTTTCCGGCAGCGCAGCATCAAGATAACAGCGCCGCAAACCACCGTCCCGCCGACAGGGAAAGAAGTACTACAAACGTCTGCCTTGCAGTCCCAAATGTGAGCTAGCACGTAATCCGAATACGGTTCGTCTGTTTATTATCACGGCCTTTATACCAAGAGCACAAACTGTTGTCCTTGAGCACTGTTACACGCTATAAAGTTATCCGGAGAAACAATAGTGCACATTGAATTTCTTCTGGCACAGGTCCATATTATAAGGCATTCATGTCTTTGTGAGTCGTCGGTGTTCCCTTATAGACCTCTTGTTTTAATTTTCGCCATAGATAAAGCTTAGAAGTGACAAGTGTGGTGAGTGTGCAGTACATTTTGCGTTTCCTGAACGACCGTTCCACAATAACTGTGGCAGCAGCATATCTTAGGAACTCGAGATACTTGAGTACATTTGGAGTCCTATCAACAAACTAGGGTCTAGTGGTGCGGGTCTTGTAAAATACCTACCAAACGTTGATACACATCCATTTCTTTGACTCAGCTTGGATTTTTAACTGACGATTGGTGCATACTGCAAAGATTGACTTGCCCATGGTTTTTAAACGATGCTTCTTTCTAAAACAACATTTTGCATAGATATGCCGCAAAACTTTCCGTACATAACATTCATAGAACTGTAACCAATTTTGGAAGTCATTCCCATGAAACTTTAGATCCAGCAAATATGTTAAGAATGAAATGCGATCGAATGTAGTGTTTGCAGAACACTTGTTTGGGTAATCTCTCTCGTACTTCGTTGCTGCTGTTAAAATAATAGTTCCAATTTCCATCAGCTGCTCTTCTTTTTCCTTAGCGTATTTTATTCTCCACACTTCCAGTTTTCAGAATATTTTTATAATGTTTGCATAGACATACTGAGTGTGCTTGGCACGTTCTGGATACTCTCCAGCGTACAACAGCACTGCTGCTCTAATAATTTGGTGGCATTCGCAGTAAGCAGTATTCACTTTTCCACTGCCGTGTACGTTGTGAATCTGTCAACAGCTGTACGAGAAAGTTATGCGATTCCTACAACTGCAGAACACAGGCTGATGGACTTCAAGCTCAGAGGTAAACAGAACGGCCATGCCTGAGTTAGGTGTTTGCTTACATTTGATGTAATAGAGCAGACTTTGCGAAAGCCTTCTCCTAACGGGGCGGGGGGGGGGGGGGGGCAGTGGTTTGCGACGCTGTTATCTTGACATTATTTGATCAAGTAACGTCTCTCAATTTCTATTGGAAGCTTCTTTAAAATTCCACAGAAAAAGTACATAGTTCCCTTAAAAAAGAAGCCGATGTCGTAATTCGGCGACTATAAACTACAAGAATTACCCCTGAACGTCAGAAAATTCGCCATATTGTCAGCTATAAAATAGGTGCTGCAACTGGATGTATTTACTCATTATGTACATATTTAGGGTGACCTGTCTTAGTTGCTTCCCCACATGTATCATATGGAAGTCCGTGGTGTAAGCCAGTGCGTTGCAGTGCAGCGTCGTGGGTGAGTATGAAAGGAAAGGAAGCAAACAAAGCCCAGTGCCAGCATATAGCCTGTTCCTCTCAAACGGCACGATAGGAGCTGCCGGGTTTATGTCCTTATAACAGAGGATCACCATTCTACGAGACACGCATCGGCGCATACTCCGTTGGTCTCGAATTTTATGACGCAACCTTTCTTCCCCTTCCGTTCCTCCATAAGAACTCCAGCCCAGCTCCCTGGTTCTAATTCGCACACGCTACCGTGTGGTTACGCATGTCAGAAGGTAGCATTCACGTTTTCTTGGATTATTATACATAAAGGAAAGTTGATGAGTAGTGGACACTTAAGCAAAAAATTATGACTTTGACACATTCATGATAAACCATGTAAAACTTTCGGTATGTACGACGGCTGTCGTTTCTATGCTTTCACCATACTAAATCAGTTTAAATGTTAAAAAAACCAGTACAATAAATTTTAAGTGAAAATATCACAAATATATCATTTTTCACGGTCCCCAACTCATAGGGTAATGATCCACGGTGGTTAGGGAATTGTGCGCTTGAGATAGGAAGCTTATATAACACTGAGGCGACAGAAGTCATGGGATACCTCTCAATATCGTATTGGACCTCCTTTTGCCTGGGGTAGTGCAGCGACCTGACGTGGCATGGACTCAACGAGTCGTTGGTAAGTGCCCTCCAGAATTATTGAGCCATACGAAGAACGAGCGTTGAGCAGTGCTCATCTCCGCCCATCATGCTTCTACAGATTCGTCGACGATACTTTTTTAATCTGGCCACACGGCAGCGACACCCTGTAGCAGTTCGTCGAATATTTAAATGGTGTACATCCAAACATAAAATTTACATTGGAGGTAGAGAAGGAAGGGAAGTTACCTTTTTTAGATGTGTTGGTGGAGCGAAAGCCGGATGGACGACTGGACCATTCTGTGCACAGGAAGCCAACCCATACAGACTTATATCTGCATAGCCATAGCTTCCATCATCCGTCTCAGAAGAGAGATATGCTGAATACTTTAGTACACAGAGCCAGGACTATTTCCGACAAGGACCACCTCGGTCCCGAGATTAACCATTTGATGACTGTTTTCAAGAGGAATGGTTATTCTGCCGGTGAAATTAAATCAGTATTGTCCAAGAAAGTAAGACACGATGCCGGCCATATACAAGAAGAGGACCAACACATAGCGCGGCTTCCTTTTTGCGGTGCTACAACAAGCAAGACAGCCAGAGTCCTGAAGAGGCAAGGAATAAAACAAGTTTTCCGACCACATAGGAAAATTAAGGAAATGTTGAGATCAGTCAAAGATAGTCTCGGCTTAAGAGTGCCGGGAATTTATACTATTCCTTGCGAATGCATTAAGAGTTACGTGGGCCAGTCTGTAAGAACCGTTGCCGACCGCTGCATCGAGCACCAGCGCCACCTGAAATACAGGTATTTGGAAAAATCTGCGGTGGCTGAACATAGCCTGCTTAACAAGCATAAGATTTTATATGAAGAAACCAGAGTAATAGCCCACGCATCGAATTACTGGGACTCTGTGATCCGGGAAGCAGTCGAAATTAGACTTAGCGATAGTAACTTTAACAGAGACAACGGCTATGCTCCTAGCAAGACTTGGAAGAGTGCACTGGATAAAGAAAAATCGCAGAGAAAAACTTCTCGCTCTTTACCTCCTGATTCAAGGGATGGCGCTGCAAACACCGCGGGATAGAAACTACATCTATGGAAGTAGAGGGCACCACTTCACTACGCGCCATATCGCTGTTGCTATGACGTATTCCAGCCAATCAGAAGCCATCCTTTGCATATAAAAGTGGGAACCTCGCTAGTTCACACCTCCCCCGCAAACTCGATCCTCCTCATCTGCTTGTCTCACCCATCCTCTCCCATCCCCGCCCGCTGCCGCGCCTGTATTCCCACGTCCCACCCGGTCTCCATCTCTCCACCCTCCTTACCCTCTCCCAAGGTGCCTTCTGCCAGCTCCCTCTCCCTGATGATGCCCTCCTCCCCTCCATCTACCCCTCCTACCAACTTTGATCCTCCCTCCCTCTTCCTGTTTTTGCTCCTTTGGGCACCCTCCCACCCTTCTCTCCCTCTCCCCTCCCTCCTCCATTTCTCCCCACTTCTCCCCCGGGCTTCCCCTCCCCTGTCTCTCTCCTCTTCCCCCCATCTCCTCAGCCATTGGCATTTTTGTTCTCTCCCCCACCTCCCCCTTCTACCCCTCTTGGCAGGTCCCCAGACTCGCACACGCTAAGTGGACATTCGCGCGCCGGAGATCATCGCCCTCAGTGTCTCATGTGTGCCGTCGTGTTTAGTGTTCAGTGTTCACCGTCACGCTCCATTGTTCACCTGTGCCATAGCCATCTTCAGTGTTAGTGCGTCATGACAACAGTTTGTAGTGTGGATTATCGTCGAGTGTGAACGGCTCCGTGTTTGTCTTTATGTGTCTACTGTTTTATTACCCACCGCTATGTCACTTATGTGTATTCTTTCTGTTGTTTTCTCATTGTCTATTCTATGGCTGAAGAGCAGCGTGGAATGCTGCTGACAGCCTGCCTGTTGTACAGGTTTTAAAATAACAATAAAGAAAAAAAAACTAGTTCACGACAGTCAGTTTTAGCCCTGACGACGACCATGGAGGTAGTGGTCGAAAGCTTGGAGTTTTATCATGATTTAACGCGGCATGTACACCGAGAGATTTTTATTCAAGAAATACGTCGCGAAAGACTTCGTAGCCGTATTGAGCCATACTGTCTCTATAGCCATCCATAATTGCGAAGGTGTTGCCGTTTCAGGATATCGTGCACGAGCTGACCTCGTGATTATGTCCCATTTATGTTCAATGGGATTCATGTCAGACGATATGACTGAACAAATAATTCGCTCGAATCGTCCAGAATGTTCATCAAACCAATCACGAATATTGTGACTCGGTACCATGGTGCATTGTCATCCGTAAAAATTCCGTCGTTGTTTGGGAACATAAAGTCCATGAATGGCTGCAAATGGTCTAAGTAGTCTAACATCCAGAGGACCTAGTTCATTCCATGCAAACACTGCCCACACCAGTTTGCGCTGTGCCTTGTTGACAACTTGGGTCAGTTGCTTCGTGGGGTCTACGCCACACTCGAAACGTGCCAAGGACTCTTACCAACTGAAACGGGATTCATCTGACCAGACCACGCTTTTCCAGTCGTCTAGGGTCCAACCGACATGCTCACGAGTCGAGGAGAAGCGCTGCAGGCGATGTCGCGCTGTTAGCAAGGGCACTGCAGTCGATCGTCTCCTGCCATAGCCTATTAACGCCAAATTTCGCCTCTGTCCTAACGGATACTTTCGTCGTACGTACCACATTGATTTCTGCGGTTATTTGACGTAGTGTTATTTGTCAGTCAGCAAACAAGAATATTTTAGAATTACCTATAACACTAAAGAGCATATTATTTATGTAAATAATGAACAGGAGTGGCCCCAGAACTGATCCCTGGGGCATCCCCCCCCCCCTCCCATTTAACTGTACCCCACTCAGACCCTGCATCACAGCCATTCTCCACACTGTGAATAATGACCTTTCACTGTCTGTTGTTAATTTAAGAGGTGAACCAATAGTGAGCTGCTACCCGTATTCCATAATGGTCCAACTTCTTGAGCAATATTATATGATCAACACAGTCAAACGCCTTAGTTAAATCAAAAAATATGCCTAGCGTTCGAAACCTTTTGTTTAATCTATCCAGTACCTCACAGAGAAAAGAGAATCCATTTTTGCTGTCGGTCTGTTCTCTTCCCGTGATTCCCCGTGAACCGTTAAACGAAGTTTTACCTTTATGAGCACCTCGAATTTCTGTGAATGAGTAATGACAACTTTCTCTCCAGTTCTTTGACCACTGCCAAACTTTATTTGTTGCAGCATGTTGGATCACACCAAACTTGTAAAATCCTTTTCATTGTTCCCATAGAGGCATCCTCTTTGCTGACCACTTCGTGTGCCAAGTTAACATCAAATCTTCGTTTCGTTAGGGACAAGAGCATTAAAGAACATTATTTCTTACACAATTAAACTTATAATAACTATACATAAAAAACAACTGTAGTAAATCCAAAGGTTTCAATACAGTCCTTTACTTCAAGCCTCCCAGACCATTTTCAGGTTCATCAGTCAATGGATTTTATATGCGTACACTATGTGATCAAAAGTATCCGGATACCTGGCTGAAAATGATTTATAAGTTGGTGGCGTCCTTCATCGGTAATGTTGGAATTCAGTGTGGTGTTGGCCTTCCCTTGGCCTTCACGATAACTTCCACTCTCGCAGGCATACGTTCAATCAAGTGCTGGAAGTTTTCTTGGGGAATGGCAGCCCATTCTTCACGGATTGCTGCACCGAGGAGAGGTATCGATGTCGGTAGGTGAGGCCTGGCACGAAATCGGCATTCCAAAACATCCCAAAGGTGTTTTATAGGCTTCACGTCATGACTCTGTGCAGGCCAGTCCATTACGGGGATGTTATTATCGTGTAACCACTCCACCACAGGCCGTGCATTATGAACAGATGTTCGATCGTGTTGAGAGATGCAGTCGCCGTTCCCTAATTGCTCTTCAACAGTGGGAAGCAAGGAGGTGCTTAAAACATCAATGTAGGCTTGTGCTGTGATAGCAAAACAACAAGGACTGCAAGCCCCCTCCATGAAAAACACGAGCACACCATAACACCACCGCCTCCGAATTTTACTGTTGGCATTACAAACGCTGGCAGATGACGTTCACCGAGCATTCGCCATACCCACACCCTGCCATCGCATCACCACATTGTGCACCGTGATTCGTCACTCCACACAACGGTTTTCCGCTGTTCAATCGTCCAATATTTACGTTCCTTACACCAAACGAGGTGTCGTTTGGCATTTACCAGCGTGATGTGTGGCTTATGAGCAGCCGCTTGACCATGAAATCCAAGTTTTCTCACCTCCCGCCCAATTGTCATAGTACTTGCAGTGGATCCTGATGCATTTGGATTCCTGTGTGATGGTCTGGAGAGATGTCTGCATATTACACACTACGACCCTCTTCAATTGTCGGCAGTCTCTGTCAGTCAACAGACGAGGTCGGCCTGTACGCTTTTATGCTGTACGCGTCCCTTCACGTTTCTATTTCACTATCATATACCAAGTTAGACGGCCAGGTTCTAAGTGCGTGAGTTCCACGGAGCGCCCCATCCTGCTCTCTCACGATGTCTAATGACTACTGAGTTCGCCGATATGGAGTACCTGGCAGCAGGTGGCAGCACAATGCACCTAATATCAAAAAGCATGTTTTTGGGGTTTCCGGATACTTTTGATCACATAGTGTATATACCGGGTGGTTAAAATTAAACTTTCCCTAATTAACACGTTATAACACGGAAACTAATTATCATGCAAGTATCAAAATTGGTATCATTAATGTCCAGACCATGGTGTGCCTGATTTCCGTGCAACACAGCGCCACCGTCCAGTTCCAACTATGGCCACCAGGTGCCGTGGTCAGTCATCGTGTTTCATAGTCTCACACACCTTTCAAATGGCTCTGAGCACTATGGGACTCAACTTCTGAGGTCATTAGTCCCCTAGAACTTAGAACTAGTTAAACCTAACTGACCTAAGGACATCACAAACATCCATGCCCGAGGCAGGATTCGAACCTGCGACCATAGCGGTCTTGCGGTTCCAGACTGCAGCGCCTTTCACCGCACGGCCACTTCGGCCGGCGTCTCACACACCTGACCAGTCGCAGTGCACTTATCACGAGTCAACATGAGCATGGACAAAAGGAGGTGGACATTATTGGTGAAGCTCTAGTATCAAAACAACATTAGTGCAGCAGCTGCACTTTGAGAATATCGAAGGGTCCTCTTTCTCCACCTGCTGTGCTGAGCATGATGAAGTTCGAATCAACTGGAGAACTGGGCATCGGTCCAGGATGCGGCCGACGACCGGTTGCACCACAGGTGGTTGATGGAATCGCTGTTGATATGGCAGACAATAATACGCGCAACTCCCGATCGTGGTGTGTCACGACAGCTGAAAATCCCATCGTCCACTGTACGGAAAGTGCTTCGAACCATTTTCAAATGGTATCGGTAAAAGAACCATATCGTACAGCAGCTTGCACCACAGGACACACAATGGCGTGTTGACTTCGCTCTCCACTTCCTCGCAAGGATGAAGTTGACGAGGGCTGGCCCTGGACTACCCTACGGACAGACGAAGCACATTTTTCTTTGACGGTTGAGTGGAACACACAGAATTACCGAGTGTAGGGATCTTCACCTCCAGTCGCTGTGCATGAAGTTCCTCTATATGGTGAACGTGTCACCGTATGGTGTGGCTTCACGGCTACATTCATCATTGGCCCATTCGTTTTTGAACAGGTTTTCGCTCAAGGACCGGAGACGCGCAGTGTGACTGGCCAGCGTTACTGCGATATGCTTCGCCAGCGTGCCGTACCCGTCCTACAGGAGAGAGTCGCATTGAACTCAACAGTTTTCATGCAAGATGGGGCCCCACCGCACATCGCTCGTGAAGTTCACCTGATTCTCCGAAACACAGTTGGAAATGATCCAATTATCAGCCGATCGTTTCCAAATGCTTGCCTGGCACAGTCACCTGAACTCACTCTCTGTGATTTCTGGTTGTATGGCTACATGAAGGACAGGGTTTACGAGGGGAACATTCACACATGTGTTGATCTAAGTGCAGCATATCAAGAGAGGTAGCTAGCATATCTACGGAGATGCTCCGTTCTGCTGTACAGAATGCAATCCTGCGATCTCAGACTCTTCTGGACATTGATGGGCGCCATGCTGAGCTCCTTTTGTAGCAGTAATGGCACCGACCGCTATGTAATGATATCATGTAACGTAGCAGCACATTAAACGAGATCCAACTGGAATGACCCGCGTTATTTCTCTTTCCCCTGTCCTTGACAGTAATGCTATGTAGTCGTACGGTAATTAGTTCCGTCCTATAACGTGTTAAATAAGGAAAATTTAATTATAACCACCCGGTATATATATATATATATAGAGGGTGGTCCATTGATTGTGACCGGGCCAAACATCTCACGAAATAAGCGTGAAACGAAAAAACTACAAAGAAAAAAATGTTTCAAATGGCTCTGAGCACTATGGGACTTAACATCTATGGTCATCAGTCCCCTAGAACTTAGAACTACTTAAACCTAACTAACCTAAGGACATCACACAACACCCAGCCATCACGAGGCAGAGAAAATCCCTGACCCCGCCGGGAATCGAACCCGGGAACCCGGGCGTGGGAAGCGACAACGCTACCGCAAACTACAAAGAACGAAACCTGTCTAGCATGAAGGGGGAAACCAGATGGTACTATAGTTGGCCTGCTAGATGGCGCTCCCGTAGGTCAAACGGATATCAACTGCGTTTTTTTAAATAGGAATCCCCATTTTTATTACATATTCGTGTAGTATGTAAAGAAATATGAATGGTTTAGTTGGACCACTTTTTTCGCTTTGTGATAGATGCCGCTGTAATAATCACAAACACATGGCTCACAATTTTAGACGAACAGTTGGTAACAAGTAGGTTTTTTTAAATTAAAGTACAGAACGTAGGTACGTTTCAACATTTTATTTCGGTTGTTCCAATGTGATACATGTACCTTTGTGACCTTATCATTTCTGAGAACGCATGCTGTTACAGCGTGATTACCTGTAAATACCACATTAATGCAAAAAATGCTCAAAATGATGTCCGTCAACCTCACTGCATTTGGCAATACGTGTAACGACATTCCTCTCAACAGCGAGTAGTTCGCCTTCCGTACTGTTCGCACATGCATTGACAATGAGCTCACGCATGTTGTCAGGCGTTGACGGTGGATCACGATAGTAAATATCCTTCAACTTTCCCTACAGAAAGAAATCCGGGGACGTCAGGTCCATTGAATGTGCGTGCTTCGACGACCAATCCACCTGTCATGGAATATGCTATTCAATACCGCTTCAACCGCACGCGAGCTATGTGCCGGACATCCATCATGTTGGAAGTACATCGCCATTCTGTCATGCAGTGAAACATCTTGTAGTAACATCGGTAGAACATTACGTGGGAAATCAGCATACATTGCACCATTTAGATTGCTATCGATAAAATGGGGACCAATTAGCCTTCCTCCCATAATGCCGCACCATACATTAACCCGCCAAGGTCGCTGATGTTCCACTTGTCGCAGCCATCGTGGATTTTCCGTTGCACAATAGTGCATATTATGCCGGTTTACGTTACCGCTGTTGGTGAATGACGCTTCGTCGCTAAATAGAACGCGTGCAAAAAATTTGTCTTCGTTCCGTAATTTCTCTTGTGCCCAGTGGCAGAACTCTACACGACGTTCCAAGTCGTCGCCATGCAATTCCTGGTGTATAGAAATATGGTATGAGTGCAATCGATGTTGATGTAGCATTCTCAACACCGACGTTTTTGAGATTCCCGATTCTCGCGCAGTTTGCCTGCTACTGACGTGCGGATTAGCCGCGGCTGCAGCTAAAACACCTACTGGGGCATCATCATTTGTTGGAGGTCGTGGTTGACGTTTCACATGTGGCTGAACACTTCCTGTTTCCTTAAATAACGTAACTATCCGGCGAACGGTCCGGACACTTGGATAATCTCGTCCAGGAAACCGAGCAGCATACATAGCATCAAAGCAAAGAAATTCCTCCAACTTCAATTAACTGCAGCGTAGCCATTGTACTTATGGGGTGCGACAATTTTATCCGTGGAATAATAAAAAAAGACAATAGGGATTAGTAGTTAAATGTATTCAAGTACAATTTTTGTCTTTTATTGGCCAGAAATACAGATTAAAATAACTAGTTTACCAGCAGATCTCTCCATACTACCACATATAAAAACACAGCCGGCACCATGTACCAGCGTACCCGTGGAGACGGAGTGACTGTACCACGACTACAACACTTTACAAGTTGGGAAAAGTTGTCGCAGTTGCGAATATTTTTGGCATCAGCTGTATTAGGCATGGAAATCACATGAAAATGTGTGCCGCTCCGGAACCCGACCCTGGATATACTGCTTGTCGCGAACGGTCGGTTAATCCATCTTGGCTACCTGTGCATGCTTCCAAACCTCAAACTGCCGCAGTATATACGCCTCCATTGCTCGCAGCTTACCTGGATCTTCGCAAGAGAGTTAATGAGATAAACGTAGTATTATCGCCGTTTTGCCCGTCTCGGCTGTTACACTTATTATTAAAATGTTTGATTATAGACACATGGTTATTACAGATTATTATAGACTATTATTATGAGTTGATGTTTGGTGCACAATCCGGAAAGAGTTGGCCTTTAGCCATGTTGGAACGGATGTCTGTTTCCGTAGCAGCCGGTAACTTCAGCGAAGCCAGCTAAAGTATTTTTTTCTACAAAAGACGCCAGAAAAACTCAGCACGTCCTGTCCGGACAGCGCAAAAGGAAGAGGAACCGTAACGACCTCCGGTTGCGAACCTTGGGGCGCCACCTCTTCCTGCCGTCCTGGCACCGCGCCACAGTGCAGCGTTATGTTCCACTTCCTTCCCCAAACTGACGAAATTTCTTTTCCCCTGTTGTCATTTGAATTATACTGTACTATATGACGCCGTTCCTGAGCTTCTTGATACTTCCCACAGCAAGTCACTCCACAGCAGAAAGTGTACAGGTTTTCTGCTCTGACAGACGACTTGCAGCGCTGCATAACTCTCTCCTGTCCGAAGCGAGATTACGACAATGAGTTTCCAGGTTTGAATATACGCGCGGTCCCGGGTTCCTTACCACGGTCTGATCAAGGCACCGTTCTACATCTGCCACCCCACATCACATGTCACAGAGATTACCATGGTCGCTAATGGACGCGCGAAGCATGAATAGAAGTCCTCGGGAGTGATAACCTGAAATGTGTCCATGTCGGCGTGCGTGGCTGTGTATTTATTTGCTCAATTTCATTTCTTGTGTAACCATGTGTTCTCTTTGAATATACGCGCGGTCCCGGGTTCGATTCTCGGCGGGGTCAGGGATTTTCACCTGCCTCGAGATGACTGGGTGTTTGTGTTGTCCTCCTCATTTCATCATCATTCATGAAAGTGGCGAGATTGGGTTGAGCAAGGGTTGGGAATTTGTATGGACGCTGATAACCGTGCAATTGAGCGCCCCACAAAGCAATCGTCGTCATCATCATCATCATCTTTGAACTACGAGTCCGTGCTGAAAAATAATGCCTTCGATATTTTACGCGAAAACTCAACAGCTTTTTAAATAAAACAAACGTTATTGATATTCTACATCTTTATTATTTATGCCCACATATTTTCAGCCCTCTGACAAAATGGCTCTGAGCACTATGGGACTTAACTGCTGAGGTCATCAGTCCCCTAGAACTTAGAACTACTTAAATCTAACTAACCTAAGGACATCACACACATCCATACCCGAGGCAGGATTCGAACCTGTGACCGTAGCGGTCGCGCGGCTCCAGACTGCAGCGCCTAGAACCGCTCGACCACTTCGGCCGGCAGCCCTCTGACACCAGAGGTCTCCGAATTATAGCGTGTAACTCGGCCGTGTGTAACGTAACTATGTCGGTGCGAGAGAAACAGTGTGCCGTAACCGAGTTTCGTATTCGAAGGACTCTCTCCTTCAGCATAACAAAGTCAGAACACACACGAGTGCTGCAAAATCTGCAACAATCTGACACCTTTGGTCTGCTGTCATCGGTCATCCTCCATACAGTCTCGACTTGGTCCAATCCGATTCTCATCTGTTTCCAACACTTAAAGACCGCCTTCAGGTACTTCACTTTGATATTGATGAAGCGGTACAAGCAGAGGTGAGGTTGTGGCTCAGTCAACGAAGTCGCACATCTACAGTGACAGTATCAACAAAATGGTCTGTCGTTGGGAGAAATGTGTTCGTCGCCAGTGTGTCTACGTTGAAAAATACACTGAAGAGCCAAAGAAGTGAGTACATCTGCCGAATATCGTGTAGGGACCCCGTGAGCACGCAGAAGTGCCGCTACACGACGTGGCATGGCCTCGACTAATGTCTGAAGTAGTGCAGGAGGGAATCGACACCGTGAATCCTGCAGGGCTGTCCACAAATCCGTAGGAGTACGAGGGGGTGGAGATCTCTTCCGAACAGCCCGTTGCAAGGCATCCCAGATATGCTCAATAATGTTCATGTCTATGGAGTTTGGCGGCCAGCAGAAGTGTTTAAACTTAATCAGAAGAGTGTTCCTGGAGCCACTCTGTAGAAATTCTGGACTTGTGGGGTGTCGCATAGTCCTGCTGGAATTTCCCAAGTCCGTCGGAATGCGCAATGGACCTGAATGGATACAGATAAACAGACAGGATGCTTACGTATGTGTCACCTGTTAGAGTTGTATCTAGAACTATCAGAGGTCCCATATCACTCCAACTGCACATGCATCACACCATTATATACCATCCACGACCTTGAACAGTCCCCTGATGACATGCAGGGTCCATGGATTCATGAGGTTGTCTCCATACCCATACACGTACATCCACTCGATATAATATGAAACGAGACTCGTCCGATCAGGCTACATGTTTCCCGTCATCAGCAGCCCAATGTCGGTGTTTACGGGCACAGGCGAGGCGTAAAGCTTTGTGTCTTGCAGTCATTGCGGGTACACAACTGGGCCTTCGGCTCCGAAAGCCCATATCAACGAAATTTCGTTGAATGGTTCTCACGCTGACACTTATTGATGGTCCTGTATTTAAATCTGGAGCAATTTGTGGAAGGGTTGCACTTCCGTCACGTTGAACGATTCTCTTCAGTCGTCGTTGGTCCCGTTCTTGCAGGATCTTTTTCCGGCCGCCGCGATGTCCGATATTTGATGTTTTACAGGATTCCTGATACTAACGGTACATTCGTGAAATGGTCCTACAGGAAAATCCCCTCTTCATCGCTACCGCGGAGATGCTGTGTCCCATCGCTCGTGCGCCGACTATAATACCACGTTCAAACTCACTTAAATAACTTGATAACCTGCCATTGTAGCAGCAGTAAGCGATCTAACAACTGCGCCAGGCACTTATTGTCTTATATAGGCGTTGCCGGCCGCAGTGCCGTATTCTGTCTGTTTACATATCCCTGTATTTTAATACGCATGCCTATGCCAATTTATTTGGCCCTTCGGTGTAGGTATGTAGACTTGAAGAATATGGATGTAGAATGTTAAAGACGTTTGTTTTATTTAAAAAGCGTTAAGAGTTTTCTCAAAAAATTCGGAGGCATTACTTTTCAACACGCTCTCGTATTTGTGTGTATTCGCACTAGCAACAAATCCGTCTTCCATCCGCCTTTTCTAATACAGGTTTTACGTCGTCATCTCATTTATGTGGTACAAACCTACTCCTTACCGTATGAACTATGCGTACCTATTATGATCTTAGCAGGACGTCGCTGGTTTCGTCCGATGCCTATTGTTCTGCTTACTTCATACGCACTCCAGACAAATCTCTTGAACAATACTGCTAGCAGGGTGCGTTTCTAGCGAGCTTGCACGTTTCGAGCGATTTTTGGGGACGTCCAGTAGCATGCTAAATGTGTTCTTATCAGCCGGATGCGACGACTATGACAATGTGGCTCCCTAAAAAAAATCTGTACGGGTTTATGCTATGGTCTGTGTGAACTACCGCTTTTTCACCAATGATATCAATATAGATGATACGTTAAACTCCAGTCATCCCTCCTATAAACAGAAAGCGATCTAGTTTTCTGGGTCCCACAGTATTTTTTGAGCGATTTCTCATATCAATTGTAAATACTTTATGTTGCATATATTTTTTAAAAAAGTACTCCGTCTTCAGACCACGTGTGGCCTACCGGAACCATCCGACCGCTGTGTCATCCTCAGTGGAGGATGCGGATAGGAGGGGCGTGGGGTCATCACACCGCTCTCCCGGTCGTTATGATGGTATTCTTGACCAAAGCCGATAATATTCGGTCGAGTAGCTCTTCAATTGGCATCACGAGGCTGAGTGCACCCGTAACAATGGCAACAGCGCAAGGCGGCCTGGACGGTCACTCATCCAAGTGCCGACCTCACGGGAACCGGTGTAGCCACTGCAGCAAGGCCGTTGCCTATTTTATATTGTATATAGGAGATTTAATATCTCCATCGGATTTATAATTGTACTGTCCTCTGAGGTTGAACATCAGCTACACCTGTGAGTCATGGAGCTCAGTGTCATCATCAGAAAGACGAACATATGCACTTCACAAAATGTTCAAATGTGTGTGAATTCCTAAGGGACCAAACTGTTGAGGTCATCGGTCCTTACACTTACACACTCCTTAAACTAACTCATGCTAAGAACAACACACACCTATGCTCGAGGGAGGACTCGAACTTCTGGTGGGAGGGGCCTCGCAATCCGTGACATGGCACCCTAAACCGCGCGGCCCTTCCACGCGGCTGTACTTTACAGACAGATCTCGCGAGAGTAGTTCTGTGGTATTGTCTTGCCAGAGCAGTGAATCAGTGAGATTGAGATGTGCTGTTCGTGATTTCCGTCATTCGATATTAATAAGATGGCAGTTTGTAGCTTGACAGAAGTAGCGTGATAGTCTTATTCTCACAAGCGCTGCAAACAGCTCTATACCTGGTAGAGTAAACCTTTCGATTGATGAAAGTCCAGTCCCGTTACATATTAGGTGAAAGGAGACTTGTCACATGTTTACGAACAAAACTAATTCGCAGTGCAGTACGCCATTTCGGATGTTACACAAGAGGTACAGTGAGTTAATTGTCAAAATGGCTCTGAGCACTATGGGACTTAACATCTTAGGTCATCAGTCCCCTAGAACTTACTACTTAAACCTAACTAACCTAAGGACATCACACACATCCATGCCCGAGGCAGGATTCGAACCTGCGACCGTAGCGGTCACGCGGTTCCAGACTGAAGCGCCTAGAACCGCTCGGCCACTTCGGCTGACGAGTTAATTGTCAGACACAGACTTAGATTTGTTGCAATGGTCCTCGGAAAATGCAATGCACTGTAAGGAACTAGCATAGACGACGCTAGGATGGTCAGTTCTAGAGGTTTGTTTGGAGTGTTTATCAAGTAAGCATGACAACAGATGTCGAATGAAATCTGGAACCATGCGATAAGACCCTAAGGGGCACGTATATCCTAAACGAACGTACACCAGACTCAGCGCTCCACTCCCCATTATCTTTTCCAAGTATTGGGAAGCAGTCCACATTTCTGTTATGATTTGACGAAACTACAGTCGTGTGGCTGTATTGTGGGTTCTTGGAGTGCCCTGGGAGAAGGCTCATCAAACTAGAACACATTATTACATAAATGAATAAAAAATTAACTGTGATCTAATTTTCAGGATTTCATGACAATTTATAATTGTCATTGACTATGAAAGCATCATTTGATGCAATTATTAATAAACTGTCTATTGCAGTACAAAATAAAACATTTATGAAAGTGTAATTCATCAGAAACTTTAACTGTCACTGCCCTACACGATGACGTTGACTGCTGTAGCTGAGATCTCGAACTGGGCTGAGCTCTTGCATGCTCCACACTATACTGACCTCAGCGCGTGCGCGTTGCTATACTGAGACGGAGGGTGTGTCTTCTGGAATGCCTTCATCTGTTTGTTTCGGATTGCAGCTAATGTGCGTGATACTGAATCGCGTTGCCGACTTCGGTGTGGCACAGCGATATCTCAACGATACCACAATTCCATCCCTCATCGCCCGCTCCTCAACAGCAACCATACGTTGCCTGACAACCTGAGCAAAGCTGGCCACTTCGCATCCGATCTCTTTGACATCTTCTCAATCCCAACAACCCTCACTTTGATTACTCCCTATTCCCTACAATCCACAAGCACACAAATACCACCGTCTTACCCCTGCCTCCCAGCTTCTAGTACTTGGACAACATACCACATACAGAATTAAACACCACAGCCACAGTACATGACATTAAACAACTGTTGTTGTTTTTGTGGTGGCCTTCAGTCCAGAGACTGGTTTGATGCAACTCTCCATGCTACCCTCTCCTGTTCAAGCTTCTTTATCTCCAAATACCTACTGCAACCGACATCCTTCTGAATCAGCTTAGTGTATTCATATCTTGAACTTCCTCTGCGAGTTTTACCATCCACGCTGCCCTCCAATACTAAATTGTGATCCTTCGATGTCTCAGAACATATCCTACCAACCGATTCCTTCTGCTAGTCAAGTTGTGCAACAAATTCATTTTTTCCCCAGTTCTATTCAGTACCTCCTCATTAGTTACGTGATCTACCCATCTAATCTTCAGCATTATTCTGTAACACCACATTTCAAAAACCTCTATTCTCTTCTTGTCTAAACTATTTATCGTCCATGTTTCACTTCCATAAACGACTACACTCCATACAAATACCTCCAGAAAAGACTTCCTGTCACTTAAATCTATACTCGATGTTAACAAACTTCTCTTCTTCAGAAACGCTTTCCTTGCCACTGTCAGTCTACATTTTATATCCTCTCTACTTCGACCATCATCAGTTATTTTTCTCCCCAAATATCAAAACTCATCTACTACTTTAAGTGTCTCATTTCCTAATCTAATTCCCACAGCATCATCTGATTTAATTAGACTACATTCCATTATCCTCGATTTGCTTTTGTTGATGTTCATCTTATATCCTCCTTTCAAGACACTGTCCATTCCGTCCAACTGCTCTTCCAGGTCCTTTGCTGTCTGTGACAGAATTACAATGTCATCGGCAAACCTCAAAGTTTTTATTTCTTCTCCATGGATTTTGATTCCTACTCCAAATTTTTCTTTTGTTTCCTTGACTGCTTGTTCAATATATAGATTGAATAACATCGGGGATAGGCTACAACCCTGTCTCATTCCCTTCCCAACCACTGCTACCCTTTCAAGCCCTTCGACTCTTATAACTGCCATCTGGTTTTTGTACAAATTGTAAATAGCCTTTCGCTCCCTGTATTTTACCGTTGCCACCTTCAGAATTTGAAAGAGAGTATTCCAGTCAACATTGTGAAAAGCTTTCTGTAAGTCTAAAAGTGCAAGAAACGTAGGTTTGCCTTTCCTTAATCTATCTTCTAAGATAAATCGCAGGGTCAGTATTGCCTCATGTATTCCAGCATTTCTGTGGAATCCAAACTGATCTTCCCCAAGGTCGGCGTCTACCAGTTTTTCCGTTCGTCTGTAAAGAATTCGCGTTGGTATTTTGCAGCCGTGACTTATTAAACTGATAGTTCGGGTAAGTTTCACACTTGTCAACGCCGGCTCTCTTTGGGTTTGGAATTATTGTATTCCTCTTGAAGTCGAAGGGTATTTCGCCTGTCTCGTACATCTTCCTCACCAGATGGAAGAGTTTTGTCATGGCTGGCTCTCAGTAGGCTGTCAGGAGTCCTAATGGAATGTTGTCTACTCCAGGGGCCTTGTTTCGACTCAGGTCTTTCAGTGCTCTGTCAAACTCTTCCCGCAGTATCATATCTCCCATTTCATCTTCATCTACGTCCTCTTCCATTTCCATAATATTGCCCTCAAGTACATCACAATGTTATTTGGCGTTGGCGCACATTATACATGGGCGTGCCCACTCGACGGTTAAATACCGAGCATGTGTCCTTCTGTGCTGGTCACTCACCAATCTTTCCATCATCCAAACGCTTCCCTGTGATTTTCAAGTCACTAAGTTGCGCGACCACATAATCTAGGAATGGATCTAAATTTAACAATGAAATATTTGTCTTTTCCTTACTCACTGTGAAATACTCCGTGTCTAACTCTACTTGCGGTATTACATCCTTCTTAGTCGGTTTGGTGTGTATTGTTTGTTTTTACTATAAAAACTTATTTTTACAATTCCTGTTACTGATATATTCTGGGGAGATTTATTTATTTATTTATTTACACGTCAAGTACCGTAGGACCAAATTGAGGAGCAAATCTCCAAGGTCATGGAACGTGTCAGTACATGAACTTACAACATAAAAGTAATAACAGATAAAAAGAAATGTTCATGAACCTGAATAAAAGTCAGTCCATAAGTTTAAGTAAACGCTATCAGCAATACAATAAGAATCAGCTTAATTTTTCAAGGAACTCCTCGACAGAATAAAATGAGTGACCCATGAGGAAACTCTTCAGTTTGGATTTCAAACCGCGTGCTAAGATTTTTTAATTTTAGTGGCAGCTTATTGAAAATGGATGCAGCAGTATACTGCACATCTTTTTGCACAAGAGTTAAGGAAGTCCGATCCAAATGGAGATTTGTTTTCTGCCGAGTATTAACCGAGTGAATGATGCTTATTCTTGGGAATAAACTAATACTGGTAACAAGAAACGACAATAAGGAATATACATATTGAGAGGCCAATGTCAAAATACCCAGACTCGTGGACAGAGGTCGACAAGAGGTTCGTGAATTCACACCACTTATTACCCGAACTGCCCGTTTCTGAGCCAAAAATATCCTTCTAGAATGGGAAGAGTTACCCCAAAATACAATACCATACCACATAAGTGAATTAAAATAAGCAAAGTAGACTAATTTACGTGTCCAAGTATCACTCACGTTTGATACCGTTCGAATAGTAAAAATGGCAGTATTAAGTCTTTGAACAAGATCCTGAACGTGGGATTTCCACGACAGTTTACTATCCATCTGAACACCTAGAAATTTGAACTGTTCAGTTTCACTACTCATATGCCCGTTCTGTGAGATGAAAACGTCAGGTCTTGTTGAATTGTGTGTCAGGAAATGTTTAATCTGAGTCTTACTGTGATTTAACGTTAGTTTATTTTCTACAAGCCATGAACTGTGTTTTCCACAAATCACGGCGACACCTTCTTGCTGGGGAACTATATCTAACCATTCACTATTATTTAAATTTGTTCAAATGCTTTGCTTTAAATATACAATTTTCTTTAGACAATCACTTAGTACAGTGTTTATCGGCTGAAGCAGTTTTGCTTTGATCAGAGGTTGGTACAGTGCAAATGTTTGCCTGGAACTCTTTCTGTCCTTACAGTCTAAATGTTCTGAAGACAGTTTAGCATAATGTCGTTCTGCGTTATCGATAATCAAGTATTGCTTTTCGAACTGGATAAACACACACTTCCTGTTTGATTGAGCGATTCCTTTTGGTAACAGGAACATGCTCTGTAAAGTAAACATATTGTTATCTACTAAGGGAACATTTATGACGTATCCTAATATGCTTCCTGATACAAATACGTCTATATCGAACAGATTTAACAAGAGGTATCGTTATGATTTACCTACTGGAGCGGGGAACTTTACATCCTTTAGTTCGTCTCGTGTTAGGCTGAGAAATTTTACAATTTGCTGTGGGTTTATTATGTGAGGTTGCAAAATGCTTTCCTGTGCGGTCCCTATACAAGGTGGCAATTATTTTAAATCCTATGACTGTTTCCTTAACTTATATCTTAATAAATCTTTCTAACGTCTCCATACAGAATTTAGTGTGTCTTACTGTCGTTTATCGAACTTGCTGTTCTGTTTACCCCTGATAACGTTGCTCTGAACACTGTTACCTGTTCTTTGGTTAATCTCAATAGATCTTTTGAATTTCTCTCAATGTTTTCAATTAGTTCTTTGTCATATGTAGCATCAGCTTCATCTAGTGTGCCTAATAGTACTTTACGTATCTCACCGATGAAATTAAACAGGACTTCCTTCTTTCTTGTCTCGTGTCTTGTTAAATGATATATTAGTTTATGTAAAACTGTTACCTTTTCTATATGTCTCCTTACTTTTTGGTCTACCAAGCGACATTCTATTAAAACTACGTGAAGTCCCTTTAATGTGGCTTTAAATCTCTGTAGGGGTAACCATCCATATCGTTCAGCTTTCTGATAACACTCAATTATGTCCTCCAAATTTACATAGAACACAATTCTTCATGTGATACTGTAGGTTTCTACTTCCCCTAAATTATCGTAGTACACCCCAGAAAACAACTCTAGCTTGGAAACTTTGGAATGCTCTGTCCATTGCTCTGCATTGGCGATTGCTGTGATTACTAGTAGTAGGAACTCTTTCTTCCTGTCTGTGCCATACATAAAATTTAAAAATGCTGATTTCATCTGTTCTATGTGCCTTAGTTTGTTTCTGTTCAGTTTTATTATTACATTCTGAGTATCTACTTTTGCTACTTCATATGGCCCTCGCCATTGTGACTACAGATTTATAGATCAACGACGCTGTACAGTCTCATCGTATAACAATAGTTGATCACCTGTCTTGAATTCTTTACGATTTTGTTACTTATCTTACTGTTCTTTGTTAGCCTTTTTGTTTTGTTTTGTACTGTGATCTTCCTTGTTAATTCGTATGTTTCTTGCATCCTAGCTCTCAGTCTATTAGCATATGACACAT